>NC_090654.1:111640832-112277701 GCF_040937935.1 Hyperolius riggenbachi | reverse complement strand
AGGCGCCACCACTGCCTCCCAGTGGACTTACCACTGCCTCCCAGTGGACTTACCACTGCCTCCCAGTGGACTTACCACTGCCTACCATTTTAGAAGACACGAAAATGCCGGTTTCCACTTCCATAAGTGAAGCCCTCACATTATAATAATAATTTTTTTGTATAGTGCTTTTCTCCTGGTGGACTCAAAGCGCTTGTGAGGCAGAGCAGTAGGTAGTAGCAGTGTTAGGGAGTCTTGCCCAAAGAACTCCTTACTGAATAGGTGCTGGCTTACTGAACAGGAAGAGCCAAGATTCGAACCCAGGTCTCCTGTGTCAGACAGGGCCGGCGCTACCATAGAGGCAAAGGAGGCAGCTGCCCCAGGGCCCCAGAGCTTGTAGGGGCCCCCAGTGGCTACAAGAGGAAAACAAATTTCAAATCGACCTTATAGTTTTTGAGAAAATCGATTTTAAAGTTTCAAAGGGAAAAAAATACACATTTAAAAACCAGCCGACTTTAATGGTTAATAGAAAATCCACCTTACATTCTAGAAACCCTAAATTTGCAGGATATGTTAAGGAGATCATTGGAAATAAGAGGAAAAATTTTTTTTCAAGAAGACCTTATAGTTTTTGAGAAAATCGATTTTAAAGTTTCGAAGGAAAAAAGTATACTTTTAAATGCGGTAAATGTCACTTTTAGTACCTAACGGTAGTGTAATTTTACATGTATCAAAAGAAAGAGCAATAAATTTCCTGACGGGGTTTCCAGGGGGTCCATACGCAGCCGCAGTGCTTGGGCCAGGGATCGCTATACAGCCGCAATATGGCTGTATGAAGATCCCTGGCATTTTTTTCTATTTTCCCAATTTTTTTTATGTTTAGAGTGTGGGATTTTTTTTTTTTAAATTATGTGGGGTCCCCCCTCCTGAAACTTTTTAACCCCTTGTCCCCCATGCAGGCTGGGGTAGCCAGAATGTGGAGCTCCGACCGATTGGGGCTTCAAACCCTGACTATACCAGCTGCAAAAAAGGTCCCTTAATGCCAATTTTTGCTCCGGGGTATCTGTTGGGGGGGGGGGGGGGGGGCAGGTTTATTTTGCCCTGGGGCCCCATTGTTGCTTAAACCGGCCCTGGTGTCAGAGGCAGAGCCCTTAACCGTTACACTATGCAGCCACAGCTGGAGTAGTGTAACTATTATAGTTAGTGGGCAGGGAGGATACAGTAATAGAACCAGCTGAAACTGCCCAAATAAAATAATGAACTATTTATATACTATTAACTAATTAATCTATAACAGTGTCTATCAAACCTGTCCTCAGAGCCCACCATCAGTACATGTTTGGCAGATATTAGGTGAGATTATTAGTGTATCAGCAATGAAGATTAACTGCTTGCTTGTTTGTATGCAAATCATGCACTGCTGCATGACCTTGAAGCTTGAGAAACACTGGGCCACAGCAACAAACAATCTATTATATTAAAGTGTATCTGAAAGTCCTGAAAGATAGACCTATTAACCATATCAAGTTTTTTTTTAACATTTTTTACATTTTACAGTGGCATTTTTAGGAGTCACTTAACACAACTCATCAGATGTAAGGATGCAAAAGGACAGAACAGGTTGAGACATGACCTGCGTGTGAGCAAATGGTGGATACGTACTCAACCACTAATACAAAGCCACTCACAAGTGCTGATACTGTCATACACAATAAATCAGCTAATGTGTTTGTGTATATTATGTGGAACTGTCTGGTATAGAAAAAAAATACTGGATTGGGTGGACCTTAGTGTAAGGAACTTCAAAGGTTTTTATTTTGAAGTCATTGAAAACGATAAAAACCACTAACGTGATGCATGAGGATCCGGGAAGATCCAGTAAAGATTCCCTTCACCGAGGTCTACCAAGTTGATGACCAGAGGGTGTAAATAGCACCTTTTGTAACAACAGATAAGTGCTGCCTCCCTTCCATCCTACCGGTTTCGCTACTTGTTTCATACATTGGCGCTGCACTATTTATTAATTATGGAAATTTGAATAGACTTATTTATTTTATGTACCTTATCCACTCTATAATAAAAGTAGTAGAGTCAGCTGTATTTGTGCTGATTGTTCACTTGCTTAAATAAAAATCGGACTTTTATCCTTAGCAGGTGCAGCGGGATTCTCTTTCCTTTCTTATAAAAGTAGTAGAGTGTTGTACCCTGTTAACCATCAGTAAAAACAAGAAGTTTTGAATCAGGATGATACTCTTGATAGGACTTGTGGATTTGAGTTTGGAGGGAACAGAGAGTTGACCACTTATGTCAGGGCACATGGCTTTTCTTAGGGCCCGTTCAGACTGCACGCGTTTCCAGTCGCGTTTTGGAAACGCGTGCAGGAGGCAGACACGCACGACATCAGACAGTGCATAGAGTGCACTGTCTGATGTTCACACTGCATGCGTTCCGGACCTGTGCGGTCCAAGAACGCATGCTGCACGCAGATTTTGTAAAAACGCGCGGCTGTCCCATTCACTTTTCAGTGATGGGATCAGCCAGGCAACGCACACAAACGCGGATGGCGCGCGTTCGTACGCTTTGCGTTCCGCACGCGTTCCGCACGCATGGCCATCCGCATTTGTGATCTGAACGGGCCCTTAGTCTTCATTGTGCAGCATGGCTTTGTAGTGGGGTGAGTCAGGGCTGCTGCTCTGTAGGTGGGCCCAGTAGGACAACACTCTCTTCTGTATCTCAAGCAGTAGTGGGAATCTTCCCAGTTCAGCTCGGCAGCCATTGTTTGAGGTACTGTGATGGACCTGGAGGATGTGTTTGCAGAATTCCAGGTGGAATATTTCTGAGGGGCTAGATTCCCATTTCATACCTCCCAACTTTTTGAGATGAGAAAAAGGGACGCTTAAGCCATGCCCCTGCCACAACCCTGGCCACGCCCTCACCACGCCTCTAGTCACGCATACCATAAAGATTTCATAAGAAAAATATGTTGTTTTATAATTCAAAACACACTGGTCCTTTCTATCCTGGTTCATTTTCCTTCATATTAACAATAATTTTAAAATTAGTAATATATCAATTTAAAGGATGGGAATAAAGTTTAGAGTCAATCAAACACATTTTTAGTATAGAAATATATATATTTACATAGAAAGAGGGACAAAGTCCTGAAAGAGGGACAAATGAGGGGGAAAGAGGGACAGAGGGACAGGGCTCCCAAAAAGGGACTGTCCCTCCCAAAAAGGGACAGTTGGGAGCCATGCCCATTTTGATTGATCTGGGTAGGTGATGGGCCCCCATATTTCGCTTCCGTAGAGTAGGATTGGGGTGTTGACACTGTCAAAGACTTTCAGCCAGACCTTCACCGCTGGTTTGAGGTGGTACAGTTCTTTCTTTATGGCATAGAACGTTCGGCAAGCTTTGGCTTTCAGGGCCTCTTTGGCTGATTTAAAGAGAACCCGAGGTGGGTTTGAAGAATATTATCTGCATACAGAGGCTGGATCTGCCTATACAGCCCAGCCTCTGTTGCTATCCCAAACCCCCCTAAGGTCCCCCTGCACTGTGCAATCCCTCATAAATCACAGCCACGCTGCTGACAAACAGCTTGTCAGAGCTGGCTGTGTTTATCTCTATAGTGTCAGTCTGCTGCTCTCCCTACCTCCTGCAGAACTCCTGTCCCCGCCTGCCTCCCTTCCCTCCCTGCTGATTGGAGGGAAGGGACGGGGGCAGGGACCGGAGCTATGCAGGAGGCGGGGGAGCAGCTGAGACTGACACTACACACTGACACTGACACACTAGATGTAAACACAGCCTCACAGCACGGCTGGGATTTATGAGGGATTGCAGAGTGCAGAGGGACCTTAGTGGGGTTTGGGATAGCAACAGAGGCTGGGCTGTATAGGCAGATCCAGCCTCTGTATACAGATAACATTCTTTAAACACACCTCGGGTTCTCTTTAAGGATTCCAGATTGCTTGATTTTCAGACCAAGGTAGGTATAGGATTTCTATGTTGTCTTGTATACTTTTTTCAGTTAGCTATAGCAATAAGAGGCCATCTGCATACAGTAGGAATTTCACTGTTGTGTCATGTAGGGTGAGTCCTGGTGCTGGTGAGGCCATTAGGACAGAGGCTAATTTGTTGATGTATACGTTAAAAAGTGTTATACTCAGGCTGCAACCCTGTCTTGCCCTGGAGGAAAAAAGGGGTTCTTTTCCCATTCACTTTCACACTGCACTTGTTCCCAGTGTCTGAGCTCTTTATGACATCTCTACTGTATACTCTCTAAGTGTTGGTACTTGAGGTGTAATAACAATTTTAGTCACTAGATGGCAATGTGTGTACAATTTATTTCTCTGTCTATGCTGTTCTCAGCAAAGGTATAGGAAGTGTAGGAATTTGCAGAATGATCTTATAGCCTTGGTAATAATAATTCTGGTAGGCGTACAGCGAGCCAGATGCTGGACACATAGTGCAATGGTCAGAATAATGAGGGAGTTTTAGGCAGAATTATTGGTTAGATAGTTGCACAGGAAGTTGACTTTGCTGATGTGAAAGAAAACTTCTCAGAAACCAATCCGATTTTTAAATGACAATTAATTAACCATCAGCTAGCGTACTCATCCACCTTTTCAACAACTCCTTATTCTGATTGGCTCTCTTAAACATTTTTCAACAATTCCCTATTCTGATTGGCTCTCTTAAACATTCGCGATTAGTTCTTATAAATTCAAGCTCTTAAGGAATCAAAATGTATATTTTGTTCAAATTTTATGATCATCGCTTGTACAGTCCTTGTTAAAGAAGAAGCAAAGCAAGACCCATTTACGGTTAGTGTAAATCAGGGTTGCCCATTGCATAGATTGTGATCTACCGGTAGATCAAAAAAAGGACTTCTGGGTCGATCCTACACCAGCTGCCTGAGTTATGTATGCATCGTACTTTGTCTCTTAGACTTTCTATTTGGCTTAATGAGGAGGACTCTACGATCGAATTGACTGGCGGCTTGTGGTGATCATTAATAGATTGCCGCTTTGACTTGCATCTGTAGGTAGATTCTACCTGGTAGATCATTTTCAATGTGTAGTTTTCAATGTAGCTCACAAGCTTAAGAAATGTGGGCAAATGTGGGTGTAAATGGACATTTGAGTTCGGTTAATTCTCATCTAAATTAGTGCATGTCAACCTGAGGTCAGCCTAAACTTGAACTGCAGACAAAGGATGTCCGCTAGGTTTCTGAAACTAAATCTAGACAAAACGGAATTTATGATCTTCCCACCCGGGTCATCCCTGGACCTCCCAGATGTGCAGGTCACTGTTAACCACACTACCATTCGCCCTACCTCTCAAGCCCCCTGTCTGGGGGTCACCCTGGACTCCGCACTCTCCTTCACTCCCCACATCCAAAACCTCACAAAGTCCTGCAACTTCCACCTTCGTAACATCTGTAAGATTCGCCCTTTCCTGACCTCTGCCACCACCAAACTCCTCATCCATGCCCTCATAATTTCCTGCCTCGACTACTGCAATGCCCTTCTGTCTGGTCTTCCTATGACCCGAATAGCCTCACTGCAGTCCATCATGAATGCGGCAGCCAGAATTATCCACAGATCCCATCGCTCCACCAGGGCAGCTCCCCTCCGTGAATCCCTCCACTGGCTTCCTATCCAGTCCAGAATCAGATTCAAGATATTGTGTCTGACCTACAAATCCGTCCACAAAACCTGTCCAACCTACATTTCTGATCTTACTCAGAGATACACACCAAGCCGCTCACTCTGCTCCTCCAATTAACTTCGCCTGACAGTCCCCCGCATCACCCAGTCCCATGCACGCCTCCAAGACTTCTCAAGAGCCGCTCCAACACTATTGAACTCCCTACCTCCACCCATTAGGGCAGCCCCCCTCCTTCAACACCTTCAAGAAGGCCCTCAAAACTCACCTTTTCACTCTGGCCTACAACCCCTCACAATTGCTCTAAACCCACAGCTGAACTCTGGTCCCCTACCTCTCGTGTCCCTACCTCTCCCTCTAGATTGTAAGCCTTTGGGCAGGGTCCTCCTCCTTTTGTGTCCTACCTGATCATGCACCTCCATTACTGTGCACCCATGCTAGGCATCTGAGTGAACCTAACTTGCCTAATCTCCATGCTTCCCTCCAGTGACTGACTAAGCATTACCTTGTACGCATACTGTGCTGTGTGATCTGGTTTTCTTGTATTCCTGTATTGTCATATTGCTGTTTGTCACCCCTAAATATTGTCTGTAACCTAAATTAATGTCCAGCGCTGTGTAATATGTTGGTGCTTTATAAATACAATAAATAATAAATAATAATAATAATAACATTAGTCTGAGCTGATCAAATGACATTAAACTGTAGTTGAATTGCACTTAAACTGCAATCAGATCCATGCCAGAACTCTACTAATTTCTAAAATAAAACTAAATGTAAACAAACTTCTTTTTTAACATTTAAATCTGTAATAGTTTTAAATATATAAGCAGAAATACACAGTACTGATAGTTAGGGTTGCCGCAGTATACCGGTATGACGGTATACCGTGGTTTGATTGTGCATGGTAATTATACCATGCACAATCACGTTATACCGGTTTTCGGGGGTGGTGTTGCGACGTAGCGGTGGATGCACAAACAACGTTAGGTATAAATATATACTCACTTGCCGGCGGATCCTGCACGTGTATACTGGCTTCTTCCTCCTTCCTGTTCTTGTGTCCCATTTTCCTGAAACAGCGCCCCCTGAGCGCTGTTACAAGGAAATGGAACGCAAGAACAGGAAGAAGAATGAAGCCAGTACAGCATGCAGGACCCGCTGGCAAGTGAGTATTTCTTTATCGGCACCACACCCCTGTCCCTCCCCCCTGGCTCTCTATACTGCAGGCACCTATCCTGCCTACACCCATCCCTGGCTACCTATGCTGCGGCCACCTACCTTGGCTACACTTATCCCTGGCTACCTATGCTGTGTCCACCTTTCCTGGCTACACCCATCCCTGGCTACCTATACTGTGGCCACCTATCCTGGCTACACCTATCCCTGGTTACCTATGCTGCGGCCACCTATCCTGGCTACACCTATCCCTGGCTACCTATGCTGCGACCACCTATCCTGGCTACATCTATCCCTTGCTACCTATGCTGCGACCACCTACTATCCTGGCTACACCTATCCCTGGCTACCTATGCTGTGGCCACCTATCCTGGCTACACCTATCCCTGGCTACCTATGCTGCGACCACCTATCCTGGCTACACCTATCCCTGGCTACCTATGCTGCGACCACCTACTATCCTGCCTACACCTATCCCTGGCTACCTATGCTGCGGCCACCTACCTTGGCTACACTTATCCCTGGCTACCTATGCTGTGTCCACCTTTCCTTGGTTCACCCATCCCTGGCTACCTATGCTGTGGCCACCTATCCTGGCTACACCTATCCCTGGTTACCTATGCTGCGGCCACCTATCCTGGCTACACCTATCCCTGGCTACCTATGCTGCGACCACCTATCCTGGCTACATCTATCCCTTGCTACCTATGCTGCGACCACCTACTATCCTGGCTACACCTATCCCTGGCTACCTATGCTGTGGCCACCTATCCTGGCTACACCTATCCCTGGCTACCTATGCTGCGGCCATCTATCCTGGCTACACCTATCCCTGGCTACCTATGCTGCGACCACCTATCCTGGCTACACCTATCCCTGGCTACCTATGCTGCGACCACCTACTATCCTGGCTACACCTATCCCTGGCTACCTATGCTGCGGCCACCTATCCTGCCTACACCTATCTCTAGCTACCTATGCTGCGGCCACCTATCCTGCCTACATCTATCCCTGGCTACCTATGCTGCGGCCACCTATCCTGGCTACACCTATTCCTGGCTACCTATGCTGCGGCCACCTATCCTGCCTACACCTATCTCTGGCTACCTATGCTGTGGCCACCTATCCTGCCTACCCCTATCCCTGGCTACCTATGCTGCAACCACCTATCCTGGCTACACCTATCTCTGGCTACCTATGTTGCCGCCACCTATCCTGCCTACACCTATCTCTGGCTACCTATGCTGCGGCCACCTATCCTGGCTACACCTATCCCTGGCTACTTATGCTGCGACCATCTACTATCCTGGCTACACCTATTCCTGGCTACCTATGCTGCTGCCACCTATCCTGCCTACACCTATCTCTGGCTACCTATGCTGCGGCCACCTATCCTGCCTACATCTATCCCTGGCTACCTATGCTGCGGCCACCTATCCTGGCTACACCTATTCCTGGCTACCTATGCTGCGGCCACCTATCCTGCCTACACCTATCTCTGGCTACCTATGCTGCGGCCACCTATCCTGCCTACCCCTATCCCTGGCTACCTATCCTGCGGCCACCTATCCTGGCTACACCTATCCCTGGCTACCTATGCTGCGGTCACCTATTACTGGCTACACCTATCTCTAATGCCACTAGGACTTTTGCAGGAGCAGGGTTGAGCCTTTTTAAAGTTTTACCCGGCGCCCCAAATCTCCCTGCAGCTTTAATAATATGTATGCAGAGGGAGTGGGGCACCCCACACTGGGGTGGGGGCGGGCATATTATTTAATGTAATGGGGGACCTAGGTCCAAATAATTGTATAATACCGTAATACCATCATACCGTGGTATTTTTTTTACGGTTAACATACCATGGAATTTCATACCGTTGCAACCCTACCGACACATCAAACCAAACAAAAGATGTCCATGACAATGAAATAATGCAAAATAACCACTGCATATTACACAAATATACACCCTTTTATTAGGGATCCCAAAAACATTAAAAACAGCAGCATCTGGCCAAGTATATACATACATATATTTACAATGAAAGTGTATTCCAAGCACAGGCATATAACAAATTGTAAGCACTCCTCACAAACGGACCAATGTCGGATCCAGATAGTAAAGTGTATGAAGAAGTTGCAATCAATCCGTAAGTAAGGAAAAAAATAGCCAAAATCAGTAATAAGAAGCTACTATACAGACAAAGACACATAGCGGGGGTTTTTCTTGAACCAAATCCTCTTATTTATTCTTTATATATAATCTCTTCACATCACCGACATGGCATATGGATACAAGGACGGTCGGTTATCCTGAACTACGCATGGGTCTCTAATGGTATGTACTTGACTTATATGTCTTTTAACAGATGTTTGAATACGGTGTGCCTCTGAGGAAGTGGATTTTGGCTGTGAGACACGTGTCAGGCAGTCTTTTTATGTGAATTGGAAGTCTGTGTCCTTGTATCCATATGCCATGTTGGTGATCTGAAGAGATATTATATGAAGAATAAATAAGAGGATTTGGTTCAAGAAAAAAACCCCACTGTGTGTCTTTGTCTGTATAGTATCAATATAGGGGTGGAACCACACTATTTTTTATCTTGTCTATTACTACTACCTTCTCGTAAGAAAAGCCTGCGCCATCTATGTGATAGGGATTCGTGCACAGCCTGGCTGTACATGCGCAGATGGGAATGACTGACCCCGACTGAGAAGAATACTGGCAGCTACCACGGTGGAATGGAGCACCCGCAGAGGACGGCGAAGGACCCCACACACCTCATCATGGGGCTGGAGGAAGCTGCAGGAAAGTTTAAATAATTCTGTGTGTTCTGTCTCAGGCACACTTTAAGCACTTGATTAAAAGAAATTGCATACTTTCTCTGAATAAATCGCCAGTGATTGAGCAAAGATTCAGCAACCATCATTGTGATTTGCTCTAGCTTTTTAATTGCATGCATAATCCCTATTATAGGGTCAGGGATTAAAAAGAAGCAGATGCAGATTAAACTACAGAGGGGTGTGGGAAGAACAATTTGTTATTACTGTATTTTTCGCCTTATAAGATGCACTTTTTCGCCCCAAAAGTGGGGGAAAAAAAGTCCCTGCGTTTTTTGGATCAATTGCAAAAAAAATTTGCAGCACAATTTTTGTATGAAAAATAATATAATAAAAATAATATAAAATAATAAAATTGCAGAAGTATCATAAAGATCAAAACATATTTTCTTTATTTATGGATGTGCCCATTTAAAATATGAAAAACATTCAAAACCATTCTCTGAAGTGAGAGGGTAACTCATGGATAATATATTCAAAAATTAATTTTAGACCTCTCTAGCTGTTCCTGATATACGCAAATACTGTATGTATGGTAGCTGCATTGATCTCCCCCCATTGATCTCTCCCTCCTCCCCATTGTCATGAAAAGCCCCCAGGTACAAGTGCCTCCAATATAGGTAGCCAGGCATAGGTGCCTCCAGTATAGATAGCTAAGTATAGGTGCCTCTAGAATAGGTAGCTAGGTATAGGTGCATTCGCTAGGTATAGGTGCCTTTAGTATAGGTAGCTAGTTATAGGTGCCTCTAGTATAGGTAGCTAGGTATAGGTGCCTTCGCTAGGTATAGGTTCCTTCAGTATAGGTAGCTAGGCATAGGTGCCTATGCTAGGTATAAGTGCCTTCTAATATAGATAGCTGGGTATAAATGCCTCTAGTATAGGTAGCTAGAGATAGGTGCCCGAGTGCCATTAATATAATCACTTACCTCCCTCCAGCTCCAGTGGTGGTGTCTGGGGCTCGTCCTGATCTCCCCTTTTTTAGCTTCAGGGGAGATAAGCATGTCGACAGCTAAGGGAGCGCTCCGACGGGCAGCATGAGTGCGTGCGTGTATGTGTTGTGCCCGGCGCCTCCCCCAGCCATGACGTCGCGTCATGGCAGAACCGCCCCTGGCCTCTCTTCAGCGACATCGCCTCTCTCCTCCCGCCTTCCGATTGGCCAGCGGCCGCCAGCAGAGTGTGATGGGAAAATTTAATAGGACGTGGCGATCTACCAAATAGGTGGTCACGATCTACTGGTAGATCGCGATTGACCTATTGGGCACCCCAGTTTTAGAAGCTATGTGGATGCTTGGCAGAATTCGGATGCGTAAATGTATCATTTTAATTTTATTACTTTTCCTTATCGGGTAAGGATAGTTTGTCTTAAACATTACATCGACAATTAAACTTGACTACAAAGTGTAGCAAATTCAAGCGTACAAATTCTTTAATGTGTAAATATTTCTCTTCCCAGGTAAATAAATTGCTTGGTCCATTCACGCTTGATCCTGGTGTCCCTCACAGGCACACCATTCAATGCCAAGATTTCAGATTTAAAGCATACCTGAGGTGACTTGTGACATGTTGAGATAGACGTGTATCAGTTCAAGGAAGAGACGGATTCCTGCACTCCAACTCTAAAAACGTTATTATGTTAATGCATGGTGCAGATATTACAACTGAGAAAAAAGGCTGCCTGTGTACGTTCAGGTATATTAGTGACAGTTTCTCTCCAGTCGGGATCTAGTCAGACCATAGTGTAATCCTCACTAACAAGGAATTACAGCCATAAATAACTAGGCTGTGTTCCTTTTCTTCCTAAAGGTGGCCATACATAGATTTTGATTTAGAATCTGACAGGAATCTATCTGATGTGTGCCACACTCTTGGAACAGATTTCCAATAGATTTCAGAATTAAATCTATTGGAAATCTATTGAAAATCGATCTAAATGCATTATTGCACCATTAGATCCAATGCAACTCTATGGGTCATCGATCTGCTGCCAAAAATCGGCTGCAAATCCATTGATTGGCTGATCGATCGGCCATCGATTTCTGATCGATTCGATCGATCGATCTATGGCTGAAATCAACCAGTATATGGGCTCCTTAAAGGACTTACGAGGCGAACTGGCCCCAAAAAGTTAAATACCTGTATGAAATATCAATGCACGGAGGGCGCCGTCTGCGCCCTCCGTGCCGTTCCGCCGGGTCCCCGCATCTCAATGTGCCCCCCCGGCCGGTCCCGACCCCACAGCCCGGGTCGGGCTCTCCTTCCTCCAGTAAGATGGCCGCCAGAGCTGGCCGCGGCTGCGCAGTCCGCATATGCGCGAGTGCGGCTGCGCAGCTCTAGGGCCTCCCCCCCGATCCATGCTATAGGCCGTCTCCTCTTGCGTGGATCGGGGGGAAGGCCCTAGAGCTGCCCAGCCGCACTCGCGCATATGCGGACTGCGCAGCCGCGGCCAGCTCCGGCAGCCATCTTACTGGAGGAAGGAGAGCCCGACCCGGGCTGTGGGGTTGGGACCGGCCGGGGGGAAACATTGAGATGCGGGGACCTGGTGGAACGGCACGGAGGGCGCCGTCCGCGCCCTCCGTGCATTGATATTTCATACAGGTATTTAACTTTTTGGGGCCAGTTCGCCTCGTAAGTCCTTCAAGAGAGTTAACTATTCAGGTATATAAGTGATAGTTTCTCTCCAATCAGGATCTAGTCGGACCATAGCATAATCCTCACTTACAAGGAAATACAGCCATGAAACTTGCCTGGAAGAGAACAACTTCTGAGTGCAGGGGATTGATAACATATCATTAGTTCATATATTTTAGCTCTGAGACAATGAGACTGTGTAAAAACCTGTATAATTAATATGAGACATTACAGGAAATCTTAATTGAAATAAAAAAACAGTTAAACCTACCTGAAACTTTTTGCGGCCCCCTGCAGTCATCCTGTGCCCATGCCGTCCTACCACGGCCCTCCAGTCATCAGCAGCATCCCCCCAATGCTTGCCAACTACGCACCTCTTCATCATGCTTCCGTGTACGGCAGCTTTCTGCGCATGCGCTTTACAGAAAAATCGCTACTGGGCATGAGCAGAACGCTCCAGGCTACTGGAGCGCAATCAGGATGCGACTGGCCACGACCAGCCAGCTTTGAGGGCGTTGCTGATGATGATTGGAGGGTCACGAAAGGATGGCGCAAGCACAGAATGACTGCAGGGGCTGCAAGAAGCCCCAGGTAAATTAAACGGCTTTGTTTTACACTTCAGTTTCCCTTTAAATATACTTTTTCAGTTTTTAAAAAGAAAATAATACAGTGGGATTCTAAAAAAAGATAATTTTCAGGTGTAGGAGGCAAGATACAATTGATTATCTTATCAGTTTATTTTCACCTCAGGTTTCCCTCAAAGTGTACCCGAGATGAACATCGGGTCAAAAAAAAAACCACATTCCTGCCCATATGCAATTACATTTTTCTCCTGAGTTTTCTCCTAGGTGGTATTTTTAAACTTGTCATTAAAATGCCACCCGAAAGCAAAAAAATACTCAAAATAATCTTGATAGTACTTTTCCATTTACTTTTAGGTAATTTTTTAGTTGAAAAGTATTAGAAAGTTATTTTAAATAGAAGAAAAAAAAAATGATCTCCTAGGAGAAAACTCAGGTGAAAAAGTGAATTGCATATGGCCCACTATATTTAACTAAGAAGAGGGAACACTCTGAGTCCTGTAGAGCAGGGGTCCCCAACCTGTGGTCCGCGGCCCACTGCTGGTCCGTTGGACGCTCCCCCGCGGCTGCCGCTGTGTTACCTTAGCCGGGCGGCCGCTTCCTGTATGCCCCTCTCCTCAGTCTCCTGCCCGGCGTGTAAGTGATTCACAGCATGCTGCTGTGTGATGACGCTACAGGAAGCAGGAGACAGAGAGAGAGCGGTTCTCATGGTAACGGCGATACACATCGCCGCTACAGGAAGCCGCTTTCCTGCTTCCTGCCTCATCAGTCATCACACTCGGGGCGCGCTGCTGTGAATCACTTACACGCCGGGCAGGAGACTGAGGAGAGGGGAATATAGAGGAAGTGGCTGCCGGATAAGGTAATAGCAGCGGGGGGCACTACCTACCCATACTGGGGCGCTATACTGGGCACTACCTACCTATACTGGGCACTATACTAGCTATATACTGGGCACAATACTAGCTATACTGGGGCACTTTACTAGCTATACCGGGGCACTACCTACCCATACTGGGGCGCTATACTGGGCACTACCTACCTATACTGAGGCACTATACTAGCTATACTGGGGCACTACCTACCCATACTGGGCACTATACTAGCTATACCGGGCACTATACTAGCTATACTGGAGTACTACCTACCCATACTGGGCACTATACTAGCTATACTGGCGCACTACCTACCCATACTGGGCACTATACTACCTATACCGGGTACTATACTAGCTATACTGGGGCACTACCTACCCATACTGGGCACAATACTACCTTTACTGGGCACTATACTAGCTATACTGAGCACTATCTACCCATACTGGGCACTACCTACCCATACTGGGCACTATACTACCTATACCGGGCACTATACTAGCTATACTGGGGCACTACCTACCCATAGTGGGCACTATACTAGCTATACTCGGCACTTTACTAGCTATACTGGGGCACTACCTACCCATACTGGGCACTATACTAGCTATACTGGCGCACTACCTACCCGTACTGGGCACTATACTACCTATACCGGGTACTATACTAGCTATACTGGGGCACTACCTACCCATACTGGGCACAATACTACCTTTACTAGGCACTATACTAGCTATACTGGTGCACTACCTACCCATACTGGGGCACTACCTACCCATACTGGGCACTATACTACCCACACTGGGCACTATAATAGCTATACTGGGCACTTTACTAGCTATACTGGGGCACTACCTATCCATACTGGGCACTATACTAGCTATACTGGGCACTATACTAGCTATACTGGGCACTTTACTAGCTATACTGGGGCACCACCTACCCATACTTGGCACTATACTAGCTATACTGGGGCACTTTACTAGCTATACTGGGGCACTACCTACCCATACTGGGCACTATACTAGCTATACTGGGGCACTATGCTAGCTATACTGGGGTAACTATACTAGCCACACTGGGGCAACTAAACTCTCTATGCTGGGGCAACTATGCTAGCTATGCCGCCGCACCCCAGCCCTCCCACCACTGCCCCCTACCCCCACCCACCCCCCATCCAACCACCCCCCCACCCCCCACCCCGGTCCACGGAGAAAAATTTGGTCAGAAAGTAGTCCCCGGGCCGGAAAAGGTTGGGGACCCCTGCTGTAGAGGCTTCCCATGCCATTCTCCGGCCCGCCGTTGCCACTCGTAGACCCCCAAAGAAATCTGACAAGAACTTATTGGATTGAACATCTGAGCCGCTCTCTTCTTCGAGCTCGGCCGTACTGCACCTGCATGAGTATGGATACACCTGTGCAGTAAACTGGAGCAGCTCATGCATGAACAAGTAGCTTCCACCGGGGACGGTGCAGAAACGACAGGACAGACTAAGGACTGGGAAGGCTCTTTGGTGCAAACGTAATAGTATGCCGCCTGTGAGTTGGGCACAGGGTGAGCAAAATGACTGCTCACCCTGCTGCTGCTCAAATTAACAGCGGCGTTATATACTATTTCTCCTTTGAGTCGTAGCAACTGGGAGGGAGGAGCTGAGCGCCGAAACCACCTGCTTTGTCTTTCTGCGCCATCTTAACTGCCTTCCTCAGCTGGTCCAGGAGGTTATCATAATACTGTCTGGTGACACTAGATCCCTGAGGTAGGTAGTTCACCAACAGAATACTGTCTTTGTCTCAGAAAAGGGATGCCATGACTTTTTTGGCTGAGAATGTCATTGGCCACGGGTACCCTCTGTGGCACCATTCCTCTGACTGTTCCTTGGTTTCAGGATCATAGAAGTGGAGCCAGGTTTCATCCTTAGTTACTAACCTAGCCAAAACTGTCTGTGCAGTTTCAAAATGCTTTCCTCCATAAAGGTTAGTATTGTATACCAGTTTCAAAATGGTCCAAAACGGCTTTGGATGCTTCAACACCTTCTGATCACTGTTAAACATTTCGGCATCCACTTTGCTGAAAGCTTGCACATGCCTATGATAGTAGTGATAACAGACCCAGCACACTCCTGTGAGATGTCCAGTATCTGGGCTTTTTTTCGGGGGGGGGGGGGGGGGGGGCAGAGGGATATTCACTGGTCCTCAAAAATCAGCAAATAGACAGCATTCAATGTGGCCGGGTCAGTTGAGATTGGGGGGCACCCGCTGCAGAGCTCATCTTCAACGTTGAATTGCCCAGTCTTGAAACAAGGTATCCAGGTTTTGACAGTGCTGTAGGAAGGACACTTCTCCCCCAGTGTTTGTGACATCTTAGTGTGAATGTCCTTTGCTGACATTCAGAATCAGAATCAGAATCAGAATCAGAAACTTTTATTTCGCCAAGCACGACTGGGTCGTGCCCGGAATTGGGCTTGGCACTTACAGGGTACTGATACACGGTACAGTAGTTACAGATAGAGGACATGCAGTAGTAACAGAACATTATACAGAAAAACAGAGCATTAAAGAACATGTATGCAGAGGGAGACAATGGCATAAGTTACAATACAATAAAAAAACAACCAAAAAAAGTACGCTTGAGCTATGTGCAAAGTGCCTCAGTGCGTCTTGGTATTTTGGGGTGGGGATAGGCATTTCCATGGCGAGAGTTCAGGAGGTTGACAGCAGAGGGAAAGAAACTGTTCTTATGTCTTGAGGTCCTGGTGTAGATGGATCGGAACCGGAGCTTCCGGCTCGAGGGGAGCTGATTAAAGAAGCGGTAGCCTGGGTGTGAGGGGTCGTTGGCGATCTTTAATGCTCTGGTGTTCAGCCTGGAGTGGTAGAGGAGGTCCAGAGTGGGAAGGGATCTTCCGATGATCCTCTCTGCAGATTTGATGACCCTCTGCAGTTTGAGCTTGTCGCTGGCGGAGGAGCTGGTGTACCAGACCAGGATGGAAGAGCATAGGACGGATTCGATCGTGGCTGAGTAGAAATTTGTCAGCAGTTTTTGGGCCATACCGAACTTTTTCAGTTGGCGGAGAAAGAAAAGTCTCTGTTGGGCTTTCCTCTGTGTTGAGGTCGTGTTGGTGTTCCACCTCAGGTCATTGGAGATAGTTGTGCCCAGTAGGCGGACACTGGGGACTCTTTCCACTTCCATGCCATCCATGTGGATTGGAGGCGGGGTAGAAGCGCTCCTCCTGAAATCAACAATCATCTCCACCGTTTTTGCTGTGTTTAGGACCAAACCGTTCTCTCTGCACCAGCTGCATATGCTTTCGACCTGGTGGCGGTACGCCTTCTCATCGTTTTTGGTGATGAGACCCACAATGGTCGTGTCATCGGCAAATTTGATTACTTTTACCGAGTCCGAAGTGGATTTGCAATTGTTCGTATACAGAGAGAACAGGAACGGCGACAGGACACAGCCTTGTGGGGCCCCTGTGTTGGTGATCCTAGGTTGTGAGGAGATGGTGCCTAACCTAACGACCTGGGACCTGTTGGTGAGGAAGTCCGTGATCCACAGGCGTAGGGTGGGGTGGACTCCTAGCGCAGCGAGATTGTCCTGAAGTATTTTAGGGCTGATAGTGTTGAATGCTGAGCTGAAGTCCAGTAGGAGGATCCTGGCGTAGGAGTCCGGTCTATCCAGGTGATCATAGACGTGCTCCAAGCAGATGTTGATGGCGTCATTTGTGGACCTGTTCGCTCTGTACGCGAACTGGTGCGGGTCCAGCAGTCCCTCAGTAGAGTGCTTAAGGAGAGGTAGCACCATGCTTTCAAAAGCTTTCATGATCACGGATGTAAGTGCCACGGGCCTGAAGTTGTTGAGGTCGAGGATGCCCTGCTTTTTGGGGACCGGGATAATGGCAGACCTCTTAAAGCACGCAGGAACTTTGCCTTCCTGGAGGGACCTCGTGAAGATGGAAGAGAGGGTGGGAGCGAGCTGGCGAGCACAGGTTTTCAGGCAGGCTGGCGACACACCGTCCGGACCTGAGGCTTTCCTAGCATTTAGCCTTAGCAAGTGTTTCAGTACATCCTCCTCCCTCACTGATGGTGGGGGTGAGTAAGGGCCTAGGGCTACCGTGGCAGATTGTGCAGGTGGCTGTGGGAGTCCTGCAGGTGCTGGCTGACTCTCGAATCTGCAGTAGAAGTCACTGAGACTCTCGGCAAGCTCAGAGCTCGGTGTGGCGTGCTGAGGGGGGGGCTTGTAGTTGGTGGCAGCCTTCAGTCCCTTCCACACGGCTCGTGAGTCGTTTGAGGAGAGGTTCTGTTCCAGCTTTTCCGCGTAGCCCCTCTTAGCGGACCTCAGTTCTCTGTTTAGGTCGTTTCTTGCCTTCTTGTATTCCACCTGGTTGCCGGACTTATGTGCGGCTTCTTTGCTACGACGTAGTTGTCGTAGTCTTTTTGAGAACCACGGTTTATCATTTGGATACAGTTTGAAGGTTTTTGTTGGGATACAGGAGTCCTCACAGAAGCTAATGTACGAGGATACATTGTCTGCCCACTCGTCCAGGTTAGGCGATTCCAGAGCCTTCCAGTCTGTGCAGTCAAGGCAGGCCTGAAGTTGAAGTTTAGCCTCACTTGACCACACTTTGGAGGACTTAGTGACAGGTTTTGAGGTTTCCAGGCGCCTTTTATAAGTAGGTACCAGGTGGATGATGCAGTGGTCAGATGAGCCTAGGGCTGCCCACGGTGTCGCTTTGTATGCATCCTTCAGGGCCGTGTAGCAATGGTCGAGGGTGTTGGCACTCCTGGTGGGGCAGGTGATGTGCTGATGGAAGCGGGGCAGCTCTTTGCGGAGGTTTGCCTTGTTAAAATCCCCCAAGATAATGAACAGCGAGTCCGGGAGGGCCGTCTCCCACTGCATGATGGTATCACTGAGATCACGCAGGGCAGCATTTACCTCTGCATCAGGAGGGATATACACACCCACGAGGACGTAGGAGGAGAACTCCCTGGGCGAGTAGGTTGGCCTGCAATTGATGAGGAGGAGTTCAAGTTCCATGGAGAAACAAAAACTTCATGAAGGCTCATAACTCCAACAACGTGAAGCCTGCTTGTGCCTCTGCCATCACAGCTTCTCACTAAAAGATTTAAGAAAAACATGATATTTGCATGATTACATACTAAGATATTAGACTGCCATATTGCCTCACACTCACTTTTCTATTCCATCTGGAAGTGGGCAAAGCCAGGAATTTATCATCACCCCTTTTGTATTTAGGACTTTCTTTGCACCATATGTTTCACCCAACTAAGGCCGGTATTGTTATGCTGCACTGTTTTGTTTTTTTGCTTTGCCACAATAAAGCACCTTGTTTGTTTTTAAAGCCCTGAGTCTGAGCATGTCTAAACCAATGCATAAGCTCTCCACTTGAAGTTTATCCCTCACAATATATGTAAATATCTATGTAAGATTTTATTAAAGTCCTCTATCATCCCATCTGTTTGTTGTTAGTGATACCAAAGTACACAACTGCTGTATATTCAGTGTATTTCTCAGGCATAAAGGGCATACCTTGACCAAGAGAAATATCCTTAGGAATGCCAGTACAAGTAAACATATGCAACAGATCTTTTGTAAGGTGTTCCTTAAAGGAGCTGCCACTAGATAGGCAGTGCTAGAATCCAACACAAGGAGAATGTGTGGTACCCTGATGACAAGGCATGCATGGGAACATGCTGGATGGAGGTATCTGTTGAAAGATCTGTACATGACACAGGATGTTTGGACTTCTCAAAAAAAAAAAAATGTAGGAGCAACAGGATTACTATTCCAAAGGTAAAGTGGCAGTAATGGAGTAGCAATAAAAAAGTAAAAGTACATAGGAAGCCAAGGGGATGTAAGAGACTTTTTATGAAAATATTCATGGCTATAATGAGTTCAAGCTGGTGAAATATGGTGCTAAGTTCTCACTCCTCAGCGTCTAAGTCCAAAGAACCAATGTGAGAGGGATATGGAGGCTGACATGTTTATTTCCTTTTAAGTAATGCACATTGCCTGGCTGTCCTACTAATTTCTGCCTCTAATACTTTAAGCCATAAACAACGAACAAGAATACAGATCAGATGTCTATGACAAATCTGACAAGATTATTTGCATGCTTCTTTCAGGTGTGTGATCTAGATCCTACTGACCAGAAAGATCAGCAGGACTGCCAGGCAACTGGTATTGTTTAAAAGGAAATAAATATGGCAGCTTACATAGGTCTCACACCTTGGGTTCCTTTTAAAAGCACTAACTGAAAGGCAAATGCTCAGTCAAACTGCCAGAGTAATGTATAAGCTAGTAGGCACACATCTTTGTATAGATCCCTTCCAGAAAAGTTTTTGTAAAGAATAAAGGAAATACTAAGAATCCCCTATTAGCTGACAGACCAATACAAAGCCAGTCAGAGGACTAAAACATCAGTAAAGTCATTTATAGTGCATTTTCTCTGTGAGAAATGTAAATCTTATACAGTTAGGTCCATAAGTATTTGTACAGAGACAACTTTTTTTTCTAATTTTAGTTCTGTAAATAACCACAATGAAATTTGAATGAAACTACTCAGATGCAGTTGAAGAGCAGACTTTCAGCTTTAAATGGAACCTTAATTGACAAACAAAAAGAGTTTAACTTACCTGGGACTTCTACTGGCCCCCTGCAGATGTCCCGTGCCCACGCCAGGACAAACTGATCCTCTGGTGCCCCGCAGCGAGACAGTTTCGCTCGGTAGGCCACTGTGTCCACCCCCTCTTCAACAAGTGAAATGCATGCTCAGTTGGGTTAAGATCAGGTGATTGACTTGGCCATTCAATAACTTTCCAATTCTTTGCTTTAATAAACTCCTGTGTTGTTTTGGCTGTATGTTTTAGGTCATTGGCTATATGTATCATAAAACACCGCCCAATCAGTTTGATTGCATTTAGCTGGATTTGAGCAGACAGTATGTCTCTGAACTCAGAATTCATTTGGCTGCTTCTGGCCTGTGTCATATCATCAATAAACACTGTGTCCCAGTGCCTCGTGCAGCCAAGCATGCCCAAGCCATCACACTGCCTTCGCCATGTTTTACAGATGATGTGGTATGCTTTGGATTATGAGCTGTTCCATGCCTTCTCCATACTGTTGGCTCCATCCGTCCAAAGTATGTTTTTCCAGAACTGTGCTTTTTTTATGTTCCTTAACAGAGCCCAATCTAAACTTTCTATTCTTGAGGCTTATGAGTGGCTTGCACCTTGCAATGCTCCCTCTGTATTTACTTTCATGTAGTCTGCTCTTTATATTAGAGTTGGCTATCAATACGCCTACTCCCTGGAGAGTGTTGTTCACTTGGTTGGCTGTTGTGAATGGGTTTCTCTTCACTATGGAAAAGATTCTGCAATCATTCACCACTGTTGTATTCTGTGGACATCTTGGTGTTTTTGCATTGCAGAGTTCACCAGTGCTTTTTTTCTTTCTCAGAACGTGCCAAAGTGTAGATTTTGCCACTTGTAATATTGTAGCAATTTCTCAGATGGGTATTTTCTGTTTTCACAGCTTAAAGAGAACCTGTACTGAGTAAAATTATTTAAAATAAACACATGAGGTAACTTCAAATTAACATTACATAGTTACCTCACCATCAGTTCCTCTCAGAAGCTCATCATTTTCTTCTGACAATGATCCCTTCCAGTTCTGACAACATTTTGTCAGAACTGATATATATCAGTTGCTGTCAGTTATATATCAGTTGCTGTCAGTTACAGTTGAGAGGAAAACTGATGTGTCCATGTTTCCCTATGGCTCAAGTGGGCGATGTTTCAGTTTAACAGTGTGCTGACTAGAAAGCTGTTATGGTGTAATGGCCATTTTCAAAATAGAGGACGGAGAATTCCATTGATCACAGTGGGCAAACAGGACGCAGGAGAGGAAAAAGAGATTGAGGAGTAGACTACACAGGAGGCAAGTACGACTTGTGCATGTTTATTTTGACTTTTAATCTTCAGTTCAAGTTTTCTTTAAGGGCCCTTTTCCACTACTAATCGCAATCACAAACGCCACGTATTGCGATTTTTCATTCATTTTGTTATGCGATTGCGATTTTTCATTTGGAAATGCATTATCTCTCTTAAGGTGGCCACACACGATACAATAAAATGATCCGATTTTACAGTAATTCGATAACATCTAATATAAACTTTCAACACATTTTGTGAGAGTCCTTTAACCCCGTTGGTGGTACGCAGTTTCCTGAGACTGCGTCCGCAAGGAGCTTTTTTGCCCCCCAATTTTTTTTAAAACACTTTAGCTAGCATTTCGCTAGCTAAGCGTATGTACAAGGTTGCTCCGCTCCCCCCCCAGGCCCGCCGATCGCCGCCGGCTATACGTACGTCGCCACAATGCCACGAAGAGTGCAGTTTGCCAATCGGCTTCCGGCGTTGCTATGGCGACGATCGGAGATGACGTCAGCCGCAATCCCGATTGCCGTCATTGCGAAGCCTGAAGCCGATTGGGCGGCTGCACCGGCGTGGGAACGCCGGGGGGTACGTATCCCGGAAGTAATTGCAGGCGATCGCGGGGGACCGGAGCAGCTTTGTGCATACGCTTAGCTAGCGAACTGCTAGCTAAAGCGTATTGCACCAGTTTTTTTTTTTTCCAAAAGTCCTGGGGCCATGTGATCCTCCGCGGTGACTACCTCGTGTGTAGCACGGGGTTACCGCTACGGAGGTTAATACATCACGTAAAGGTCCACTACATCGAAAAAAGTAAGCAGTTAAAATCTGACCAAACCAACAGAATTCCCTGAATGGCAGAAAGTATAATTGGCAAAATAGTGTGCAAGCGAGTAGGTAGGCTAGCTGCTATCTTATTATTTTGTCAGTTAGACTTAGCATCTGCCTTTCAGGAAATGCTTTTGAAAACAAATAAACCACCTCTGGATATCCTTGAACTCTAGCCATATTCTTTTCTTCTTTTCTGTTTTCTATTCCTTTTCTTTCTATTCTGTCCTTTTTTCTCCTTTCTCCTAGTTGGTCACTAAAGGGAAATGGTTAATTACAGTCCAAAAGAAAGAGGAAATGATGGGCATCAACTGCATAAAAGACCCTTTATTGTGGTGGGTAGACACAGTGGTTACAGCTGTTTCGCAGAGATAGACCCTGCTTCTTCAGAGTCTCTGAAGAAGCAGGGTCTATCTCTGCGAAACAGCTGTCAGACATCTTTGTCCTCCCCCCACTGCTGTAACCACTGTGTCTACCCACCACAATAAAGGGTCTTTTATGCAGTTGATGCCCATCATTTACTCTTTCTTTTGGACTGCAATTGACTGTATCTGGAGCACACTGCAGGTAAGACCATTTGTGGTTTAATCCTCCCTGCTGCATTTTTTGGTGCCAGTGCTTTTTTTCTCTCCAATTTTGTATGAAATGGTTAATTAGTTTGTTCACTATAATGGCATGGAGCTTAACGTATGCCTTTTTTCTTTTGGAGCTCGTTTTTGTGGACCCCTGCGTGTCTGACATGTATTTTTTCAGCTTTAATAGATTCCCTGGTGTATGATCCCTATTATTTATTTACTGTATGCTTACCGCTGAAATACCTCATGTTTTACCTCACTTGATGCATTTACCTTATGTTTTACCTCATGTTCGGAATGGAGAAAAATCTTTCAGAATTGCTAAAAAAAGAGTAAAATACCTCATTAGGTATTTTACCTACAAAAAAAATAATATTTACCTCACACAGCTACCAGAATTGAGGCCAATGAATTAAAGCTTTTGCTTCTAATATTTAACGTGAAAAGTAGGATAATGTTTACACAGCTACTTAGACATTATTTGTACATTGTCATTTTAGAACACTTGGGTATTGATAGTGTTCCTTTAAGTATTTACTATGTTTTTGTGGTCCAGTCAACCACTAAATCTTTTTTATCGTGTCCTATGTTTGCGGTTCTCTAAAGTTATCTTTACATATATGTTGTTGCTTATGCCTATATATAGTGTTCCAACTTGTGTAAAATTATTAGACAAAAAGTCCACTGATTTAACACCTGAAGAAAATGTTGCCAGGCAAATGCAGATTTCCATGAACATTCTCTTAATTTTGCAGGAGTCACGCTACCTATAAACTTCACTTCTTTCATAGGATTTACACCAGATTATATATCTCGTCTGTCGCAAGGAAGCATAGTCTGCCTCAAGTAAGTTGTTACTTTATTCTAGTCAAGAAAACTTTTAAATGTTTCCACTGCAAGTTTGTTCAGAATAACTAAATAATCAAAGAAAATATGTTATTGTTAGAACCGCTTAAAGCGGACCCATACCCTTGCACAGCAAAGGTGTAGTTGCCAACAATGCCGAGGAAAGTTACTGCTCTGTGCTCTGTGTTTGTTAAAAGAAACTAGAACTGACATAAAGTAAACGTTTTATACATACCTGGGGCTTCCTCCAGCCTCATGTGCATGGATCTCTCCCATGCCGCCATCCTCAGTCTTTGGTATCTTTCCTCTCTCTTTGGTATCAGGTCCCGTCACTTCAGCAAGTCGCGGCTAGTCTGACGCAAGTGCAGTGCACTATTTACGTATCTCTCCAGCAGCCGCTGTAGCGATACTTAAAGGGCGCATTTCTCTTGTGCAGAATGGCCGCGACTGGCTGAAGTAACGGGACCTGGTACCAAAGAGGGAGAAGACTGAGGATGGCGGCGTGGGAGCGATCCATGCACATGGGGCTGGAGGAAGCCCCAGGTATAAAATGTTTACTTTATGCCAGCTCTGGTAATCTTTAAGCCAAATCAAATTAGTTCTTATTAGCAGTTGTGTATAGGCTGCATGAGCTCTGTCAAGGCAGCACTCCACATAGTAAACACTGAAGCTTAACTGTAATGATCTTGAGTTTCAGCCCCTCTGCTGATTGTTTGCTAATATTGCTTTAGAGTAGTTATCCTTGGGAGTGCACTAGCATTCCTTCTAGTGCAGTCAGATTGTTAATTATTTGTATGGCCTAGTTCTGTCTTGTCTTATCTGTTGTGATTGCGCTTTCTCCAACGGTGGCTGATAGTGAATCGCTCTGTCTGTTTGGATCGCATTCGCCCTAGCGGTAGAGGCAGTGGATCCTCCTGTACTCTGTCTTGGAGTGTAAGCCAGAGCAGTGGTTGCTACTGGTTGCTCCATCTGTCTGTCTGTTTGGATCGCATTCGCCTTGGCGGTATAGGCGGTGGATCCTTCTGACCTATGTTCCTGGAGTGTGGGCCTGAGCTTTTGTCTGGGGTGAACGCTTGCTGTTGTCTGGTGTTAGGCAACCGATTAGCAAAGCGTTCTCGCCATCTGTTTGTCTTTTTGTTCTGTGTTCAATAGTTAGTTAGGGTTGGTACGTTTTGTCGCTGTTGCGCTTAACGTGCGGCGACCGTGCCTTGAACACGTTTTGTCGCTATTGCGCTTAACGTGTGGTGACCGCGTTTAGCTAGTCCTGTTAGTTCCTTTGTGTTGGATTACAGTTTGCTAATTGGTTTTGTCTTTATTCATTCTATGTTCTGTCTTTTCTCCATCTTGTGTCTCTGCTGGCAATCGCCATTCTTGCGATTGCTTTCTCACTTTAGTCTTCACTGTTGTATGTCAGCCGTCGCTGGGTGGCGACTAGATTGGTGAACATACATACATTCTGTCTCTATGCTCACTCTCTCTCTCGAGAGAGGCTATCTTGCCCTGTATCGCTTCACTTCGTACAATTTCTATCTGGCATCTGTGGCTGTGCAGAGGGTTTATTCCTCTGCACTCCACTTGCACCAAAGCTGGGTTTCCTTAAACAAACGCTTGTGGAGGGTTTCCGCAGTGTCGGCGCACATGTTGTGCACTGACCACGGAGATAATTCTGCAAACGTTACAGTATGACCAGCCGAACCGAAATTCACAGTATAGAGGGAATTTCCGATTTGTATGATTTTTTCGAATATGGTTCTTGTACCTTTAAGAGGTTTAAAAAAACTAGACTCTGAAACCAAAGAGGACTTTCTTTCTGAATGTGTAAGACTTTTTCTTAACCCTGCATTTCAAATCACGGATTTGTCCACGTGGGCTCTCCAAATAGCTTATGTTCTATTGCAAGGAGATCTGTTTCAGTGGGCTTATGAGATTTTGAAAAGCAATTCTTGGAATGATAAGCCTTATCAGTTTCTTACATTAATTTTTTCTCACTGGTTTAAACTGCCTTCCTTACCACCTATTCTTGATGGGTGAGTACCTGCAAATCAATCAGCTGTTCTATCCATTCCATGCAAAACCATTCAGTTTGAGAATGAATGCAGTAACAGCTCCCTTGCATCTAGACAGCAGCCACTTAAAGCAGCTAAGACTAAAAGGAGAAAGTATAGGAAGGCTTCCCAGCTGAAAGATCCATTGCCCATAGCAACTACATATAAAAAAAATATTTCTGTAAAGTCTGAAATTTGGAACACACTTGAATGTGATAAATCCAGAGAAATTTCTCAGTCTCAGGTTTTATTACCTCAAGTAAAAGCATATGTGGATCCTATGATAGACAGAATTATTCAGTATATTAAAGGAGTAAGAAAATCTATGCATGTTCCTGATCCCAACTTGTATGAGTGTTACCTTGATACAGGGTTGTTTGAGCCTCCATTTGTTCCATGGGAGATTGGGGCGAAGAGATTCTAAATGCTTGTATTAATTCTGTGTACACTTTGATTGAATCTGGTGAGTGTGACGAGTATTTTGTGGATCCGGTGATTTGTGTGTGGCAGACGAATTTGTATGAATTGCACACACACCAACCAATTGACTCCAATAAAGAGACAACGTTGTTGGATGATTGTTCCTGCATTTCTGGGGTAAAGCAAGTGAGTTTAGACTGTGCGATCTGATGCTTTCTTCTCAGGTGTTATGATCAACATGAATGTGTCAGTTTTGTCAAAGATATGTGGGATCCCTTGTCAATTAAAAACAGATTTTTTTCTCCCAGTAATTCTTTAAGATCCTCCATCTATGATCCTGCTATGGGGAAAATTCCTAAACTATGCAACCTCAAGAGTAATGTTAATGTGACTAATAAAGTTCCTCATGTTGTTGTCGCAACTTCTTCTGCAAATAAATCTATGCCTCACTCTGTTCACACCTGTGAAAGCACATTGCCAGATGAAAGTTGTTCCAATATTCCTGTCCTGGACATTTTACAATTTGGTCCACAGATTTTGGAGGCTTGCGCTTTAGAAGCTTCAGTTTCACAACTAAAAGCGATCTTGGATTCGCAAATTTTGCGTTCTGACTCCCCTGATTCGACATTGTTAGCCGAGTCTAAGGGTGAGACAGCACTTTGGTTTTGCGAATCTGATACTGAGGGATCTTTGTTTTGTCTAGGGAATATTTCTGTGAGCCTACCCTGTACCATGAATGAAACTATGATGCCCACTCGCACTGACATTTGTGAGTCCCTTTCTTGCTCTGAAGAAAGTACTGATTTTCCACCCTGTACTCTGGATGAGTCAATGTTGCCGTGCATAAAATCTCCTGCAGTGAGCCCAGAGGTTCGTCTAGGTATTGCAACTATTCTCACCTGTTTTTCTGCCATTTTGGAATTGAATTCTAGTTTGACTGCTATGCAGGATTCTGCGTGCAGTGAAACTAGAGTCAGGGAGTCAGTGTTTGTTCCAGTAGATATTCCAGTGCATCCTGTTCATGAGAATGAAATTCAGTCTCAGCGTATTGTAGAACCATCTCTGGGACATCTGCCCTGTCCGCAGAATGCATTTGATGTTTTGCCCTGTAACATGGATAGTTCAGAATCCTTGATTAGTTTGTCAGAAAACTTGGGAAATATGCTCCTGAGGTTTTGTTTGATGTTTTGGAGGCCTCTGAGTTCCTCCCAAAGGATGCAGAACTTTTAGGAGATGCCTCCTTCCCCCCAGGTCCTTCTGAGGTATTGCCCACTTCAGTAGGCATTGCTGTTATGCTGACTACTTTTGCAGCTCTTGTGGAGCTTCAGTCATGCGTAGTCAATGATGAGTTTTTGTTAGATACAATTACAGTCACAGAGACTTCTAAGTCTGAGTCCAAGTCTTCTTTTGAAAGACCAGTACTTGTGACCACTACTCGTGATGATTTTCTGCCCGGTCCTGGTTTTAGTCTTGTTGTGACTGACTCTGAGGTTTGCAGTTCCTTGACATGTCCAGAAGTTTCTCTTGTACTAGTGTACCCAGATGCGCTCTGTGAACCAGAATGCCCAATTGTGTCTCGTGTGCCAGCATGCTCAGATGCTTCCTTAGTGGAGACATGTTCTGATATTGCCTGCCTGCCTGCATGCCCAGAAATGGTTCCTGAAAGCCCTGATCTTGATGGTTATCCTGGTAACCCTGAATCCGGAATTGTCATAGGTTCCATAGGGGTTCTTGATAGTTCTCCATGTGAACCTTAAGAGCATTCTGGCCTCTTGGGATCTCTGCGGAGCTTCAAAGTGTGCTGGGAGATTTTGGGAGAAACTTATCTTGGTCCCCCGATTGGATCAACAGTGGCTTTTGTGTTGATAGGGACACTTCTAATGGGTATTGTGGGAGGTTTGGTATTTTTGGACGGTCTTGTAGTACTGATGGGCATGTTTCGGGGGTCCTGCCTCCGATGCGTTCGGTTTCGGGAGGATTGATTCTGGAATTGGGCCTTGTCGGGCTGTCCCGACCTTCATGAGTGTTCAGATCAGCTAGACTGTTTTGTTGGAAATGTCAGTTTTGAAGGACGTCTGGAAGCCGTCCCTAGAAGGGGGGGGGGGGGGGGGGGGGCACTGTAATGATCTGCTCTGCTGTCTGCACAGGCAGGCAGCTTTTTGACCATTTTTCAAGTCTGCATGCTGCAGGTCCCTGGAAAGGAGACCTGTTTTCACTCTGCAAGTTTCAGACTTGCTGTTCTGGTGAGGGATTTGCATTCACTTATCTGGTTATTGATAGCTCTGCCTCTTTTGAAGGCTTGCAGTATAAATGCCATTTCCTCCCAGAATTCCCTGCTGGTCATAAAGGTTTGGTTCTGCTGGACTTACCTTGAGTTCCAGCCCCTCTGCTGATTGTTTGTTTGCTAATATTGCTTTAGGGCTCATTTCCACTAGTGCGGCGTGCGTCTCACAGACGCACGCCAGCACTGAGCGGGTGGGCGGGATCGCAGGCAAATCCCATGAGCCGTGCCATGCACGGCTATGGGATTCGCAGCCTCCGCCGCAAATTCTGCAGGGGGTTCCGGCCGAATCGCTCCCGCAAGCGATTCGGCTTCGGCGCCATCATTCCCTATGGCAGAGTTTCCCCGTGCGATTCATGTGCGGGAAAACTCTGCGGAATCGCGGCGGAAACCGCGATAGTGGAAACGGGCCCTTAGAGTAGTTATCCTTGGGAGTGCACTAGCATTCCTTCTAGTGCAGTCAGATTGTTAATTATTTGTATGGCCTAGTTCTGTCTTGTCTTATCTGTTGCGATTGCACTTTCTCCAACGGTGGCTGATAGTGAATCGCTCTGTCTGTTTGGATCGCATTCGCCCTAGCGGTAGAGGTGGTGGATCCTCCTGTACTCTGTCTTGGAGTGTAAGCCAGAGCAGCGGTTGCTACTGGTTGCCCCATCTGTCTGTCTGTTTGGATTGCATTCGCCTTGGCGGTATAGGCGGTGGATTCTTCTGACCTATGTTCCTGGAGTGTGGGCCTGAGCTTTTGTCTGGTGTGAACGCTTGCTGTTGTCTGGTGTTAGGCAACCGATTAGCAAAGCGTTCTCGCCATCTGTTTGTCTTTTTGTTCTGTGTTCAATAGTTAGTTAGGGTTGGTACGTTTTGTCGCTGTTGCTCTTAACGTGCGGCGACCGTGCCTTGAACGCGTTTTGTCGCTATTGCGCTTAACGTGTGGTGACCGCGTTTAGCTAGTCCTGTCAGTTCCTTTGTGTTGGATTACAGTTTGCTAATTGGTTTTGTCTTTATTCATTCTATGTTCTGTCTTTTCTCCATCTTGTGTCTCTGCTGGCAATCGCCATTCTTGCGATTGCTTTTTCACTTTAGTCTTCACTGTTGTATGTCAGCCGTCGCTGGGTGGCGACTAGATTGGTGAACATACATACATTGTGTCTCTGTGCTCACTCTCTCTCGAGAGGCTATCTTGCCCTGTACCGCTTTACTTCGTACAATTTCTATCTGGCATCTGTGGCTGTGCAGAGGGTTTATTCCTCTGCACTCCACAGCTCCATCTGCCGGTTGGAATTCCTCTCTACAGGTGCATTTGCACCAAAGCTGGGTTTCCTTATCCAAACGCTTGTGTAGGGTTTCCGCAGTGTCGGCGCACATGTTGTGCGCTGACCACGGAGATAATTCCGCAAACGTTACATTAACCTATTCACTGCTCTCTGAAAAGTGAAACCAATTTAAAACCAGTTTTTTTAGGATTTCCATAAATTGTAATGAAGACTTTTTTCCATAAAGGTTGTCATACAGTGGCTAATCATTTATGCTAGGTTTCCATTTGTGCGGCGGCATGCGTCTTGCGAGACGTGATGCCGGCACAGCTGCTGCCTCTCGCAGCCGAATCCCTCTAGCTGTGCTATGCGCGGCTATGGGATTCGGACAGCTACGCACAAAATTATGCTGCAGGGCCTCAGATTTTTCCTCGACCACGAATTCGGATGGCTCTCATAGACTTCTATAGGCTGCTGAAATCCATCCGAATTCGTGGGCGGGGAATCGGCCCGGATTCGCAGCAGTGGAAACCCGGTCTTAGACCAGAGAGCCAGTGACTTGCTGCTTCAATTGCTGCAAAAGTTGGCTCTACAAAGTACTGATTGGGGGGGGGGGGAGGGGGTGAATAGCTATACACGCTAAAGTTTTAGTTATTTGTTGTTTGGTTCACAATAAACCAATTAATACATCTGCAAAGTTGGAGGAAAGTTCTGTCAGCCTAATCCCTGAAAACATTCAATTGCAAAGAGAGCTAATTATAATGGTTAAATTTGGTCTTCATTTACTCAAAAGTAAGGAGCTTCAGTAACGGTGCAGGTGCAGGGGGCTGGCAGAAGCCCCAGGTAAGTGAAACTTTAAAAAAAAACGTATTTCAGGTTCCCTTTAAAGAGACTCAGAGACGAGATAAAGAGTGGCTCTTATACTTACCGGGGGCTTCCTCCCGCCCCGTACACATGTCTAAGTCCCACGCCATTCTCCCGCGGTCTGCCGTTCAGCCGCGGTGAGCTCTGTTACCAGCCTCAGTGACGTCAGTCTGGGTCTACTGCGCATGGGACTTAGACGTGTTTATGGGGCGGGAGGAAGCCCCGGGTAAGTATAAGAGCTGCTCGTTATCTCGTCTCTGAGCCTCTTTAAGTTTAAAAAGGCCCTTAAAGGGAACCTAAGATGGGGGATTAGCATTAAAATATACATACCTGGGGCTTCCTACAGCCTAATCGCATGGCATCCTCCTCTCCTTCCCTGTTCTTCGACAATTGGCCCCAAAAAGTCCCCCGGACCGGGGCCAACTGTGCATGCGCCCAGCTGAGAGTGCGCTCCCGCCGTGTTCACGTCACCTGGAGCTACTGTACAGGCGCAGAGCGCTTCCAATAACGGGAGCGAAACAGGGGAGCACGTCTGACCAGACTGACAGAAGACTGGCCCCGACTGAGATTTTCCGGGGCCAGTATCAGGCGAACGGAGAGAGAGAAAAGTAGTTTCAGGAGCTATCAGGCCGAAAAGTGCTGGAGGAAGCCCCAGGTATGTATATCTGATTGGGGGTCCCTCTCTGGTACACTTTACCCTTTTGCCTATGCATGTAGGCTGAATTGACATGGAGGCAGAAATGATGGCACATTTGCCCTGCCCTTTCTAGACGTACATACCCTTCCCTCTACATAGGTATCTAACCTGAAGCGAGTTTCCTCACTCTAGGTTCACTAGGATGAATGTGGAAATGTAATTTCCCTCTAATCATAAAAAAGAAAACACTATTTTTTGAATATTCAGAAACGTTTGTAGAAAAAAAAAATGCATTGCAGCTGTTATTATAGATAGCACCATCCGTTTCATGGCGTTTGGAATAGTGTTGTGTTCTCTTTTGTGTCTACAGTCTGGGCGCAATTTCCCCAACAATGTGGCAGGATAGGCAGCGTGGCTCCAGCAGCAGCAGCAGCAGCCAGTGCAGAAGCTGCTCCAGTAGCTCATTAGGGAGGGGCTGTCAGCTGTTCCCTCACTCCAGGCATGACAGTAGGGGCAGGATGTAGGCTGGCCTGATACGAGCTGGGAGTGACTGCTGCTGGCAGAGAGGTTTGTAGAACGTGGGACCTTCAGCAGCATCACAAGCAGCCGGGAACAAATCCCCCATCTCATCCCCAAATCATGGCATCTCAGTGCCCCAAGTGCGAGAAGACGGTGTATTTCGGTAAGCAGAGCACGCCATCCGCTCCTGACCTTCATCCTTTGCTGCCAGCATCAAATTGTGTTTTCCCCCATTGGAATAATCTAGGTTGCTATGCATTGATTTGTACACTGCCTCAGCTGCGCTCATAGGTTGTTATATGGATGCACTGCAATTAATAGGAGAGTTCGAGCAGCTCATTCAATTAACGACTCGGCCAAAAACAATATTTATTCCTGGTGAATGGATGCAGATTGTAGATTTGCTGCTTGCATGTCTCCTTGTTTGTTGTAGCAATACAAATAATACAGAATATAGATGCATGTGGTAGATGAGGGCTCTGTGTACAGACAATGATATCAGTGGTGTCTATGATTCATTGCCACCTTGGGACTGATGTAGCTAATAGTCTTCTCAACAGTACAGAGTAACACTTGAGTGCTAGATGTGACAGTGTGTTACTACATGTGTACAGAGTGGCAAGTATTTACAATTTTAAGAGACATGTGAAGCTGTTTCTTTTCCAACCTGTTACCAGCAATATGGACTCAGAAGACCACACTGTAATGTAGTAGCTGGGTTAGCATTATTGGTTTATACACATAAACCATGCCAACCCCTAAATAAATGTATTTTTATTGATAGATTTAACACCAAAAATATGGTGTTCTTTTCATAGATTTATATAGAGCCTGCATATTCACTGGCACTATTCAACTACATCCTATATAATAATTTACCTGTCCAGGTGTCGGTTGTGCCTGGCACACATGGGAACGCCTGGCTGTGGCCGAGCTTCAAGCAATGGTCGTGCCCCTTATATGCGCACCTAGCGCCTGTGCAAGGGGCGGGCTTTTTTACAAGTAATAGAATAATGGATAATATAGATCGTGATACAGCATTCACACAGTAGTATATAAATGGTAGCTGGTTTGAGGTACACTGCAATACCATAACACATTTGGAGGGAGAACTTACAGTCTAACCACCTTAAACAGAACCCAAGACGTATTAAAATAAAAAAAGAGATACTTGCGTAAGAAGAGGGAAGCCGCTGGATCCTCCTCGTGTTCAGGTGTAATTAACGCGCTGGGAAATTTGGGCACAGGGTGAAGCCAAAAAAAGGGCTCACCCTGCTCCTGCAAAAGTCCCCGGTGGCGTTAGTTACTTATCCCTCCAGAGCACCATGGACTGTGGGGTAAGACAGCAGCCAAATTATACTGTTTTTATCGTAATTTGGGCGCCGTCTCTTGACATGCCCCAAATTAATGACTGAGCTCTGCTATAGCCATAATTCCCATTACGGCCTGTGGCAGCGGCTGGTGCGCCCAAATTCCCAGCATCGTTTTAGCCTGACTCGTCCTCCAGAGGCTTCCCACATCCTCCTGGAGACCACCACCACTGCCTGCGACCCTCTTTAGGATTGAGACCACCCTCCCGCTTGTAAATGAGTGGCTTTTGTTTGCTGCACAGGCCTGGTCATATTTTTACAGTTTGGCCATGCTTGTACATGGTGGGGTATTCGGCCATGCAAACATATCTAACAATATGTTCCTGGGGTCCAGAGCCTTCCCTGTTCTTAGGTAAGTATTTCATTTTTTTTACTTTTATTAGCCTTTGGTACACCTTAACGTGTACCCGAGACGATGTATCGTAAAAGTTTTATACATACCTGCGGCTTCCTCCAGCCCCATGTGCACGGATCTCTCCCATGCCTTCATCCTCAGCCTTCTGTATCGCTGGTACCAAGTCCCATAACTTAGGCCAGTCGTGGCCAGTCTGTGCAAGAGAAGTGCGCTCTCTACGTTTCTCTCTGCCGGCGGCTCTGGCGATACAGAAGGCTGAGGACGCCGGTGTGGGAGTGATCCGTGCACATGGGGCTGGAGGAAGTCCCAGGTATGTATAAAACTTTTATTATACATCGTCTCTGGTTTCCTTTACGGACCAGATAATGTTTTACAATTGTCGTACTGTGATCACTGTGCTTGTCTCACAGTGATCACAATGTCGGGAAACAATGCAATTGGCACCTGAGTGACATACAACTCAGCAAACCCATGGGGAGCATGTGAAACCAGTGTATTTTAAAGCAAACTTGTGAGGAAGAAAAGTTTCCAAACTAGATACTTACGTAAGTAGTGGGAACCCTCTGGAAGGTCCAGAGGCTTTCTAGACCCATAGCTGCTACCCAGAATCTGAGTACAAGCTTCACCCTGTTAGGTTTGTGTACCGAGTACAGTCTGGGCTTGCCCAGTGGTACGAAGCTGACTTAAAGAGAGTCTGAAGTGTTTTAAAAATTAGGTTTTTACTTTAACCACCCTGGCGTTCTATTAAGATCGCCAGGGTGGCTGCGGGAGGGTTTTTTTTAAATAAAAAAAAACTATTACATGCAGCCAACTGAAAGTTGGCTGCATGAAAGCCCACTAGAGGCGGCGATCAGGTAGCACACGCGGCTGGCAAAGTGCCGGCTGCGTGTGCTGCTTTTTATTTGAAGAAAATCGGCCCAGCAGGGCCTGAGCGGCAGCCTCCGGCGGTAATGGACGAGCTGAGCTCGTCCATACCGCCAGGATGGTTAAAAACCTCTGTTACATAATTGCCGCTATTAAAACGCTGAATCTCCGCAGCTGAAAAAGCAATAAATCACCCCAAACTGTCTGGGGGACATCGCGGGGCTCCTTCCGTGAAGAGACAGAGCTTTAGGCTGCAGCTCTGCCTCTCCACGTGTCCATCAGCGCGGATTGCTGCCTCTCCCCGCCCCTCTCAGTCTTCCTTCACTGAGAGGGGCGGGGGAGAGGCGTCGATCAGCGCTGATCGACGCGCACGGAGGCAGAGCTGCAGCTGAAAGCTCTGCCTCCTTAGGGAAGCAAAATCCACGACCAAAAAAGTTGTGGATTTTGCCAGGGCAATTAGGGGTGATTTATTCCTTATTCAGCCACGTTAGTCTGTTAGTCAGATTATGTTTTTGCCTGAAGGGGTGAGTTTTAAGATTGCATTTGAAGACCTTCAGGGTGGTAAGTGGTGAATGGATTTTGGAAGGAAGTTCCAGGAGAGAACAAGCTTGTGAGAAGTCCCGATAAGAGCAATAAGAGCAGACAAGAGGAGAACTTAATATCTTAAAGAGAGATTATATTCAGGTGGTATGTGTGGATAAAGTTAGCAGTGTATGATGGGACAGCATGTTGGAAAGCTATTTAGGCTAGCTTTAGAAGCTTGTTCTAGATTCTTAGTGTGATTGGCAGCCAGTGAAGTGATTGACAGGACAGCAGCATTGGATGAGAAACAGAGATGAGTCATACAGCAGAATTCCGGAAGGACTGGAGTGGAGCTAATTAGCTCCCTAGCGGACAGCACAGTCGGGTGTATGATAAGGGCGTACACTTGTACTGTATATTCTTTGTGCCCTGTGCAAAAAAAGGGCATGTTTTTAGTTGGAGATGTTTTTAGTTGAAGATGACAGGAGGTGTTTCGTTCTTTAATGTGAGGTCAAAAAGAATTATGATTGGCCAATCACTGACCAATTTTACCACTTCCATTTAGTATGAGGTCAACAGATATTGAATACTATGAGCAGAGTATATAGGTAAAGTCTCATACTACATGGAGCTGGTAAAATTGATCAGTGATTGGCCAATTATCTTTGAGTGTGTACCAGGCCCAGTACACCCTTGACAATTTAGTCACATGAAATAATTGATTACGGTCGTTTCTGGCGAATGGTTCACATAAAAAACTTGCTGGTCAGCTGTCTGCTAAACATGCCTGTTGTGCTCTATTGAGAGGGGAGGGAGAGCAGGAGGGATCCTAAAGCCTGGTACACACTTTCAATTCTGATTGGCCAATCACTGACCGATTTTACCACCTTCATGTAGTATGAGGGTTTACCCACACAATAAATAAGTAAAAATTATAACCACTAACTAGTAATCGATCATTTGTTGTTTGTCAGTTGGCACCAACAACAGTATCAAGTCTGATTCAACCCATCACCCAGCCCCCGTACAACAACTTACAGCCATGAAATTGGTATGGGTGGGTAGTGCTGTGCATGTGCTCATTTGTGCTGCAAAAAAAACATCTTTCTATCTGTTATCGTTTTTAGATATTCTCATTATTATTATAAAGGTCAAACGTTCACTCAACACCCCTATAACATCGTAAAGGCTGAGTGAGCCTGAGTGAACTTTTGACCTTTATAAAAACGTGAATATCTCAAAAACTATAAAAGTGTCTGTAGGTTGTTGTATGGGGGCTGGATGATGGTATTGTTTTGGAAATAATAAGTGCTGTTATCTTCAAAATCAAAGTAGCACAGCGCTACCTGCTCTTACTCGGCACCAGAAGGGCGGAGGAGGAGTGAAACAGCTGGCCACTGTGGGGGGAGAATAAATTGTCCGTCCATGATGTGGGGGAGGGGGCCACCACAATAATCTTGCTGGGAGGCCCCGGTCGCTGATGTTACGGCCCTGTTAGAGTGGATTGGTAAATATGAGTGGGGTAAGTAAACATTAAATATAGATAGAGTGGGGTAAGTAAACATTAAATATTATTGTATGCTACTGAACTGTATTACTATGAGGCATTTGAAGCAGGCCAGTGCACATGCTATACTGTTCTTAGCTGAGGTGGTCAGTCAGGGCTATCTCTGCTGAGAATCTAGTGTGTGTACTGTTAACCTGATGCATTGCCAAGAGATCCAGAGTGTCAGGTTGTCTCAACCGAGCGCATTAATCCCTAAACCCCTCTCGCTGGAAGCCACTCTCTCATGCACTGCATCGTCATCCCTCCTCTCCTCTACTACCTACAGAACTCATGCGTATGGCACTTTGCCCCAAACTGTCGCCTAAGGGATAAAGTCCTGAGTGACCTGTATGAGCAACAATCATTGTGCATGTGTACATGCCTTAACATAAGTCACAGAAAACAAACATCATAGCTTTCCTTGTCATAAGCCTATAATCTAATGATTTATTATTTTGTGTCATACCCTAAACCAGCGGTTCTCAAAGTGGGTGCCGCGACGCCCTTGTACGCCGCGGACACTTCCCAGAGGTGCCGCTCTCTGCTCTGCTGTGTGTTTATACAGGTAGGATTTTTTGACGGTGCATGTTATTTTTTTTAGCAAACACTACCGCTGATTGCTGAGCTCTGCCCCCGGCTCACAGCGATGTGGAGCTCTGATTGGTCCACTGCTCTCTCCTGTGGGCGGATACAGTAGAGTGTATTGTATCCGCACACAGGAGAGAGCAGCAGACCAATCAGAGCCCCACATCGCTGTGAGTCAGGGGCAGAGCACAGAAATCGGCGGCCGTGTTTGCCCAAAAAAATGCGCTGTCAAAAAATCCTACGAGTAGAGCCAGCCGAGCCACTTATGGACTCTGCCTACTTTCTCCAGCCTCACCTGCCCCAAGGATCCTCACCTGCCCCTCGGACGGGAAGGAGGAGGTCGGGGGAGCATGGGTAGCATGGTTAAGGGCTGCACACATATTTCTAACGAGGAGGGGGGATATGGTGATTCTCTCAGGCCCCACACATGATGGTACTTGACAGGGGGAGGGGTTTCTCTAAGGCCCCATGTGTGTTGTTACCTGGTGAGGGAAGTGATTGCTCTCGAGCTACACATGTGATGTTACTTGGGAAGGGGTGGTGCAGTTCTTTTGCCCTCTAATCATTGTGGGAAATGTGACTCTGATGACCACAGTGTATGTGTGGCAGTGACATGTGTCTGAGTGGTTCTGAAGGATTAATGTGCCTTTTTTGTGGTGTAGAGAGGGTTTGTAGAGAGGGTTTGTGATGAATGATTGTGTGTGGTTGGGCTGTGTGTAATGTAACTGGTGATGCTGTTTGTTGTGGGGGAATTATTGTTGATAGTGACACTGATGAGAAAGGATCCTTGACCTTTCTCATGGTTGAAGTGTGTGTGTGTGTGTGTGTGTGTGTGTGTGTGTGTAGGGGGGAAGGAGGGGGGTGTCGGTTGGACGCAGTGGGGGAGCGACAGTCGATCGACAGCCCCTTTTGTATAGAAGTGATCAGAAAATCGATCCGAAAAACGATCGGGATCGGGATTCAGATCAGACATGTTGTAAATAATTGTTTTGACTGTCAATCTAATGGTGCCCATACATGGTACAACTAAAACGTTCTTTTATCCAGTTTATTCGACCAAAACTATCTAATAGAGTGAAAATGGAAAATCTTTTTTTTTTTCAATTGAGAAAAAAACGATTTTTCAGTTTTTTCGATAAAAATCTGATTGGACATGTTAGAAAAATCTGGGTGATTGTTTGTGAAATCGTATAGTGTACAGTAGGTTGTATAAGAAAATATTATTAGATAAAACAACTTATTCGATCATTTTCCGTATTTGGTACTTTAAAAAGAATTTTAATAACTATTTGACCAAATGGAATAATTGATCAAATTTCTCTGATCGAAAAAAAAATGAAAAAATTGTACCGCGTATGGGCACCATTACGGAAAGTTGCATCGTGTGTACTAAGCATTACAGATGTGCACTTTAGTGTATGGAGCATAAGGCTCAATGAGAGGGATCCGTGGTGAGAAAATGGGCTGTCCTGTTCTGAGATCCTCAACAAAACATTATAAAATTCATAAAGTTCAAGAAGAAGCAATAAAATGTCAGTTATATGATGCTGTTATGAATAACAGTTTGTGTATAGCAGTACAATGTCATTATTATGAGCACTTGGTAGAGTATGGTGTTACAAGCCTAGTGAAGGCAGCAGACGTGGTGCTCTTAGTATGAATAGAGTGCATTCACAGACCTTACACATGCAGCCAGGGAAGAGTGACACACCCTATCAACAGGCAGGGCTCCTTGCAGGGAAGTCTGGAGAAAGAATCAGACAAGCTAAAATGTGGGTGTGGGTGGTGATGGGTGGGTAATGAGAAGCAATGCTGACGGGGACTGCTCACTGCATTTGCCAGTCCTGGGTATCTTCATCTGGTTAGTATTTCAGTTTAGCATTTACATGCATCAGTCAGTCCAACCGACAGAGATGAGTAGTTTACTCTCATCCAGCAATGACCTTTCTATTACAACTGAAAGTGGTGATATGAATAACCAAGATCTTCACAGTGGTCATACATTCCCAGGAAGTTCCTCTGTATAACATCCTGTCATCTGTCTCTCAAGCATCAATCAGCACCATCACTGACATCACAGAAGTTTTTAAAGGACCTCTTTAGCTAGTGTTGATGTTCTGCTGCCCCTGTAATCATTTACATAATAGGAAATCTTCAATATACTGTTTTGGGCATGCAAGAAAGCTCAGACATACCACTTTCCAATCACTAACAGCTTCTTATCTGTCAGCAAGGCTGCTAAAGGGGGCGTGGATCCCCTTTTTCACCTGGTCTGTTTAAGGACCAATGGGGAGCCTCAGCGGCACTTTCAAAGATGCTTTGCCAGAGCTTGCTTTACTTAATGTAGCAATTGGCTGGCGACGTGTGTCTGCTCACTTTGTCACTCGTCGAGTCGTCGGGGATCTTTAATTAACATAATGAGAGAATATTGGGGTGGGACATTCCCAGGATTTCGGCATGCGATTAACCAAAGGTAATTATGGCTATTTAAGAATATTAACCATTTCTGGGGTCCAGAGCTTTCTGTGCCCTTTTTAGTACTGTGATTGCTGTGATGCTCACACCAATCACGGAGTCAGGAGCCAATGAAATCAGCTCCTGACCGACATGCGGTATCTCTGCTGTCAGCGAGCAGTTGCAGCGACGCGAATGGTGGCAGGAATGGCGAGAGCGACGAGACTGTGCGGCGGAAATGATTGAAATCTATGCCCTGGCAGGAATAACTGGACGTAAACAGTGCATAGATTCAATAATCAAGGTCCAGAAGAGGTTAAAGGACTTTGTTGTTGCGTTTGTGGAAATGGGTAAGGGGTACTTCAGTACCTCTATACCCATTTCACCTGGGAGGTGCAGGAATCTGGGGGTCCCCTTGTTACGAGATAAGCCATCATGTAACCCCCCACGCACACCCACACTCCCGGGCCTAAACCCACAGGTGTGGGGTCAGTTAGTCCCACTCTCCCCCTGGGTCCAGGAGGACAAGGGCTCTGGGGAGAGTGAGAGGCTTTGTCACGCCTCTCTTTCAAAGCTTCCTCATCTCATGGACCATGTGGGCGGGTGTAGCTCAGGCTTAAAGGGAACCAGAGAGGAACGAACATTAAAAATAGAAAAAGATTTTATACATACCTGGGGCTTCTTCCAGCCCCATACGCACGGATCGCTCCCACACCGCCATCCTCTGCTTCCTCTATCGCCGGTACCGGGTCCCGTCACTTCCGGCGGACGCGGCCAATTGTCCGCATCACAGGGGCTCCCTCCATACACTTACGCATGCGGCTGCGCAATAGGGCAGCCGCACGCGTAGGTATATGGAGGGAGCCCCTGTGATGCGGACAATTGGCCGCATCGGCTGGCCGACTGGCGGAAATGACGGGACCCGGTACCGGCGGATCAAGGCAGCGGAGGACGGCGGTGTGGGAGCTATCCGTGCGTATGGGGCTGGAGGAAGCCCCAGGTATGTATAAAAGCTTTTGTTTGAGTCATCTCTGGTTCTCTTTAAGAGACTTAGATGATCCGGGCTCCGCATTCTGGCTATACCAGTCTGCATAGGTGACATGAGATTGAAGAGGCTTTGGAGGTAGGACCACATTTGTTTTTGTTTTTTTGTTAGTGGAAACCATAAGTATGATTGTCATGGAACCTATACAGCAGTATTGCAGCTGTACAGCGATCTCTGGCCAAAGCTTTGCCACTTCTACCAGGATTCCAGGTAGTCATTATACACGGTGTACTTGCCACCTGGAAACCCCAGCATGAAACTCACTGCTCTTTTTTTATATATATATGTAAATTTACACTACCGATAGGTAGATAGATTATCTGTAATTGTAACTTTAAAACTTTATAATTGATTTTCTCAAAAAACAGCAAGGTCTTTTTGAAAGATTTTCCCCTTTGTTCCTCCTGTTCTCCTTAACATATCCGGCAAGTTTGGTGATTCTAGCTTGTATGGTGGCTTTGCTATTAACCCCTAAAGTCGGTTGTATACTTCAATGAACTTCTGCTCTGAAAATTGCCAGTGAATTTACAGAAATGTGTAAATGCAAAAATGAATGCAAATGTACGCCATTATTGCATTGTCGTTTACTGATCCCTATAAGCCACTGATCCCCCCCAACAGGAGGTACTCAAGGAGGAGCTGGGAGTGGGTATCTCTTTCTTGTGACACAGTCCCTGCTAACAGCAGGAAACAGAGGGAGAAGGGGATGGCTTTGTGCAGAGGAAGAAAATCCCACTCTGTGAGCAGCTCTATACTTTGTGCCCAGAACTCTGGGTCACATGACTGGAATTTCCCTGGAACAGCTGCATCAACTAGTACTATAGTCTGAATAATGAGGCCAGTGTTACGCTCTACAAATTTGAACCAATATCATACCTCCCAACTTTTTGACATCAGAGAGGGACACTTAAAGCGGAACTGTAGATACGTTTTAAACACACTGTTTCACTTACCTGGGGCTTCTGCAAGCCCCCAGTAGCTGTCCTGTCCCACGCCGGTACTCCACGAGTCTCCGTTCTCCCGCCGCCGCTCCGCTCCATACCTCGACTTGTAAGTCGAGGCCAGTGCAGCCCTGCCAAGCATAGGCCAGAGCTGCGGAGGCGCAGTGGCCTGGCGGCGAAACCGAAATTAGCTGGCGGCGGAAGAACAGAGGCTCGTGGAGGACCGGCGTGGGACAGGACGGCTGCTGGGGGCTTGCAGAAGCCCCAGGTAAGTGAAACAGTGTGTTTAAAACGTATCTACAGTTCCGCTTTAAGCCACACCTCTGCCACACCCCTAATCACTGCCCCCGGCACACCCCTAGTCACGCATGCCATAAAGAGTTTATAAAAAAATGTGTTGTTTTATAATTCAAACCACACTGGTCCTTTCTATCCTGGTTCACTTTTTCATATTAACATTTGCAAATAAGAAATAAAGCAATTTAAAGGATGGGAATAACGTTTAGAGTCAATTAAACACATTTTTTAGTTGAAACATACATATATTTACATAGATCTGTATATCACTCCTGAAAGAGGGACAAATGAGGGAGAAAGAGGGATGGAGACATTGCTCCCAGAGACTGGCCCTCCAAAAATGGGAGCTATGCCAATATAACATTATACTCAAAGCTTGCACTTGCAGCAAGGCAACAAAATGGAGAATGGACCAAAAACTGCTGCAGCATTCTCAAATTAAGGCAACCCATTAGAATCGTTAAGGATTGGTCCACTCATACCAGCATGCAAGCAGACGATTCATGCATTCAACTTGAGATTTGGACTAAGAGGAACTAGGATTCTTAACCCTTAAAAAGGACACTACACACATGAGCATCAAACCAGCCATTCAAGAAGCTACAAATTCTCTCAGAAACCATGGAAATAATGGGCTGTAATGGCAAAAGAATGGGAAAGCTACAGTTTAAAGCCTGACCAACAAGGCTTACAGAAGCACTTCAGATTTTGGGGACACAGCTCCAGGAGACGGCCTCTCACTTGAAATTGGGTGTCATGTGATCGGATATGTACAAAAACTTCATAAAAACTTGACTCTCTTCTGCTGGTACTGTGATTTGTATATGGCTACATGCATGTCTTCATGATGTTGCAACTTCATGTGCGAGCAATGTAACTCATCCCTTGCAGTTCCCAGCCCTTCTGTATTCTATGCTGGGGGAACTTTGGCCAAAAAGGAGTAGGAAAACATGGAATTTGTTCCCTTCCAATAGCACAAGAAGCTGCACAGGTACTGGAACTCATTTGTACTGTAATGTATCTGCATTGCTCTACATAGTGTGGGGGGAATACTATTTCCTAGTCCTAGTTTAAACCAGTCCACTGTATGGCACCCTTGGGACCCCTTTGAGTTACTTAACATCTTATATGACAGGCAGTCACTGCTGGGAGCCAGATAAGAGGCATATGGCATTATGCAAAATCAATATTCCCTAGTGAGGGAAGTAATGTACAGCTATCTATGGAAGGAAGCCAATAGTGGAGCTTTCTCCCCACAAGGAATCTTAATTTATCAAGCTGTTCAATATAATATGGTGCTGCACCAAATTCAAAATGTCTGTATGCGTGGGTGTCTGTGTATATGTATTATTTTTTTTTTTAAATTGGTCAGTCATCAATTATACTCTGGGAAACCTGGCCTTTCAATCAAAATTGAAAGCGTATATCAAGCTTTAAGCCTCTGACCCTACCCAATGCATCAGCAAGAGATCAAGCTGAACTCCTCCCAATGCTATTCTTGTCTTTCCTTATCCCTCCCACTCATGAGTGGCTCGATATCTGACCAGCACCCTTAATAATAATGGAATCTGCACAGCCTCAAATCCCAAACTGTTGCCTGAGGGATCGATTTCTGATCTCTGCAGGTGACAATGATTGCATGTGTGTACCTATCTTAGGCTGTCAGCTATAAAACAGCAGACAACTGATAACATTATAATAAACATGTAAATTGACTCATAGGGAAACATGGAAAATACCTTCTTATCAGTTGTCCGTTCTGTTATAAAAAAAAGACAAAATTTAAGATACTTGAGGGAAGCCTCTGGGTGATGCAGATGCTTATCTGATTGCTCTTCTCCTTTATGGCCGTGCTTCTGTCCGTGTACAAGCGAGTCCACACTGTGCAGTAACATGGAGGGAAAACCTGTGCACGAGCGGGTCCGTGCTACTGCACAGGTGCGAGTCATCTTGGACCTGCCGCAGTGCGGCCACGCTTGTGCATAGATGGCAGTGTGGCTGCACAAACCTCTTAAACAAGCCCTTTTCAAATAGGTTTGGAAGGTCCAAGCACTGGAACAGTGAGTTCGAGGGGGACTGAGAAAGCTTCTGAATAATTCAGAGGCTTCTCTCTACTGAGGTATCTAACTTTTTTTGGGAGTTTTTTTTAAACTCACAGGTAACCCTTTAAGAATGGACAGGTTTATTCTTCTTGCAGGGACTGAGACTTTGTGTTGGGTTAATAATTATAGCTTGGACTATAATTTATTGATATTGGTGAGATGCTGACAAAGTTTTCCCATTTGCGATTAGAAGTGTTGCTGTTCTGCATCATTGGTTCTGTTGGGATAACAATGAAAACAAACTTCCTATTACATTAAACTGGGGGCAGACATATATTAGTGGGATCACCAAATATGTTTTTTTTTTGGGGGGGCGTTTTCATAAACAAACAATCACATTAAAATGCAGAGATACGGGGCAGAACACTTATAGATGTCACATATTAATTATTAGATAGGAATTAGTATAACTAATACACATCTATAAGGCTTTGTTCACAACTAAAATCGAAATCGCTGATGGACACGTTTTGCGATTTTATTTTTTTTCCCTCTATTACCTGCGCGCTACACCTGCCATTGTAGCAAAATCGCCCTAAAAATGGTACAGGCAGAGCTTTGCTGAGCGGATCTGAAACGAACTGCTCAGATGTGAACACTCTCATAGGGAATGATTGCCCAAGCGCTTTTAGTGCGATTTTGAAAATCTCTGGCGCTTAAAAAAAACCGCATAGCGCCCCAGGTGTGAACAAGCCCTAAAAGCTCCCGGCAAAAGCCAAACTAAATGCGTCGGAACTGAGGGTTAAGGCCCCTAGTCTCTATCCGACTGCCAATTGCTGCGCTACCTGCAGTATGATGAGAGATCCCTGGTATAATATTACCAGTTTCGCCCCCTTCAATGCACCATGACCAGAACTCTGGGTAGCGTTATCTGAGCTGCCTGAAGTTCAGGCCATGCACATTGAAAGGGGCCTAAAAGCAGCATGAGCTGATAAAGACCATGGGGCATATTTCTCTGAAACAGCTCTTTCATAGATCACAATGATCATTCTGCATGTGCATGTGGTAATGCACAGTCCAGAATCATAAGGAAGCCCTATCACCACATTTATACTCATGGAAACCTTCTGGCCTATCAGTATGTTTCTGAATACATCTGAAGAGAGAGACAATTGTACAATGGAAAGGTTTTGTATAATTTAAGGCAGATTACAACACAACGTTCAGCACCATTGGAACTTCCATCCATTTAATATATGTTTGGTGAGGCCAACCTTGTTCCTTGTATATTTGTTCTAAAGAATTGGGATTTCAAAAGTCTGATTATTACCAAATTCTCTACGTGAATGAAAAAGGGAAAAAATGTTGGGGGTGAACCCACTAAGACATCTCTGCCTCCAATCTAATGTAATAGGAAGGTTATTTTCATTGGTATCACACTTCAGACTAGAGTATTTGAAGCCTGTGAAGGCTTGTCTTGAGTTGCTCAAATCGCATTATTGTGTTAATTGTTTGACATTCTTTCTATCCTGCCGTTGTTAATTATTGATTGTGCTTAATTTGGTAGTGTTGTATGTTTCCTTGATTCCATGGCAATGTACCTGCTCCATATTGTGTTTTTCCCACATGACTAATCACTTCACTCTTGTAACGGGGAGCAGCAATTAGTTTGACCCATGGAATTCAGAGGAATCTATTTTGTAAGCCTAATTATCCTCCGTGTTTGAGCAACTAAACTGCTGTATAGTATTACGATGTTTGTGAACAGACAAATCATTACACTTTCTCTGTTGTGTGTTGTGGAGTTTGATGGTATCTTTAATTACCCTGAACGTATAAGCAGTTGCATTCTTCTTTTGCTCAGGCATCTTCAAAGCAGGACTAGACACAGACATAGTGAAGTCACAATAACAATATTTACAGCTACTAGTCCTTTCTCTGATATCGTCTACTGCAGGAATGTCAAAGCTCCAGTCCTCAAGGGCCGAGGTCCTCACGCATTTTTTTCACAGTTCAAATTAATTGAAGGGACTGAATCAAGAAAGTGTGGTTCATCAACTAGGACACATTTCTCAGTCGATCATAAAGGAAACCAAAGACGCTGTAAAAGAATGATTTGATACTTATCGTACCAACTCTAGCCCCATAAGCCCACTGAGTCCCTGGCTGTCCTCCTACGTGCCTTCGTTTAGCCGCGCAAGCGTAGAAGACCCCGACTAACGCGACTTAGCCAGTTACCGGAGCTGATTGCGGCTGAACAGAGGCACGCGGGAGGACGGCAAGGGACTCAGTAGGATTTATGGGGATGGAGTATCAAATCTTTCTTTTACAGCGTCTCTGGTACGCATTAAAGTTTTTAAAGCGTACCGGAGACGCTGTAAAAGAAAGATTCGGATGATTTTTGTACTGACTCCACAGCCTTGAGTCAAACTCCAGTTCTCGAGTTCCATATCCATGCCAGTGTGGCATGGATATGGAACTTGAGGACTGGAGTTCGACTCAAGGCTGTGGAGTCAGTACAAAAATCATCCGAATCCGACGCCTCAGTTTATGACTCCAGGTACCCAAAATTGCCCTTACTCCTCGACTCCTTAGTCTATTATTTACCAGGGCTGTGGAGTTGGTACAAAAATCATCCAATTCCTCAATTTTATGAATCCACTAACTCCGACTCCAGGTACCCAAAATTGCTCCTTCTCCTTAACTCCAAATCCACAGCCTTGGTTTAACACTTGTGGTGTAGTGGGTTGGCTCAGAAGGCTTTCACTGAGGAACTGTTTTCCATGACCCCCATATATGCCTGCTAATATATCTGGACCACTACTGTGTCTTTACACCTTGTGAAAACACTAGAGGCTCGTGGTACAACAGCCCCCGATCCTCGTGGTTGATTCAGCGAGCAATCTGCCTGGTGGATCATAGAGGCAAAGCCCAGGCTGAGATCATTGTTCTCCTACCCACCTCACGCGCTTTGTGCCACTCTGTCATGGACAGCTAATGATAGGTATGCCGTGTTCTCCCCAGGCTCCTTTATCCGGGTGCTCCACCCAGCTAGTTTTGGTGAGCACCCGGCTGTCATCGGCTCATTACCTCCTCTGCTGTAAGCAGAGTTGTGCAGAAAAGCACTGGCCCTGTATTCTCTCATCTCGCCCCACCCGGCTACTTTTTCATGCCACCCGGCTAGAAAGAATTTCTGGGGAGAACACTGGGTGTGTAAAGACTCTGCACTGAACTGGTGCAAGAGGGATCGAGTCCTCATTCCTACCGGGTAACAGGCCTCGTATATTTGTACAAGGCCTACTGTGTGTACATCAATAGCTCTTTGACGTGCAAATTTCAGACTTCAGACAGAGCCGCAGTTAGTACAGTCCTTTGATTGATTGTCTTTTCTTGTTTTCTTTCTGCACAATGTGTCATTTTTTTAATTGATTAATAGGGATGCTCTGTAAGAAATTCAAATAAGCTTCACTGGAGCTAAGTTGGATTGGGCTCTGTGGAATCCAGCTGAACTGCCCAGAATTGTTTTTGAAATTGGTTTAACATATGATTGTATGGACTGTAATCACATACTGTATGTGAGTATAGACCTTTAGGCTAGTTTCACACTTGCAGTGCGGTGCTTATCCTGTAAAAACAGAAACGTAACCCAACAGAAAGGAAAAGTGGCATGTGATGTGACATACATTGAAGAGGGACACAAGCGTGACAGCTGGCAAACCTATATAGGTTTTTCCAGCCTTGACAACCAGGTGAGACCTTTCCTATAGGGCCTCGAGCCCTCACCTACTAGTATCACAGTGTGCGCTTTTTTTCTCCTTTCTGTCTCTATACACATACATTGAAGCATACTGTACATAAGTGTGCTTCTAGGCAGGTACTCCTAGGCAACTGTAAACATTCACGTTATCTGGGACTGAACAGCATGCCTTGTATTATTCCAAGGGATTCCATCTCAGCGCATTTGTGAACATACCATTACACTACAGTATAATTATATTAGCTATGTAATTACAGTATATATAAGATGCACTTTTTCTCCCACAAAAAAAGGGTAGAAAGAGTCCCTACTTTATACGCCAAATGCAGGGAATCCCTGAATTACGAATGCCTGCCGATATGAACTGCCAACTCGCTGCAATGTCAGGAACTCCCTGTATTGTCCCCTGTAGGGTTGCAACGGTATGAAATTCCACGGTATGATAACCGTCTAAGAAAAATACCATGGTAAACGGTATTATACAATTATTTGGACCCGGGCCCCCCTTACATTAAAAAATGTGTCCCCCCCACCCCAATGTGGGGTGCCCCACTCCCTCGGCATACATATGATTAAGACGCCGGGAGATTTGGGGCGCCGGGTAAAACTGTAAAAAGGCTCACCCTGCTATTGCAAACGTCCTGGTGGTGTAGCCAGTAATAGGTGGCGCAGCGTAGGTAGCCAGGGATAGGTGTAGCCAGTAGTAGGTGGCCGCAGCATAGGTAGCCAGGGATAGGTGTAGCCAGTAATAGGTGGGCGCAGCATAGGTAGCCAAGGATAGGTGTAGCCAGGATAGGTGACCGCTGTATAGAGAGCCAGGGGAGGGGGACGCAGCGGCGGGGGGTACAAATACTCACTTGCCGGCGGGTCCTCCACGTGTATACTGGCTTCTTTCTTCTTCCTCTTCTTGTGTTCCAACTCCTTGTAACAGTGCCAAGGGGGCGCTCTTTCAGGGAAATGGGACGCAAGAACAGGAAGGAGGAAGAAGGCCGGCAAGTGAGTATTTATCCCCGCCGTTATTCGTGCACCCGCCACTACGTCGCATCCCCGCGGCTACGCCGCCCCACCCCCCCGAAAACTGGTAAACAGTGATTGTGCATGGTGTGATTACCATGCACAATCAAACTGCTGTATACCGCCATACCGGTATACCGCAGCAGCCCTAGTCCCCTGCATATGGTCCTTTGCCTCTGTGTCTCCTGCTCCCCCCATGCATGCTCGTCTGCCCCACTCCCCATGTGTAGTTATCAGAAGTGGCATCTCGTCTCACCTATTCCACGACCCCTGCAGTGACAGCATACCTCGACTGTCCTGCACAGCTCCCCCTAGTGCTGGCTTCTGCTGATCACATCATCAGCAGAAGCCATCACTAGGGGAACAGAGTAACCTACATGGGAAGGGGGGGGGGGGGAGCAGGAGACACGCAGGAGGAGCAGAGGGCAAACAGGGACACAATGGGGACATACTAGGGACAGCAGGTAACACATTGGGGACACACTGGGGACAGAAGGGACCACACAGGGGACAGAAGGGAGCACATGGGGGACAGAAGGGAGCATATAGGGGGAACAGAAGGACACAATCATTGGGCGAGAACATCTACAAAACGCTCCTGTAATATAGATGCACCAGGTTTAGTAGATTTGTTCTTCCCTGGATTTTGCCCTCTAAACCTAGGGGTGTCTCATATTTCAGAGCATCTTATATGGTGGAAAATACTGTATATTGTCTGACACAACGCAACCTGGGTGACAGATTTCCCAGCAAGCTCATGGTGAACCAGAACTCCTAGGAGTGTATAAGGGGCTAAAAGATCATAAAGCCTTCTTTGCAATGCAACCTGTCATGCAAGTAGCCTTAGCGCTTGTCCACTGTACAACAAAACCAGAGGTTTAGGTGTCGCCAGAAAGAGGAGAAAGAGAGCTTTAAAATGATATCCATCTTTCCATAGTTACTTGTATTACACAGGGCGACACTTTCCCCAGTGTCAGCAGCTCCATTCAGCAGAATGGAGCTGCTGACTTTAGGAAAAAGTCGCCCTGTGTAATACAAGTAACTATGGAAAGATGGATATAATTTTGAAGCTCTCTTTCTCCTCTTTCTGGCGACACCTAAATCATCGCCCTACGCCTTTTAGTTTTCTCTATTTTCGCGATTGAAATTGTGGCTGCGGCAAATTCAATCGCGAAAATAGCGAAAACTAAAAGGCGTAGGGCGGCGGTTTGTATATCATTGGAAAGAGGAGAAAGAGAGCTTTAAAATGATATGCATCTTTTCATAGTTTCTGCACTGCTCGGAGTCCCTTTAAATGATAAAGTAGGGTATAATGTGCTGCTTTTGACCTTTGTGTAATAATGAGTACTTGTCCAGCATACAAAAAAAGTAGTATTGAACATAAGGTAGAAATCTGATAGTAAGGATGCTATTGCTTCCAATCAAAGGTTTATGTATATTGTGAGTTCCTGCAGTTTTATCAAATATTCTGGGAAATATGAAATGCAGTATGTGTAGCTTTCGTTGTGCAATATAAAATATAGTATGTGTAGCGTTCATTGTTTATAAACTCATTTTCAGTTTACTTAGTACTGCGCACTCCCATGTGTGATGCAAACGTAGTGGAATTTTAACCAGGGGCCCTTTCTGCATTGCTGACCTTGGTCTATGAGAGCTGAAGAGACCTCTAGCAGAGTCAGCCTTCCCTTTTGTAGATTAAAGTGGCTAAGGTTCATTAACCCGAGTACTCCTAGGCACCTGACTTGCATCATTCTGGTTTACAAATCTCTCAAAATATATATACTGTATTAACTGCTTGTTAGCCTGATCTTTCATGCAGCATGTATGTCCTGATCACAATAACCAAAGTGACCTAATCTAAGCTAGCCACAGATAGTCTGCAGATTGCCTGCTATATGCAGACTAAAGTTTCCCATAGATGTGGCTGAGCTCTGAAATCTACCCTGCTAATGATGGCTGAATGAAAAATATCTTCCTGAAATTCATTTGTTTGGGTTGGATTTTCGGGATGGACCAAACCATTTTACTTGATGAGCCAAAAATTCCATCATTCACTTCCATCTGTTAAATAGAGCAATGCAAAAAATGCATGAGAATCCTTTGAACACTCTGAAATGGTCATTGGTGATGGGCTGGATATCTGGTGTATGACATAATAAAAAGAATGTTCAACTTCTACTCAGTGTGCAGACCCTCTTGATTTGTTGTGGTATATGATTATTGGTTCATCACCTGAAAACTCAGCATGGTTTGCAACCTCCAAACTACATTGTGAGCTGTTCGATATGAGAACGGTACTCTGCCAAACAAAAATGATTAGTTCTACAACCACAGCAGTGTTCTCACCTACATTTTTTTTCCAGCCAGGTGGCATGAAAAAGTAGCCGGGTGGGTGACACGGGAGAATACAAGGCCGGTGCTTCTCTGCTTACTGCATAGGAGGAGGCAAGACGATGACAGCCGGGTGCTCACCAAAATTAGCCAGGTGGAGCACCCAGCTAAAAGAACCTGGGGAGAACACTGCACAGTACTCCATTGTACCTATCAAAATTAAAAAAGATATATGATGGCATATCATTAGCCTTCCATTGGAGAAAGTGCACATCTGGATCAAAGGCAGGCCAGGCAATGTGCTGCACCACCACCACTACGGAAGATTAAACCATTCTTCTCGCTCTTTCCTTCAGATCCAGGATGTTAATAGATCATCATGACACCATCCTGGTCATTATCCTTCAAAAACACAGTAATGTTTGTACCAATTTGCTCAGCAAAGTGTGAAGAAACGGGGAAAAGCCGCCGCATGGACGCAGGATGAGGCGGCTGTTTCCGCGGCTGGCATAGCGGAACGCTGAAAAACCGCCGCGCCTGAGGCAGCGGTTTGCGCGCACAAGCCTGCTACTGATGGTCTGACCAGGTGCAGGGAGGCCACCGCATGTGCAGATAGCGGTGCGTCTCACCCCGCGTGCAGGCCAGCAGAGACATTGCAAAGCGTGACTGGTGTGGCTGGGACTGATAGTCCACACAGGTTCAGAATGACGCGCGCGCTGAGAGGCAGAGTTTATATGAAAGCCAGAAGAAGGTCAGCTGACATCTCCACCACTTTTCATTGGTCCAGCACTTAGGGTGGCGCTGGAGAGCGCTATAGTACATATACTGGGTGCTGGTCATTCGCTGGTTGTCTGTCGTTGCGATCACTACGTGGTAGCACTCAGGCCTTGTCTGTTTCTGTGTTCTAGCATAGTTTCCAAAGGTGTTGACATCAAGGAGTTCACACCTTAGCATTAGGAATATTGAATTGTATTATTTGTTATGACCTTCTGCCTGCCTGACTATTCCTCTGAACTCTGATCTTGTACCTTGCTATTTCTGATATCCTGTTGCCAATCTCTGCTTGTTCCTGGACTCTGTACCTGCCTCCTGATTCTGTACCTCGTTATTCTGATTCTCCGTTGCCTGACCCTGCCTGTTATTGGATTCTGCCTTCTGATTCTGTACTTTATCTGTCTGTGTGTTGACGACCTGGCTTGGCCAACCTCGAGAACTAGCCTTACTGTTAGAGGCAGTTCCCAGATCTGTTAGTGACACCCGCTCATTGGTGTCACTCACGCTCTGTCCTTCCCACATTCTGCTTAGCTCCTCCCCCGGGAGAGTCTAGGCTTACGGAAGGAGCATTCTTCTGTGCAGTATTCCTTACTGCCTCTGTACCTACTCCTTAGGTACAGTCCACTGTGTTACTGTTACACCCAATCACTCACTTGTTATCTCAGGTGTCCAGAGGTTAGTAGATATATCTGATTATCGGTGATACTGCAGATCACCAATAATCGGGTATATCCTGTATTCTCGGTGATACTGCAGTTCACCGGTAATCAGACCCTCTCTGTGTTACACCGATCGTTACAGAACGACAGACCAAAATGCAAATGGACGCACACACTGACCGTCTGGGCGCACTTGCCACTTCGGTGGAAAACATCAACCAAGTGCTGGGTAGCCACAAGACTATGATTGACGCCTTGTCTAGTTCTTTACAAACCCTCCAGACAGCAGTGGATGAGGTGCGATCCCCTCCTAGCTCTGACATACGTTTGCCTGTACCTGAGAAATTTTCTGGTCACAGATCTGACTTCCGAAATTTTAGAAGTAGAGTGTTATCTTATTTTGAGTTGAGACCCCGATCTTCTGGAACTGTGGCCCAAAGGGTCACATTTATTAAGACTTTGTTATCAGGCGATTCTCAGACGTGGGCATACAGTTTGCCCACCGGAGACTTTGCCCTCACTTCAGTGGATGAATTTTTTAAAGCTATGGCGGTAATTTACGACGACCCAGACCTTGCTGCGACTTCTGAGCGGAAGCTCAAGCTTTTGCGTCAAGGCAAGGGTCCGGTCGAGGATTACGCAGCGGAATTTAGGAGGTGGTCAGTTTCAGCCAGGTGGGACACTTATGCCCTTTTAGATTGTTTCTTATCGGGACTGTCAGATGAGGTCTCAAATCTTATGTTGAGTCTGCCTGAACCTAAAACAGTAGATGAGGCCATTTCATCGGCCATTCGAGTCGACCGCAGGCTACGTTATCAGAAACAGACCCGGGGTAGTAGTCATGTAAAGATGGTGTCCTACGCTGCGTCCCCAGTAACTCCACCTCCTCCCGTCTCGCCTCCACCCGAACCAATGCAGATTGGTCGGTCAAAGCTATCCCAAGTGGAGCGAAGATGTAGGATGTCTGAGCAGCTGTGTCTTTACTGCGCAGAGGGGGGTCATAGAGTACGTAATTGTCCCAATAAGTCGGGAAACGCTACCGCCTAGGAGTTGTAGGGGGTAACACCCTAGGCGCGCGTCTCTTACCCCTAGAAGATAAACGGTTACGTCTTCCTTGTACTGTTACATGGGAAGATAAAACCGAGGATTCCGAGGCCTTTGTTGATTCAGGCTCTGCAGCAAATTTTATGGATTTCGAATTTGCAAGGGAATTAGGTATTCCGCTCACCCCGGTAAAACCACCCATTCAGGTTACGGCAGTAGATGATTCCCCCCTGCAAAGTAATCATCCGCTGTCTCAGACACCAGAGGTGGAAGTCACTATAGGGGTACTACACACAGAAAAATTACAGTTTTTTGTATTACACATGACCACCTCCACAATCATCCTTGGCATGCCATGGTTGCACCTTCACTCTCCACAGATCGATTGGACCACTGGGCAGTTAACTAGCTGGTCAACCCATTGTTTCCAGCAATGTTTAGGGAAGGTGACATTGGGCCAGACCAGGATTCATGTGGAGGGGGTACCAGTACAATATTCCGAGTATTCAGATGTGTTCTGTCCCAAGGCTGCTGATATGTTACCTCCACATCTCCCGTTTGATTGCCCCATCAATCTCCGATCTGGTTGTATGCCCCCAAGGGGTCATCTCTACAATTTATCTGGGCCAGAGAAAGTGGCCATGCAGGAGTACATTCGTGAGAATTTAGCCAAGAGGTTTATTTGCCCCTCTTGGTCGCCCGCTGGCACAGGGTTCTTTTTTGTTAAGAAAAAAGACGGAGGCCTGCGGCCATGCATAGATTACCGGGGCCTGAATAAAATCACAGTGAAGAATCGCTACCCTTTGCCCCTGATAGATGACCTGTTCACACAAGTTACCAACGCTAAGATCTTTTCGAAATTGGATTTACGGGGTGCATACAACCTGGTGCGGATTAGAAAGGGCGATGAATGGAAGACGGCCTTTAACACGCCCGACGGGCATTACGAGTACTTGGTGATGCCCTTCGGGCTGTGTAACGCCCCGGCCGTCTTCCAGGAATTAATCAATGAGGTATTCAGAGAAGTGTTGGGCAAATTTGTGTTAGTATACCTGGATGACATACTTATTTTTTCAAACAACCTCTCTGAGCACAGGTCACATGTCAAATTTGTATTGGACAAACTCAGACAAAACATGCTTTACGCTAAATTGGAGAAATGCATCTTCGAGGTGACATCTGTCACCTTTTTAGGGTACATAATTTCCACCTCAGGCCTGTCTATGGACCCTGCCAAGGTCTCTGCTGTGCTGGAATGGCCTCAACCTGTGGGGTTAAAGTCTCTTCAGAGATTCTTAGGCTTTGCCAATTACTATAGAAGGTTCATAAAGGGGTACTCCACGGTCATTGCAACCCTCACCAGTCTCACTAAAAAAGGGGCAGATACTACCCACTGGTCTTCAGAAGCTCTGCAAGCATTCTCCACTTTAAAAAACTTGTTTTGCTCTGCACCCATCTTAAGACACGTCGACACTTCCTATCCCTTTATTGTTGAGGTGGACGCCTCGGAGGTCGGGGTAGGGGCTGTGCTGTCTCAGCGATCAGGGTGGCAGGGTAGATTACACCCATGTGCCTATTTTTCTCATGGGTTCTCTCCGACAGAGAGAAACTACGACATAGGCAACAGGGAGCTCCTGGCCATCAAGTTGGCCTTTGAAGAATGGCGTCATTGGTTGGAAGGAGCAGAACATACGATCACAGTTTACACTGATCACAAAAATATGGAATACATCGAGGGAGCTAAGAGATTAAGCCCCCGTCAGGCTCGATGGTCTTTGTTCTTCTCGAGGTTCAGATTTATAATTACGTACACTCCAGGTAGCAAGAACATTAAGGCAGATGCCCTGTCCAGATGCTTTGAGCCAGAGACAGCACAGCCCTCTACCCCAGAGACCATTGTCCCGCAAAGACTGGTTCTAGCAACAACAGAGACATGGAAAGACTGGACGGAGACGTTAGGGCCCTTTCAGCAGGACATTCCGGAGGGGAAGCCTGAAGGGGTTATGTTTATACCACTGCCATTCCGTCTTCAGATCTTACAGATGTTCCATTCACACAGAAATGCGGGACATCCTGGGGCCTCCAGAACACAGGATCTTGTTGCCAGGTGCGCTTGGTGGCCTTCTCTGGCAACGGATTGCCAGGAGTATGTTAGAGAGTGTGCGGTGTGTGCAAAAAGTAAGCCCTCCCGCCTGGCACCTGTGGGAACATTGCAGCCCTTGCCCACCCCGAGTGAGCCATGGACCCACCTGTCCATGGATTTTGTGGGTGAGCTTCCCAGGTCTGAGGGCATGTCGGTCATTTGGGTGGTAGTCGATCGCTTTAGTAAAATGGCCCATTTTGTGCCTTTGAAAGGACTCCCCTCGGCCCAGGAGTTGGCCGATTTGTTCATCATCCATGTTTTCCGATTGCATGGCATTCCGGAAAACATTGTGTCAGATCGGGGAGTCCAATTTGTTTCGAGATTTTGGAGGGCATTTTGTCACCAAATGGGCATGGAACTGTCATTTTCATCGGGCTACCACCCACAGACCAATGGTCAGACTGAGAGAGTCAACCAATCATTGGAACAATTCTTGAGGTGTTACGTTGCAGAAGCGCAAAATGATTGGGTCAAGTTTTTGCCCTTCGCAGAATTTGCGCACAATAATTTGAAAAGTTCTTCCACGGGATTCTGTCCATTTCAGATAGTTACTGGGAAGCTGCCCAAATTTTCCCCATTGCCAATCGCTTCCACTCCGTTTCCAGCTCTGGAGGCCTGGCAAAAGTCATTTAAGGACGTGTGGTGGATCGTGAAAAATAATTTGGAGAAGGCGTTTCAAAGTCAGAAAGGTCAAGCTGACAAAAGACGTTTCTTAGAGTGGAGGTTTCAACCAGGAGACTTAGTCTGGGTGTCCACACGTCACTTGACCTTGAAACAGCCTTCAGCCAAGTTGGGGCCCAGGTTTGTGGGTCCATTTCCAGTAACTAGAAAGATCAACAATGTTACTTATGCCATTGATCTTCCTGCCAGTATGCGTGGCGTAAGATCCTTTCATGTGTCTCTGCTTAAGCCAGCAGTCCATGTGGGTCCCACTCCTCCTCCTCCTGTGATGATAGATGACCAACCTGAGTACGAGGTAGAGAAGATTTTAGACTCACGCATAGTTCAGAACTCAGTACAATATCTGGTTCATTGGAAAGGGTATGGTATTGAAGAGAGATCATGGGTACCTGAATGTCGCATGCATGCTGACAAACCGAGAAGGGAATTCCACGCTTTACATCCTGAGAAGCCTGGAAGGAGCTGTCCGGAGTTCCCCCTCAGGGGGGGGTACTGTGAATAAACGCGGAAAAGCCGCCGCATGGACGCAGGATGAGGCGGCTGTTTCCGCGGCTGGCATAGCGGAACGCGTAAAAACCGCCGCGTCTGACACGGCGGTTTGCGCGCACAGGCCTGCTACTGATGGTCTGACCAGGTGCGGGCAGCCACCGCATGTGCAGATAGCGGTGCGTCTCACCCCACGTGCAGGCCAGCAGAGACATTGCAAAACGTGACTGGTGTGGCTGGGACTGATAGTCCACACAGGTTCAGAATGACGCGCGCGCGCACTGAGAGGCAGAGTTTATATGACAGCCAGAAGAAGGTCAGCTGACCAAGCTGGTCAGCTGACATCTCCACCACTTTTCATTGGTCCAGCACCAATAATCGGGTATATTCTGTATTCTCGGTGACACTGCAGTTCACCGGTAATCAGACCCTCTCTGTGTTACACCGATCGTTACACAAAGCCTACAATGTTCACTAGTGATTGTTATTGCATTCATAAACTTCCCTGGGAACATTTTTATTTGCAGCTATTGGGATTTGTAGCCCCAACTTAACTTATCCCTCTCAGGCTATGAAAAGCTCCAGCTACTGGAGAATTATTCCTGGAGTTCTCTTCATTTATCCTTACTAGGTGGTCTCCATTTTGTGTGTTTATTGCCAAAAAGAGCAATTTGGGCACATTTCCTGGCTGAAAACTTTGGTGGTACCAGAGACCGTTATCTAAATTGCAGCTGTAGTGGTGCCAACTGTATAATTTGGTTGCTGGAGTTTGACAGTTATATAGCTGAACTCCGGCTATTGTCAGAGGGGAGCAGGTCTTGACATGCAGAGTATGGCTGCTATTTAGCCAAACTTTGGATGGCAGCGAAGTTTGGCTACTATGTAGTCAAACTCCAAATTGTGGCAGAAGTCCGGAATTGGTGCCAGAGGTTAGGGTGCTATGGCATACATAGCAGAGGGTTAGTGTGAGAGGTTAAAGTGAACCTCCAGACTAAAAATCTACTCAGCAGCACTGAAAAGGCTTTGTGTTTCTTTAACAGTTTCACAGCATCAGAACTTTGTTTTTCTTACATAAGCCTTATTTTTAGCTGCATAAAAGCTTAAGCTCCGCCCCATCAAAGAAAACTGCCCGGGATTTTTTCCCTGATGCTGTGCAAAGCATGATGGGATTTCCAATGCTGTTATTCACGTTGCCTAGCAACTGGGAGGGGCGATCAGCACACAGGACAGTTGGAACTGTGTCTCATGCTCCCTGTCACCTCTTTTCAACCACAAAGATGGCTGCCCTCATGAAATCAAACATTTGCCTGTTCTTTTAAACCAGGTAGTTAAGAGATTATATTACCTATCTATTTTAATTAACATAACTAATGTAACTTAATGACAGTATGTTTGTTTAGGCTGAAGTTCCTCTTTAAGGAAGGCGGTAGTAGAATGTCAATAAAATTAATACTCTACTATCGGCATTACAGTGCCTTAATTTCCCTCCACCTTTTTGTGGATGTATGAGTTTTTCCTGTTATCAGAACCATGCCCCCAGTTATCTGTTCTATGCACAATCTGTTATTTATGACTGAATGGAAAAATTTGCTGGAACGCCCAACCCCAGCCTTGACTGTGAATAGTTTTTTTCAGTGTATTAAGCTTTCTAATTGTTATTGTGGTTGGGGAAGCATGGAGAGGAGTATTAAGGGAATTTTTAATGGATTATTGATTTGTTTACAAAACCATTGCTTTTTTTTTGTTCAGAATGGATATTTAATAGGGGCGGTTACACCTGTATAAATATACCCTATTCATATATAAACATGATATTTGCTAATAAATAAATGAGCCTTAATTTACTTACATGGAGTGTTTGAGAACTAAATTATAAGATTAAGAGGTTGAATGTGATAAACTACGGTTAAAGTGGAATTACATTACAGTCTGGCATAACTAACAATAAAAACTTGTTTTCCTACTTATTGTTGCCCATGCAGTTATCTTACTTGCTTTTGTCCACAAATACTGTCATCTGTTTAAAAATCACAAGTTCCCCCAGCTCACAGAACAAAATTGCTAGGAGCTGCTATTATATAAATATATCAAATTCATTCAGGAATCTCTGTGATCAGCTCAGACTTTTTCTTGCCAAAGTCACTGAATCTAGCTAAAAAAACACTGCTCTGTGTTTGTTCAGTCTTCTGCAATTAATGCTCAAAGCAGAACTTTGGGGACACTGGGCAAAACTAATAAGCTTCCAAAAAAGTGAAACACAGTTAATTAACCCTTTCAGAAACTTTTAATAAAATAGTTTTAATTTATGGTTATCGTAGTTTGGCTAATCTTTTAGAGCAGAGTGGACATTTTTAACTAAAGCTCCACTTTTAAAGCCAGGAGTTTTCATACACGTGGGGAGCATTCTTTAAACACACACTCTTGCTTTGTGCATGCAGCAATGTTCACAGACAGATTATTTGACTATATCACAACCCTAGTGGGTCACAGGTTCATTCTAATATTTATTTAGCAGCATTTGTTCAGTTGATCCAATCATTTTGGGTAGCATTCCACAAGGTTCTTTGCTCACACTTATTTTTTCAGTTCTGCCTACAATTTTTCAATCAGATTGAGGTCAGGGCTTTTTATGATCTCTTCAATAGTTTGGCCTTATTCATAAGCCATTTTTCTACATCTTTGACGGTATGCTGGGGGTAACTGCAGGCATGGCTGGGCTCGTACTAGAAGAGGACAGTGAGAGAAGCCTCATTAGTATTCAGAGGCTTCCCTGTCCTTAGGTAAGTATTTGTTTTTTAATTAATATTGGACTTGGGTTATCCACATGTTGGCTCCACTTAGGCAAAAAGGCTACCATAAGCTAATTGTTTTTACCTTTAAACCCACAGTTGAAACAACCGTTTTAACTTACTCCATGTTGTCAGACTTACTGACCATTTCCACATGTCCATATAGGGCATGTCCAATAAATTTACATTTGGCATCAACTACATAAATTCACAGGCACCAAAATCAATACATCCCGCAGTAAACTGAACTTAAAACAGAGAAACCTTGATTGTACAATTTTACCACTTCCATTCACTATCTACGAGAGACTTCCTATCCATTCAAAGCAATGTCCCTCATTGTACGCTTCTACTAGATTTGGGGAGATTGTATCCTTAATGGGCAGCTTTCATTTCCACAAATGCCTTTAAAGTTCTGTTTTTTTACATCTGTCAGTCAGGGCTGTGGAGTTGGAGTCGGAGTCGAGGAGTCAGAGCAATTTTAGGTACCTGGAGTTGGAGTCGGATGATTTTTGTACCAAATCTACATCCCTGGTAAGTATTAGACCAAGGAGTCAGAGTCGAGGAGTCGGAGCCATTTTGGGTACTCGGAGTTGGAGTCGGAGGTTTCATAAACTGAGGAGTCGGAGTCGGGTGATTTTTGTACAGACTTCACAGCCTTGCTGTCATTATCTCCTAAAAGTATTTTTTTTTAGTATCTATCCTCACAAATTAAATAATAATTTGTGATAAGGTAACAATTTATATGTGGATAACTTTTATACCTCCATTCAGGGCACTTGAATTTTTGTCACTTGTCTGGATAAATCTTTTATATACCGCAGTCTCACAATATTTTTTTGCCGCTTCACCCAGTGGAATATAGCAGGCGTGTCTTGATAACCTAGTAGAGAATACAGTAAGGTGATACAGAACAGAATATGAGAGCCCTGATTCTGCTGGTCTATTTTAATCTACAGTAATTAGACTTTTGGTTTAAGTTAAACAAACTGATTCAGGAATAATGGGAGGAAGCACAAGCTTCACTGCTACTATATATATACATTCGGAGTAGTAAAGATCAATTGCCAGGGAAAGAAAATTGTGCCCAATAATTACAAAAGATTGTTTATTTCCTGTTAGGTTCTCGTTCTATTGTTTTAGAGGTAATCTTTCAGACTTCTGTTTCCTCTTTTTGTTAGTAAAGGGAATTAAACAAAAAAAGTAAAATAAAAACATGGTTAGTAATATTGCTTTTAGTAGACTGTTGGTTCTAATACATTGGCAATTCAGCACTCGGAGTACATGTGCATGCTGCAGTACATTTTGTACAGTTTAATGAATGTAGGCTGACACTTAATCATAATGAAATATTCAAGTATGCTAATAGCAATATGCGTAGTACAGAAACAATTGCATTGTGGTCCAAAAAAGTCCTCATCTGCTCTTCTCTGCCAGACCTCTGACCAAGGAAGAGTGGTTAACCGTTATACACGAAAGATCCAGTGCATAGTGACCTCCAGTCTCTCACAGGAGCTGTCAGCCATACTATCTCAGAAAAAAACATATATAAATTGATAAATACTTGCTCTACTTACATAACATATGTATTGCGCTGTCCACGTTTTGATTTTAGTGATTTGTCTATAGTAAAAAAAAAAAGATAAAATCCTTCTTACAGTAGGATTCTCCCTTTAACTGTGTTTTTTTTAAAGCCAATATTGATGTACTTTCCTCCCGTACTTTCCTCTGCCTGATTGTGTATGCATTGCCCTCCCTTCTCCCAGTCTTCAGGCACTCCTACCTAGCTCTGCAATAGAAAGTGCATTGTCTCAGCATGAGCAATATTGGCCAATCAGAGAGGAGCAGAAGTGTGGGAGGGTAAAACAGGAAGGAAAGAGGCTTCAGCCAATCAGGCTGCATTAGATAAGTCTGAGGGGAAAGTAGAGAAGCAAAAAAGGACTACCCAGCATGCCCCGCAACTTCCTTTGTGCAGCAATGTACCAAAAAAGAGTCAGGTAAACTGGGGAATGATAATTTATCAATAAGATAAGTAATAGTGATTTTTAACTTTTTGATTGCCTGGTTAGCATCCTTATTACTTGTTTACCAGGTAAAAATAAAGAACTGATGTTTGATTTTATGCCAGACACTTACACTCTAACTAATCCTAACTGCAGCACCATCTATTTTGAACTGGATAACTGTGATTGACTGGATCACTGTAATCACTGTTTATATGAATTAGCAAAGATCACAATTAACTAATGCAATATTGTCCAGCATGTAGTGCCACCTTTCAGTGCTGAGTCCCAGGTTCAAGTCTCGGCCAGGAAAATATCTGCATGGAGTTTGTATGTTTTCTCTTTGTTTGCATGGGTTTACTCTTGGCACTCAGGCTTTCTACTGTATCCCAAAAACATACAGATTATAGATAGTCAATGATACACTAATGATGGTAATCAGAATCAGAGGATCAGAATCAAGTTTATATACCAAATACGACAAATTAGGGCTGCACGATTTTAGGGGAAAATTGAAATTGCGATTTTTCTCTCAAAAATTGCGATTTCAATTTTTCCACGATTTTCTTCAAATCAAGGTTTACCACTAAATTCACAATGCCCCCATTATAGTTTAGCCAGGTAGGCACCTCCAGTATAGTTGCCCCAGTATAGGTTATTTAGGTAGGTGCCTCCAGTATAGCTAGCGGCCAGCATAGTTGCCCCCAATATAGGTTAGCTAGGTAGGTGCCTCAAGTATAGATAGCCAAAAATAGTTGCCCCCAGTATAGGTTAGCTAGGTAGGTGCCTCAAATATAGGTAGCCAGTATAGTTTCCCCCAGTATATGTAGCCAGTATAGTTGCCGCCAATATTGTCCCATAGGTTAGCTAGGTAGTTGTCTCAAGTATAGATAGCCAATATAGTTTCCCAGTATAGGTTAGCCAGGTAGGTGCCTCAAGTAGGTAGCCAGTATAGTTGAGCCCAGTATATGTAGCCAGTATAGTTGCCCCTGGTTAAAGTTAGCTAGGTAGGTGCTGCCAATATTGCCCCATAGGTTAGCTAGGTAGGTGGCTGCCTCCAGTATAGGTAGCCAGGCAGCATAGGAGTAGCAGCGGGGAAGAGCGGGCATAGTAACAACTTACCTTTTGGGATAAAACCGGCAGCTTCTATCTTCTTCCTTCTTCCTCTCCCAGCCGTCCATCACTTTAATATCAGTGCCCCCTGTGATGACTTCCGGTTTCACAGGGGGCGCTGTAATCGACGCAACTGACGACGCCTGGGAGAGGATGTAGGAAGAGGCTGGAAGTAGGAAGGTGAGTTGCGCTATAATTATACGCGTCGGGTAGTGGTGGGTTGCGGCGGGATGCGGAAAAACATACGCGTCAAAAAATCGCCGCTTTCACGATTATGTAATCACCGTGCCCCACATCGCGATTTCGACAGATGTGGGTTTTTTTCTATCAGTTTTTAATCAGCTTTTTTTTATAAAGTGTCTGACTGGCTAGTTTGCACAGGAAACAAAATAAAGACATGGTCACATGAGTGTGAGCAACCAATCTGAGACTTATAAATGAATCAACTGAGCAAATAGTTCTCATAGTTCTCTATCTATATGCATTCTCCTCACAAAGATTTTCTGTGAGATAAAGGCATTATCTATACTCTACATATGTTATTAAAAGCCACGCTGTAGTGGTCCTCTTTTGTGTTTACACGGTCTGAACAGGGCCCTAGCCTATAATATAAGGCAGAATAGTTGACAAAATAGCAAAAGGATGTGGAGTTTCCTGCCTACAAGTACTTATTTTTGCCTGTGAAGTAATGGAAAGCTGGAGAAAAACAGTTTTTGGCTGAAACACACAGGGTGACTTAGAGGTTGTGAGATCCAGTGTTATGCACAATATGTAGTGCTGCCCCATTGCTGTATCAAACATACAGCTAGGATGGCTCTGTTGGCGAAAAAAATAAGCGGATCAGATCAGATGGGGCTTTTTAGTAGCTAGAAAGTTTTTTGAATACATACTGTGTGTTCTGCTGTAAAAGTAAAAAAAAAAAAAAAAAAAGAAAAAGTTTCTTATAACTTAGTATTGTTGGTTTGCATAAAATTACTTTTTAATGCGACTGATACTCTTTCGCACTTATTGCAATGAGATTTGAAAAGCAAGCCATTATTTTAGTTTAATTAGTCTGCATTCCTCAACTCAAAGCCACGCGTCGGAGAAATTCACTTCTGCCCCAGGCAAGGATGTTATGTTTTTCTAGCGTGGGTGTTGTTTGGTGCTAGCAGTGCCTCCCTTGCAGTGACGCTCAACTTCCACATCTCTCATTGTAGAGACGTCCTATATAAAATAAAGTGTGTTTGTAAATTAAAGACGTCTTGAGATATTAGGATCAGCATTGTGCTCTCATCTGCTCTGTGTACCAACAGAGTCTAGATAGCCATAAAAAAGTTGTTGATCCGTGCCAATTCCATAAAACACAGCTGGGTGGCTCGTAAAAAGGCAGATGCCCGAAACAGCGGGCTGTAGCTGTATAGCATGTCATTTTAATTTTCTTCAATAAAATCATGTTTAATGGAACTGATGTGAATCAACAACTTTTTTGATTGCAAATTAAAGAGGATTTGTAGTGAAAATAGCGTTATAAATAAAACGGCTTTTTTTTTTTTAACAATATGTATACATTATTAAATCAGTATTTGCACATTGTAAAATGTTTTCTCACCCTCATTTACGCTATGAGATTTATCACAGGGAGCCACATCTTTAGTCCTGTCAGGTGCAGCTCTGCAGAATATTTATTTCGTAGAATTCCGAAGCCAGTGAAAATAATGCCTGATTTCCCAGAATGCTCTAGGAGGAGAATTCCGCATAGCTAAACTGTCTAGGTTAAGCATCACTGAGACGGTGGGAATACATACCAATGGTAAGCAATAATGGAAGTGTTACCATAAAAGTGGTTATCCTGAATAATTTACTGTATTCTACTATATGTCACTACAGTGCCTCTTTAAGCATAAACTATTAGATTTTGTTTCAGCTGTTCAAGTTAGCCGCAGACATTTCTAGGCCTCATTTAGCTCTTTCAGCATTTTCTTTACTAATCTTCCACATCCTTTGGGTAATGGAGGGATCGTTTGAAGTGTTTTTTAAAGAAAATATGTGATCCTAAACATTACAGATTGTAAACAAAAGAAGAAAATCAATTTTCTGCGTATTTGGATGTTCAGACAGGAAATGAAACGTGTAAAAATTACATTAGATGGTCTCTAAAGACTAAAGGCCGGTACACAATAAACACACTCATTTAATGTTGCCCGACGGGAATCAGAACCCCATCCCTCGGGCAACATTGTAGGCAGGGGCGTAGCAATAGGGGGTGCAGAGGTAGCGACCGCATCGGGGCCCTTGGGCCAGAGGGGCCCCAAAGGGCCCTCCCACGACTACAGTATTAGCTCTTTATTGGTCCTATGCTCATAATAATATCTTCTAGAGATACTTTGAATAGTGGTAATCATTAACAAACTGTTCCCCATCCCCTTATTGCACCTCTGACACTGTGTTTGTTCTTGGCAGATTTTGGTGCGCCGTATCAATTGTTATGTATAGAGTGCTTGGGGGGCCCCATTGTAAAACTTGCATAGGGACCCACAGCTCCTTAGCTACTCCACTGATTGCAGGGCCAGTTCTAGTAACAATGGGCCTCTGGGCAAGATAATCCTAGGGGTCAAGGATCCCTGAACACCCAGTAGCAGGGCACCAGTAAGGCAGTAACAATGAGGCCCTGGGGCAATTGCCACCTTTTGCCTCTGTGGAGGCCCTGGGGCCGAGGCTGTGCAGACATGTTTCTGCCTTGTAAGCAAGCGGTATGTTCGGTTCTATGCAGGGGGCGGAGCGTTACGGGAGTGACTTTGCTTTGTGGGTGGGGTGAGTGGTGGAGAACAATGCTATCAGCTGTTGCCCGGGTGAAGTGATCCGCCAGGAAGGATTCAGAATCAGAATCATTTTCAGAATCAGAATCATTTTATTTTGCCAAGCATGACTGGGTCATGCCCGGAATTAGGTTTGGCACAATGGAGCGGTACATAGAAGGAAAGGCAGGAAAAATGTTAGAATGACAGTAATACATCATACTCAAATATAAGACATACACAATATACAATCAGCATTAGATATAGATATACATATGGCTCAGTATCCATCTTTCAAAAGTACACTGCTGAAGTTCACCACTCTAATGCAGGTGGTAGGGCGCTCCTATGTAGGTAGTAGGGCGCTGATAGAGGGTGGTAGAATTTTAAGGGAGTTCAGGAGGCTAACGGCCATCGGGAAGAAAGAGTTCTTGTGTCTGGTGGTCTTGGTGGGGATGGCCCGGAGTCTCCGACCCAGTGGAAGTGGGGTGAAAAAACAGTGCCCTGGGTGAGAGAGGTCACTTGCAATCCTCAGTGCCCTGGCTCGCAGTCTTGTGTTATACAGGTGGTCAAGTGGGGGCAGAGGTCTCCCAATGGTCCTCTCCGCCGACCTAATGATCCTCTGTAATTTGTTCCTGTCACTGACGGTGGCTCCCGCATACCAGACCAAGATGGCGGAGCAGAGGATAGATTCAATGGTGGCAGTGTAAAAGCATGTTAGAATCTCCTGCGCCATGCCGAACTTCCGCAGTTGGCGTAAGAAGTAGAGTCTCTGCTGGGCTTTCCGTTGGGTTGACGTGACGTTGACTCTCCAACTGAGATCACTGGAGATGGTGGTGCCCAGCAGGCGAGCGCAGGGCACTCTGGTCACCTCGGTGCCATTGATGTAGATGGGAGGCGGGGAAGGAGCTGACTTCCTAAAGTCAATTATAAGTTCGACGGTTTTGGCCGTGTTGAGCACCAGGCTGTTCTGCTTGCACCAGTGGCATAGTCTTTCCACCTGCTGCTGGTAATCCTGGATGTTGTCTTTGGTGACGAGGCCGACGATTGTGGTGTCGTCCGCAAATTTTATGACTTTGACAGAGTCTACCGTGGATCTGCAATCGTTTGTGTAAAGGGAGAAGAGTAGCGGGGACAGGACGCAGCCCTGGAGTGCCCCTGTGTTGGTTGTCACTTCTCGTGAGTAGATGTCCCTCAGCCTGACAACTTGGGATCTGTTGGAGAGAAAGTCAACGATCCATAGACGTAGGGTGGGGTGGACCCCAAGTGTAGCCAGAACATTCTGGAGGGTGCGTGGGCATATAGTGTTAAACGCCGAGCTGAAGTCTAATAGCAGTACTCTGGCATACGCATCCTTCCTGTCTAGATGGTTGTGGATGTATTCCAGACAGATGTTTAGAGCGTCATCAGTGGACCTGTTTGCCCTGTAGGCAAACTGGAGTGGGTCAAGTAGGGGCACGGTGGATAGCTTGAGGGTGGATAAGACCACTCTCTCTAGGGACTTCATGATGACGGACGTCAGGTCCACAGGCCTGTAGTTGTTGAGGTCGGAGATGCCTTGTTTCTTGGGAACAGGAATGATGGTGGGCCTCTTGAAGCATGCAGGGACTCTGCCCTCTGTCAGTGACCTGCTGAAGATGGCAGAGAGGATGGGGGCAAGTTGCTCCGAACAGGATTTGAGGCAGGCTGGGGACACGCCGTCGGGTCCCGAGGCTTTCCTGGCATTTAGTGTGGACAGGAGGTGCCGTACGTCTGCCTCCCTCACTGGCCGAGCTGAGACATGGGAACCTGCCGTACACATGCTGGATGTTCAGCAGAGGCAGTTACCGGATTTTCATCTGGCACGTGCAGGAGCAGTTTTGAACAATCCAATCACAGTTGGACTTTATTTCTGGCTTTATCTTATATCTTGTGTTATGCTGCTGCAATTCTTAGAACCATTTCTGTGAAGGTTCACGTTTAATTATGCCATGGTATGTCCAAAGCAAAGATAAGGCAGCTTCATCTGGACACCATTTTTGCAGTGTTGAAGATGTGTCATCACACTTACAGAGAAATTCCGCTCTAAGCAGTTATAAATTACAGGTTATCCACTTACTCCAGCTAATAGAACCGATAATTGACCGTTATTATGCAGACGTTAATTCCTTCACTTCCTGCCTGAAATCGTGCATTGCGGAAGTTATGTGCAGAAACACACACAGCCTAACATGTCTGTTTGGACATCAGCCATGATTGGCTCCACTGCAATGAATAAGGAATACTACTTGCAAGTGCATGTTTCCCCATTCTTCACCGGGCATTACACTATATATTAGGCACGCCGATGCTATGGCCGGTTTCAAACTGGCAAAAAGAACATTGCAGTGAAATGATCGCACCTCAACGCTAAAAAATAGCCTTCGGGATTACTGCGATAATGCACGGAAATCTTCCTTCTGGCTGCAAACCAAGTAGGAAGTGAAGCTCTCTGAAATTTGAATTGCATTGAATTGTGGAAGTACATTGAATAAATACCGTTCCGCGCATGCGCACCGCAGCACAAACACCGGAAAATTTAAAAAGTTGTGTCGCCACAGACTTACACGACTTCCGGTCGCCGTGCATGTTGTCCGACAACGCGCTATTGCTTTTGCAGCAAATTGGGCACTTCCGGCAGATTGCATTACACCGAACCAGGTATGAAATGCACTATAGATTTTAATTGGTGTAGCGTCACCCTCCAGCAAAACAGAGTAACGTACCGTGCCAGTGTGAAATGGGCCTAATACAATTGGTGTGACTACATTTTACTAACTGCATGCTCATGCACAATAAATGAATAAATAAAAAAAAAGGAACTTAGAAAAAAAAGTAAAACAAAAGAGTATAGCCATTCTGATAGTCATGCTATGCTCAAGAGCTGCAGCCACTGAGACGCGCTCAAGAAGTCACCCTGCAGTGTTATTTATTTAGGGGGTCTTGCGTTAAACTCCTCACTGAATAGGTACTAACCCCTAGCGAGGATTCAAACCCTAGTCTCCCATGTCAAAGGCGGTGCCCTTATCCAGTATGGTAAATGACCGGTAAGTGAAAGCCAGTAGGTTTGTGGCTTCCACTCTAGACTCATAACAAACTCACTTTTTTTAACAGTGGAGTGTTGTATGTGTGTGTGTGTGTGTGTGTGTGTGTGTGTGTGTGTGTGTGTGTGTGTGTGTGTGTGTGTGTGTGTGTGTGTGTGTGTGTGGAGGGGGGGGGGGGGGGTATATGGACAATTTCTTAATTTACATGTAAAGCGAATCTTTTAATGTGCTAACATAGTTAGCATGCCTAACAGCTTTGGACGTGCAAACTAGGGTGCAAAGTAGTTTGCACGTCTAAAGCTCTTACGGATCGCGTGCAAAGTTTAGCGCCACGTGGTACGCACGTAACGTCGCACCGTCCGGTTGGACAATGCGACGTTATCGGCGCACCAGGCGGTGCTTAAACTTTGCGCGCGAATGCTTGTGCGCATATTAGTGCGTGAAGTGGCCGTTTTCGCGTCCTAAGTGCATCTTCAATAGGGTGCTAACACTTAGCACCCTTTAGTGAATCGAGACCCATATGGTATAAGCCGTGAAAGTGATGCTGGGTGCTCAGACAATACTACGATGTACAACTCCACCGATGTCAGTCACATAAAAGATTGGTTGTTGGCACAGCAATTAAACCATGAATTAATAATCCAGCATATCGGAATGTTCATGCGTCCCTTTGTCAAGAAAAAGCAATCATGATCAGGAATCCATCCGGTGTCAGTAACAATGACAACAGACGATGTGCATGCTACGGGGCGTTCTGCGGTGCTATGACTGACACCGGGCAGATTCCGGATTATCATTGCTTTTCCTTGACAAAGGGTTGCATGGATTTTCCAAAACATTGGATTATCAATTCATGGTTTAATAAACCCATCTGTATATAATTGCTGTGCTGACTGTTTCTTGATTTATAGACCCAAGCAATTTTCTCAGAGTATTCAGCGATTTAGTTTCCTAATTGGGGAAAATTGAAGTGTGTGTGATTCATTGGTCAGATTTTTTAAATCTTCTCGAATTGAAAAGAAATGTAAAAAAAAAATCACACCCCTAAAGTGGACCTGAACTCTTGCACATGACAAAGGGAAAGCATATAGAAAGGCACCCTGCATGTATTTAGAGAGTTTAGCCTTTCTAATTCCCCCTCGTCTGTTACTAAGCACAAGTTGTAATTTGATCTCAGCTGGCTGCCATGGCAGAGCAGATAATTGGTAAACACAGGTTGTTAACAATATGTCTGCTTCTATGAAAGCAGGAAGTAGACACCGCAGATTTAGTGCAGGATTAGTATCAGCTGTAACAAAGAAATGTTTTTCTTTAAATGTTATTTTGTTGTTGCTTATCTTTAAGAGCGGAGAGGAAGTTCCGAGTTCAGGTCCGCTTTAATATTCAGGGAAATATAACATAACATAGATGAAACATAAGCAAAAACTGATACCTCAGCGCACTTAACTGACTGTGCAGAATGTTCATCATCCCCAGGAGCATTCCAGCCACAGCTTATCTAAGTTGAAAGCTCTTCACTTTTAAAGGTGTTTCTCCCATGGCAGCACTTATCTGAAAAAGGAGGTGTAATGTCACTGGGGGAGAATAAAGATTTTTCATAAATAGTTTTGTGCTGAAAGCTTTAGTCATAAGTATGTTCTAGTTTAGAGTCTTTCTTTTTTCAGTATGTATGATGCTAGGATATGGGTTACAACGCATTGTTCATAGGGACCCATTCACTGTTCTTCAGCTGTATGCTTGTGTCATAGATTTAAGTGTGTCCCCTGCACCACCAATGGGAAAAGTGTATGTAGTTTACATATTTTCAGCTTTCTCCATGGTAGAGATTAGCTAACCAGCGTATGGTAGCTAAATGACAGCTAAGCCACCTGCCCACCAGAGGGAACAATGCCAGGACACCCTGCAGTGTCTGCAAGAAACCCTGGCCAGAAAGCCTGCTGTAACTTTGTAAATCAGTATCAGTAGAGTGCAGTGTGTATAGACACTGCAGAGTACCATTTTTTGACTTGCATCCTGGATATAATTTTGAACACAGGCAGCCCTCGGTTAAAGAACAAGATAAGGACTGTAAGTTCGTTCTGAACCTGAATGCATTCTGAATTCAAAACACTGTGCCATCTCTGCCCCCTGTACCTCCTCTATACCCCCCTATGCCTCCAGTGTCCCCCTCTGTGTCATCTCTGTACCCCTGTGCCTTTCCTTGCCTTCAGTGTCCACCTCTGTGCCACCTCTGCCCCCCTTCCCCACTTTGCCATCTCTGTGCCCTCAGTATCCTGATGCAAAAAAATTCAATTCACCGGTTTAAAAAACATTTTTTTCTTAGAATTTTTGAAAATTGATTTTCTGCAAGACCTTTCTTAAAAAGATTTCACATTGTCAGGGTGTTCATATTGACGGGACGTTCATAAGTTTGTTATTTGTAAGTCGGGGACTAAATGTATATCCTTAATTCCTGTATGCGTGAATTGAGATTATTATCTGTAATAAAACCTGACTGAAATCTCCTCAGTGCTGTCCTACCAATCATTTTTGGCAGGTTTTGAATCAGTACTGTAGTGTAGAGCTACACTAAATTTGCTGATTGGGTGATGTGATGACTGACAGGTTTATAGTGTAAAAAGCACCACATAACTAGCAGATAAGCAGTGCAATTCATTTTCATTTCTACAGATATCTAATTGGGATTGACGGCACTGTGTTGGATAGTTAGTTTGTGGAGGATCAATCTGATTATGATGCTATCCTCATGTGTATTAGCAGCAGTGCAAATTGCTGTCTATAGTAACTAGAGCTGCTTTACCTCATCTGCTGTTATCCTGAATATAAGTGCATTTATCCTTTCGCTCTGTGCATTATACTCAGAAACACCAGCTGCATTACATGTAATCTTATACATAAAGTACCTTTATGTATCTGCTTCATTAGCATTGCATACATGATGTAATTGTCAGCATCTGTTCTTACACGCTGTGTAGAGGGCACAGTGCTTTTCATTTTCTATATGATGAATACGATTCTTTTCTGTCTCTGTATGTTAGATGCGGTGCTTATTTTCAGATACTCTACTTAGCTGTAGCATTTCATTCTCAGGCTAGAATGGAGACTTTGAAGCACAAACCTGTATAATTATGCTTTTGCTTTGAGCGTTGCCTCTTTTCAATTCCCTACTTTGCCCTGCAGATCATTGTAGGTGGCATAGCAACAGTTATAAGTTTCTTATATTTTCTGTTTAATTGTGACATTGCTGTAAGTATCATTACTAAAAAAAATGGCATGAAAGTAAAGGTAATGTGCTTCTCCTCTTTTTGCCATGCATGTTCTAACTACATCTGCCCTCTTAAACATTTAAACTAAACCTATAAATAGTCTTTAGCTACTGAAATAATGACATGGAGCCTTCAGATTACTGTCATTTTACTTAATTTATAGCCGCTTTGAGCCGATTTACCATACAGTAAAACCTTGGATTGAAGGTAACTTGGTTTAAGAGAGCTTTGCAAGACAAGAAAAACCTTTTTATGAAATTTTGACTTGATAAGCAAGCAGCGTCTTGATATACAAGCACAGATCGTCTACCACAGTTTTTGTAATATAAGACGTTCCAGACTACAAGATGCACCTAGGTTTAGAGAGCAAGAACCAGGGAAAAAAATATATACTAAACCTGGAGAGTCCATGGTCCAGGAGCATCTTTTAGATGTTTTCCCCTAATTTATGTTCCCCCTTGTACCTCTTATGTCCTCCTATATCTGCCATGTGTACTGTGCACCCCATGTGTCCTCCTTTGTCCCCCATGTGTCCTCCTTTGTCCCCCATGTGTCCTCCTTTGTCCCCCATGTGTCCTCCTTTGTCCCCTTGTGTCCTCCTTTGCCCCATGTGCCCTCCTTTGTCCCCATGTGCCCTCCTTTGTCCCCATGTGCTCTCCTTTGTCCCCATGTGCTCTCCTTTGTCCCCATGTGTCCTCCTTTGTCCCCATGTGTCCTCCTGTGTTCCCATGTCTTCTCCTCTGTCCCCCATGTCTCCTCTGTTCCCCATGTGTCCTTCTCTGCCCCTCATGTCTCCTCTTCTGTCCCTCATGTCTCTTTCTCTCTCCCCATGTCTCCTCTTTTGTCCCCATGTGTCAACCTTTGTCCCCCTTATGTCCTCTGTCTCCCTTTGTCCTTCTCTGTTCCCCCCTGTTTTCTCCTTTGCTCCCCCATGTCCTCCTCCACTCCCCTGTGTCCTCCATCCCCCTGTTTCCTCTTCCATTCCCCCTGAATAAATGAAAGCAGCGGCAGCACATCTCAACTAATGCATTGGAGACTGCGGGTAAGTGCATCATGTCATCACAACTGAGCAGATTGTTTTTCCCACTTTGACGCTGCAGGATTGTACTTAATCTGAGTGTAAGGAGTGTAAAACATCACATTTCCGTGAAATACTCAAATGTAGGCAAGAAGCAACTGTCATTTATTAAGTTCCTTGTTAAAGCCACACAAAACTAAAAGGTTGGGGCGAGCCAATAGATAGCAATGATTCTGTTAGTTATAGTGGAAGTTTTATTTACATTTTTACTTTATACAGTACCGTTCTTTGTATTAAATATGTTTCTGTAAATGTTTTGGATGATCTGATTTTCCATTAATCCTTAACAAAATTTGCTTTGTTATACATGTGTGCTTTGGTTTACTAGTATGGTTCCAGAACAAGTTATGCTCCCAAACCAAGGCTTCACTGTATATTGTGGGCTGAGCTCAGAGCCACGGTAATAGATTGGGGTATAAAGACTGAGTGAGGACATAACCTGTCAAGCCTTACAATAACTTGGTAAGGGGGACCATAACCATTGTAAGCCACAATTCTTACAAGCCAAATGATTAACTAAGTCCACTTTTCTCATGGTTTCCTGTAACTAGGCCACTAGGCTGATGTATCTAAATATTTCCTAATCCATTGTCTATTTAACGGGTAATGTTGCTATTTATATTATGCTGCTTCTAAATCGGTTTTGTGGTTCTTTGTTTTTTCTTGTTGCCATTAAATTGTTTTTTGGGGGGATATGTGATGCCTAAAGGTCCTATGAACTGAAAAGAGCCTCAGGACCCTAACTTTGGAGTGTCCCTTTACCCCAACTAATTGTTGGCCTATTAAGGTTGATCTTTCTTTGTGATCAGGAACATTGTTGTGATATGCAGCAATGTTCCTACTCTGTCAGCCAGATCCCAATTTGCTGAATGAGGTCACTGGGCCCCAAAACACCCTGTAACCTAGCTGACCAATGATTAAGTGGGAGAATTATCTTCCTTTCACTGAAGAAAGTCAAGGTTTTGAGTGGTTGACCTTGAGTGAAATTGGCTTGTGCTTGCTGTTGAATGTAAATGCTTAATTTTTTTTACACTATTCATTTATAAATTATTTAGTCAATGTCTGCCTATTGTAAAATCTTTCCTCATCCTGATTTAATGAAATGTATCACAGATGGTGACATCTAATGCTGGCATCCTGCACTGTTAAGGAATGGTTGTGTGTTCTGAACTGAATAGAAAACTGATCAGCCTTGGCTTTATATCACTGTGAGGGCGGGGCTACTTACCGATATACAGCAATATATAGATATAGGAAGTGTTTCTGATGCTTAAAGGACTACTTTAGGGGGGTCGGGGGAAACGAGTTGAACTTACCCTGGGCTTCTAATGGTCCCCGCAGACATCCTGTGCCCGTGCAGCCACTCACCGATGCTCTGGTCCCAGCCTCCGGTTCACTTCTGGAATTTCCGACTTTAAAGTCGGAAAACCAATACGCCTGTGCAGCCGCGCCCTCCCTCCTGCTGACGTCACAAGCAGTGTATTACACAGGCCCAGTATGGTCTGTGCCTGCGCAGGATGCTCCTTGTGACGTCAGCTCTTTGTGAAGTGAACCAAAGGCGGGGCTGGAACATCGGTGAGTGGCTGCGCGGGCACAGGATGTCTGCGGAGGACCATTAGAATCCCCGAGTAAGTTTAACTCATTTTATCCCGACCCCCCTACAGTAGTCCTTTAAACCAGGATAATTTAAGTGGATATCCTGAATAATTTACTGCATTCTACTATATATGTTGTTACAATTCCTCTTTAAATTGCCCCATGTCATGTGGTGAATATTCCAGAAACTCTGCTACGCCCTCTGTCAATTGTTTTACACCTGAATGGCGATGCGCAATCATCCTGGGGGTCACCACCTCCCCAAATGCGAAATACGGTATCCAGGTATGATCTAAACGGAGGAGGCACTCAATGAGCATTAACTTGCATTTAATTCTGTACACTGCACAGAAGCAAATCTACACTACGATACGCAAGTGTATGCCCATTGCGTTCCTCCTCTGTTTGTATTATATCATGTGGTGAAGCTGTTCTTACATAAAGATGTGATGTGGCACTAACAGTATGTCTCATCACATCTCTATAAACACCACGCTCCACAATTACATTTTCCATTTTTAACGCAGATTTGTGTACACTATAGGCACCTTATTTTGCTAGCAGCTACAATCTAGCTTTCATATTTAGTTTCTGTCATAGGTCCCTCATAATGGACATGTCTGTAGCAACTATGTATATAATTTTAAACTTTCCCTCAAACTGCATTTTTTTTCTAAAATTCTGAGCGTGATTCAATCAGTAGCTAGAATTCTAGAATGTGATTTTTGCCCATCCCTCCACAGATGTCCATTCCAGCTATTTTTAGTTCCTGCATGACCTAAATTTGTGGCTGCACAGACGCTGTGAAACCTCTGGCGGGCAGGATGATGTAGTGGCTGGGTGAAAGCAGATAAAAACAGTTACAGTAAACAGGTGAATAAAAAATGGCAAACGAGGGAAAAGACTGTCATTAAACGGATATTGCTATAGATTTTGTGGCTAAAAATCCTCATAGCAAATTGATCTTTCTGATGTTTGCTTTTATTCCATATCATTCAGATAAAAAGCATGCATTGTATAGCAATTCATTTTTTCCACTACTGTTAAATGTGGCATTAGGGGCGTTCATGATGAGGCAAAAAATTGCAAATTAGAGGTTAACCAGATAAATATATCACGTAAATTAGCTTCATTGTTATTCAGGCAGAATCCATATTGTTATTTTCTGCATACACAATTAAAAAGTGCGCATTTGCGCACAAAAGCTCATAAACAAAATTGAAAAACCACAATTGCAGATTTACTATTGCGGAAAATCAATGTTTTTTCTACTGTGATAAGTGTGAGCCCTCCACACTGCCCTTGCTCATGCGAAGCAGGAATACTTTACCAAGCTCATCGGAGCACAAGCTTCCAAACCCCGGCGTCTTTTTGACACTTTCAACTCCCTGCTTAAACCCCCCCCCCCCCCCCCCCCAACGCTCCGTTTCCTCCCTCTCTGCCACAGATTTAGCCACCCACTTCACCAACAAAATTGTCTCCATCCGTCAGAAAATATCCAATCTTCAATCTTCACCTCCCAACCAGCTCTTCCACCATCCTATCCACCCCTTCACTCCTACTACCACTGAGGAGGTCAACCACCTACTGCAGACTTCCCATACCACTTCTTCCCCCTTGACCCCATCCCTTCTGATTTACTCCAGCCTCACTTCACAGAATTGTCCCCAGTCCTCACTACCCTGTTTAACCTCTCCCTATCCACAGGCACCTTCCCCTCAGACTTCAAGCAGGCCACTGTACTACCCCTCCCTCGACCCCTCGCTACCCTCCAACTACCGCCCTATCTCCCTCCTCCCCTTTGCCTCAAAACTCCTTGAGCGTCTGGTTCACAAATGCCTGACCCAGTACCTCAATGCCAACTCACTGCTAGACCCACTGCAATCTGGATTTCGGCCTGCCCACTCAACCAAAACTGCTCTCACCAAAGTGGTCAATGACCTTGCCTTAGCTAAAGCTGAAGGTAAATACTCCTTTCTCATCCTCCTTGACCTTTCAGAAGCTTTTTACACAGTAGCTCATCCCCTACTCCTCCAGTCCATGGGCATTCACGATCTCGTCCTGACCTGGCTTTCATCCCACCTCTCCAACCGCTGCACAACCTCCTTCAATGAGTCCTCGTCCACCCCAAACACTTCTCGGTGGGAGTCCCCCAAGGCTCGGTCCTTGGCCCCCTACTGTTCTCCCTATACACATCCTCCATTGGCAAGGTTATGTCCTCCATGGGTTTTAACTATCATCTGTATGCAGATGACACCCAGATCTACCTCCACACCCCTGACATATCCACCACTACCATGGACAAGGTCTCCTCCTGTCTATCAGCCATCTCCTCCTGGATGTCCGCTAGGTTCCTCAAACTAAATCTAGACAAAACGGAATTTATGATCTTCCCACCCCGGCCATCCATGAACCTCCCAGATGTGCGTGTCACTGTTAACCACATTACCATTCGCCCTACCTCTCAAGCCCGTTGTCTGGGTGTCACCCTGGACTCCGCACTCTCCTTCACTACCCACATCCAAAACCTCACAAAGTCCTGCAACTTCCAGCTTCGTAACATCTGTAAGATTTGCCCTTTACTGACCTCTGCCACCACCAAACTCCTCATCCATGCCCTCATAATTTCCCGCCTTGACTACTGCAATGCCCTTCTGTCTGGTCTCCCTATGACCCGAATAGTCCCACTGCAGTCCATCATGAATGCGGCCAGAATTATCCACTGCTCCCATTGCTCCACCACTGCGGTTCCCCTCTGTGAATCCCTCCACTGGCTTACTATCCAGTCCAGAATCAGATTCAAGATACTGTGTCTGACCTACAAATCTGTCCACAAAACCTGTCCAACCTACATTTTACTCAGAGGTACACACCTAGCCGCTCACTCTACTCTTCCAATGAACTTTTCCTGACTGCCCCCCCTGCATCACCCAGTGCCATGCACGCCTCCAGGACTTCTCAAGAGCTTCTCTAACACTATGGAACTCCCTACCTCCACCCATTAGGGCAGCCCACTCCTTCAACATCTTCAAGAAGGCCCTCAAAACTCACCTTTTCACTCTGGCCTACTACCCCTCACAAGTGCTCTAAACCCACAGCTTAACTCTGGTCCCCTACCTTTCGTGCAGGGTCCTCCTTCTTTTGTGTCCTACCTGATCATGCACCTCCATTACTGTGAACCCATGCTATGCATCTGAGTGAACCTAACTTGCCTAATCTCCATGCTCCATCCAGTGACTGACTACGCATTACCTTGTACTCATATTGTGCTGCGTGATCTGGGTTTTCTTGAGTTTTCTTGTATTCCTGTATTGTCATATTGCTGTATGTCACCCCTAAATTTTGTCTGTAACTTTAACTAATGTCCAGCGCTGCATAATATGTTGGCGCTTTACAATAAATAAAGTATACCTGAGACGGGTGGAGAAAAAATTCATACATACCTTGGGCTTCCTACAGACCCCTTCAGACCTTTGTCTTCCTCTGCGTCCTCCCAGGCTGCCTCGTTCCGCAGCTAGGGTCCTCTGATGTTTCGCCAGTCGGCGCATGTACAGTTTTGCTGCGCGTTCGTCGCCATCGTGCTCCCGTCACCAGGAGTGTTTTGCAATTGCGCAGTAGTACTGGGCAGATGCAGAGGGAACGCGATGGGAGCGCATGGTAAGGTCGTACATGCGCAGTACGCCCCGAAGCTTCAGGGGACCCTGGCAGCGGATTGAGAAGGCCCGTGTGAAGAAACGCGGAAAAGCCGCCGTCTCTCAAGGTGAGGCGGCTGTTTCCGCGTCCAGCATGGCATTACAACGCGGAAAAACCGCCGCATGCCGCATAGGCAGAGCGTCGGAATCCGCATTGGGAACGGCGGAATCCGCATTGGGAGCGGCGGAATCCGCATTGGAGGCGGCGAACTTACCGCATGGCAGTGTCCCTGGCAAAGGGGTTGAGCATGGGGAAGCCACCGCTGGTGTAGTGAGCGGTGTAGCGGCTCCCATGCTCTGTTCACTGGATACATTGCAAAACAGTACTGGTGTGGCTGGGACTGATAGTCCACCAGGATTCAGAGTGACGCGCGTGCGCACAGAGGCAGAGCTTATATAACAGCCAGAAGTGAGTCAGCTGACCAGGCCGGTCAGCTGACAAATTTTACACCTCTCATTGGTCCAGCAATTAGGGAGGGGCCCGGAGAGTGTTCTGGTATATATACTGCTGGCTGTTCAGTTGCTGGTTGTCTGGCGTTGCGATCACTACGTGGTAGCACGCAGACCTGAGTCAGATCCGAAAGTGTGCCGGGACCAGCTGGAGCTGTAATCCTACACTTAGCTAGACTTTGTTGATAGTTCAAAGTACTAGTTTGATTGTGTTTATCTGTTATGACCTTCTGCCTGCCTGACCATTCTCCTGAACTCTGATCCTGTACTTTGCCTTTCTGTTTCAATATTTTTATTGAATTTTGTCATGAAAGTTTAACAAGCAGGATTGCATTTTTGATGCAAATCATCAGACAGTGAGACAAGGGGGATATTAACAGTAAAAGCAAGAATAATTACAGTATGGATTCGAGTAGTCTTGCCAAAGGCTTCACAAATAACACGTTATATCAACAAATGAACCCATAATCCAATACCGCCCTTATCTCAAGATTCTTATCAGCTCTTGGTGGGCCAGAGCACAGTCCCCACTTTTGTGGAGCGTAGGACTGGCCCATAGATGAAGAGGAATCAAGAAGATAGGGAGAAGAACGAAGAGAGAAGAAAGAAAGGAAGAAAGAAGGAAGAAAAAGGGAAAGAAGAGAATCTGATCATCCTCCGTTGGGGTCTATAATCTATTTTTGATAATTATCTGTTCAGGGTAGACCAATAAACAATCTCCAGGGGTCCCATATTTTAGAAAATTGTTTGGCTGTACTTTGCCTTTCTGATACTCTGTTGCCGAACCCCGGCTCGTCCTTAGACTCTGCATCTGCCTTCTGACTTTGTACCTCGATATTTCTGATACCCTGTTGCCGAACCCTGCCTGTACTTTAGACTCCGCCTTTGCCTTCTGATTCTGTACCTTGTCTGTCCGTGTGGTTACGACCTGATCTGTCCGACCTCGAGAACCGACCTTATTGTTAGAGGCGGTTCCCAGTCCTGATAGTGACACTTCCTCTTGAGTGTCACTCTCGTTCTGTCATTCCTTCTCTCAGCCTGACTCCTCCCTCCGGGAGAGTCCAGAAGGAATTGTGCAGTACTCCTTACTGCACTGAGGCTCAGTCCTCTCAATATTACTGTTTGCACCAAACACTCTACTCAGGTGTCCAGAGGTTAGCTTGTATATCTGATTATCGGTGATACTGCAGATTATCAATAATCGGGTATATATCTGTATTGCCAGTGATACTGCAGATTACCGGTAATCAGATCCTCTCTGTGTTACACCGATCGTTACAGCCCGGGAGGACGGCAGGGGAGCCAAAAGTCTGAAGGGGGCTGGAGGAAGCCCGAGGGATGTATGAATTTTACCCCCCACCGCTGTCTCAGGTTCCCTTGTAACTTTGTCCCAAAGTAAAACGTACTATACATTTTTCCTATAAAGACAAGAGCCCCAAATAGTGTAGTATGTTATGGTTGAATAGATTAAAATTATTGTGAATGAATTCTCACAAGGAAGGGTTGCCACTAAGGCAACCACTGTATAGGCATTTGGGGAGATACACCCAACCCCACTCAGGCTAAGAAGTCGCTCTCTGTCATTTTTTTCCTATGTCATTGTCACTCAGTATAAATCTGTCAAATCTGAGAGATTTTGGGGGATTCCATCTCTTCCTGGAGTATTCTCAGGGTTCTCTTTATTTTCAAAAACACTGAATAGCAGTTGCCAAGCCCAACTCACAGAATAGTGCGCAAGCGACCATGGTGACTGGTTAACAACCTAGTATAGATCCTTTCCACAGAGTGCTTTTGTAAAGAATAAAGGAGATACTGAGAATCCCCCATGAAAACATGGATTAGTCTAAAATCTGTCAGATGTTTACTACCTACTGTATGTGACATCAACATTGCAACATTTGATTTTATGAAATGGAAAGTGCTGTTTTTTTCAAAATACTGTTTAAACCCAGCGGAAAATATAATGTTATTTGACCACCGATTGCAATTAAGATTGACACAAACTAAATATGGTATAAGGATAATGGGGTCAGGGAAATAAGTCTTCTTTATTGTGGTGGATTTGTTGTTCAATGGGCAGAGAGTGAGCTGCAAAGACAGCGAACCTTCTGAGGGCAGCCTGGTCAGAGTCAGCAGTCACCTTCATCCTCACAGCAGCGTAACTCTTTCCTAGTATAGAGACTTTCTGCTCAGCTGGCAGCCATAACAGATGCGAGGCCTGGATTGTGGCTTCTTTATCATATTGAGTAACATCACATGGGATGGGCTTGTGACTGACATAAGCACTGTTATCTAGTGCTGAGTGTTGTAGACACATAGATTCTGCTCGTCTCTGTGTTTAATATTCTTATTGTACAGTTTGGTTCTTCTCAGTAGTGTAACTAGAAATGATGGGACCAGAAATGATGGGAAAAATTCTGATGGGGACCCCTCCAAGCAGTAAATACTGATGTCCTTTATTGGCAGGTGACTTATTTATTCAGGCTATGGTACATCCAAAGAAAAATAAGGCAACTTCCGTTCAAAACATTGTTTTAAGCTGGGCTTATGTGCCATTGACTTTCATTAGCCGTTATGTAAGGTGCATGCAAAAATGTGCATACAAACGTGTAATTTAATGCAAAAAAAGTTCAATTTATTGCAGTGAAAAGTGAACTCTCCCTTATCTTTTTAGCAGATTTGTCATCAATCTAATACCGGGAATACACGGTTCGTTTTTTAGCTGATTAGATGGTTCGATAGATAATTTCCAACATGTTCGATCTCCCTTTCGATTCTTTTGGCACTCGATTTCTGATAGAAGTGAATGGAAAAAGATAAGAAAAACGAGCGGAAGATAGGAGAATCGACTGCAGAATCGAGCCACAAAAACGATCGAGAGCAGAAACGCACGGCAGAAACGAACCGTGTATTTCCAGCATAAGGGCTGGTGCACACTGCAAGAGCTTTCCTTAGTGCTTAAAGTGATTTTAAAAGCTCTTGCTAATGTTATCCTATGTGTGTGTTCTCACTGGAGGGATGTGATTTTGTAAAAATCTTTCATAGCATTGCATTAGCAAGAGCTTTTAAAATCTCTAGCGTTTAAAAAGCTCTTGTAGTGTGCACCAGCCCTTAAAGGGGTTCTCTTGCACTTTAAAAAAACAAAAATGACCACTTACTTGGGGCTTCTATCAGCGTCCTGCAGCTGGAACTTCCAGTGTTCTCCCCAGGCTCTTTTAGCCGGGTGCTTCACCCGGCTAGTTTTGGTGAGCACCCGGCTGTCATCAGCTCACCTCCTCCTATTCTGTAAGCAGACAGAAGCACCTGCCCATGCATTCTCTCATCTCGCCCCAACCGGCTACTTTTTCATGCCACCCGGCTACTATTTCATTCCACCCGGCTGCAAAAAAATTCTGGGGAGAACACTGACGTCCCACACCGTCCTCCTCCGATCACCTGTTCCCTGCCGCCGGCACCGTAATTATTCGTCTAACTAGACGAATACAAATGCGGCTGCGCGGCCGTGGCATGTTCGCTCCCGCATGCGTCAGTGGGAGTTTACTGCACAGGAGCGGTACGAGGTTTTCCTGTACTGTGTCTGCACAGCCGCACTTCTATTCGTCTAGTTAGACGAATAATTACGCCGGCAGCCGGTAACGGCTGATCGGAGTAGGACGGCGTGGGACGTTCCAGCTGCAGGGGGTCGATAGAAGCCACAGGTAAGTGGTCATTTTTGTTTTTTTAGAGTGCAAGATAACCCCCTTAAAGAGATTCTTCTGCAGTTCTACTAAGAGTGAGAAGATACCTAGGCATTTTATGGGTCCAGGTCATTCACTTACTTCAGCCAACATTATAGCTAACTGACACTGCTGTGTAGATGTTCATTATTTCAATGCCTGCCTGACAGTGTATGCTGTCTAGGCAACCATAATAAGCATAGTATTGTATATTGATGACACATGGGGCCATATGCAACCTGAGCTATCTCCTAGGAGATCATTTTCATATTCTCTTTAAAATAACTTTTAAGCATTTTATCATTTAAAAAATACCTAAAAGTAGATGAAAAAGTACTATTTTGAGTATTTTCTTGCTTGCTTGTGATTTAAAAGGCATTTCATGACAAGGTGTGAAAATATCACCTAGGAGAAAACTCAGGAGAAAAAGTTAATTGCATACGGCCCATCATGTTGAAAGCCTTCTTTCCTGTTTAGATGTAATAGCAGTTTGACTTAGATGGTCAATTCCACCTCTCTGGTGAACCTGTCTTCCCTGTGCAAAAATGTTACACTTCACCTACCGCATCCCAACGCAAGGCAAAAAATGTAAAAGGGACCTTAACTACTCAAAGTCTGTGTCATGCCAATTAGCGTGAACGCGGCAGCAGCCCCAGGACCGCCTAACGCCAATTGGCGTGCAGTCCTGTGGGCGGGGATTGCAGGAGATCGCGCGCGTCTCCGCTTCTCTGCTTGAATGATGGAGCTCCGCTTGAATAATGGAGCTCCGCTCCGTCATATCGCCACTAGGAGACTATTAGTTGGCGAAACCGCCATCTATGTACAATGTACAGCGCTGCGATCTACAGGTGAGGCACAGGAGCGATCGGCTGTCATAGGCTTATGCCTATGACAGTGGATCGTGGTGAATGGCTGGCGGGGGGAGGGAGGTAGGGGGAAAAAATAAAAAATAGGAAAATTTAATAATAAACAAAACAAAAACAAATATACAAATAAATAAACAAACATGCCGGCAGGGATCAGAGCCCACCAACAGAAAGCTCTGTTGGAGAGCAGAAAGGGGGGCCGGGGGGAATCACTTGTGTGCTGACTTGTATGGCTCTGCAGCGAGCACTTACCTAATTAGTAAAAATAGTCTGGGTACTAGGGGGGTGTAAGCCTTTGGTCTTGAAGTGGTTAAGACAATAGTTTTGACCATCTAAAAAAATTCTTGTTAACCAGGTATACCAGGAAGTGATTCAAGTACTAGTACTGTCCATGTGGTTTTTGGCTGTTTGAATTGTTTATAAATAATTTGGATGGATTGTTCGTTTACATTGTTCCATGAAAGCTGTGAAAAGACACTTACTTGCTCTCTGCTGTACTTTGCTAAATTTTGATAAGGAAATATACTTTATTGGCAGCACAATGCTGACATTATTTCTGCAGCGGACAGCACTGAAGCTTTGCACAATTGCAAGTATTAGTAGATTAGTGCTTCATTGAAACGTCAGCAGTGATTTGTTTTAGCGGCCTGGCCTGTTTCCATAGGACAAACTGACCTTATAAATGGCAGAATCAATTTCGCTAAGCATTAAGAGGGTAAATGATAAAATATTTGCCAGTACAGTGACCCTCTGTTCACTTAAACACCCTCATTGGTTAAAGTGAAAGTTTCCATCTCTCCATATTCTCATTAAACTGATTGTATACATCACCCTAGGTTCGCTGGACTGGTGTTCCTTTTAGTTAATATACACCCCTTTGCAGTAGCTGGAACATTTGTGTCATTTATAGCGTTTAGAGGATATAAGCTCATTTTTCCAGGAAAAGCCTCTTCAAAGTAGCAAACCAAAAAAAGAAGATACTGGCATACAAAATGAAGGTCACACCCTAACAGTTTCCATCCAAAGTGAAGGTCACTCCCTGCCTGCCAGAAAGACAATTTATGATTCCTACTGGAAAACTAAAACTCCTACCAAATAAGTAAAAATAGTTCAAATGAACTATTTATAGTGTGCAGCAATGTGCAGGGAAGAGAGCTCAATAAAATAGAAAATAAAGTTGCTTAAAGTTAAACTGTAAGAAAAGAAAAAACACTCGGAAGGTGGAAGCCTCTGGATCCGTCCCGGCGATCCTTTGCTGGTAGCCCCAAAACCACATCAGCTGTGGCGCAGTATCGCCTGCAATATTTACCTTCCCCTGCTCCATCTGCTGGATCGCAGTAGGTAAATATTTACCTCTCCGATGTTCGGGGGCTTTCTGTGCTGGATCGCCAGGATGGGGGAAGCCTCATTAGGATCCAGAAGCTTCTCCCTCCCGAGGTAAGTATGAGCTAGAGGGTTTTTTTTTCTTACAAATTTTCTTTAGAGGCACTGTAGTGACATATAGTAGAATGTAGTAAATTATTTAGGATATCAACTTTTATGGTAATTTTTCGTGGTTTCAGCATTAGAAACACTTCATATTAAATGTAGCCTACAGTGATACACACCTACCAACTATCTGTCCAACTATCTGCCAAACTTGTCTGTTAAGCCCCATTCACACGCTCAACATCGGTCTTTTATGCAGCACAATTGTCAAACAGCTTTTGTTGTGAAACAAGTTGAAACAACTACAAAATCAGCTGTTTGAACAATAGCAAAAGACTTTTTGTAGTTGTTTCAACTTGTTTCCCAACAAAAGTTGTATGGGGCTTAACAGACAAGTTTGGTAGATAGTTGGTAGGTGTGTATGAACCTTATAGTCTATGACTATTTTCTACTAGCTTCAGGACTCAATTAACACGCATTTCACAGAGATCACCTATCAAGACTAAAGATATCGCCACCTGTGATAAATTTCACAATGTAAATCAGAATGAGGAAAGATTTTACAATGGGCAAACGCTGACTAATTCATTTACAAATTAACATTGTAAAAGAATAAGCAATTTTATTAATTACGTTATTTTTACTACAGTCCCTCTTTAAAGGACAACTGAAATAAGAAGAATATGGAGGCTTCCATAGTTATTTCCTTTTAAACAATACCCATTGCCTGGCAGCCCTGCTGATCTATTAACCACCCTGGCGTTCTATTAAGATCGCCAGGGCAGCTGCATGAGGGTTTTTTTTAAATTAAAAAAAAACTATTTCATGCAGCCAACTGAAAGTTGGCTGCATGAAAGCCCACTAGATGGCGCTCCGGAGGCGTTCTTCTGATCGCCTCCGGCGGCCAAAAGTAACACGGAAGGCCGCAATGAGCAGCCTTCCGTGTTTGGCTTCTCCTGTCGCCATGGCGACGAGCGGAGTGACGTCATGACGTCAGCCGACGTCCTGACGTCAGCCGCCTCCGATCCAGCCCTTAGCGCTGGCCGGAACTATTTGTTCCGGCTGCGCAGGGCTCAGGCGGCTGGGGGGACCCTCTTTCGCCGCTGCTCGCGGCGGATCGCTGCAGAGCGGCGGCGATCGGGCAGCACACGCGGCTGGCAAAGTGCCGGCTGCGTGTGCTGCTCTTTATTTGATCAAAATCGGCCCAGCAGGGCCTGAGCGGCACCCTCTGGCGGTAATGGACGAGCTGAGCTCGTCCATACCGCTAAGGTGGTTAAGCTGCAGTAGTGTCTGAGTAACACCACAAACAAGCATACAGCTAATCTTGTCAGATGTGACAATAATGTCAGAAACACCTGATCTGCTACATGCTTGTTCAGGTTCTAAGGCTAAAAGTAGTAGAGGCAGATGATCAGCAGGACAGCCAGGCAACTGGTATTGCTTGAAAGGAAAAAAATATGGCAGCCTCCGTATCCTTCTCAGTTCAGTTGTCCTTTAACATTTTTTCCCACTGTCCTGATAAACCTGTAACAATGATGGGACTCTTTGCAAATGTTGTATATGGTACTTACCATACATATTTGTTTCTGGGCAGTAATTATTTTGTGGTATGCTGCCTTTAAAACAAAAGATATTTAAATGGTGTCACATCACAAATCAAAATGCAAAGGGTTTTCTATGAGAGAAATCATGGATATCATTGCTTCATGCACCGGTGGATATTAGTGCATTCAGAACTGCTGGTGCATTACACTGACAAAGCCTTTAATACAGAACCATTTATCCAGCTCATATATAGGTTCCACTCTGCAAGCCAAGAAAATTGTTTTATATTTGTGGATGGTGTGAAAATCGAGTTTTCTCAGTGGCCTTAGAAGAATGGCTCCAGAGTCCTTATCAGACTCTAACATGAAGTCCAACATACTAATGCAAAGGTTTTGTAATGTTTCTGTACTTGTTATATACTGTATATCCAATATAACATTTATGTGAATTGTAACGGCATCCTTTCTTGTGGGTGTGCCCACATCTTACAACAGAACATGCTGATATCATTTGCTGCCAGGCAATACTATTATGCATGTACAGTAGATTGTTTTTAGTTACTTTCTGGGGCAATTTACGGAGGCTACATGCCACCTGATGTCTGCTTGCTATATTGGCACTCGTCGCTCCATGCTGACTTCTAAAATGAACGCTGGAACTGAGACAAAAGCTTGTTCATAGCTCCCGCCGGGGCTCCTCATTGCACCACCAAGTATTAATGGGAGGCCCTGGGGGGAGCTATTAGGTTGCTTTTGCTTGGGCTCTAATGCTCACTCAGAAAAGGTAGCAGTGGAAGAGAGCAGGGTCCCAACTGGTCCGGTGGGTGGATGCAAAGCTGCAGAAGTATCGAGTAGCGGTGGTGCTAGGAGAACCTGGCATGTAGAGGGTGGTGTCAGTTGAGTACCGGGGACCTTTCTGGCCTTCGCAATGGCTAGCAGTGGATGTGGATGACAGCGACGGGGGCAGTAGTGCCGCGGTGCTACTATTTGCCTGAGTAATACTTACAAGTCGGCCATCACACAGGTGAAGCCGGCATTTGGAGTTGCAGATAATCCTTGTATGATGGCAGGTGATAAGTAGGTCACACCTGGAATAGAATATAGCCCTACTTGCACATTGTAACAAAATGCATACTCTATACATTGTAAAGTACATGTTATTTTCATAGCATGAACAGTTATTATGTAACCTGTTTTTTATCACACGTTACCCAGAAACATGATGTAAAAAGTATTGGATTACATGGTCCATTGCTACATTGAGATGTAAATGTACCCATAGACTTGTAAGGCTGTACAATCACATGCAGCAATGCAGTGTGTGGCAACACGCATAGGGCTTGATTCACCAACGATAGCGCAGCGTAAGAGCATGAATTAGCTACTGTTACACGCGCTAGTTAATCAGTGTGATTTGATGAGGGCTCCCAGCACGCTACGCATGCTAGTGGCAGCGTAGCGTGCGTAATCAGGCTCAGTCAGGGGAGCGGCCACTCAGCACACGCTATGCTGTGTGTAGTGCAGCATAGCGAGCGCTAGTAAATTACGCCCGCTTCCCCTCCAAATAACGAACGCTCCACTCGTCCTGCCCTGAGCCCCTGCGGGTCCAATCACTTTAACCACTTCAGCCCGCAGGTTTTTTTCACCTTATGGACGAGAGGAATTTTAACATTTCACCGCTTCTCCCATTCATTCCCCAAAATGAACTATACTTATTTTTTTCCACCACCAATCAGGCTTTCTTTGGGTGTTACATTATGCTAAGAATTATTTTATTCTAAGTGCATTTTAACAGGAATTAATTGAAAAAATTCATTATTTCTCAATTTTCAACCATCATAGTTTTAAAATAAAATGTGGTACTGTGGATAAAAGCCACACATTTTATTTTCCCATTTATCCCGTTTATTGCAACATTTAAATTATATCCCTAGTACAATGTATGGTGACCATATTTTATTTGGAAATAAAGGTGCTTTTGTTTAAGTTTTACATACAACACTAATCAGCAGCCCATAATTTAACAATAATATACCCTCTTGACATCCATATTAAAAAAATAAATGATTTCCTTTTGTATGTAGGGGTAATTTTACTATTTGGTCACAAGATGTCCTCACACAGTACTTAAAGGGACTCTGAGCTCAAGTTAAAAAGGAAAATAGTACTCATCCGGGGCTTTCTGCAGCCCAGTGCTGGTCGGGAGGTCCCACGACGGCGTCCTGGCTCCTCTCCTAGGTCTCGCTCCTGAATGGCTGCCCAGCGGCAGCCCGGCGACACTGGGCCAAGTGTCGGGCTCCTTCTTCCACGTATGACGCGGCTGACATCACCACGCCGGCCGCCTCGCGTCATCACGGCGGCCGGCGTGAAAGTACGGCGCATGCGCGCTTTAATCGCGCATGTGTAGTACTTTCACGCCAGCCGCTGTGATGACGCGAGGCGGCTGGCGTGGTGACGTCAGCCGCGTCATACGGGGAAGAAGGAGCCCGACACTCGGCCCAGTGTCGCTGGGCAGCCATTCCGGAGCGGGGCCTAGGAGAGGAGCCAGGACGCCGTCGTGGGACCTCCCGACCAGCACTGGGCTGGAGAAAACCCCGGGTGAGTACTATTTTCCTTTTTAACTTGAGCTTGGAGTCCCTTTAAGTACAATAAGTACTCTATAGGAAGTAATGCGTGGTTACATTGTAACTAGGGAAGTGATGCAGGCATTCATTGATGCCTGCGATCATGGTGGCCTGCGGGGAGATGAATGGGAACAATGTTCCCATTCATGAAATTCATTAATCTAACGATCGTTTTGAACAAAAACAGTAATCATTCTCGGCAGACATGTACAGAGTGGCTTAGGGGACTTTTTCCCCCTGCCACCAATCCCCACTGTTGCCGGCAATATCGCAATCTTGCAGGCTTTTGCCCGCACAATCGCCCGCACAGTCCCCGAACTGCACAGAGATGAGCCTCATGTGGCTGCAGCAGTGGCTGCAGCTGTAGCAGCACCTGCCACGGCCTTGAGTCACTTGTCTGTGCAGCTAAAGTGGTAAAGGACATTATCCCTGCACTTTGATTGGCCCAATAGGCTGCCTGTCAAGTGACAGGCCTATCAAAGTTTTGCTGGAGGGCCCCATGTTTTGTAGTTACACCCCTGCCTGTTCAGCACTAAAAAAAAAATGGTGATCAAAAAATTGTGTACTGAAAACAAATGATATTTAAGTCCGAAAGATTAAGGAAGCCCTGGTTTCAAGATTCCTAAATATAGTCTATATAGTTTGATTGAAGGGCCTCTATAAATGGCTGCCTGCAGGATGACACTGATTTTAAAGGACAACTGAAGTGAGAAGTATATGGAGGCTGCCATATTTATTTCTTTTTAAACAAAACCAGTTGCTTGGCATCCTGCTGTTGGCTGCACTTGTATCTGACTCATACATGAGGTTTGTGATTCAGAATTCATAAATACAGAGATTTACCATGACAGGAAGGAAACTGACAGCCTTTCTTCTTCTCCATATTTAGCAAAGTACTGGTTTACTTGAATATTAAAATTCAGCTAGCTGATGACTTGGCTGCAGTCTCTTTGGAAGCTGTTAATTCCATTAAAGTGTTCTCTTTTCTCTGCCCGCAGCTGAGAAAGTAACATCACTGGGAAAAGACTGGCACAAATTCTGTCTGAAGTGCGAACATTGCAGCAAGACTCTCACTCCTGGGGGACACGCTGAGGTAATGTCTGAAATAGACCATTGTGAAAACATCTTTGCAGTGTAGAATGTCACAAAGAAGGCATTCTGTTATGTTGTATACAATACTGTATACGTTATATATATATATAGATGAGCAAAATGCCCATTTTCAATTCACCATCATTTTCACAAAAAAGTCCAATTTTCGCACGCGTAACAAAACTATGTGGGCATGAGAAAAACTCACTTTTGTCAAATGCATTCCGCCCCATATGCAATTAACGTTTTCTCCTGAGTTTTCTCCTAGCTGACAATTTTTCATCTTCCATTTAGAATAACTTTTCAGCACTCTGCAATTGGAAAGTAGGTGAAAAAGTACTGTCAAAATTATTCTCAGTATTTTCTTGCTTGCTGGGGATTTAAAAGGCAAGTTTGAAAATAACATTCAGGAGAAAACTCAGGAGTAAAAGTGAATTGCATGTGGGCCTCCAAGTCTATGGGCTTTAAAAAAAACACTGTCCCACGGATGAGATTATGTGCAAAAATATACGGGTATACATACAAAAACACATTTTCATGAAATGCATTAAAGTCAACGGGCATGAGAAAATACAATGCCAAGAACGTTCTTGCGAAAATACATTATCTTTTCATGAAAATTTTGAGTTCTCTTTGGTGATATTTTCACACCTTATCAATAGGGTACCAAAAAGCAAGGAACATTCTCAGAATAATATTGGCAGAAATTACTCACCTACTTTTGGTACTTTTTCAATTGCAGAGTGCTGAAAAAAAATAAATAAAAAAAAAATCACGCACGCACGCACGCACGCACGCACGCACGCACACACACACACACACACTATATATATATATATATATGTGTGTTTTTAATTTCATTTCTCCCAATTAGCTGACTCCTGGGCTTTTGGCATGGTTCCCACTAGAACGCTGATAAAACTGATGAGCTTAAACGCGTTAAATCGTAACCAAGAGCCCCTGTCACTGTTTTCCTGTTGTGTGCTGCAGCACCCTCTGTATTTATATATTTCTTATGGAGTCTGGGGACCTCCAGTGCTGCGTGCATGCTTTGCATAGTATTGTATAAAGTTCGGTTTGTGCTGCTCATCCCTCGGCTTATATATATATATATATATATATATATATTAATATTAGAGTCTTGGCTACCCGGAACTAAATTAACCTGCACATATCGTTTGCTATGGAGCCCTTAAAGTGAACCTGAGATGGTTCACTATCACTAATTTATATTTATCCGGGGCTTCCTCCAGCCCCATGAGCAGCACTGAGTCCCTCGCTGTCCTCCCGGATGCCTCTGTTCAGCCTCTACGACTCCTGGTAATCCAGGCAGTTGTGGACTTCTGTGCATGCGCAGCTGGGCCGTGTGCGCACCCCTTGTCGTGCTCCTGTCCTCTGAAGTGTTCTGCGGCTGTGCAGTAGTACTGTGCAGGTGCAGAACGCTCAAGGAGATGGGAGCGTGGCGGGCACATGGGCGGCCAAGCCGTACATGCGCAGAAGCCTTTGACTGGTGGCGACTGACCGGATTACCAGGAGTCGTACCGCCAGAACGGAGTGGCTGAAGAGGACAGCAAGGGGCTAGAGGAATCCCTGCGTAAGTATACATTTAGAGATAGTTTACCATCACCGGTACACTATAAAGTCCATGATTTGATAAATTCCTGATATCTCAGGCTACATGATTTCCCCATATGAAAACAAGCTAAGTCAATTTGCAGACAACTTGCTGTTGACCATCACAAATCAGATGATCTCCCTCCCAAATCTCCTTAACACCTTTAAGATCTTTGGCAGAATCTCTGGCTTGCAACCTAATGTCGAGAAGTCAGAGATAATGCTCTGCAAATACTCTGAGAATTTAAGTAAGACGATTTTCCATTTTCCGCCTCCATTTTCCGTTTCCAATATCAACCCCACTTCCTCCAATAGCTGGATGTCAAATTATGCAATGATACAGGTGAAACTCGAAAAATTAGAATATCGTGCAAAAGTCCATTTATTTCAGTATTTCAAAATTAAAAGGTGAATTTAATATAGGAAATAGACTCAGTCATGTAAACTTTATTTGTTATACTTTTGATGATTATGGCTTACAGCTTATGAAAACCCCAAAATCAAAATTTCTGACCAAAGCTCAAAGACCAGGCTCAAAGTGTCAGACTCTAATGAACTAATTAATCCAAAACACAAAGGGTTCCTAGTTCATATATTAGTTTCACCTTTTGAATTACTGAAATAAATGGACTTTTGCACAATCTTCTATTTTTTTTTTGAGTTTCACTTGAATTAATGCTATGTATAAGTGGAATTATCTACTCCTAATACAGGAACTTCTTAGCCTGTTAAACAAATGGGAATTCCCCAGACTCTCTTGGACAGGCCAGATCACAGCCATCAAGATGTTTTGGTTGCCAAAACTGACATACTTCTCCAGAGTCCTCCCATTCCAAGTGCAGGCTTCCAACTTAAACAAAGTACAGGCCAAGATATTTAAACTGGTTTGGTGATGCAAAAAGCCCAGAATCGCGTGAAAGGTGATGCATTGGCACAGAAAAGTTGGAGCTCTATCAGTTCCCCACCTTAGGCGGTATTATAATGCGTCACAACTGGTCAGTGATTTATGCTGGAGCACATACCCCCTTATGGTCCTTTTGGAGAATGCTCTCCTATCCCCTCTCACCTGGAAAGACTCTTTATGGGCTGAAGCTAAAAGTCAAACTGAATGGTTAGGCATCACCTCTATTCACTATAACTATAATGCAATTAGGGAAGATTCACTGTGTGTGTGTGTGTGTGTGTGTGTGTGTGTGTGTGTGTGTGTGTGTGTGTGTGTGTGTGTGTGTGTGTGTGTGTGTGTGTGTGTGTGTGTGTGTGTGTGTATGTATATATATATATATATCATTGTAAGAACTGATAGCAGATATAGGAGTGGGTTAATATGATTATTTTAATCCCTCATTCATAGTAAAGTTATGGCTTTAGAAAATCTAAATGTACTACAGATCACAGCAATGTTTAATAAGAGGACTTTGTATTATTGGCATTATTGAAATGCTGCATTGATAGCTATTAGAGGGAAAGGGTTTACAACCCCTGTTTGGGTTGAATTGCAATGTGACAAGAATTGTTGAATGACTAGTGAATCAGCAGTTGTGCGATTACATCCTTCAGCACAAAGCTTTGTACCACGTTAGCAATCAGTTAAAGCAAAAAATAAAATACTGAGTTAGAGTGATATCATGTATTAGTAAACTCAACAAACTGAAAAAGCAAGCTTTTCACATGCTGAAAAGCCAGAAGAAGCGCTCTGAAAGCTTGCTTTCTCAGTCTGATGAGTTTTCCAGTACATTGTATCATCCTTCGCTGAAACGTTTTGCTTTTTCCATAAACCCCGGGAAGGGCTTGGCTTTAGTTTGCATAATAAAAAAAGAAGACATTACATCTCTTTTAAATTCCTTTTTAGTTAAATAAAAACAAATGCAGTGTATCGCATATACCAGATTAATGTATTTACTTATGTACTTTTTCTGTATGAAGCACTTTGAGCAAGAGTACCCGTTGGAGAGATCGCGATCTACCAGTAAATTGTAAAGGACTTACACTACTTACACTACCCTTTTGTGTTGCATGCGGAGTGGGGGTCCTGGGTGGTGGCAGAACCTGGGACCCCTGCTTCTCATGTGCTCTAGTTTTTTTTGTGATTTTCAATTTTACTTTTGCAGCTCCTAGTGTACAGGTCAGTTGGTAGGTAGGGATACCTGCACCCGGTGCCCCCTGCTGATCACGTAATTATGATTGTGTGCAACATTTTTCCGCTCTTGCTAGATTTGGTATTGCAGACACAGGTGCAAGTACTAGCATCTTTTTATTGGCTAACATGGTGTCTGCGGACCAATTTAAATGGCAAATTGCCGTCTTGGAGTGAGCGTTTGCTTCCTGTGTTTTGCATTTTGACCCTCCAGTGTTCTCCCCAGAAACTTTTTCCAGCCGGGTGGCATGAAATAGTAGCCGGGTGGCATGAAAAAGTAGCCGGGTGGTGCAATATTAGAAAATGCAGGGCTGGTGCTTCTTTGTGCAACTCTGCTTATAGTATAGGAGGATGTGAGCCGATGACAGCTGGGTGCTCATCAAAACTAGCCGGGTGGAGCAACCAGCTGAAAGAGCCTGGGGAGAACACTGCCCTCATACTACATGGAGGTGGTGAAACTGCTGCCCAATCATTGTCCAATCAAAATTGGAGGTGTGTACCAGATTTAAGTAATGGATGGGCCCCACGCTGTCTTTCTAACTCGGATGGAATTAAATCTATGTGTCTTCCCTGAGTTTTGCATAGCAGTGGAGAGGATTCTGATGATGCATTGTGGTACGCCAAACATTAATGGCTGGTTTACACTGCAAGAGGTTTTTAAAGTGAACCTAAAGCCGGTTAAAAAAATGAGATTAACTCACCTGGGGCTTCCCTCAGCCCCCTGCAGCCGATCGGTGCCCTCGCAGCTCCGCTCCGATGCCTCTGGACCCGCCGGCGACGACTTCCGGTTTCGCCGTCACCGGCCAACAGGCATGGGAAAGCGAGTGATTGTTCGCGTTCCCAGCCTGTATATCGCCCCCTATGCTGCCAGGAGGTCGCAATAGCAGCATAGGGGGCAATATACAGGCTGGGAACGCGAACAATCACTCGCGTTCCCATGCCTGTCGGCCGGTGATGGCCAAACCGGAAGTGTTCGCCGGCGGGTCCAGAAGCATCGGACCGGAGCTGCGAGGGCACCGATCGGCTGCAGGGGGCTGAGGGAAGCCCCAGGTGAGTTCATCTCATTTTTTTTAACAGGCTTTAGGTTCACTTTAAGCACTAGCGATTCAAAAAGCTCTTGCAGTGTGAACCATGCAGTGAGAACCATGCTTAGAAGCATTATGTGTTTTTGCTGAATGATGAGCCTGATATTGTCATCATGATATTGCGACTCTATTTGGTCAAGAACTGTTCTATTTACAATACAATACAATAACATTTCTATAGCGCTTTTCTCCCATAGGACTCAAAGCGCTTAGGCTCTCTCAGATTCAGTAATTAGTAGGATGAAGTATTCACACAACAAAAGTTATATTTCTGCAAATGCCAAACTGAACAGGTGGGTTTTCAGTCTGGATTTAAACACGTCCAGGGATGGAGCTGTCCTGATCTGTTGAGGTAAGGAGTTCCAAAACGTAGGGGCAGCATGACAGAAGGCTCTGGGACCAAAAGTTTCCAAGTGGACTCTGGGTATGACTAGATTATTAGAACCTGTTGATCTGAGAATGCGGGGATTGCTACGCAGCTGCAACATATCTTTCATGTATCCAGGGCCTAAATTATTCAGGGATTTAAATGTCAGTAGGCCGATCTTGAATAGGACCCTCCATTCTATAGGTAGCCAGTGAAGGGAGTGCAGGACTGGCGTTATGTGGCAGTGACGGGGTTGGTTGGTTAGCAGTCTGGCAGCAGTATTCTGTATCAGCTGTAGTCGGTACAAGACCTTTTTTGGAAGGCCAGTGTAGAGAGCATTGCAGTAGTCCAGTCGGGATGTGATGAAAGCGTGGACTAAGGTTGGCAGATCTTCTGGGGGTATGAGGTGCTTGATTTTTGCAATGTTCTTCAGGTGAAAATAGGATGATTTCACCACAGCAGAGATTTGAGTTCTGAACTTTAAATCCCAATCAATTAGAACTCCCAGGCTACGCACATGATCAGAGCTGCGCAGATCCGTGCCTCCTATTCCCAGTGGTGAAGACTGCAAGTTAAGTTGTTTTGTTATCATGCTCTGCCCTCCTATCAGAAGGACTTCAGTTTTGTCTGCATTTAGTTTCAGCCAGTTGTCATTCATCCATTGCTGTAGTTCACGTAAGCAGGCGTTTATAGTTAGAGTTGGGTCTGTCACACCAGGCTTGAAGGAAAGATATAGTTGAGTGTCGTCTGCATAGCAGTGGTATGTCAGGCCATGTTTTTGGATTAGTTTTCCCAGCGGTAACATGTAAATCGTGAAAAGCAGGGGAGAGAGGATTGAGCCCTGGGGCACCCCATACCTAAGTGATACAGGAGTGGACAGGAAGGGCCCCATAGACACTTTGTGGGTTCTGCCACTCAAGAAGGATTGGAACCACTGAAGAACTATGCCATCAATGCCGCAGTATTCCTGTAGCCTGTTTATCAAGATGTCATGGTCAACTGTATCAAAGGCTGCAGAAAGGTCTAGCAGTATGAGGATGGAGCACTCTCCTCTGTCTCTTGCCATGAGCAGGTGGTTGCATATTTGGATGAGGGCCGTTTCAGTGCTGTGGTGTTTCCTGAAGCCAGACTGGAATGGGTCATAACTGTTGTTTTGTAGGATTTTGGCTTCTAGCTGGAGGTAAACAGCTTTTTCAATTAGCTTGCCCAGAAAGGGAAGGTTAGAGACAGGTCTGTAGCTGGTCATTGCATCTGGGTCCAGGGAGGGTTTTTTGAGGAGAGGCCTGATGATTGCTTCCTTCAGTAAAGCAGGAAATATCCCTGATTTTAAGGAACAGTTAACAATTTTTAGGAATACCGGTACGAACAGGTTGGGGCAGTTCAACATGAACTGTGTTGGGCCAGGATCTAGGTCACAGGTAGTTAGGCGGACATGAAGGAGGATGCTTGATGTGACTTCTTCATCAATTTCTTTGAAGTTTGACCAAGGTGTTACATTGTCTCTGCTAATGGTCTTCGGCGCTATATTAGGCTCAGATGCTGTAAGTTGGATGTCGGACCTTATAGCGGAGACTTTGTCTGTGAAGAAATGGGCAAATTGGTCACAGAGGTCCTTTGAAGACTCGATGTTAAGTTTTTGACATGCCGGGTTGCAGAGTTTTTCCACTGTGCGGAACAGTTGGGCTGGTTTGTTAACTGCATTTGCAATCTCTTGTGATAGAAAGGATGATTTTTTTCCCGTGATTACCTTTTGGTAGCTCTTCAAGTGGAGGATTAAGGCATGTTTGTCTTCTGGGGACTGAGATTTGCGCCACAGTCTCTCAAGTTTTCGGCCTTGTCTTTTCAGCTCTTTTATAGCGTTATCAAACCACTGTGCATGATGGTGTGGAGTAAGATATTTGGTGCGCAGAGGAGCAATGGTCTCAAAGGTGGAGGACACACATTTGTTGTATTTAAACACCAGAGTATCAGGGTCCAAGCTGGAGTCAGTCAATTCATCAAAGCTAAGGTTATCTCGGATATGTTGAGGTGTTAGCCCTTTTAAGCGGCGATATTTTATTTTATTTTATTTGGCTTACTGAGGCAGACGCTATGCATTTAATTGACTAGCGGCTTTTGCTAATTAATGTATTGATTGATAAAGCCTTGTTCTGACTTGTGGCTGTCCATAACTTAACTGTCCATAACTTAATCAGTAAGATCTTTTGATGTTGCCTTGTCTAGTTGATTGTTTTCAGTTACATAGTTACATAGTTATTTTGGTTGAAAAAAGACATACGTCCATCGAGTTCAACCAGTATAAAGTACAACACCAGCCTGCTCCCTCACATATCCCTGTTGATCCAGAGGAAGGCGAAAAAACCCTTACATGGCATGGTCCAATTAGCCCCTAAAGGGAAAAATTCCTTCCCGACTCCAGATGGCAATCAGATAAAATCCCTGGATCAACATCATTAGGCATTACCTAGTAATTGTAGCCATGGATGTCTTTCAACGCAAGTAAAGCATCTAAGCCGCCTTTAAATGCAGGTATAGAGTTTGCCATAACGACTTCCTGTGGCAATGCATTTCACATCTTAATCACTCTTACTGTAAAGAACCCTTTCCTAAATAAATGGCTAAAACGTTTTTCCTCCATGCGCAGATCATGTCCTTAGAGAAGGCCTAGGGACAAAAAGCTCATCCGCCAAGCTATTATATTGCCCTCTGATGTATTTATACATGTTAATTAGATCCCCTCTAAGGCGTCTTTTCTCTAGCCTAAATAAACCCAGTTTATCTAACCTTTCTTGATAAGTGAGACTTTCCATCCTACGTATCAATTTTGTTGCTCGTCTCTGCACCTGCTCTAAAACTGCAATATCTTTTTTGTAATGTGGTGCCCAGAACTGAATTCCATATTCCAGATGTGGCCTTACTAGAGAGTTAAACAGGGGCAATATTATGCTAGCATCTCGAGTTTTTATTTCCCTTTTAATGCATCCCAAAATTTTGTTAGCTTTAGCTACAGCGGCTTGGCATTGAGTATGATTATTTAACTTGTTGTCAATGAGTACTCCTAAGTCCTACTCCAAGTTTGATATCCCCAACTGTATCCCATTTATTTTGTATGGTGCTAGACCATTAGTACGTCCAAAATGCATGACTTTACATTTGTCAACATTGAATTTCATCTGCCATGTACAGTATGTGCCCATATAGTCATCCATCCAGATCCTGTTGCAATATGACACTATCTTCCTGAGAGTTGATGATTCTGCACAATTTTGTATCATCTGCAAAAATAGCAACCTTGCTCACTACTGCATCTACTAGGTCATTAATAAATAAATTGAATAGCACTGGACCCAGAACAGACCCCTGTGGGACCCCACTGCTAACAGTCTCCCATTTTGAATACGATCCATTGACTACAACTCTTTGTTTTCTGTCCATTAGCCAGTTCCCTATCCATGAACACAGACTCTTCCCCAGTCCTTGCATCCTCAACTTTTGCACCAGACTTTTGTGGGGAACAGTGTCGAAGGCCTTTGCAAAGTCCAAGTATATCACATCTACAGCATTCCCAATATCCATATTAGCATTCACTACCTCATAAAAGCTGAGCATATTAGTCAAACAGGACCTGTCTTTAGTAAACCCATGTTGATGCTGAGAAATAAGATTATTTTCTACTAGGAAGTCATGTATAGTATCTCTTAGTAGCCCCTCAAATAGTTTGCATACAACTGATGTTAAAGGGAAGGTTCAGGGAGGGTGGGTAAAAAATAAAAATCAAATTCCACTTACCTGGGGCTTCCTCCAGCCCGTGGCAGGCAGGAGGTGCCCTCGCCGCCGCTCCGCAGGCTCCCGGTGGTCTCCGGTGGCGCGCCCGACCTGGCCAGGCCGGCTGCCAGGTCGGGCTCTTCTGCGCTCCAAGGCCCGGAACTTCTGCGTCCCACGCCGGCGCTCTGACGTCATCGGACGTCCTCCGGGCTCTACTGCGCATGCGCAGAACTACTGCGCATGCGAAGTAGAGCACGGAGGACGTCCGATGACGTCAGAGCGCCGGCGTGGGACGCAGAAGTTCCGGGCCTTGGAGCGCAGAAGAGCCCGACCTGGCAGCCGGCCTGGCCAGGTCGGGTGCGCCACCGGAGACCACCGGGAGCCTGCGGAGCGGCGGCGAGGGCACCTCCTGCCTGCCACGGGCTGGAGGAAGCCCCAGGTAAGTGGAATTTGATTTTTATTTTTTGCCCACCCTCCCTGAACCTTCCCTTTAAGCTTACAGGTCTATAATTTCCTGGATCTGATTTTTTGCCCTTCTTAAATAATGGGAAAACGTGGGCTGTACGCCAATCCACTGGGACTCTGCCAGTTGCAAGAGAGTCACAAAAGATAAGATAAATGGGTTTATCTATAACTGAACTTAATTCCCTTAGGACCCGAGGATGCATACCATCCGGGCCAGGTGCCTTGTCTATTTTTAATTTATTTAGTCTTGCCTTCACTTCTTCCTGCGTTAAGTATTTAATATTACAGTTAGAAGATTGAGACTCTTCCTCCTCTGTAGTTTGCAACAGTGCTGTTTCTTTTGTGAAGACAGAAGCAAAGAAAGCATTTAATAACTCTGCCTTACCTTGGTCAACCACCATTGAGTTCCCACCCTCATCCTTTAGGAGTCCTATACAGTTAACCTTTCTTTTTTTAAAGTTAATGTACTTGTAAAACTTTTTTGGGTTAGATTTGATATCCTTAGCGATTTTTTTTTCAGCTTCAATCTTTGCCTGCCTAATTTCTTTTTTACAATCTTTATTGCACTCCTTATAATTGCTTAGTGCAGCCTCGGTCCCCTCCTGCTTTAAGACCTTATAGGCATTCTTTTTCCTCTTCATTTTATCTTTAACCTTTCTATTCATCCATAGAGGCCTTTTTTTATTCCTAGATATTTTGTTTCCATATGGGATATACATACTACAATATTGATTGAGTATAAGTTTAAAAGCTTGCCATTTCCCTTCAGTGTCTTCCCCTTGTAGTACATTATCCCAGTTCACCAAACTTAGTGCCTGCCTAATTTGATTGAACTTTGCTTTTCTAAAATTCATAGTTTTAGTGGTCCCGCTGCCCCGTGGCCTATCAGTCACCAGATCAAACGTTATCATGTTGTGATCACTATTTCCCAAATGTTCTTGAACCTGCACATTTAATACATTATCTGGTCTATTAGAAATGATCAGATCCAGTAATGCATTCCCCCTAGTTGGTTCAGTTACCATTTGAGTCAAGTAATTGTCCTGTAGTGCTGCCAGAAATCTGCTGCTTTTACCAGAATGGGTAGCCTCAATACTCCAGTCAATGTCTGGAAAGTTGAAGTCGCCCATAATTATGACCTCATTTTTACTTGCAGCTTTTTCAATCTGCTGTAGTAATCGCAGTTCTGGAGCTTCATTAATAAGAGGTGGCCTGTAGCATACCCCAATAAGCAATTGGCAACTTTTATTTCCAACATGAATATTTACCCAAACGGACTCCACATCTTCGCAATCTTCCTCCATCTCATCGTTGAGGACAGCTGTGAGAGAATTCTTAACAAAGAGACAAACCCCTCCACCTTTTTTCCCTGTTCTATCCCTCCTAAACACATTGTATCCTTTTAAATTAGCTATCCAGTTGCCTAACCAAGCACTGGATTGCTCCAGGAACAGCTGTTTTTATCCTGAACTAATCTAAATCTATTATAATTGACCACAGCTGAATTTAGAGGAGAAGTTAAAAATTTGTCAAGTAATTTTGTTTATTGTTTCCCCTATTGTACCTATAACTTGGCTGTTATGCATGCATTGAGTAAACAACTGAAACATTATCTCATGTCTGTCTTCATTTTAGGCTTCAAATTTGATCATTTGCTTTTATTCCCATGTAAATATGGGAGTTTCCATATCATCTCACTACAGGGTCACTTTAAGGCTGATAGTGCCCTGATGGGGATTATACACAATATGGATTCATCCAAAGCTGTTTATTTACTATTCCTCTCCGTGTAATTGGATGAGCCAGAAATTGGCCAGAGGTAAAATTTGCTCATCTTCAAACTGAGGCCAATGCGAAAGGAACAATAAACTGATGTTTCCATTTTTATAAATTCTAAATCGCTAAAATGAAAAATGCAATTTTTACTGTTTAATCTGCCTGAGAGATATGACAAATGTTGGCTCATCTCCATAACTGAAAAAACACTGGAACACATTACTGTTCCTGCGCTACATAAACATAGTCCTGCTGTGTTCCAATCTAATAAACATGTTCATCTGCTCATCTGTTATTAATGGAAAGTCAAGTGATGTTCTAGACAAGGGTTTGGATTGGTGGTGAAACTGGTAGTACCAGACATAAATAATACACAGGGTTTATGCATTAGCAAGATATGCACTTATGTGCTGTTCTATATGATTTCCTGGTATTGCTACAGTAGGCTGAACATATTCAGTCACATAATCGCATGGTGATTTGCTTTATTGCTATTTATTTAATTTTATGAAGAAAATTGCCGAAGACCTTTATTTCTGAAAGTTTCTGATTTATGTTCATACCAGCAAAACCCCAATTTTCCACTGAATCGTAAACCCCCGATGCCCCCCGCATCCATGATTTAGCCACTGATGCCGCCCCCCTCGGTGGATCCATGCATACCCCCCACCCCATGTTCGTGTATAAACCTCTGATGCCCCTACCTTGGTGGGTCCATGTATAAACCCCCAATGCCCCCCCTCTGCATCCGTGTATAAGCCACTGATGGTAAGTCTATGTATAAACCCCTGATGCCCCCCCCCCCCCCCCGTTCAGTGCGTTTTTGCATACTTACAGCTTTTTGGGGCGACGGTTTTGTGCTTGTGGTACGTTTGTACATATCTATAACTTTTGTTTAGTATATAGGGTATTTCCTTTGTACATCCATATATATTTTATGAATGAAGTTAGTATGATGCTGTATGTATGAGGTCTGATTGATTGAAAAGTAGTGAAACTGTCCCTGTTTTCTATTCAGGAGATAGACCTGGGAATGCTGTTAGTGTTTGTGAATGAGATTCATCAATGCGTTTTAACCTGCAGTTAGACAGCAGTATTCTTCAGCATTCTGTTCAGCCAATGGATGCACTTTGTATGTGTGTGTGTTTGTTTGTTTTTGTAACAGATGCAAAAACGCAATTTATATGTTCAAGAGGATTGCCTCCTCACACGTCCTTGTTACTCTATGCTCCTCATAACATTTCATGAGTCTCATTACTGATCTTCTAAAGCTTTACACAATGTTCTATCAGATTCCTCTGCTGCACTCTCAGGAATGTCTTCATTCACCATCATGACACAAAAGAGGCACTCCATTCGCTGTGATAAAAACGGTGAAGAATGCAGAGGTCCAGCTACAGATTCACAGTGATGTATGCCATTGTTTGAACACAAGGGAATTCTTGAGAGGAGGTGATTATCACTGCTAATACATCAGAAAGGGCCATATGCAATTCACTTTTACTACTGAGTTTTTTCTAGGTGATATTTTCATACCTTATCAATAAAATGCCCTTTAAGCCACCAGCCAGAAAATACCTACTATCTATACTGGGGCATCCGTACCAGCTACCTATACAGGGGCACCTATACCTGTTACCTATACTGGGGCACCTATTCCTGGCTACCTGTACTGGCGGCACCTTCACCTGGCTACCTATGCTGGCTCCATCTATACCTGGCTACCTGTATTGGCATCACCTATACCTTGTTACCTATACTGGCTTCACCTATACCTGGCTACCTGGACTAGGGCATCTATTCCTGGTGACCTATACTAGCTGCACCTATACCTGGCTTTCTATATTGGGGAACCTATACCTGGCTACATATACTGTACTGTCTGCACCTATAGCTGGCTACCTGTACTGGGGGGCATCTATTTCTGGCTACCTATACTGGCTGCACCTATATCTAGCTACCTGTACTGGCGGCAACTATTCCAGGGCAGGAAAAGTGGGATTCCAGTACATATCTGGCATCGTTGGATTCAGCAGAATCCGGGCTTTTACAAACAGTACCATTTTTGTCAGTAAATGTAATTCTTTGAAAAAAAAAAACACAGAAAGATATTTTATTTCTTATTTCACTTTTTGTTAACATATTTCACTCAAAAATTTTATCTCCAGAAAAATACAAAATTTTGTTTCAGTGTTCAAGCCCAATTCACTACAGGAAAAAACAATGTATAATATGTCCTATTTCATGTAGGTTTTCTTGTCAAAAATCCTAAGTAAACCTAATGAGTGCAAAATGTCTAAAAACTGCTACGGCAGTAGATGTTCGCGTTTAGGACAAATCGTCTGGCAGCATAAGGGTTAACTGACTGAGAATTTATAAAATGTGAGCAGTTGTATGCTGGCACACTAAGAGAAAATCAAGATTTTTCTTTAGTTTAAATATTGGAATTTCAGGATGGTTTCTGGATATAGACAATGAAGGTCATGACCCCCGTGGACCACTGTGTCATTCTTCCAGGTGGAAGATTAAAAATAATATAAGATCATTTATACATTTCCTTTATCTCTTGCTGTCAGTCAGCCAAAGCATATTATTTGATGTTCACTTCCTTTACTTCCTCGTAATGTAATCTTGCTAGAAATGTGATTATAATAATTACACTTCCAGTAACTGAGTTCATCATTTTATTCACTGAATGCTTAAAAAGGAACTTAACTGAACTCCCCGGCGTTCTATTGAGATCGCCAGGGAGGCTGCGGTAGGGTTTTTTTTTAATTAAAAAAAAACTATTTCATGCAGCCAACTGAAAGTTGGCTGCATGAAAGCCCACTAGAGGGCGCTCCGGAGGCGTTCTTCCGATCGCCTCCGGCGCCCAGAATAAACAAGGAAGGCCGCAATGAGCAGCCTTCCTTGTTTGGCTTTCCTCGTCGCCATGGCGACGAGCGAAGTGACGTCATGGACGTCAGCCGACGTCCTGACGTCAGCCGCCTCCGATCCAGCCCTTAGCGCTGGCCGGAACTGATTGGTCCGGCTGCGCAGGGCTCGGGCGGCTGGGGGGACCCTCTTTCGCCGCTGCTCGCGGCGGATCGCCGCAGAGCGGCGGCGATCAGGCAGCACACGCGGCTGGCAAAGTGCCGGCTCCGTGTGCTGCTTTTTATTTCAGGAAAATCGGCCCAGCAGGGCCTGAGCGGCAGCCTCCGGCGGTGATGGACGAGCTGAGCTCGTCCATACCGCTCAGGAGGTTAATGAATAAAATTGTTCATTTTTTTACATTATTACCATACTTTGTGAATTATTTAGCCAGTTGTGAAGAGAGGAATGCTTCTTCATTTGAGCAGCAACACCCAGCCTCAGAACACTATCAGCCCGTATCGTTAAACTCATGTTTTAAAGAGTAACTGTCGGGCATAAAATCAAAAATCAATTCTTTATTTTTATCTGGTAAACAAGTAATAAGGATGCTAATCAGGCAATCCAAAAGTTAAAATCACTATTACTTTTCTTGTTGATAAATTATCATTCCCCAGTTTACCTGACCCTTATCTGGTACACAGAAAATTTGGTACACAAAAGAGAAGTTGCAGGGCATGCTGGGTTGTCTTTTTTGCTTCTCTACTTCCCCTCAGACTTAACTAATGCAGCCTGATTGGCTGAAGCCTCTTTCCCTCCTGTTTTCCCCTCCCACACCTCTGTTCCTCTCTGATTGGCCAAAATTTCTCAGGCTGAAACAATGCACTTTCTATAGTGAAGGGCGGGCAAATCAGGCAGAGGAGACTAAGGGCGGATATTACATCACGACTGGCTTCAAAATAGCCACAGTAAATCTGGAAACTGTCTAGACTAGGATTCTCTACTTTTCCTTTATAAAATTCACAGGAATCATAACGTGGACAGTGCAATACATATGTAAGTAGAGCAAATATTTATCTACTTATATATTTGTTTTTTTTTCCTGAGATAGTATGGCTGACAGCGTCTCTTTAAGACCTCTAGTATGTGTGTTATATAAAGAATGAAGTGAATTTGGTCTTTACACTATTGCAAGCTGTCTTTGAGAAGCATGTGCCAGAAATGTTAAAGTGTACCAGAGGCAAACCTCAGGTACAAAAAAGAATTACTTATCTAAGAAGAGGGAAGCCTCCAGTTCCTATAGAAGTTCCCATACTGTCCTCCGATTCCCCATCACTGATCATGTACTTCCTGAGGATTACCGACAAGGGATTATCAGTAGCAATCTCTGGGCTTGGCTCTTCTACAGGCACAAGTGCGACTGTACAGGCAAAGCTACTCGTAATGCCGCTTAGTGGTACTGTGCAGGCGCGGCCACTCTCATACCAGAAGAAGAGTGTGACCCTGATGTTAATGAGAGTCCTGGCAAGTTGCGGTAGAGGCGAGGAGGACCAGTAGTGCCTCTACAGTATATGATCTAGAGGCTTCTCTCTTGTTAGGTAAATATGTGTTTAAATCCAAGCTAGCAAGCCCTGGAAACCTGCATGCGAAAAAACACATGCAAAGAACTGCACATTTTCTGCCAAAAAGTGGAAAGTGAGGAAATTGGGGCCTGACAGAAATGGAAACTTTTTTTTTTTGATGATGATTTTGTGTGAAACTTTTATTATGCTCAAAATGTTTACTACACCCTTGCTTGACACATTTTGGTAAGTCACAGGCAACAAATTCTTGAAAATTGTAATGATTTGCTCAGCTGGCTGCACAGGCAGACAGCTGTTTGACCATTCCTTATGTCTGAGAGATGCAGGTCTCTGGAAAAGAGACCTGGCTTCATCTTGCAACTTTCAGAGTTGCTTTGCTGAGGGATTTGCATACATGCAAATTGCCCAGCTGTCTCCTTTGAGGGCTGGCAGTATAAAAGCCTTCTGCTCCCAGAAGGCTTTGCTGGTCATAACGGTTTGTTAAATACACTCCTGGAGTGTCAGCCTTCCCTGTTGGATTGTTATAGTTATCTTAGAGTAATTCTGTGAACTGCGCTAGGCAGCTCCTCTAGTGCAGTTAGCCTGCTTATCTGTTTTGTCTATGTTACCTTTCTGCTGTGATTGTCCTGTCGCCAACGGTGGTCGATAGGAAATCGTCCTGTCTGTGGGTGCTAACCAGTGCAGCAGTTGCTACTGGTAGTCCCTTCTGTTTCATCTGTCTTACTTGGATCGCACCAGCCTTTAGCGGTAGCGGCTGTGGATCCTTCTGATCTGCTTTCTTGGAGTATAGCTGGAGCAGCGGTTGCCACCGGCTATCTCATCTGCCTGTCTTGCTTGGATCGCACTAGCCCCTAGCAGTAGCGGTTGTGGATCCTTCTGATCTGTGATCCTGTCCCTAAACCCGGATCGCACTCACTCTGGTGGTAAGAGCAGTGGATCTTTCCTATCCTGTCCCTGAACTTGGATCGCACTCGCTCTGGCGGAAAGAGCAGCGGTGTGGTAACCGTTAAGCAAGCGCTCGCGTTCTCTGTTTCGTGTTTGTGTGGCGGTGGTTAGTTAGGCGTGCTTGTCTCTGTTGCGCTTAATGTGCGGAGATCGTGATGTAAACGCGTTCGTTGTTGCGAATGAGTGCGGTGTTCGCATTTAGTTAGCGGTTCTCATTATATGATTTGCTGTGCCTTTGCTACTCTCGTGCCCTGTCTTGCTTAAGTCTTGTGTCACCTCTGGCAATCGCCTCTCTTGCGATTGCATTCCTACTTTGTTTCTGCTGTTGTGTGTGCACCGTCGCGGGTAGGCGACTAGATTAGATGGTGGACATACATACATTCCTCCTCTGTGCTTTTTTCGGTCTTGTGTCACTGTTGGCAATCGCCATCTCTTGCGATTGCCTTCTCACCTGATCTTCATGGTTGTGTGTTCATCGTCGCTGGGTGGCGACTAGATTGGTGGACACACATACACTCTGTCGCTTTACTCTCTCTAAGGGCTATCTTGCCCTGCATTGCTTCCCTTCGTACAATTCCTGTCTGGCGTCTGTGGCAGGGCAGAGTATCTGTTCCTCTGCACTCCACAGCTCCATCTGCCGACAGGAATTTCCCTCTACAGGTGCGTTGCACCTTTTGCTGAGTTCTCTCAAATTATACGCTTGTGGAGGATTTCCGCAGTGTCAGCGCACGTCCTATGCGCTGACCACGGAGAGAATTCCACAATCGTTACAAAAATTAATTGAATCACTTTTTGCACAGAAATCCAGCAGAAACTGAATACAAGGGGGCTGAAGTATTGGACATTCAAGTGGCCGGTCCCTCACAAAAGGGTGTGATGGAGAGTTCGCAGTACTGCAGTGGATGTTGTATTCTTTCCTTGTCCTTGAGGCAGATCATTTCTTATGTGTCTGCTTTATTCCTTTAAAGTGAACCTTAAGTGTCCCAAAAAAATTGAGTTTTACTCACCTGGGGCTTACCTCAGCCCCCTGCAGCTGATCGGTGCCCACGACGAGTCGCTCTGATGCTCCGGGTCCCGCTGGCGGCCACTTCCGGTTTCGCCGTCAGGACCCGTCAGGCTGGGGAACGCGGCTGATACTACGCGTTCCCAGCCAAAATAGCACCCCTATGCGGCCATATGTCCGCATACGGGTGCCTATGCGGACATATGGCCGCATAGGGGTGCTATTTTGGCTGGGAACGCGTAGTATCAGCCGCGTTCCCCAGCCTGACGGGTCCTGACGGCGAAACCGGAAGTGGCCGCCAGCGGGACCCGGAGCATCAGAGCGACTCGTCGTGGGCACCGATCAGCTGCAGGGGGCTGAGGTAAGCCCCAGGTGAGTAAAACTCAATTTTTTTTGGACACTTAAGGTTCACTTTAAGCACAAACTATATGTTAAGCCCCGGATGGCAACAAACCCATCAAATGTGTTCTTTGTGACTAGCGCAGTATCTCTGGGTTTTATATTGTCTTCATCATAACATTATGCCATTTAGAGTTTGCATTACAGAAATCAGCACTTATTGTCATAACAAGGGAGCATATTGCTTATGCAAAACCAAGCTTTGCATGGAGAGAAAACCTTTCTATAGGTTTGTGTGCACTGAAGGGAAACAACCACACTCAGAACCACAAGCAGTAGTGTGTCCATTATAGTCCATTATAGCAATACAGTGCGTTCATTTTGAAGAATGGCATTAACAAAGATATTTTTGGTGCATCAAGAATATCTTTGTTAATGCCATTCTTGTCTTTTTTTCAAGGTTATCCCTGCTGTTTCCATCCAGCAGTACACCTGAATGGCCAACAGGAGGCACAGTATAGAAAGTAATACAGCTCAAAGTCAGGCCTTTCAAAACTGAAAGATATGTACAGAATAAAGAAAACAAAACAGCTGGGATAAGGCATTAGAGGTACTCTTTCAGTTTTTACACAAGCATGTACCCTATTTGTTTATCAGACCTACTTGTATTGGCAGTTACCCTTTAGCTCAGGGGGATAAATATGTGAGGCCTGGCAGGCTATTCCCCACAGATCAGCTCCAATGCCCCAATCTATCTCCACCTGCTTCACCCTGTGCGGCACGTCCCCGCTTGAACAGGAGGTGAGAAGACAACACCTACCTGACTTTCGGTTACACCCAGGCCTTTGAAGGTGCAAAGTATTGGAGCTGATCGTAGACTAAGAAATTGAACTCCAGTACCCCACCGGCAAATACAGGAAACCAGCAAGTCCAGAAACAGTCCAGGGTCATACACAGGTATTCTGAAATACGTAATACACAGGGGTTAAGGGGTTAGGCAATAACCGGTTAAGACAATCCAAGGTCGGTCCAGGCAGCAAATAGTCATAACGAGAAACAGGCAAAGGTCAGTTCGGGTAGCAACAAAAATACAGCCTAGCGCCTCTGAGGCGCTAGGCATACACTTGACTTCGTGCTGTGTGATACTCCTTCTTATCATTGCCCGAGGAAGCAGGAATATACCTGCGAAATGCGTTGCTGTACACTTTGGAGTATGTAAATAAACTTATTTTGATGAAAAATTGACAGATGCATGTCTGCTTGGTGGAGGTGAGTCCACCACTGCCTCCCCAGTGATTTTAACAATTTTAGCAAATTTTATCCCTTTGGTGCCTCTGTTTTCCTTCTACAATACCAGTGTCCACCCCGGATGGAGGGGTGATATACCCCCCTTTTCTTCCTGAACTACAGAGAGCGACATCTTAGCCCTGAGTGGGGACAGGCCTTAATCTCCCCACCTGCATTTTCAGTGGTTGCCTGAGCAGTAACCCTGGTTTGTGAGTATTATCATTACTTACAATCATTTTCCTCCTTATTCCAATGCATACTACACTACATTGGGCTCTTGGTTTTCTCTTTTTTTTGTAGATGGCGTATTTTGTTCTTATTCAAAGGTTGACTTTACACTTTTAGGTTTACGGTCATTTAGGTAAATGATCAGTATCAGTATGGTCCAGGTGCAAGCCTGGTCCTCTGGCGTCATTTTATTGATGATGTGCTCTTGATATGGAGGGGAGATATCCCATCTCTGGAAAGGTACATCGACATGGTTGGTGAGAATGATTGGGGTTCCAAATTTACGGTAAACATGAGCAGATTTATTGTGCAATTTTTGGATCTGGAAATATATATGTGGATGGACTCCCTGAACACCAAAACATTTCAGAAGACTCTTGATGTCAATAGTTATATTTTATATACGAGCTGCCATCTTCCGAGATGGCTAGACAACATCCCCTGGGGACAGTTCGCTAGACGACGCCGCAACTGTAATAAGGTTGAGGAGTATGATCTGGAGGCGGATAGGCTGGCTAACTGCTTCTTGGAGAAAGGATACCCAGTAGAAAGGGTGGAGGAATCAAAAGTGGCGGTTAGACAGACTGCACGGAAAGATTTACTTATTAAAAGAAGGAAAAAAGAATGGGAGGACAGTGATTTCAGCATGGTGTTACAATACAGTACACACTCAAACAAGGTGGCCGGGATTGTCCGTAAACATTGGGAGGTGTTGAAGGAAGATAAAGTCCTAGGGAAATTACTGCCAGCTCAGCCAAAAATGATTTTTAAAAGGGCCCCTAATGTGGGACTATCTATAGCAACAGCAGCCACTGAAACTAAAAAGGATGTGAATAATGAACAGAGGAAACAAGGGAGAGCGGGCTTTGTGAGATGTGGCTTATGCTTAAACTGTAGGAGAACAGTGAATCCTGAGAGAATTGTAGAGGTTGAGGCACTGGATGCAGTGAGATATAGAATAAAGGATCAGATTACTTGTACCACATGTGGGGTAATCTACTGCATCCAGTGCCCCTGCAATAAAAGGTATGTGGGGAGGACAAAAAGGGCCCTACAGTGTAGGATAGGAGAGCACTTTATTAATATTCAGAAGAAAAATGAGGGACACCCACTTTCCAAGCACTACAAAGAAAAGCATGATGGAAGTTTAAAAGGTACTATCTTTTTTGGATTAGAAATAATACAGCATAACAGAAGGGGTGGAAATGATATAGACAAGATGTCTCAGAATGAGTCAAAGTGGATCTATCAACTGGATACATTGGCCCCAAAAGGGCTAAATAGTGAGATTTAACTTTTTGCCTTCTTTAAGTGAAAGTAAAAATGTATGAATGTATGTGTATGTGTATTTTTATTTTTATATTATTTTATTTTTTAATATTTAGTACATTTTATATATGGCACTACAGTGAATAAGCATTGAAAAATGACAATTAGAAATTATGCTTTTAAATTGCACCGTGGTACATAAATAATGAGCAATGGCAATTGGAAACTATGCCTTTAAGCTGGATGAACTTTCTACAATTATTTGCATATGGGTGGATCCTAGAGGCGATGGAAGAAATGTGTATATATAACTGAAAGATGGCCAGCAGCGACATAATAGCAAATCCTCCTTATGAGGGCCGACAATATCGGCTGAAACGTGTTGAGGGTAAAGAGAGGAATTTAATAATCTGCTGAAAGATCCTGGACTGTATTAGCCGTGTTAGCGCTCAGCGGCTATTTTTTTGAAACAAAGTCCCAGTGATCAAGGTGATGTCACCCACGAGTAAAAGCTAGCCGAAGACCAGCTGAGCGGATGTGCGGCGAGCGGTACTGTGTGTTTTACAAACAGGAAGAGACGTATGCCGCGACGAGAAGACAGCGAGGAGAGGCAGCGAACGGATTGAGATTATAGAAATCACCCATCCGTCCGTATTGCGAGGTACGCATTGTAGGCGGAGAAGGGGTGAGCAGCCGGGACTGTCTTCTAGTCTGAGTAATAGGGGACATTGACACGTGTGTAACCAGCATAACTGTAAGTTGAAACGGTGACATTTTTTTGTGCAATAAGGACAAGTGAGGAAGGGATTCACTAAATCAGAGTTGTCCCTACACTGTTGCTTATAGGTATATCTGCTGGAGTATTTTCTGGAAACAGGACTGCCATTTGATTTTAGGAGATTGATGGAGAAAAAGCAGTATATAGGTATTTTTTATCTTTTTACTTTTTATGTTTTTTTTTTTTTAGAAGGGCCCTTCTATCTGACGTGTGTTTGTGAGGAGTGAATAATATTTTGAAATAATGCTGCTAATTTTGGATATATATTGGAAATATTCTTTTGAATTTTGAATAAAGAGAAAAGATTTAAATTTTAGCGCGAGTTGCAGTTTTGAATATATTTGGAGTGCACTTTAAGGGTTGAAGGGATCCTCTTTTTTGCAACACGCAGCTTTAGTAGAGCTACCACTAAGCGCTAGTTCGGCCACATAATAACAAGTGTCTATTAAAGCCAGTATATCATATTTTTTTTTCTTTTTTGTCAAACTTGTCTATAAAATGCCTTTTGAACCACCAACAAGCAAGAAAATACTCAAAATATAATTTGATAGTACCTTTTTACCTGATTTCTGGTACTTTTTCAATTGCAAAGTACTGAAAAGGTATTGTAAAGAGAAGATGAAAAATGATCTCCTAGGAGAAAAGGTGAATTGCGTATGGGCCAATGTTTAAAATATCTCTTTTTGCTTTCTTGCCATCCCTACCCATACTGCATCTATTTTAGTATACAGCCCAGTCTTTCTTTTCAGACCATGCTTTCCACTTTCTGTTTAACTGGTTCCACTCTTTTAACTGATCAAAAACCTGTCCTCTCAAATGCTGAGGTCCACCTTAGTACTTGTTTCCTAGATCCCATTCTTTTCTATCATTCTGTCATGACACCAATACTCAAGAAGACATCTTTGGAACCTTCAGCACTCTTTACATACTAATCTTTTTATTCCATTTTGTATCAGTTTATGTGCTTAATACTTCACTAAACCTTCTGTGTCTTAGGTGTTCAATTTTATATCAGTTCAGTGGCATTTTAGGGTACTCTAAAGAGAAAACCATCTCATACTATTAGAGACTAACCGGAGTTGGGTTGTCTAGCTGGACATTAGTTTGCCATTCATGTTGAGCCCAAAGTCATGGGACATGATCGTTTGATGGAAAACTGTTTTCTCTGCACACTCTTGCTGTTCTGTGCATGGCAATATTCCTTGTTCCTCTCCACCTGACAAATGGTTCATGCAGTAGACTCAGTTTTCTTGCATTCAAATTTTTTTTTGTTTTTTTCCAAGCACATGAACAGTATTTATTCCTTCAAGCAGACTTTGAGAGGCTGTACACAAGCATGTATCTCCCTTGTTACATCACTGGGTTCCTTATCAGTTAACATCCATGTGAATGGGAAGCAGGATTTGTAATGATAATGTGGTGTGAAAATATAGGCCACACCAAAGCCACATGCCTGCCATACAGGCTTCTCCTCCATCAGCAGCAGCAGTATCTAGCCTTCAATAGTGGAGCATATAGGCACAAGTCTGTTATTGAAAACCAGCCTTGAATACCAGCTGTTTGATTTGCTAAACAGAGCAGTGCACAGACCTCCCTATATACTGAACCATCTCTCTGTATTAACCTAGGCTTGTGTGATCTCCTTTCCAATGCATGTGCGTCTGCTTTTAACGCCTGTTGTATTAAACAGGAGATTAAAGTGATCATTTAAAAATCCTTAATGAACTTTGGTAAATAGGTGACCAGAGTGTTTGTCCTCTGACCTAGCTTTCTATTTCCTTGATCCTGCTCCTATCTACTGGCAAGGTGGTCTTCCAGGCATTTATACAAATTAAGAAATTGCACACACCCTTATTTTGTATTATTGGGACGCTTTCTTTGAGTATCAGGTTCTATAATGCTGAGCATCTAGGAAAGTAAAGGTATTAATCTTGTACTGTGTCCATAGGCCTTAGGGCTAGATTCTCTAACCTGCACTGCTACAGCAACCAGTTTCCGCTATGCGCGTTTGTGTAGCATAGCGTGCCTTCCTTAGTTACGCCCGTTGCTATGTAAGCAGCGCTCGTAACTAAGGAAGGCTCGCTACGCTGCACGACCGTGCATAGCGCTTAGAAAGTGGTCTTTAACTTGCACTGCTGTAGCAGTGCAGGTTAGTGAATCTAGCCCTAGTCTATAGCTACTGGATTTTGTACTTGTTTTACTGTGCCATTGAGATATATAACGTTTTGACGAATGTACAGTGTCTGTTTGATTTCATCTGCCAGTGTATTTCTCTTTCTACTTTTGTATTTTTATCAATTCACAATAAAATGTTTTATTACAACACTAAAAAAAATAGGTGACCAGAGCAATATTGTAAATATACTGCTGAAGGAAGAATGGGTTTCATGCGTTAATATCTATGCATTGCTCTACAAGTGGACTTAGAATGCCAGCCTCTGCCTGAACTCAGCAGGAAACGTTGCGTTACATTTTCCATCTGTCTGATTTGTAATTATACGCTCCTGAAAATCTTCAGCTGTGCCTTAAATGTTCAGCTGTGACTTTCCTGATCCTTTGCAGAGCATTATCATCTTACAGCGATTTCAGGACCCTTATTGTAGAAGTCCTCAATTCATAGAGAAGTAACAATAGATGAATTGTTCCAGCTGAAACCCGTCTCTGCTGTTTTCCAGAAAATCTCTTTTCATGCTGGCACGGAGCTTCTGTTCTTCATGCCATGTCTTTAGCTTCTTGTTGTTCTCTGCCTCTGAAATGTAAAGGGTATTTACCAAATACACAATGCAGTTTTTACTTAGACATGTATAAAGGATAAGATATGTTTGCATGAATGTGTGTATTTGTATTGTCCGCATACATGTATACATATGTGGGTATGTATAATATATAGTGTGTGTGTGTGGCTTCATCAGTAATGTTATTTAAAGTGGACCTGTACTCTTGTACAGGACAAATGAAAACATAGAGAAAATGAGCCTATCTAAATCCCCCTCATTAGTGTCTAATCACTAGTTGTAAATTGATCTTTCCCCGTGTCACCTGAATGCCACGGCAGATAAGGCAGATAAGCTCAATTGAAGGCACAGGATGTTAACAGTATGTCTGCTTCCATGAAAGAAGGAAGTAGACAACCTGCTGATTTATTGTGCATTACAGTAAACTTGTGAGGTACTGAAATCATTTATCCAGATACTTACCTTGGAAGGGTAACCCTCTAGATCATAAAGAGGCTTCACCTGTCTTCCTCATCCAGCACTGAGACCCCTGAAGAGTGGCCCCCTCTGCACTTGCACACTAACACCGCCCCACTCGGGCTTCAGTGGCAATAAAAAAGCAAAAGAGTAGTGCTCTGTAGTGTAATAATATTCTCATACAAAAAACACACATAAACAATTGCACTTGTTGGAAACCAGTAGTATGATTGCATCTCATGGGCAAAAGTGCCTGCCAAAACATCCTTCTGAGGCAGCCTTCCTAACCAGGATGGCCAATGCAGTTAGGAAGGCTGTCTCCTTAGGATGTTTTGGCAGACCCATGAGATGCAATCATACTACTGGTTTTCATTAAGCGCAATTGTTTTGGCGTGTTTTCTGTATTAAAACGTTATCATACTACGGAGTGCTTCTCCTTGGCTTTTTTCCTTTCCAAGATCACCTCACAGCCGAGTCTGAGGAGCAGCTGGGGTAGTGATGTCTGTGTTGTAGTGCAAGATTTTACCTCTCCCTCACTCTAGTGGAAATAACCGAGCCCGATTGAGTCCGTGCTACCACACAGGCGCAGACAGCTCACGCCTGCGCAGGAGAGTGGACCCAATCCGACCCAGCTTTTTCTGGAACAAGCCGAGTGGGACAGTGCTCATGCGCCTGCACAAGTTGCTAATAAGCATTAATGGGCTCTTTTTTGGAGAACCCAGTGCTGGAATGGAGCTCCGGAGAAGGACGAGGAAAGACTCTTTAGAATCCTTCTCCCAAGGTAAAAGTAACCTCTAGGGGCACTTTTTTTGCTACAGGTACTCTTTAACTACTTAAAGACTGCCTTACGCCAATGGGCGTGACCGCGGCAGCAGCCCCAGGACCGCCTAACGCCAACTGGCGGATCGCCGTCCTGTTCCATAAAGATTACGGAGGGGAGGGGGGAGGCAGGGAGAGAGCCTCATAGAGGCTGGGGGGAAAAAAAATAAACAAACGGCCGCAGCGTTCGGACCCCTCCGGCGGCATGTGCCCTTAGGGACAAAAAAAGGAGGTGAGTCCGATCGCTGGGCTCCTTAGCTGGGCTGTGCAGGAGGCTGAAAAGCCTGCACAACCCAGGACTGCAAAAAATGGACTGGTCTTTAGGGGGGGTTAGCACTGTGGGTGTCAAGTGGTTAAGTTACATTATTATTGATTTATAAAGCCCCAATATATTCCGTGGCGCTTAATATTATGGGAGATAAATCATGAGTTTAGACAGATAAGAAGAGCTAAGCCATGGAAAAAATTAGACCAAAAAAGAGAATTCATGGGTTATGTCAGATGAACAGAGATAAATCGTGATTTAAAACACGATTAAGATACATTTTAGGACACGATTACGATACAGTTAACTTTTCTACCAGGAGATCATTTTTAAACTTTTCTACAGCGCAGCTTTTCTGCACTTTACAATTAGAGTACCAAAAAATTGGTGAAAAGAAGAAATATCAGTCTTATTTGGACTCTTTTCTTGCTTGCTGGTGGCCTAAAATGTATTTTATAAGTTTTTTTAAATTGTTACTCCCTATGTAACTAAAACTGTTTCCCTTCACCAGTTGATTAGCTGGTCTAGTTCCCTTAACTGTGTTCTCACTTAAATGCTGTTGAGTTAATACTGATTTTCAGCAGTTTGATTGATATCTTGATGTTCTCCATTTTAAGGTAAAAAAAAAGTTTACGGTTGATGAAATATACCTGTTACAAACCTATCTGACGCTCCTCCGGCGTTTCCGGGCAGCGGCGGAAGCCGCTTATGTCCTCTCCATCTGGCGGCATCCCCAGCTCCCCTGTGTATGTGAGTCAGCATGGCGATTCTGGCCGTGTCTCTAGGCAGATGCGCACGGTTCAGAACAGCCTTTATAGGCTAAGGAGGTGGGTGTGAGGCATGTCAGCTGATGTAGTGGTCAGCTGACACTGGTTCCCACAGGAGCGCTGCTGATTGGCTGGAAGTTCCGGGGGCGTGGTTCTGTACTATACCTTGGTATTTAAGTCCTGCCTTGTCAGTTGTCCAGTGTCCGTTATAGCTATCAGTTCGCTGAGCGCTGGACCTTGCCTTACTGCTGTTCCTAGTCAGCTAGTTTTCAGGGTTATATATATATATATGCAGACACTGCCGATATATATGTACTCTAGTTAGATCAGTATTGTACATTGTATATTCTCTGGTTATCTGCCTTATTCTGCTGCTATCTATCTTGTGTATGACCCGGCTTGCCCTTCACTTTGATTCTGTCTAATCCTTCCTGTACTGCAGTCATCTGATACTAGTTCTTATCTCGGCCTGGTTACGACTCTGTCTCTGCCTTACTATCGGTACCTCAGTTTCTGATACGTGTATGACCTCTGGCTATCCCCGACTTCCCGATATCTATATTATCAAAGTATCTACTGTTCAGGCATTACAATACCTCTGTATAAAATCGGCCACAGAAAAAGTACGTGTTTGTGTAGAAAACATGGCATAAACCATTCTACCAAAGTAATTTCTCAGTACTTCAATACACAGTTGTGTCTTTGCAATACATGTTATTTGCTGTCATTTCTAAAATATGAGTGTTTTTATACATAAGCATTAATCCTATTTTTTTTTCTTCAGCATGATGGAAAACCTTACTGCCACAAGCCTTGCTATGCCACATTGTATGGACCAAAGGGTAAGTGGAAAACTTAGAGGAACATGCAGTTCTTCTTATCTTATAGCCAGCTGCTTAATATGGTTATTATTATACCGAAATGAACGTGGTTTACAGTTTCAGTGAACCTTCTTTATAATACTTTAAGGGGAAACTGTTGTCTCTTTCTTTGCTACTGTTCTGAGTAAACTTCAGGTTTCACAAGTAGCCTCTGGTGGATCATACGTTTTTACAGTGTTTATTCCTTGTTGGCACTGGAAGTAGGTTAATGCAATACAACTAGTCTTGCTATTCACTAGAGTTTCATTGTATGAAGTGTGAAATACCTAAAGAGTGTTTGCACATTGCAGTCTAGTGTCTGAGAATCCTTCTGGTATTATCCTTTAAAATTTATAAAGTGTTACAAGGTTCCTAGTTGTAGGTTCCTATGTAGAAAAACTCTCACAGCACCATACCACGGTACTGATGAAGGCAAAAATGACTGAAATAGCAACTGTCTGCACTTTATATCATACCAAATTAATAAGCAATAGGTGGGCTATAAACCATGGATCTGAGTTTATGGCAAACAAACAAGAGCTCATGTGTAGGTGAAATATTTATGGTACGTTGTTGGCTTTTTAAGCCAATACCCAGGCAAATGTGTTGTTTATCTCTCAGCTCTCTACCTTCTACTAGCCATATCCATATGATATTGTAATGTAGAAAATGCCCCTAAATACTCCACTCTAGAAGCAAATAGTGTCAGCCGAGCGACCACAGCTTATCGTCATTGTTCTGTGGGCCATGGACTGTTGCTTTTTAGAAGAGGCATGGCTAGTCTTCTACTTATATCGCTCCCATGTCCTGAATGGGAGGAATGGTGTTACCAAACTGCTACTCAGCCCCCCCCCCCCAGTTAGGGTCAATGGAGAGAGAGGCGATCAGAGGGTATGGTTAAGGGGGCAGACTCCTTGGGCTTTGTGAAAGAGAGCCTACCAGCTTCTTGAACCCCACAATGGGCGGCAGTGGTCATGTTACGGCTGCTGTTTACATCTAAACCAAGATATTTAGGTACATTTATTTACATGTTAATATTAAAAGACTAGTGGAAGGGGTAGGTATATTGTTCTTAGCCAATAAAATGTGTGGGTCAGGTAGTGCACCCTCACCTTACGTATTGATGGGAAGGGTAGGTAGACTGATAAGTTTTGCCTGGTGAATGGCTTTAATTAGTGGGCTTTAAGGCTACTATAGGCACAATATGAAACACTTTTGGTGATTTTAGTTTTCCATTATTTTCCACCTCTGCTTTTCCCATACAGTCCTATCAGGAATTCGCTTTATCCACTCCCCTTCAAACTTAAAGGGAACCTTAACTGAACGGGGGGTAAAGAGTTTTACTTACCTGGGGCTATTACCAGCCCCCTGCAGCAGTCCTGTGCCCTCGGCGCCGCTCTGGAATCCTCTGGTCCCCCGCTGTCACTTAGTTTCGTTTTTGACGACTCACCAGTCGCCGGCCGCCATGCGTATTATTGGACGCATTCACCAATAAAATTAGCGCTATTCCGCACGCGTAGATATGCGGCAACGCGTATTTTTGTACGCGTTGCGGTCCGCAATAGCGCTAATTGCATTGGTGAATGCGTCCAATAATACGCATGGCGGCCGGCGACTGGTGAGTCGTCAAAAACGAAACTAAGTGACAGCGGGGGACCAGAGGATTCCAGAGCGGCGCCGAGGGCACAGGACTGCTGCAGGGGGCTGGTAATAGCCCCAGGTAAGTAAAACTCTTTACCCCCCGTTCAGTTAAGGTTCCCTTTAACATATTGCTGATACTCTCCTGCAAATGCTTGTTCTGCACTGTGCATCAACAGGGAAGAAATATGTTCCTTAGTCATGTACTGCCTGATTACCAGGTGGGACATTAAGAGGCATATTTAGAACACGGTATTAAAAATGTGAACTGCCAGTTTGCATTTTTATGGAAAAAAGATGTGTCTACCAAATTACAAAGATATGAGTATATCTCTAGTGCCTCATCACATTTCTCCACAAGAGTATTGTTACCAACTGAAAGGTGGTGAATGTTATGAAAAGTCTATGAAGCAGCATTGGAACTTGTGATTGGCATTGAACTCAAATCCTTCCTCTTTAGAGTGTTGACCCTCAGTCAGCCTCTTGCTAGCCAATTATAAGAGGTTATTTCAATGAGGCTACAGAATACTCCTCCACTTTCTATAACTGGTCAATCAAGTCACCTAAAGTTTTTTTGTTTCAATCATTTTTATTGAATTTTCAATAGGAATACAGTAAGTACAAAAATTTACTTAGTCATAGAGGAAATAAAATAGTGATATCTTAACAAACAATCAATCACATATGTGAACAAAGTATAAACATCAGAACACAATTAGACACAGTTCGTATCATAGGCCATATGAATAGGATATTAATATTCATTGGGGTCTGACAGGCTTAATAATTCCTATCAGGCCTGATAATTAGAAGATGAAAGCAAGGTGATAGGGGGAAATGCATTCAACTATTCAAAACAAGAGGGTATCCATCACCGATTCACATGACTTTATAAGGTTGGGTGAGGATAGGCTCTTCAGCAAATAACCAGGGATATCCAGTGGGGCCCAGCAACCAGCACAGCTGGGAGGTTTTGTATGATTACATTTATTGACCAGTCACTGTGTTCAGGACCAAACAGGTAGTCAACTAAGGGCGACCATATTTTATTAAATGTTGCCATATTGTCTTCTCATCTGGCTCTTAACTTCTCAAATAACAATATACTGCCTAACCTATTCTTGACTTGGTCTAACGAGACCACTCTGGAGTTCCGTGCAGCTGCAATGGTAAGCTTGGTGGCAAAGTAGATGTAATTAACAAGTGAGTTTTGAGAATAAGATAGGTCAGGTTAGGGAAGGGCATGGGCAGGATTTGTAGATATGGTAGTGTTTAGTAAAGAAGGGGCCCAGATACACACTCTCATTCACAATCTACAGAAAAATCTACAGGTCCACCATGTGTGGCCATACGTGCCAGGAGTAGTGCAACCCCTGAAACAATTAGGAGACATGGATGGGTTGAACTTAGCAAGCCTATTCGGTACTAAGTACCAACGAAACAAAAGCTTGTAGTTAATTTCTACTAAATCAGCATTCACAGGTTTGGCGATGTTGCTCAATATGGCAGGAAGGTCTTCCAATTCTATGTCAATATTAAGGTCTCTTTCCCATTTTCTAATATATTATTTTTTTGCACAGAGCGGTTAAGAGAAAGTTATGTAGAGAGTGGTGAAATAATGCCAGTGGAAAGGGGATCTGTGGCGCAAACATGCTCAAAGAGGTTCTCATCAGGGGAGAGTCAGTCAAAGAAAGGTGGTCCTTAATGAAGTGAGTTATCTGCATGTAATGAAATATATCAGAGAGTGGGAGTTGCTTATTTTCCTGAAGAAATGTAAGTGATAGAGCCCCTGTTGCAGTGAAGAGAGATCATAGATTCTAGTTCATTTTGTTTGGAACCATCACAGAGTATTTGCATGCATCCCAGATTGCAAGTGAATGCTTAATTATAGGGTTAGAAACTGTTTTCCGTTGGCGAGGAGTAAGCTATGGTATGTTATTAGTTTTAATAGGGTGGATGATATACCATAGTTCTCTATATCTACCCAAGAAAGCTTATCGACCTCAGTGTGCCAACTAGTTAGTTGAGCAATTTGAGCAGCTTGATAATGGTGACTAAGGTTCAGAACGCCCAAACCACCATTAGATTTCAGGTGGTGCAGACAACTCCTATTGATTTTAGGTTTCCTAGAGCACCATATGTAGTCATTTATTTTCCTTTGTAAGGAGGCCAGAGTTGCAGATGGGAGAGGGATTGGAAGAATACAAAAGATGTATAGGTGCTTGGGAAGAAACCTACAAGTCACAGAGTTTTCAGTGTCATTTGACCATTTTAAACCAGTGGGCTGCTGGCAGCAAGACATAAACATTACTGCTTTTCACAGCAACGTTGAGTGTCACAAAAATGACCTATAAATAGGATATTTCATTTTGTGATGCACTTGCAATGAGCATAAATATATAAATCAGTGCTCTATCACCACATTATAATTATGTCCACATGTTGCTATGTGAAGCCATCCAGAAACTTGAGTGCCTCTTACACTGTGCTATAGTGCTGCATGCCCACTGTCTATCATCTTGTGGTCATTGGAGGAGGCAGTGTGGGATTCTTGCTTGGGACACCTAAATGGTCTCAATCAGAAGGCTTGATACCTTTGTAGGGGAGTCATAAGATATCAGTGTACAAAAGTGTATTAGAAACAATAATATTCAAAACAGAAAACATAACTTTGTAACATGGGATACATGGAAGGAGATCCAACTAAAAGAAAGTCTCACATAGATTATTTAAATGAAATTATACGTTGCATAAATTAACCAGTGGCATATGTGATCCAGGGGGTTTAAAGGGCAACTGTAGTGAGAAGAATATGGAGGCTGCCATATTTATTTACTTTTAAACAATACCAGTTGCCTGGCAGCACTGAAGATCTATTAGGCTGTAGAAGTGTCTGAATCACACCAGAAACAAGCATGCAGATAATATTGTCAGATCTGACAATAATGTCAGAAACACCTGATCTGCAAATGCTTGTTCAGGGTTTATGAATAAAAGTATTGACAGCCAGGCAATTAGTATTGCTTTAAAGGAAATAAATATGGCAGCTTCAGTTGTCCTTTTTTTCCTTCCTTGAGGAATCCTATCTGTGTGGACAGCACTGATTTTTCTTTTAATAAAGCATGACGTTATGGGTTCTATTTATAACCTTGTCAAAAGAGGAGATTTGGGATTTTTCCAGTTTTTAGCTAAGTGCAATTTGGTTGACATGGCAATAAATTAAATTAGTCTGTGTGTAGGGAAGTTTTTGCCATCTGGTTTGTTCGCTAGTAATCACACTGATGCCTCACTTCAGAAGTCCTGCTCAAAACATTAGAAATCAAGTCTTTAACTTTAATCTAAAAAGGACCACCACTTGGTGCATAATCCTTTTTTGACTACAAGCTCCAAAACAAAATCTGAGAGGTCCAGATATTTGCATGAGCTTGAACTTCTCAAAGATGGGTGGGTTACATTTTTGCTGAGCTTCTTAAATTGAGATCAGCTTTTTACTTTTTAAAGTGAACCCTAAGTAAAATGAACTGATGATATAAACAGTTATATATATCCTCCTACTCCTTTAAACATTAACAAAGTAGATTTAATGTTTTATTGTCTCTGCTCAATAGCAATTTATTAAGTATCCCAGAGCTAAAATATATGAACTATTGACCTTTTTTACCTATCCCCTGTACTTAGTATATGGGCGTATTGGGTTGCTTTGTAATAATTATACAAGTTAAGTAATAAAACCGCTCAAAAAGACGTAGATCTAGTTTCTTTTCTGCAATAAAATGCTTTTTGTTAAGCCACAAGAATTGTATGAAGGCTGTCATAAGTTCTGAGTGGTTAGCAACAGTACATTTTGTAGGCAAAACTCTAAAATAATAAAGAATCTTTTGAAGGAGAGTCATTCTAATTTAATTTAAAGGACTAAGCCATTATGGCAGTTGTCCTTTGTACATAGCTTTTTGTTGATGTTCTTTAGTATAACAATCATAGCAAGCCTAACAATGTTGTGTAGGAGAATGTTGAAAGAACAATATATTTTAGGCCCTACTTACATGTACTGTGTTGCAAAAAATGGGATGCAATGCAATGCATCTCAACACAGCGCCTTAAAGGATACCCGAAGTGACACGTGACATGATGAGATAGACAAGTGTATGTACAGTGCCTAGCACACAAATAACTATGCTGTGTTCCTTTTTTTTTCTTTCTCTGCCTGAAACAGTTTAATATCAGGTATGTAAGTGGCTGACTCAGTCCTGACTCAGACAGGAAGTGACTACAGTGTGACCCTCACTGATAAAAAATTCAACTATAAAACACTTTCCTAGCAGAAAATGGATCCTGAGAGCAAGAAAGAGATAAAAAGGGGAATTTCTTATCAGTGAGGGTCACACTGTAGTAACTTCCTGTCTGAGTCAGGACTGAGTCAGCCACTTACATACCTGATATTTAACTCTTTCAGACAGAGAAAGAAAAAAAGCAACACAGCATAGTTATTTGCGTGCTAGGCACTGTACATACACATGTCTATCTCATCATGTCACATGTCACTTCGGGTTTCCTTTAAGTGATTGATTTCTAAAAAGGAAGAAATTCTGACGGCAAGGCTGCATACTGTGGAACTATTCCACCCTCTCTCCTAAATACTTGTTTTCAGAAATTACATTCCATAGAGTCTTGATATGCCTTGTTGCATCAAAACCTCCTGATATGGACATCTCACTGCAGTTACCATACTCATGTCCCTTTCTAACCCTGGCTACTATAGAAAGGTTGAGCTATTGTCAGGTGATCTGACAGAGGGCACTGATATGGTGATTGCAACTTCCATACTAGGAAGTCCTGATGGTTCAAGACCTGTTAGGAAATCCTCAGGCTCCTTTTTTAAGATGGTAGTCAGACTACATTAGTATGCGGTCCCAAAGTTTGTAGTTTAATGATAGGTCTCCTTTATATGTTTCTCCAGAATACTTATGTTATATAAGGTATTTAGGATACTTATACTTATTATATAAAACTGACACAAAATTATAACCGTGTTATTTATCAGGTGTTAATATTGGAGGAGCTGGATCATACATATACAAGAAACCAAGTATTGACAAGCCCACCTCTCCAACTGATGGGGCACCAAAAATTGAAGAGAAGAGGCCTCCTGCACCCACCAGAAGTCTCAGTAAAGGTGAGATCAGCGGAACTGTAGACAATTGAACCTGTTTCCCCAGTATTAATATCTTGATATGCTAGGCCTGCAGTAATACAATTACTTAATATCACCAAAAGACCAATGTACAAGACCAGTTTACATCAATTTGACAATAGTTTATATTTAGTTGAATAATGTTGCTGTACTGTAAGTAATATACTGTATATTCCTGCGTATAAGACTACTTTTTAACCCTTGAAAATCTTTTGAAAAGTTGGGGGTCGTCTTATACGCCGGGTGTCATTGATGCCGGGTGATACGCCCTAGTCTGTTACCGCCTCTCAGATTTCCCTGCTGAGGGAGCACAATCTATTCTTCCATACCGCTCTGATAAACAGGTAGACAAGGAGAGCTGACCAGTCTACTTAAGGAGAGTTGACCAATGCAACAAGTCAATTGACTATATACTGTTATATACTGGGAAACACATACAGTACAGCACCAGAATCTGTTCATACATAGCACCAGTGCAGGTTTTTTTTATTTTTATTTTAATTTGGTGTGCGTTGGAAGAGGGGTAGTCTTATACGGCGAGTATATCCCAAACTCTATATTTTAACTGGAAAAGTTGGGGGGTCGTCTTATACGCCCAGTCGTCTTATACGCCGGAATATACGGTACATAAGAATGATTTACTGCTCTACTAGACTCCGTAGGCTTCCTTGTAGACTTTGGAGGCTTGGTTATTTTTGTGAAGTCTGATTTGGTTATCTTTGCAGGTCCTGAGTTGACAAGGTGGCAGAGTTATTATTTTATTATTATTATTTTTTTTTTATTTATATAGCGCCAACATCTTCCGTAGCGCTGTACATAATACAAACAAATAATGGAGAACAAATATACATAAGAAATACAAGACACTGTACAGTCATGACATTGAATAAATACAAATACATACATCGTTGATGTGTAGTTGGTACATGTACATATGTTAAAATTACAGCAGTATGAGAAACACTAGGAGGAGGTCCCCCTGCCCTTGCGAGCTTACAATCTAGAGGGTAGTGGGGAGGAAACAAAAGGGAAGGAAACATAAGGATTAGTGGGTAAGCCAGTGTGCCTTCAGTGCTGCCTATAGCAAATTATAGGCTTGTCTGAACAGAGTTGTGAATTAATGGTGACACTCTAGAGTATCCCATAGCTAGAATGACAAAACGGAGAAAAATGAGGCATCCTGTAGGGGTACTACTTCACTTTATTCATGACGCCATAATTGGAAGCTGCGGGATCGCACTGATTTGTCTGGACCTGCTGAGCGAGAAAGAAGCTCATTGTTCTCCTGATGCTCAGACAGCCTGGCACCTGGATTGTTACAAAGTCATCATACCTTCTCTTTTCTCCATTTGTGCAGCAGAAATGCAGATATATGAGAATGAATCTGCTGACACTGGAGACAGCAATCATTTGGCTAAAAACAAACAAACAGTGAATTCAGGTGTGGTTTGTATGAATTTGGGGCAGTGGATTCAGTGTCAGTGCAGTATGTCAGGAATAGCATTCTGGATACATTCCAAAAACATACTTCCCACAAAATTCCCACAAAAATTGGCATTAGGCTATGACTAGGGTAGGGATTAGATTGTGAGCTCTTCTGATCTATGTACTCTCTAAAATGCTCCGGAAAATGTCAGAGCTATGTAAATGTATAATAATAATATTTCAGTTTCCTGCTGTGTTTCAGTGCTACTCTCATGTCCATCAGCTAAGCCTAGCAAATCCCCATGTTGCTAAATATTTTTGCTAACAAATAATCCTAACTACCAATCTCCTTCCCAAAGTTTATCTCTTTCTGATGGCCACCCCTAGTTCCCAGTCCCCAAGTTTAACCCCTTCCAGATCGGGGTAACCTGCGCAGGAGGATTTCTCAAGCCCCGCTGGGCCGATTTGCATAATTTTTTTTTTGTTACAAGCAGCTAGGACTTTGCTAGCTGCTTGTAACATCCGATCGCCGCTATCCGCAACGTCGCGCCGCCCGCCCCCCCTCCAGACCCCTTGCGCAGCCTGGCCAATCAGGGACAGGCAGCGCTGAGGGGTGGCCCGGGATTCCCTATGACGTCCCAACGTCGATGACGTTGGTGACGTCATCCCGCCCCGTCGCCATGGCTGGTTCTGAACGGGATTTCCTGCTTACTCCGATCGCCGGAAGCGATCGGAGTGGCTGTGGAGCTGCCGCTGCTCAGCGGCTATCATGTAGCGAGCCCTGGGCTCGCTACATGATTTAAAAAAAAAAAAGTTAAAAAAAAAGTGCTGCGCTGCCTCCTTGCCGGGGGAATTAGACCGGCAAGGAGGTTAATCCTAAGCTTTCTAAAATCTTGTGCATACAGCTAGAAAGAAAAATGAATACAAATAAAACAAAAGAAATATATGTTAAGTGACCAAACCCAAATATAAAAAGATAAGACCTGCACTAAAGTTGTCTGGTGAAGGCATGGACGTACACATCCATGTGATGCATGTATGTGTGCTTAGGAGTCAGAACATCAGATAGTTGGTGGTGGTAAGATAATGAGGGCATATCACACCCTTATGGCTAGCGATGATATAAGTATAGACTTCCAATGGTTTTCAGTTGAGCAACTTTATCCCACAAGACCCTAAAAAAAGATGTCCATGAAAACTGTTATGCATGTTCTTACCTGGGTAGCTGGGTGGCTGAATTGCACAACAAACGAGCAATTCAGCTGCTTGTGGAAAAGACACCTTAAAGCGGAATATAACCCTGCATTTCAACTTTGCTCTAAAACATTATTTACAGTATATTATATGCAACCAGCATTTTTTTTTTTACTAGACCAGCATTGGAAGGGTTACACAGGGCTTTAAAGTTCCTGGAGATTTCTGCAGACGCATCTGAAGCTGACATAGATACATTTTGTTTACATAAATGTATCTAAGTGTTGAATGTGACTCATCTCTCTGACTGAGAAGGAGTTGGAGGACAGCCAAAGAGTGTGTAACATTTCTCAATAGATACATATAACTAAATAGAATGTAACAATCTGAACTTCTGCATATCTCTCCACGCAACTTTAAACCTCTGTGTTTAACCCTTCCAATGCTGGTCTAGTAAAAAAAAATGCTTTTTGCATATAATATGCTGTAAATAATGTTTTAGAGCAAAGTTGAAATGCAGGGTTATATTCCGCTTTAATTTACTGGGTATAGTGGTGTAACACCTCTTGATTACCAAATACGGATAACTTCCACATAAATTCTCAGTCTAACTCAACTTCTTCAGTGTTCCTGGACATGCTTCACTAATACCTCTGTTAGAACTAAGAAGGTACATCGCTAACCTGTAACACCCTTCATCCATAGGAACCCCTTATGTAACAAATACTACAGTGTTTTTCTTGCATGGGGGTATATAATTCCTTACTCCAAAGGGGGCGACTTACTAATGGACATAAGCAGTATAGAGCAATGCTGGTAATGTTTATTTACTTCAGATATCCACTCATGTAGAGCATGGAAACAATTACAATGTCTGTGCTCATGGCTGGACTGTGGAAGTGAACACAACCTCACTTCCTTGCGCTTCATTGCAGTAAATCAACTCCCAGCAACTGGATGTCAGATAAACTCCCCGTATCAAAACATTCCCATACTATCCACTATTTATAACCATCAGTACCATGACAACCAGTCATCGGAAAATGAGGGCTTAAAAACAAACTAAAAAACACATTCACTTCCTTCTGTTTTTAAGTGAGATAATTGTAGCTATGTTAGTGCATTTGATCATCATCAAAGTTCAGCACCGAGATGCCTTTTTGGTTTCCACAACCTTTTTTTTGTAGAATTTAGATCAGATCCAAAACCCTACTGACTAACGCTTTGTTTAACAAGATGTATTGTGTCTGACTGTGACAACATTGACAGGGGAGTTAACCAAATACAAGGAAATCCACAAACACTGTAGTTGTGGTAATCAATCACTGAATGTTGCGTAAGCAGTATAAACATTTACTATGACAGGATCATACTGCTGCTCTTGTATTTTAGTGAATCCCATACAATGCTGTCAGTGAAGGAGGGAAGTTACAAGGCAGACATGTCACAGAAAATAACTGCTCCATTCCTCTGGAACATCCTTTGTTTCCAAGCAGGTGCATCTTTGGGCGACCTCAGTTTCATGGTCCTGAGGGGGAATTTCAGAACCAAAAAGGAAAAAAAAAAGATCTTTGAACCACGGCTTGACACAAGAGATTGTAGAATTTAACCCAGGATTGAACTTCATCCCAATCAGTCCTGATACCCCCTTTCCCACAAGAAATCTTTACCTATTCTCAAATAGATCACCAGGGACGTCTAAATTGCTGATAATGTGACGAAACCCCACCCACAGTGTGATGTCAGGGCCATGGCCCTGACAGTTGGTGAACCATGTTGCATTGTGCGAAATAATGGCCATTTCCAACTGCCAAACAAGAAGTATCTCTTAGATTCTTCTGTTAGATTTACCTACAACATGGAAAAAAGCTATCTGGCAGGTAAATCTAAGAGAAAATCTAACAGAAAATTGTATGGTGTGTACCTAGCATTAGAAACAACATTCTGAGATCACCTGGTAGGACTAAAGATGTCACTACCTGTGATAAATTTCACAATGTAAATCAATAGTTATGGTCATGTCTAGGAGAAGTCATGGAGAAGCATGTGATTTGTTTGATCAGCTGATAGATTAGCAAAGCTTTGATTTGCTGTGAACACATCCTGCTTTAGCATATAATCATTCCTAGCAAATCAGAGACTGGTCACATGCTTCTCCATGAGTTCTCCTAGACATGACCATCACTAGAAATCAGGGAGTAAAGATTTTACAATGGGCAAGCACTGAGTAAATTTATAAATGAGTATTGTAAAAAAAAAGCAATGTTATTCATTAAATTATTTTCACTATAGTGCCTCTTTAATACTGACTTTAAGCTGCGTACACACGGTGCATATAACTATCCCAAGATGGGCAATAAGGATCGCCTTGGGTAAGAATTCAGCATTTGTACGGGAGCCCTAACCCCGGATCTTTAGCAATGTCTGACAGACCTCCCAGCACATTGGTCTCCTACTCACCCTGCCCGCCAAAAGCTGCACAGTCATGCGTTGTCCTTCCTTCCTACTCCATAGTAGCAGATGCATCTTTTGTCTCTAGGCTAGTGCTGCATGCGTACAGAACAACCCCCCGAAACTGTCACCCGAGGGACCGAATGTAAACATTTTTTACGTCATTTTTACAACCACTTTTACCTCTCTGACCCCTCTACCCATTCCCTGAGCCACTGCTTACTATGCAGCAATCTTTAAAGTGTACCCGAGGAGACATGTGACCTGATGAGATAAACATATGTATGTATGGTGCAAAACATATTAATAATAACCAGGCTGTTTTACTTGTTTTATTTTGCTGCCTGCAAGAGTTGAAGGGGCACTACAGCGAAAAACTGTAAAATTTAAAATATGTGCAAACATATACAAATAAGAAGTACATTTTTTCCAGAGTAAAATGAGCCATAAATTACCTTTCTCCTATAATGCTGTCACTTACAGTAGGCAGTAGAAATCTGACAGAAGTGACAGGTTTTGGACTAGTCCATCTCTTCATAGGGGATTCTCAGCAAGGCTTTTATTATTTATAAAGATATTCCTGAAAAAGGATTTAAACAATGATGCTGGCCAGCTTCCATGCTCCCTACACAGTTTTTTGGCAGTTGGACAGAGCAACTGCCATATACTAAGTGCTTTTGAAAATAAAAATATCCCTGAGAATCCCCTATAAAGAGATGGACTAGTCCAAAACCTGTCACTTCTGTCAGATTTCTACTACCTACTGTAAGTGACAGCAACATAGGAGAAAAGTAATTTATGGCTCATTTTACTGGAAAAAATGTACTTCTTATTTGTATATGTTTGCACATATTTTAAATTTTACAGTTTTCCGCTGTAGTGCCCCTTCAATTGTTAGACATGAAAGTGACAGCTTCTGTCTTGTCAGTACCTTGTCAGGAATATAGTAAACATCACTGATAAGCAAATTACAGCAATAAAAGTTTTCCAGGCAGAATACAACTTCTGAGAGCAGGAAGAGATAGAAAAGTTCAATAGTTTATATATTTTCATTAAAGAGAACCCAATTGTTGATCTCATAAGTCTATTTTCACCTCAGGTTCACTTTAATGAAATAAAGTTGCATTGAACTCATTGTTCCTAGTTTTCTGAGTGTAGTTTTAAGATGCACTTATAAAAAAGACTGTGCAAAAACCTCTCGCCAGGATCTCTCACAATTGTCTTGTTTACCTCAGAAGCTGCCAGTGTGAATGAATGCGCTGCTGGCGTTCCTGGCTCTCAATCTCTGACTTGCTGCTGGAGGTGACAGCCGAGGATGGCCAGGGCTACAAAGCAGCCTTCCAAGGTGCCAAGAAAGGAGAAAATAAGTTTCCTTTTCCCCTTTTGGCTGATGATTGTTTTGGCAAAAGGTTCATACATTTCAAAGTCGTGGGGTTCAAAAGTGCATTTGATAATTTTTGTTGGCCCGTTTACCACATGAAGAAGTAGATCTTGCTTTCACATCATGTTACACATCTGTGATGTTCTTCTGACAAAGGATATATTTAGACTATGTATACTTCCAGAAAGCTAATCCTAAAACAGATGTTATAGCAAATAAAACGTATCACATAGCATTCATTCTTTTTGATGCTATAGCTTTACTATTAAATCCTATTGTATTTCCATTATTTACAAGGCTATCCCTTTGTCACGAATGACTAATGCTAGGTACACACAATACAATTTTCTGACAGATTTACTGTCTTATGGACTATTTCCAACAGGTCCGAACTGATTTCTGATAGATTTCCCGATCCTTAGAAGTGAACAGAAAATTAATCGGAAACCAGATCGGACCTGTTGGAAATAGTCAATCTGACAGTAAATCTGTCAGAAAATTGTATCGTGTGTACCTAGCATAAGAATACTTGCACTGAACTGCAGTGATGGCTAGATCCAAGTGATTAAAGTGTACCTGAGATGTGATTAATGTGTTAATTTATACTTACCTGGGGCTTCCTCCAGCCCCATGAGGTGCGGGGTGCTCCATCGCCGTCCTCTCTGGCCGCTCCGTTCTTGCACTAATAATCTGGCCTGTCATGCACTGGAGCGCATGTGTGCGGCCTCCCATGGCCAGTAGCGTTCTGCACCTTCGCAGACCATTGCGGGAACACGATGGGGGTGCATGCCCGGCCAAGCTGCGCATACGCAGAAGAATGCAGTCGGCCAGATTACCGGGAAGCATAGCACAAGAATGGAGAGGACGGTGAGGGAGCCCATGCACCTCAGGGGGCCGGAGGAAGTACACACACATTAATAACGTCTCAGGTTTCCTTCAACTTAAAGGACCACTATTCTGAAGCTTAAACTACATGCGTACATGTCAGTTTCTTCCAGATGAAAGTGCACTATAAATTACTTTTCTTCCATGTTGCTGTCGTTTACAGTAGGCAGTAGAAATCTCCTCATGACGGTTTCTCAGTATCTCCATTATTCTTTATAAAAGCAATCCCTGTAAAGGATCTTTAAAAAAAAGTCCGCCAGTCTGCCTTCTCATGTGCACACTTGGACGTTTGAGTGATAAGTACATAGGAGAAAAGTAATTTATAGTGCATTTTAAGATTCTGTACTCTTTATAAAACTGGCCCTTCTGCCTGCAATGAGCATGAGTTACATGCAGACGCTGTCCTGTCCCCATGTATGTCTTAATCTATCCCTGCTGTGTGTGTCCTCTCCGGCTTTATTGAAGCCTGTGTCACTTGCATTTGCTGCCGTATGTCTAATACTTTCCTGCAGCAGCAAGTGCAGGCCACACAGACCTCAATAAAGCCGGGGAAGACACTTAGAACAAGGATGGACTAAGATCTATTTATCTTTCCACACGCATCAGCCAAAGGCTATGGTTGTACCGGCCGAGGGCAGACATTCACATATCACTGTGTGCATCATGAGCTGCTATTGCAGCCTTCAGCAAAGTTTTTTCACCTCACGGCTCCTCAGCTTAGTATATTGCCACAAGCCCGGTCCCCAGGTGAAGTGGGACACAAGTGCGTTAGCTGGCAGACCATATGGGTTTTCCAGTCCATCTTAATAGGTGAGAATGCTCCATATAGCGAAGCAGGTTGTTTCGGCACATGTCGCTCTGCGCCGAGCACCAAAACTAGGTGCCGCTATAGCATCAATGCTATGCTGAGCGGGGCGCATAATAATTTGGAGTTCCAGCTACCGTCAGAAATGAATGACATCTCCCTCCTGGTTGCGACGACTCGGAGGGGGAATCGTATTGAACGCCGCTGGGAATTTAAGCGTCAGCAGGGTAAGCCGTTATTCGGCTCACCCTTCTCCCAGCTCATTGGCAGCGCAATAATATGCACGCCCAAATTGGGCATTCACCCTGTAGTTATCAGGGCTGGATTTCTGGCAAGGCCACATAGGCCATGGCCTAGGGCAACAGAAATTCAGCCTTGTTTAGGGGCAGCTGAGTTAGGAGCAGTAAAGCTGTTCTATACAGCCATCCCTAGCTACATGGTCAGCTTTAACCTTTGAATGCTGTTGCCAGAAAAGTTTACGGGTTCACGTTCTGATTTCAGTAATTTCCATAACAGATGTATGTCCTACTTTGAGGTCAGGTCTAGATCTTCGGGAACAGAGTCCTAGAAGATTACGCTGATTTAGACCTTACTGCAGGGTGACTCACAAACCTGGGCCTATGGATTAAATCCAGATCATGTAGCTCTCACCTCGGTTGAAAGTTTTTTTTGATGCCATGGCAACCATATATGCTGATCCCGATATTTCAGCCACATCTGCTCGTAAATTACGAGACTTACGTCAGGGTAGGCATACTGTTGAGGAGTATGCGGCTGAGTTTAGGAAATGTTCTGTATCCGTTAAATGGGGTGGGCAGCACTCTTAGACCAATTTCTTTTTGGCCTAGCCGATTCTGTAAACTATGTATTAGTGAGCCATCCTGAGCCTAGGAATCTAGAGGATGCTATTTCTCTGGCCATCAAGGTTGACAGACGGATTAGACACCGACGTCAGGGAAAAGTCTATTCTGTCTCAGGGAACCTCAGGTCAGGTGAAGAACCCATGCAACTGGGCTTCTCCAGAATGTCACCTGCGGAGAAGCTTAGGAGAAGGCAGGAGGGACTCTGTGTATTGTGGTGAGAAGGGTCATCTTGCTCAAACTTGCTCTGCAAAGAAGGCTCTGGAAAACTCCAGCGCCTAGGTGAAGTTGGGAAACTTCACTTGGGCAAGACGGTTTTTCCCCTCAAAATGAAAAAGATTTTATTGCCAGTTACTATACATTGGGACGATAAGTCGTACCGATCAGAAGCCTTTATTGATTCCGTGCGGCAGGTAACTTTGATACCACTTTTGCAGCCAATCTGGGTTTCCTGCCATTCCTCTGCAGAGCAAGCTTTATGTCACAGCTATTGACGATACTCCGTTGCAGACTAAAAACCCCATTTCTATTACACCTGAAATATCAGTACAAGTTGGAGCTTTGCATTATGAAAAAATTCAGTTGTATATGCTCAGAATTCCGTCCAGTCCTATTATATTAGGACTACCTTGGTTGCAATATCACAACCCTCACATAGATTAGTGTACAGGACAACTTACCAGCTGGTCACGTCGTTGTCAGGACATTTGTTTAAGGGGTGTCCCTCTTCATAGTCTAGAGGTTAAACAGATTGCTCTACCGCAACCTTATCTAGATTTTCCTGATGTATTTGCTCCCCAACCTGCAGACAAATTACCTCTGCATAGACCTTATGATTGTCCCATTGACTTATTACCTGGGACTATGCCCCTGCAAGGTCATCTTTACAATCTCACAGGTCCCGAAAAATTGGCAATGAAAGAGTACATTAAGGAAAATTTTGAAAAGGGGTTTATTAGACAGTCCACATCACCAGCCGGCGCCGGCTTTTTCTTCATAGAAAAAAAAGATGGTAAATTACGCCCATGTATTGATTACAGGGGGGTTAAACAAAATTACAGTAAAAAATAGATACCCGTTGCCTTTGATAGATGAATTATTTGCTCAGGTATCAGGGGTTAGAATATTCTCCAAACTGGATTTGCGGGGTGCTTATAATTTGATCAGAATACGTCAAGGGGACGAGTGGAAGACCTTCAACACTCAGGACGGTCACTATGAGTATATGGTGATGCCCTTTGGTCTGTGTAATGCACTCGCTGTTTTCCAAGATTTTGTAAATGACATATTCAGGAATGTGTCACGGACGGTTGCGGGGCCGCAGACGCGTCCTGGAACCGCCCATGAAGAAAAAGCGATCGCACTCGATTCCCTGCATCGATTGCGCTTCAAATCGATACAATCTGGGTTGAGTGTGTAGGGGCAGCTGAAGTCCTTTTCTTAGCAGAGAGAGCACCATCCTAAAGGCTGGATGGCTCTTTTGATATGCTAATGAGCCTGAGCCTAATCTGCCCCGGAGAGTCCCTGGCTTCAAGCTGTGCTGATGGCCCATCCATCAGGTATAAGGTGACAAGCACCATGGCAGAAGCAATCTAGTTGGGGGGAAGCCAGACCCACTGGCTCCCTCCCAGCAGGGGAGGTGACACCTAGCTGGCTGCTCCAAACTTCAAAGAGCCTTTGCCTGGGAATAACCTGAGTCTCATAGCATATCCATAACTTCCCAGATCTGTCATATTTCTGGGGTTCCTGAGATGGCAGCTTCGCCAAACGTGGGGGAAGTGTAGCATGAGCCCCGGTGCTGGTTCTGAGGAAGTTTCAGAACATTCTGAGGTAAGGACTGCCAGTTAGGCAGTTTGAAAATGCCCTGATGATACCACAGGGGTCCCACCCCTCATGTCTGGTATCAGGGCGCTGGGTAAATCGAGACAGACCTGAAAATGTTAATAAATCCGCCCTGACCTGTACGGTTCTGGGAGATAGAGCCCATATATGGGTAGATATGATTTCTAGCCCCCAGGACAAGGGGAGGGCTCATCTCATCTTCTAAGGGGGTGTATGGCTCCCCGCCCTCACTCCCTCCTACTGAAGCAGGGGCATAAGAATGGCAGAGGACCCAAACTCAGTGTCCTCCACCCTGAAAACACCTTGAACTCATCAGGTGCCAGCTTGAGGATATGCTGGCATCCACCTGGTCTGAACTCTGATTGAAACAAAGAACTCTGTTTTTCCCACAAAAAGGACATCTTTCCAGGAACTAAGTATTTTTCTCCCTTCTTTTATTTTTTATACTGGCTATTACTGTCTTAATAATTGTGATTTTAATAATTGTCTGTATATATTAATTATTTATATTGCGTGAATAAACGACTTTCTCCAAGTCATTCACTGTCCGCTACCCTGCTTATCAGCACACGCAGAACTGATCCCGGGTCTCTGAAGATACGCTACTGTTTGTTTGTTGTTGGCTAGACAGAATACCGTGTGTTTAACCGTTTTATTCGCAGGACTAGTCAGTCAGTTAGTGGGCTCCACGGTCCCATGGTAACCGCGGTGGTGGCAGTTTACTCTGAACCAGTGGGTGAAGTTGTAATCACCCGTGTCTCACAGGCTCCTTTCTGAGTTGTCTGCGGCTAATTCTTAACGGTTCCTGCGCATTGACTGCGACCAGAGTTCGCACGACCTGTGCGCTGGCACCGTTTAGAAGGCTAAGTGCGGTCAGCCACTAGGGCTCCTGTGACAGTGTTAGGCAGCGGTTGGGACCTGTGTTGTGCTGAAAGTATCTAAGATAGCGCTAGCGCTATCAAGAAACGAACTAATTCGTTGGTGTAGCTGGAAGGCAATATATTTTTTATATATACAGAGAGACTGTGTAGCCAGTACCCCTCCCCAAAAGTTTTATTTTATTTGGCATGGAAATGTCCGGGAACTACCAGAACATGTGCCTAGCAGACCTGGAAAATCTTTGCGAAGAGAGGGGCATTGGCATCCTCCGCAAGAACAAACGGGACCTGATAGCAGACTTGTCCAGATGGGATGCCCAGCAACTGCGGGAGCCGGGAGTGTCCGCTGAAGTGGATACCAGCCCATCTGACAGTCTAGGGGAACCAGAGACTGAAGATCCTAGGCGTACAGAGGTTGAGCATCCTGCGGGCCCTGTTGCAACAGTTACGCCAGAGACTGTCAGTATGGACCCCAATCCCAGAGTTTCTGACAGTACTCGCCCGGAGCTGGCCAGTACTGGACTGTCCATGGGTGCTGACCCGGTAATGCAGCAGGCATTACAAAAGCTGATGGAGACTGACCTGGACAAGTACCTGCAGTACATGGCGGAGCAAAAGCGAGAGGCACGAGAGGAACGGGAGCGCCAATCTGCAGAACGCAAAGCTGCTGCTGCTGAACGCCACGCGGAGAGGGATGCCGCTGAGCGAGAACGGGAGCGCCAACGACAGCATGAGCTAAACATGGCAAAAGTGCAACAGGCCAGCCGGAGTTCACCGCCCAGCCTCCCTGCTGAAGGAGCTGCACCACCCGTAAGTGCAAAATTTAAATTTGCTAATATTGAAAAAGACACAGACATTGACTTGTTTTTGCGGTCTTTTGAAAAAGCATGCCGTCAGTATCGTCTGTCCCAAGACCAGTGGGCCAGACATCTGACACCTTTGCTGCGCTACAAAGCGCTTGATGCCTTCGCAGAATTGCCTGCGGAGAAGGATAATGATTATGCTGCTATAAAAGACGCTATCATTACTAAGTACCAGCTGACGCCAGAAGCCTATCGGAAAAAGTTCAGGGCCTGGCAGAAAAAGTCTTCTGATTCGTACCGAGATGTGGCCAGCAGCTTGCTCACCACACTACGCCAGTGGACTCTAGGCCTCACCAAAGGGTCTTATGGCATCCTGGAGGACTTGATAGTCCTCGAACAATTTCTGAACATTTGCCCTGCTGATGTACGACAGTTTGTGTTAGAACGCAGGCCGGCTTCAGCCACTGTCGCTGCAGACCTTGCTGAGACTTTTGCAACTACCCGGGTGGCTGATACCCGCAGAACTGTCCCATCCAGCTGGAGAGGAGGTCAGCCCAATACTCTGGCAGACTCTCCTGCCCCTGTGAGCCGTCCGCCACAGAGGCCACCCAGCGCAGCTGCTGCACCCAGGCCTGCAGCGCCTGGAGAGGTCACCTGTCACTACTGCCGCCAGCCCGGACACATGAAATTCGACTGTCCGGAGCGGAGACAGACACCACCAGCACCTGGATCATCTGCATCACCTGTACCTCACCCACAGCAGAGGCAACCCGCCAGCGAACCACAGCCTGGATCATCAGATTTTGTCCTGTTTGCCCGCGGAAAAGAAATCCGCGACCGAACCGACCAGCAGCAACTTGTTAGAGTGAACGGCAAAGTTGTCACCGGATTCCGAGACACCGGAGCTGACATCACGTTGGTTCACTCACACCTTGTGCCAAAGGAGAGCATCAGCTCCAGCCGATCCCTTGCCCTTACTGGAGTAGAGGGCACCCTTTTTCACATAGCCCACGCGACAGTGAAGCTGGATTGGGGAGTGGGAGGAATCCAAGAAAGGGTTGTTGGGGTTATGAAGGATCTCCCAGTCCCTGTGTTGCTGGGGACTGATTTGGGCAAGCTTGTGTCCTACTATGAACCTGCCACGACCGCCTTGTCGCTCACGGAAGGAGACGGACTCTCCACCCACCACCAGGTACTTTATACACTTGGGGGAGCACCAGGGGGAGGCGGGTTGAATGTGCCCAGTTCAAGGGTACCAGGTTCAATAGTGCCTGCTTCAAAGGCACCTGAGTTTGATGTACAGACTGTCTGTTGTGATGATGCTGTAACTGTACCTGAGTTTACTGTACAACCTGTCTGTAATGAAAAAATGTCTATACCTGTCAATGTCATTACTGCATGCAATGATGACTTGAGTAATGTCCGTCTGTGCCATTCTGACAGTGTACCTGTGCTAGCAGTACCGCGCAGCTGCACTGCTCAGAACCCGAGCTCAGAACAGGTGGAGGGGGTTCCGGCCTCCTCCCCCTCCTCTGACCGCAGGGATGAGACCTTTCAGCCGCTGGCCTCGTGTGACATGAGCCAGTTGGCTGAAACTGACAGCGCCGTATTCTCAGCCGCACTACAACGTGACCCAAGCCTGGAGGTGCTCAGGCAGCAAGCCGCTGAGCCCCTCGCAGACGGGGCCGCTTTCAAGGTGTACTGGGAAGGTGGGAGACTGTACAGTGAGTCTGTACAGCCCCCTACAGGTAGATCCCACGCGAATACCAAATGGCTTGTGGTCCCGAGTGCGTTCAGGGGACATGTGCTGAAATCCGCACATGGTAATCCTCTGACAGGGCACTCGGGTGTCCGCAAGACACTTGCCGGTATTCGGAACCAGTTTTATTGGCCCCGGATGAACAGGGATGTAGCAAACTACTGCAGGGCATGTGCCGTCTGTCAGGAGCTGGGAAGGTCCAGGGATTCCCGCGGGGTTCCCTTAGGTCCACAGCCACTTAGCAGGGGAACCCTGCGTGGGCTGGCTGTTGACCTAACCAACCCACTGCCCGTTGTCAGCAGTCCCGGCAGACACCACGTCCGACTGCAGTGGCGCAAACGCCCTGTCCAGAACGGTCCATGTCGGGTCAACCCTGAGGGTAGCAGACTGCGACCGGTCCAGGGGAACCGAGCCACAGGCTCCAATAGGTTTTCCCGTCGTACCGGCAACTCGAGGCCCGTCAGCCAGGTTAGCGGCGCCGCCACACATCTTGCTGATGCATGTCTATCTGCCTTCTCCCCAGGGGGTGCTGTCACGGACGGTTGCGGGGCCGCAGACGCGTCCTGGAACCGCCCATGAAGAAAAAGCGATCGCACTCGATTCCCTGCATCGATTGCGCTTCAAATCGATACAATCTGGGTTGAGTGTGTAGGGGCAGCTGAAGTCCTTTTCTTAGCAGAGAGAGCACCATCTTAAAGGCTGGATGGCTCTTTTGATATGCTAATGAGCCTGAGCCTAATCTGCCCCGGAGAGTCCCTGGCTTCAAGCTGTGCTGATGGCCCATCCATCAGGTATAAGGTGACAAGCACCATGGCAGAAGCAATCTAGTTGGGGGGAAGCCAGACCCACTGGCTCCCTCCCAGCAGGGGAGGTGACACCTAGCTGGCTGCTCCAAACTTCAAAGAGCCTTTGCCTGGGAATAACCTGAGTCTCATAGCATATCCATAACTTCCCAGATCTGTCATATTTCTGGGGTTCCTGAGATGGCAGCTTCGACAAACGTGGGGGAAGTGTAGCATGAGCCCCGGTGCTGGTTCTGAGGAAGTTTCAGAACATTCTGAGGTAAGGACTGCCAGTTAGGCAGTTTGAAAATGCCCTGATGATACCACAGGGGTCCCACCCCTCATGTCTGGTATCAGGGCGCTGGGTAAATCGAGACAGACCTGAAAATGTTAATAAATCCGCCCTGACCTGTACGGTTCTGTGAGATAGAGCCCATATATGGGTAGATATGATTTCTAGCCCCCAGGACAAGGGGAGGGCTCATCTCATCTTCTAAGGGGGTATATGGCTCCCCGCCCTCACTCCCTCCTACTGAAGCAGGGGCATAAGAATGGCAGAGGACCCAAACTCAGTGTCCTCCACCCTGAAAACACCTTGAACTCATCAGGTGCCAGCTTGAGGATATGCTGGCATCCACCTGGTCTGAACTCTGAACTCTGATTGAAACCCAGAACTCTGTTTTTCCCACAAAAAGGACATCTTTCCAGGAACTAAGTATTTTTCTCCCTTCTTTTATTTTTTATACTGGCTATTACTGTCTTAATAATTGTGATTTTAATAATTGTCTGTATATATTAATTATTTATATTGCGTGAATAAACGACTTTCTCCAAGTCATTCACTGTCCGCTACCCTGCTTATCAGCACACGCAGAACTGATCCCGGGTCTCTGAAGATACGCTACTGTTTGTTTGTTGTTGGCTAGACAGAATACCGTGTGTTTAACCGTTTTATTCGCAGGACTAGTCAGTCAGTTATTGGGCTCCACGGTCCCATGGTAACCGCGGTGGTGGCAGTTTACTCTGAACCAGTGGGTGAAGTTGTAATCACCCGTGTCTCACAGGCTCCCTTCTGAGTTGTCTGCGGCTAATTCTTAACGGTTCCTGCGCATTGACTGCGACCAGAGTTCGCACGATCTGTGCGCTGGCACCGTTTAGAGGGCTAAGTGTGGTCAGCCACTAGGGCTCCTGTGACAGAATGTTTTGGGGAGATTTGTGGTTGTCTACTTGGATGACATTGTAGTGTACTCTAATTCTTTGTACGAACATCAGAGTCATGTAAGATTTGTTCTATAGAAACTGAGGGAGAATTGCTTATTTGCTGAATTCGAGAAATGCTTGTTTGAGGTTACACAAGTTCCCTTTCTGGGTTATGTTATTTCAGACACTGGCTTGTCTATGGATGAGAAAAAACTGTCAGCAGTACAGGACTGGCCACCACCCAAAGGCTTCAAGGCCATTCAACGGTTTATTGGCTTTGCCAATTACTACCGTAGATTCATTAAGAATTTTTCCTTCCTGATTGCTCCCCTAACTGACTTGACTAAAAAGGATGCAGATCCTGTCAATTGGTCACCGCAGGCATACAAAGCTTTTTCTGACTCCCATCCTTACTCACCCTGATGTAAACTTACCGTTTATTGTTGAGGTTGATGCTTCTGAGTTGGGGGTGGGAGCCGTTCTCTCTGTTTTCCGCTCCTCCGGAATGGTTGCAACCCGTGCCTTCTTTTTCAAGAAATTCTCTCCAGCAGAACACAATTATGACATTGGTAACCGAGAACTGCTGGTGGTCAAGATGGCTTTTGAGGAGTGGTGGCACTGGCTAGAGGGAGCAATTCATCCAATTACAGTCTATACAGATCACAAAAATATGGAATACATTGAGGGGGCTAAAAGGCTTAATCCCAGGCAGGCACGATGGGCACTATTCTTTTCTCATTTCAATTTTGTAATCACGTATAAACCTGGGTCCAAGAATGTGAAGGCTGATGCCTTATCCAGAACCTTTGAACCTGAAACATCTCAGGACGTTTCTCCTAAAAAGATTGTGCCCACACATTGGGCTTGACTCACAAAGCAGTGCTAACTGTTTAGCACTGGTGTGCTAAACAGTTAGCACGTAAAGTGGCGTTCACGGACTTTTGCGCACGTAAAGTGCCGCGATTCGCATAATCGCAGACTTTTGCACACGCAATTTTTCCACGATTCGCTGCAAATTGCACGCGCAAAAGTCCGCGATCACACGTATTGCGGCACTTTGCGCGCGCAAAAGTCCGAGAACGCCACTTAACGTGCTAACTGTTTAGCATACCCGTGCTAAACAGTTAGCACTGCTTTGTGAATCAAGCCCATTGTGTTCTGGCCGCTACCCACACTCAAAAATTCACTACAGTGTTTCCAACAAGATAGCCCTCTGGAGAAACCTCCTGGAGTTGATTTTGTACCCTTGCACTTGCGTCTTCAGATACTTCAGGTATTTAATGACTCTAAATTGGCAGGGCACCTTGGGGAACCTAAAACCTTAGATCTCCTGTCCTGTCATGTGTGGTGGCCTTCTATTAACAAGGACTGCAAAGCTTTTGTGGCAGCCAGTGCCAGAAATAAGGTCTCCCAGGCTGCCCCCCGGGGCCATCTTATGCTTTTACCCATTCGATCGAGACCCTGGTCCCATCTCTCGATGGATTTTGTGGGGGACAAAATCAACTCCAGAATTACCTCCTCTGGAGGTAAAACGGTAATTTGGGTCATTATCAACCGTTTTAGTAAGATGGCACATTTTGTACCTCTCCCTGGACTACCCTCAGCTCAGGAATTGGCTAAACTATTCATTACACACATATTTTGCCTACATGAAATTCCTGAGAATATAGTGTCAGACAGGGGGGTTCAATTTATTTCACTTTTCTGGCGTGCTTTCAGCAGTCTCTTTGGTATCAAGCTATTCTTTTCGTCTGGGTTTCACCCTGAAACCAGTGGTCAGACAGAGAATACTAATCAATCACTAGAACAGTATCTTCGCTGTTTTGTGTCAGCCTGTCAAGAATCATGGGTAGAGTATCTACCATTTGCTGAGTTTGTGTTTAGTAACCTATCTAACTCATCTACCAAATTGTCACCTTTTTGGATAGTATCTGTTCAAAATCCTAAATGTACTTTCTTCCCATCCTCTCCTTTCCCAGCTTTGAAGGAGTGGAGCACTCACATTCAACAGATTTGGCCTCAGGTGCAGCAGAATTTGCAGAATGCCGTTTCTCGCCAGAAATTCTATGCCGATGCCCGACGTTCACCTGAGTTTATATTTTCCCCGGGAGACCTTGTGTGGGTTTCTACCCATAATATTCCCCTACGCCAACCATCTGTGAAGTTCAGTGCTAGGTTTATTGGTCCCTACCCCATTCAGGAGAAAATTAATGATGTGGTGTATAGGGTGACACTACCCCAGTCTATCAAGGGAATGAATTATTTTCATGTCTCTCTTTTGAAACCAGCTGCTAACACCATTTCACCTTCGGCTCCTCCTCCTCCTGTTGAGGTGGATGGTGAACCCGAATATGAAATTGAGTGAATTCTAGACTCTAGAAAAGTTTTTGGTTCTTTACAGTATTTGGTGGATTGGAAGGGATATGGCCCTGAAGAAAGATGCTGGGTTCCTGCACGGCAAATTCATGCCGATGACTTAATTCAGGAATTACATTGTCAACATCCTGGTAAGCCAGGTGGGGAATGTCCGGAGTCCACCCCTCGAGGAGGAGGGGGGGTAATGTAACAAACTTACCTGGTGTGGTCTCTGCAAGCTGCTCTGATAGCTTGGAGCAGCTGGAGGAAGCTTCCTCTTTGATCAAAGGCATCCTCGGCTTCCCTGTAGACGTTAATCAGAATGATGGCATCCCTGGCTTCTCTATAGATGTGGGTCAGCGTGTTGGTTCTGGCAGGACGCGCACAGCTCAGAGCTGTCTTTATAGGCTGAGGAGGCGTGTCTGAAGTGATGTCATCAGCTTTTTTTTTTTTTGCAGGAGGTGCTGTCATTTCTGGGAGCTGGGCTTGTGCTCTGCCTCTTGGGTATTTAAGGCCAAAGTATTCACTTGCTCGTTGGCTTTGATACTAATCAGTTCGCTGGTTCTTGGCCTTGTCAGTGAGTTTCGAGAGCTACATTAATATATTGTGTAGACGCACAATATATATGTACTCTAGTTAGTCAGTCTTGCTTTTTGTAATTATATTATATATATATTATATATTATTGTAATATTTTGAAGTAACATCTTATTGTATATTTATCTGTGTACCAACCTCTTGCCTGCCTCTTGACCTCGCTCTTGTCTTGTCCTTCTGTACCACTGCCATCTGATACACGTGTTCGACTCGGCCTGTCCCTGACTTCGTTATTGCCTGATCCTTACAATACGACTGACATCTGACTTATGTGTATGACCCTGCCTGTTTATTGACTACGATATTGCCTTGCTACTCTGTACATCGATACCTCTGACTTTCTGTACTACGGCCTGATCCTGACTACGCTTAAAGTGGTCTAACACCCAGCATTTCAACTTTGCTTTAAAAGATTGCTTACAGCTTATAAACTATTATGCCAGATTTTTTTTTTAGCAGAAATTCACTGAATGGATTAAACATGACATTTTAGTGCTGCATTTAGCTAGAAATCCTCCTCCATGCTTGCTTGTTTAGTTACAAATGTATCTATCTACAATGTAACAAACAAACACTGCTCTGAGAGAACAAAGAGGGCTTCCCGGCAGGCTTTTCAAAGGTCTATTTGTATTCCAAATAAAGATACATTTGTAACTAAAGATAAGAACGGATGCGGATTCCTAGTTAGATCCAACACTAAAATGTCATGTTTAACCCATTCAGTGAATTTCTGCTTAAAAAAAAATCTGGCATAATAGTTTGTAAGCTGTAAGCAATCTTTTAAAGCAAAGTTGTAATGCTGGGTGTTAAACCGCTTTAATGTACTACTGTTTGTGTATACACTATATGTTACCTAATCACGTATCAGCGTGATACAGGGACTACACAAATGTGACAGCCTTGCAAATAGTGGCTGCAGGCTCTAATTATTATTATTTAGTATTGACATAGCGCCGACATCTTCCGCAACGCTGTACTGAGTATATTGTCTTGTCACTTAACTGTCCCTCAGTGGGGCTTACAATCTAATCCCTACCATAGTCATATGCCTATATATGTATCGCGTAGTGTATGTATCATAGTCTAGGGCCAATTTAGATGAAGCCAGTTCATTACGGTATATATTTTTTGGGATGTGGGAGGAAACTGGGGTGCCTGGAGGAAACCCACGTAGACAAGGGGAGAACATATAAACTCTGTGCAGATAGTGCCCTTGCTGGGATTCCAACAGGGGACCCAGCACTGCAAGGTGAGAGCGCTAACCACTACGCCACTGTGCTGCCCATGAAAGCAATAACATCTAAAGTGTTTCCAAAACCTATCTTGATGCCCGATGTTTATGTTTTACAGGCATCCTCATCTAAGCCCTGGTGAAATATATCTGGAGCCTTAGCAATGACTATTGAAAAACGTATAACTACCTACTGAGTATGCACTTTTGGTAGAACTTTAAGGACAGGTTTCAGAAACACTAGGCTACTGAATTTAAGCCTTGTCACAATGAAATCAGTATTGCTTCATGTCTAAAGTTATATTTTAAGCAGATATAAGCAAAATGCTCTCCCAAAAAGGCATATTGTACCGTCAACTGAAATCTGCATGGTTGAATCGAGTCATTTCACTTTGCATATAATTTAGTCCAAAATATTTCAGAAAATTCCTTCCCACATAGAGAATTCCCTGTGGATAACATTGTGGAGCAATCTACTGATTGTTCTGTGACTCTCACCAGTGTATCTGGTCTAAAGATAGTCCTCCACAGAGTTACTGTAATGATTTGAATTCAAGTTGGCAATAGACTTCCAATCTGTATTCCCATTTCATTTTCCATTTTGATGGATGAGATAAACTTGACCATTTGTGATCGGATTCGTTGACAATCTGATGCTTGTGCAGGCATCCCCTTACTTCTGCACCTTACAAAACTGGGTGACTCACAAATGGTCAAACCATGTCTTATTTTTTTTCTTCATTTGATTGCTTTGTCTCCACCCAAAGGAGAAAACCTTGTGCTTCTCTCCTGACTTCTATGTATGACAGTACTTTCGGCTCAGCCAAGTGATTGAGCTGCAGCCACAAGGGCAGTAGCAGTGTTATGGAGTTTTGCCCAAATACTCCTTACTGAATAGGTGATGGCTTACTGAACAGAAAGAGCTGATATTTGAACCCAGGTCTCCTGTGTCAGAGGCAGAGCCCTCAACCATTACATTATCTAGCCAGCAAGACTTTCTGCATGGTCCCTAACATAGCACTTCTTAAAAAGTGTGGTGTGTGGCGGTGGGCAGCAGGCAGGGCTGGTTCAAGTAACAATTGGGCTCTAGGGCAAAATTAGCCTGGGGGCCCCCAACATACACCCCCCAACCAAAAAGCGTTATTAGAGGCCCTTTGTTGCAGCCAAATTTCCCTCCTGGGCCCCTGAGCTGGCTACTGACCCTCCCCCAATCAACTCCTAACTTAACAGACTCTGCAGAGTCCCTAGGGAGCAACAGTTAAGATGAGGGAGAGACACCTTGGGGGCCCCTACAGGCTCTGGGGTCCTGGGGCAATTGCCCATTTTTTACTATGGTAGGAGCTACCATAGTAGCCCTGGCAGCAGGAACTGGGTGCTAAACTGGCTGCGCTACAGACCAGACTTGTCATCCAGGGAAAAAAAATTATGCACCTAATGAAATGAAAAATAGGAGACCCTGAGCTGTTGAGCAGCTGAAATCTTATATAAAAAGTAAAGTAGTTCGGTGTCCTCAGTTCCCAAAGGCTTATAAAGTGTTGTTAAAGCGGATCCGAGATGAAAAACTAACTATAACAAGTAACTTGTCTATATATCTTATTGTGAGGAAACGCGGAAAAGCCGCCGCTAGCACTCAGAGGGAGGCGGCTGTTTCCGCGTCTGACATGGCGGCACAACGCGAAGAAACCGCCGCATGCCGCATGGGCAGAGCGGTGGGGTCCGCATTGGACGCGGAAGATTGTCCGCATGGCAATACTACTAGCGCGTCTCAACGCGGAAAAACCGCCGCAAGCCGTCCAGGCAGAGCGGCGGAATCCGCATTGGTAACGGCGGAATCCGCATCAGAGGCGGCCCCCGCATTAGATACATTGCATGACAGTACTGGTGTGGCTGGGACTGGTAGTCCACCAAGACTCAGACTTACACGCGCGCGAGCACAGAGGCAGAGTTTAAATAGCAGTTAGAAGGGTGTCGGCTGACCAGCTGGGTCAGCTGACAAATTCCACTGCTCCCATTGGACCAGCAATTAGGGAGGTCCTGGAAAGGTCCTAGAGTATATATACTGCTGGTTGTTCACTTGCTCTTTGTCTGGCGTGCGATCACACATGTGGGAGCACCCAGATCCGTAGTCAGATCCGTTAGTGTGCCGGGACCAGCTGGAGCTGTAATCCTACACTAAGCTAGATTTCGTTGATAGCTTAAAGTACTAGTTTGATTGTGATTATCTGTTATGACTTCTTGCCTGCCTTGACTACTCTTCTGAACTTTGATCTTGTACCTCGTTATTTCTGATACTCCGTTGCCGAACCCCGGCTCGCTCCTAGACTCTGTTTCTGCCTCCTGATTCTGTACCCCGATATATCTGATACCCCGTTGCCGAACCCTGCCTGTACTTTGACTCTGCCTTTTGTCTGCTGATCTTGTACCTTATCTGTCTGTGTGTTTACGACTTGGCTTGCCCGACCTCGAGAACCGACCTCACGATTGGAGGCGGTTCCTTGTCCCGTTAGTGACACTTGCGTCTGAGTGTCACTTTCAGACTTTCCTTCCCACTGTTAGTCTGACTCCTCCCGTTTTGGAGAGCTCAGACCTGTGGAAGGTATCTGTGCAGTACTCCTTGCTGCACTGAGGCTTGTCCTCTGTATTACTGTTGCACCAAACACAACGCTCTACTCGGGTGAACAGAGGTTAGTTTGTATATCGGATTATCGGTGAGACTGCAGATCACTTATAATCTGGTATATATCTGTATTTCCGGTGATACTGCAGATCACCGGTAATCAGATACTCTCTGCGCCCACCGATCGTTACAGAACGCCAGACCAAAAATGCAAATGGACGCACACACTGACCGTCTGGGCGCACTTGCCACTTCGGTGGAAAACATCAACCAAGTGCTGGGTAGCCACAAGACTATGATTAATGTCCTGTCAGGCTCTGTGCAAACCCTCCAGACGTCAGTTGATTCAGTGCGATCCTCTCCTAGTACTGATATACGTATGCCTGTACCTGATAAGTTTTCCGGCCACAAGTCTGACTTCCGGAATTTCAGGAGTAGAGTGTTGTCGTATTTTGACTTGAGACCCCGATCCTCGGGGACGGAGACCCAACGGGTCATCTTTATTAAAACTTTGCTGACTGGGGACTCCCAGTCTTGGGCATACAACCTGCCTCCTACCAATATTGCCCTGACCTCGGTGGAGGAATTCTTTAAGGCCATGGCCATAATTTATGACGACCCTGACCTCGCCGCGTCCTCTGAGCGGAAGCTCAAACTTTTGCGGCAAGGCAGAGGCTCGGTCGAGGATTATGCGGCAGAGTTCCGTAGGTGGTCAGTCACCGCTAGATTCGATAACTTTGCTCTGATGGATTACTTCCTTTCTGGGTTGTCGGAGGAAGTCTCTGATCTAATGTTGACTATACCCGAGCCCGAGACAGTCGATGAGGCCATATCATCGGCCATTCGAGTTGATCGTAGGTTACGCCATCAGAAGCAGGTTAGGGGTACTCACCACGACAGGGTGACATCTTACGCGGCACCGTCCGCTACACCCCTAGTGACACCTTCTCCGCCTGTCTCACCCTCTCCGGTCTTGCCTCCGCCCGAACCAATGCAGATTGGTCGTTCGAGGTTGACCCAGGTGGAGCGACGGCGGAGAATGACGGAACAGCTGTGCCTGTATTGCGCAGCAGCAGGGCATAGGGTGCGAAACTGCCCTACCAAGTCGGGAAAACGACTTTGTCTAGGAGTAGTGGAGAGTGACACCCTAGGCACACAATTTTCACCTCTTAAAGAGAAAAAATTGCTTCTCCCCTGTACTATCACATGGGAGAATAAGTCTGTAGCCACTGAAGCGTTTGTTGATTCTGGCTCGGCGGCTAATTTTATGGATCTTGAATTCGCTCAGGAGTTGGGTATTCCCCTCACTCCAGTGAGTCCCCCCATTCAGGTCACGGCAGTGGACGATTCCCCTCTGCAACGGGATCGCCCCCTGTCACAGACCCCGGAGGTGAAGGTCGTCATAGGGGTACTGCATGGGGAGCAGTTACGATTTTTTGTGTTACGCATGTCTACCTCGACTATTATCCTAGGCATGCCGTGGCTGCAAATCCATTCTCCGCACATAGACTGGGCTACGGGTCAGGTAACCAGATGGTCCGATCATTGTCACCAACGGTGTTTAGGGAAGGTGACATTGGGTCGGACCAAGATTCTTGTGGAGGGGGTTCCCGAAGAGTATGCAGAATTCTCTGATGTATTTTGTCCTAAGTCTGCTGATCAGTTACCCCCTCATCGCCCGTTCGATTGCCCCATTGATCTCCGTGCTGGTTGTATGCCTCCTAGGGGTCATCTGTATAACTTGTCCGGTCCAGAGAAGATGGCTATGCAGGAATACATTCGTGATAACTTAGCCAAGGGGTTCATCCGGCCCTCCCGGTCGCCTGCTGGGGCCGGTTTCTTTTTCGTTAAAAAGAAAGACGGGGGTCTCCGACCTTGCATTGATTATCGGGGCCTCAATAAGATCACGATAAAAAATCGCTATCCGTTACCCTTGATAGACGATTTATTTACGCAAATCACAGCCGCAAAGATCTTCTCTAAATTGGATCTGAGGGGGGCGTACAATCTAATCCGCATCAGAGAGGGTGATGAGTGGAAGACGGCCTTCAACACACCCGACGGGCATTACGAGTACCTAGTGATGCCCTTCGGGTTGTGCAATGCGCCAGCCGTCTTCCAAGAATTAATCAATGAGGTATTCCGGGAGGTTTTGGGTAGATTCGTATTGATATACCTCGATGACATACTGATTTATTCCAATAACCTCGCCGAACACAGGGTTCATGTAAAATTTGTCCTAAACAAATTAAGACAGAACAGGCTCTACGCGAAGGTGGAAAAATGTATATTTGAAGTGACCACGGTCACGTTTCTGGGATACGTAATTTCCACCTCGGGCCTCTCAATGGATCCTGCCAAGGTCACAGCCGTGTTGGAGTGGCCACAGCCAGTGGGGTTGAAGGCCCTGCAGAGGTTTTTGGGGTTCGCGAACTATTACAGGAGGTTCATCAAGGGATACTCCACTTTAGTCGCCCCCCTTACCAGTCTCACAAAAAAAGGGGCGGATACCAACCACTGGTCTCCTGAAGCCGTGACGGCATTTGCTTTATTGAAGAGATTATTTTGCTCAGCACCAATTTTGAGGCATGTTGACACGTCCTTTCCCTTCATTGTGGAAGTTGATGCCTCAGAAGTTGGGGTGGGGGCAGTGCTGTCGCAACGGTCTGGGTTGCAGGGCAGATTACACCCATGTGCTTATTTTTCCCGCAGGTTTTCACCTGCAGAGAAAAATTATGATATAGGCAATCGGGAACTTCTGGCTATTAAGTTGGCATTTGAGGAGTGGCGCCACTGGTTAGAGGGGGCAGAACACACAATCACAGTTTACACCGACCATAAGAACTTGGAATACATCGAGGGGGCGAAGAGATTGAGTCCCCGTCAGGCCCGATGGTCTTTGTTTTTTACAAGGTTTAGATTTATAATCACGTACACCCCAGGCAGCAAAAACGTCAAGGCAGATGCCCTCTCCAGGTGTTTTGAACCAGAAACGGCACAGCCACCCGCTCCTGAGTCTATCATCCCGCGGGAACTAGTGTTAGCCGCAACAGAGACTTGGGAGGATTGGACGGAGGTTTTGGGTCCATTTCAGCAGGACGTTCCTGAGGGAAAACCCGAAGGGGTTATGTTCATCCCTTTGCCCTTTCGTTTACAAATCCTGCACCTCTTTCACGCCCATAAGAATGCTGGTCATCCGGGAGCGGCTAGAACACAGGATCTGATTGCCAGGTGTGCTTGGTGGCCTTCTTTGGCAACAGATTGCAAAGAGTACGTCAGGGAGTGTGCGGTCTGTGCCAGGAGTAAACCCTCCCGGCTGGCATCTGTAGGTAAGCTGCAGCCTTTGCCCACCCCGAGTGAGCCATGGACCCACTTGTCCATGGATTTTGTGGGAGAATTGCCCAGGTCTGAAGGAATGTCGGTCATTTGGGTGGTAGTCGACCGTTTTAGCAAGATGGCCCATTTTGTGCCCCTGAAAGGACTCCCCTCGGCTCAGGAACTGGCCGAGTTGTTCATCCTTCACGTCTTCCGGTTGCATGGCATTCCGGAAGACATTGTGTCGGATAGGGGAGTCCAGTTTGTCTCTGGTTTCTGGAGGGCATTTTGTCGCCAGATGGGCATGAAGTTGTCTTTTTCGTCGGGCTACCACCCACAGACCAATGGGCAGACGGAACGTATCAATCAGTCTTTGGAACAATTCCTAAGATGTTACGTTGCGGAAGCACAGACTGACTGGGTGAGGTTTTTGCCCTTCGCGGAATTTGCACAGAATAATTTGAAGAATTCCTCATCTGGGTTCTCTCCATTCCAGATTGTGACAGGGAGATCACCCAAATTTTCCCCTTTTCCAGTCGTGTCATCCCCATTTCCAGCACTGGAGGATTGGCAAAGATCACTTAGGGACAATTGGGGAATTGTTAAGGGGAATTTGCAGAAGGCGTTCCAGAGTCAGAAGGGTCAGGCAGACAAAAGACGATCCGTGGAATGGAAGTTTCAGCCAGGGGAGTTAGTCTGGGTGTCTACACGTCACTTGACCCTGAAGCAGCCTTCTACCAAACTGGGTCCCAGGTTTGTGGGTCCATTCCCAGTAACCAAAAGAATCAATAACGTGACTTACGCCATTGATCTTCCTGCCAGCATGCGGGGCGTAAGGTCGTTTCATGTGTCCCTACTCAAACCTGCGGTCCAGGTGGGTTCTGCTCCTCCTCCCCCTGTGTTGGTAGATGATCAACCTGAATATGAGGTGGAAAAGATTTTAGATTCACGTGTTGTGCAAAATTCAGTACAATATCTCGTACACTGGAAAGGGTACGGCATTGAGGAAAGGCAATGGGTACCAGGGACGCGCATGCATGCAGACGAATTAAGGAGAGAATTTCATGCCTCACATCCCGAGAAACCTGGTGGGAGTTGTCCAGAGTCCACTCCTCGGGGGGGGGGGTACTGTGAGGAAACGCGGAAAAGCCGCCGCTAGCACTCAGAGGGAGGCGGCTGTTTCCGCGTCTGACATGGCGGCACAACGCGAAGAAACCGCCGCATGCCGCATGGGCAGAGCGGTGGGGTCCGCATTGGACGCGGAAGATTGTCCGCATGGCAATACTACTAGCGCGTCTCAACGCGGAAAAACCGCCGCAAGCCGTCCAGGCAGAGCGGCGGAATCCGCATTGGTAACGGCGGAATCCGCATCAGAGGCGGCCCCCGCATTAGATACATTGCATGACAGTACTGGTGTGGCTGGGACTGGTAGTCCACCAAGACTCAGACTTACACGCGCGCGAGCACAGAGGCAGAGTTTAAATAGCAGTTAGAAGGGTGTCGGCTGACCAGCTGGGTCAGCTGACAAATTCCACTGCTCCCATTGGACCAGCAATTAGGGAGGTCCTGGAAAGGTCCTAGAGTATATATACTGCTGGTTGTTCACTTGCTCTTTGTCTGGCGTGCGATCACACATGTGGGAGCACCCAGATCCGTAGTCAGATCCGTTAGTGTGCCGGGACCAGCTGGAGCTGTAATCCTACACTTAGCTAGATTTCGTTGATAGCTTAAAGTACTAGTTTGATTGTGATTATCTGTTATGACTTCTTGCCTGCCTTGACTACTCTTCTGAACTTTGATCTTGTACCTCGTTATTTCTGATACTCCGTTGCCGAACCCCGGCTCGCTCCTAGACTCTGTTTCTGCCTCCTGATTCTGTACCCCGATATATCTGATACCCCGTTGCCGAACCCTGCCTGTACTTTGACTCTGCCTTTTGTCTGCTGATCTTGTACCTTATCTGTCTGTGTGTTTACGACTTGGCTTGCCCGACCTCGAGAACCGACCTCACGATTGGAGGCGGTTCCTTGTCCCGTTAGTGACACTTGCGTCTGAGTGTCACTTTCAGACTTTCCTTCCCACTGTTAGTCTGACTCCTCCCGTTTTGGAGAGCTCAGACCTGTGGAAGGTATCTGTGCAGTACTCCTTGCTGCACTGAGGCTTGTCCTCTGTATTACTGTTGCACCAAACACAACGCTCTACTCGGGTGAACAGAGGTTAGTTTGTATATCGGATTATCGGTGAGACTGCAGATCACTTATAATCTGGTATATATCTGTATTTCCGGTGATACTGCAGATCACCGGTAATCAGATACTCTCTGCGCCCACCGATCGTTACACTTATATAAAGTTTACATAGTTTATACAGCAAATCTAGCTGCAAACAGCTTCAACAATATATGATTATTTCTTCCTGTGATACAATGAGAGCAGCCATATTCTGCTTGTCATCACACAGGCAAGCGGCTCTGCATCTCCACCCCTCAGCCTGTGAAAACTGTCCTCCCCTTTCCACCCCCCTGCCTCTGATATCTCTGGCTGGTAATGCCTCCTCCTCCTCCCCCGACTGAGCTCCCATGAGCACATGCTACATGGGACTCAGAATGCCTAGGCGCTGGAAGAGCTGTGGGCGAGGCTTGTTTAGTTTATAGGGAATTAGGGTATTTAAAAAAAAAAAAAAAAAAAAAAGGATTTGGCTTGAGGAATGCCCTATATTATATGTAAGGTGTACAATTATGCAATGAGTAAAAGTTTATCTCGGATCCACTTTAAAAGAAGGGGTCATGCAGCACAGTTAGTTAATAGTGTCTCTGTCCTAACTTTGTTGAAACATGCTGCTGGTTTCAAATTCAGAATATACATATTTTGTAAAAAAAAAAAAAAAATATATATATATATATATATATATATATATATAAATATATGTATATATATATATATATATATATATATATATATATATATATATTTCTCAGTTTCAAAATGTGTCATGTTACCTTTGTAACATTTTTAGTTAAATATTAAGCTTAAATGATTTTGCACATCGTGACATTGTTTTTATGCTCTACTTTACATCATTTCATAACTTATGAAAATGGGGTTCAGTCTTTTTGGTCTTGCTTATTAATACGAAGGCCATAACTGACCATTTCCCTGTGTCTATGCAGGAGCTGAATGCTCAAAGCACTAAGCCCTGCCTCTTCGCTCTTCCCGTATGGCACTCATTAAGTAATTAGCAGCAGTGTAAAGTTCTGCAGATGGCTTCCATAAATAAACAGCCCTCTGATTGGCCAGTCATGGTGTAAACATGGCGATTTCACCTGAATGCTTTGGTTTCATTCAGCAAGTCTCAAACATAGTGGTAGATTAACAGTAATGTTAAACCATTAGAAAAAAAAAAACAGGCCCCTATCAATTACTGAAACAAGGATGTGTGCGCCCCCATTTTTTCTTCTTGACCACTGCAAAGATTTTTTTTTTATTTGATTTTTATGGCAGCCTAAGTCAGTCATACTATACCGATATACATTCTAAATAAATCCTTATGTTAAATTGTTATAATAAAGGATATGTATCCTCAAAAAAATGATCTCATACATTACATTCATAAGCATACTGGATAAGCGTTTAAGTGTGAATGAGCCCTTTGACTTACATTGATTACACAACCAAAACCGGCAAGTATGAACCCTGCCTTAATAATATTAAACTGCAACAAAAATATTTGTGATTCATGTTTCTAGCACGTTTTAGCAGAATTTCACTGAGTTATCGTGTCTTTTTTTCGTTACATAAACTAGTGCATATATACGTCATAGAGCGGGCAGCACAAGAATGTTGCACATTTTGCACCCTTCTATGGACAAACCCATTAGTAACCTCAGACTTTTCGTCAGGAGAGGCTCAGCACAGAGTTGTCAGGAAGTGTTTTATCTCTGTGCAGGGGGAGACAAAGCCCCCCCATCATTCTTATCACAGAAGGAAAGAAGTTCCCTTATCTTGGGAAAAGCTGCTTTTAGGCTGGATCCACACTATAAGCGCTGTTGTGAGCACTTGTCACATAAAAATCACATAAACTACATAAAATAAAGATTTTATGTAATGTTTACCATGATTTTAATAAAAGTGAATGCGGAAAAGCGCTCAGCAAGTGCTCAGCAATCACAAGCGCTCACAAAAGCGCTTATAGTGTGGATCCAGCCTTACAAGGGGATCTTTTCTCTGCTAGAAACAACCTGCCATTTTTAGTGATGATACAATGTTTTACTTTAATACTACTGTTTTATTCATGTATTATTCTCTTTGTACCTTTGTCATGTTCTAGCTTCAAGTATAACAACATTCACTGGAGAGCCTAACTTGTGTCCTCGCTGTGAAAAGAAGGTATTCTTCGGTAAGATACAAATATTTATAAGCTATACAAAGTCCTATTAAAGACTTTTCCCACCAAACTTTGATAGATCACTGCTGGATGATAAGCAGTTACCATCTGTCAGCTAACGTCCACTTTTTCTAAATCAAACCATTTATATAATCTGGATTAAGTTTTGTTCCATCACATCATCCCAAAAGAAAAAGAAAAAACAGTTATAGGTACACTGGGGCAAGTGCAAAAAAGTCAGGTAAAGTTGTTGTTTTACCATTAAGTACACAGGCAAGGAAGCGATGTGCATTATGATACTTGCGTAGCACTGATTACTCTAACCATACTCGCGGTATCTAGGTAATGTGGTCACTTTAAAAGGAACCCGAGGTGTGAGACCTATGGAAGCTGCCATATTTATTTCCTTTTAAGCAATACCGGTTGTCTGGCAGTCCCGCTGATCTTTCTGGTCAGCAGGATCTAAATCACACATCTGAAACAAGCATGCAGCTAATCTTGTCGGATTTGTCATAGACATCTGATCTGCATGCTTGTTCAGGGGCTATGGCTTAAAGTATTAGAGGCTAGCCAGGTAATGTGCATTATATAAAAGGAAATAAACATGTCAGCCTCTATATTCCTCTCACCTCGGGTTTCCTTTAATTGCGTAACGCTTGCTAACTTGTCAACGTAATTGTCACGGACGGTTGCGGGGCCGCAGACGCGTCCTGGAACCGCCCGTGAAGAAAAAGCGATCGCACTCGATTCTCTGCATCGATTGCGCTTCAGATCAATAGGACCAAGATTTGATGTGTAGTATCCCTCTGCCTAGGAACAGCTGGGGGATCTGTCTTAGCTGAGTAAGAGCCTGGGGGAGGTGTTAATTAGCTTGAACATCTTCCCTGTGAAAGGCACAATTTCCCTTTCTGGTCTGGGAACCAGGTGACACCTAGCTGATCTCATTTAGATGTTAATTAACCAAAGGGTGATCAGGATGCCTAGGTGCAGCCAGGCAGGCTACGAATCTCCGGGAGGTCTTGACACCTTGCTCACTGGTAAAGATCAAAGGGAAGTCAGCTGTTAGCAGCTAGAACACATCCTGAATAAACCTGAGTCTCATAGCATAATCCATAACTTCCCAGATCTGTCATATTTCTGGGGTTCCTGAGATGGCAGCTTCGCCAAACGTGGGGGAAGTGTAGCATGAGCCCCGGTGCTGGTTCTGAGGAAGTTTCAGAACATTCTGAGGTAAGGACTGCCAGTTAGGCAGTTTGAAAGTGCCCTGATGATACCACAGGGGTCCCACCCCTCATGTCTGGTATCAGGGCGCTGGGTAAATCGAGACAGACCTGAAAATGTTAATAAATCTGCCCTGACCTGTACGGTTCTGTGAGATAGAGCCCATATATGGGTAGATATGATTTCTAGTCCCCAGGACAAGGGGAGGGCTCATCTCATCTTCTAAGGGGGTGTGTGGCTCCCCGCCCTCACTCCCTCCTACTGAATCAGGGGCATAAGAATGGCAGAGGAGCCAAACTCAGTGTCCTCCACCCTGAAAACATCTTGAACTCATCGGTGCCAGCTTGAGGATATGCTGGCATCCACCTGGTCTGAACTCTGAACCTGGATTGAAACCCAGAACTCTGATTTTTCCCACAAAAAGGACATCTTTCCAAGAACTAAGTATTTTTCTCCCTTCTTTTATTTTTTATACTGGCTATTGCTGTCTTAATAATTGTGATTTTAATAATTGTCTGTATATATTAATTATTTATATTGCGTGAATAAACGACTTTCTCCAAGTCATTCACTGTCCGCTACCCTGCTTATCAGCACACACAGAACTGATCCCGGGTCTCTGAAGATACGCTACTGTTTGTTTGTTGTTGGCTAGACAGAATATCGTGTGTTTAACCGTTTTATTCGCAGGACTAGTCAGTTAGTGGGCTCCACGGTCCCATGGTAACCGCGGTGGTGGCAGTTTACTCTGAACCAGTGGGTGAAGTTGTAATCACCCGTGTCTCACAGGCTCCCTTCTGAGTTGTCTGCGGCTAATTCTTAATGGTTCCTGCGCATTGACTGCGACCAGAGTTCGCACGATCTGTGCGCTGGCACCGTTTAGAAGGCTAAGTGCGGTCAGCCACTAGGGCTCCTGTGACAGTGTTAGGCAGCGGTTGGGACCTGTGTTGTGCTGAAAAGTATCTAAGATAGCGCTAGCGCTATCCAGAAACGAACTAATTCGTTGGTGTAGCTGGAAGGCAATATATTTTTTATGTATACAGAGAGACTGTGTAGCCAGTACCCCTCCCCAAAAGTTTTATTTTATTTGGCATGAAAATGTCCGGGAACTACCAGAACATGTGCCTGTTGGACCTGCAAAATCTTTGCCAAGCGAGAGGCATTGACGTCGGCCGCAGGAAACAACAGGACCTGATAGCAGACTTGTCCAGATGGGATACCCAGCAACTGCGGGAGCCGGGAGTGTCCGCCAGAGACTGTCAGTATGGACCCCAATCCCAGAGTTTCTGAAAGTACTCGCCTGGAACCGGCCAGTACTGGACTGTCCGTTTGTACTGATCCGCTAATGCAGCAGGCATTACAAAAGCTGATGGACACTGACCTGGACAAGTACCTGCAGTACATGCGTGAGGAGCGCCAATCTGCAGAAGCGCGGACAGAGCGCCAAATGCGGGAGGAACGGGAGCGGCAAGCTGCTGCTGCTGCTGCTGCTGAACGCCACGCGGAGAGGGATGCCGCTGAGCGAGAACGGGAGCGCCAACGACAGCATGAGCTAAACATGGCAAAAGTGCAACAGGCCAGCCGGAGTTCACCGCCCAGCCTCCCTGCTGAAGGAGCTGCAGCACCCGTAAGTGCAAAATTTAAATTTGCTAATATTGAAAAAGACACAGACATTGACTTGTTTTTGCGGTCTTTTGAAAAAGCGTGCCGTCAGTATCGTCTGTCCCAAGACCAGTGGGCCAGACATCTGACACCTTTGCTGCGCTACAAAGCGCTTGATGCCTTCGCAGAATTGCCTGCGGAGAAGGATAATGATTATGCTGCTATAAAAGACGCTATCATTACTAAGTACCAGCTGACGCCAGAAGCCTATCGGAAAAAGTTCAGGGCCTGGCAGAAAAAGTCTTCTGATTCGTACCGAGATGTGGTCAGCAGCTTACTCACCACACTCCGCCAGTGGACCTTAGGCCTCACCAAAGGGTCTTATGGCGTCCTGGAGGACTTGATAGTCCTCGAACAATTTCTGAACATTTGCCCTGCTGATGTACGACAATTTGTGTTGGAGCGCAAGCCTGCGTCAGCCACTGTCGCTGCAGACCTTGCTGAGACTTTTGCAACTACCCGGGTGGCTGATACCCGCAGAACTGTCCCATCCAGCTGGAGAGGAGGTCAGCCCAATACCTCGGCAGACCCTTCTGCCCCTGTGAGCCGTCAGCCACAGAGGCCATCCAGCACAGCTTCTGCACCCAGGGCTGCAGCCCCTGGAGAGGTCACCTGTCACTACTGCCGCCAGCCCGGACACATGAAATTCGACTGTCCGGAGCGGAGACAGACACCACCAGCACCTGGATCATCTGCATCACCTGTACCTCACCCACAGCAGAGGCAACCCGCCAGCGAACCACAGCCTGGATCATCAGATTTTGTCCTGTTTGCCCGCGGAAAGGAAATCCGCGACCGAACCGACCAGCAGCAACTTGTTAGAGTGAACGGCAAAGTTGTCACCGGATTTCGAGACACCGGAGCTGACATCACGTTAGTTCACTCACACCTTGTGCCAAAGGAGAGCATCAGCTCCAGCCGATCCCTTGCCCTTACTGGAGTAGAGGGCACCCTTTTTCACATAGCCCTCGCGACAGTGAAGGTGGATTGGGGATTAGGAATCCAAGAAAGGGTTGTTGGGGTTATGAAGGATCTCCCAGTCCCTGTGTTGCTTGGGACTGATTTGGGCAAGCTTGTGTCCTACTATGAACCTGCCACGACCGCCTTGTCGCTCACGGAAGGAGACGGACTCTCCACCCACCACCAGGTACTTTATACACTTGGGGGAGCACCAGGGGGAGGTGGGTTGAATGTGCCCAGTTCAAGGGTACCAGGTTCAATAGTGTCTGCTTCAAAGGCACCTGAGTTTGATGTACAGACTGTCTGTTGTGATGATGCTGTAACTGTACCTGAGTTTACTGTACAACCTGTCTGTAATGAAAAAATGTCTATACCTGTCAATGTCATTACTGCAGGCAATGATGATTTGAGTAATGTCCGTCTGTGCCATTCTGACAGTGTACCTGTGCTAGCAGTACCGCGCAGCTGCACTGCTCAGAACCCGAGCTCAGAACAGGTGGAGGGGGTTCCGGCCTCCTCCCCCTCCTCTGACCGCAGGGATGAGACCTTTCAGCCGCTGGCCTCGTGTGACATGAGCCAGTTGGCTGAAACTGACAACGCTGTATTCTCAGCCGCACTACAAAGTGACCCAAGCCTGGAGGTGCTCAGGCAGCAAGCCGCTGAGCCCCTCGCAGACGGGGCCGCTTTCAAGGTGTACTGGGAAGGTGGGAGACTGTACAGTGAGTCTGTACAGCCCCCTACCGGTAGATCACATGCGAATACCAAATGGCTTGTGGTCCCGAGTGCGTTCAGGGGACATGTGCTGAAATCCGCACATGATAATTCCCTGACAGGACACTCTGGTGTCCGCAAGACACTTGCATGTATTCGGAGGCAGTTTTATTGGCCCAGGATGAACAGGGATGTAGCAAACCACTGCAAAGCATGTGCAGTCTGTCAGGAGCCGGGAAGGTCCAGGGATTCCCTCGGGGTTCCTTTAGGTCCACAGCCACTTAGCAGGGAACCCCTGCGTGGGCGGGCTGTTGACCTACCCAAACCACTGCCCGTTGTCAGCAGTCCCGGCAGACACCACATCCGACCGCAGTGGCGCCAACGCCCTGTCCAGAACGGTCCATGTCGGGCCAAACCTGAAGGTAGCAGACCGCGACCTGTCCAGTGGAACCAAGCCGTAGGCGCCAAGGGGTTTTCCCGCCGTGCCGGCAGCTCGAGACCCATCAGCCAGGTTAGCGGCGCCGCCACACATCTTGCGGATATGTGTCTGAGCCGCAGACAAGAGGGAGGGCTGTCCCGGACGGTTGCGGGGCCGCAGACGCGTCCTGGAACCGCCCGTGAAGAAAAAGCGATCGCACTCGATTCTCTGCATCGATTGCGCTTCAGATCAATAAGACCAAGATTTGATGTGTAGTATCCCTCTGCCTAGGAACAGCTGGGGGATCTGTCTTAGCTGAGTAAGAGCCTGGGGGAGGTGTTAATTAGCTTGAACATCTTCCCTGTGGAAGGCACAATTTCCCTTTCTGGTCTGGGAACCAGGTGACACCTAGCTGATCTCATTTAGATGTTAATTAACCAAAGGGTGATCAGGATGCCTAGGTGCAGCCAGGCAGGCTACGAATCTCCGGGAGGTCTTGACACCTTGCTCACTGGTAAAGATCAAAGGGAAGTCAGCTGTTAGCAGCTAGAACACATCCTGAATAAACCTGAGTCTCATAGCATAATCCATAACTTCCCAGATCTGTCATATTTCTGGGGTTCCTGAGATGGCAGCTTCGCCAAACGTGGGGGAAGTGTAGCATGAGCCCCGGTGCTGGTTCTGAGGAAGTTTCAGAACATTCTGAGGTAAGGACTGCCAGTTAGGCAGTTTGAAAGTGCCCTGATGATACCACAGGGGTCCCACCCCTCATGTCTGGTATCAGGGCGCTGGGTAAATCGAGACAGACCTGAAAATGTTAATAAATCTGCCCTGACCTGTACGGTTCTGTGAGATAGAGCCCATATATGGGTAGATATGATTTCTAGTCCCCAGGACAAGGGGAGGGCTCATCTCATCTTCTAAGGGGGTGTGTGGCTCCCCGCCCTCACTCCCTCCTACTGAATCAGGGGCATAAGAATGGCAGAGGAGCCAAACTCAGTGTCCTCCACCCTGAAAACATCTTGAACTCATCGGTGCCAGCTTGAGGATATGCTGGCATCCACCTGGTCTGAACCTGGATTGAAACCCAGAACTCTGATTTTTCCCACAAAAAGGACATCTTTCCAAGAACTAAGTATTTTTCTCCCTTCTTTTATTTTTTATACTGGCTATTACTGTCTTAATAATTGTGATTTTAATAATTGTCTGTATATATTAATTATTTATATTGCGTGAATAAACGACTTTCTCCAAGTCATTCACTGTCCGCTACCCTGCTTATCAGCACACACAGAACTGATCCCGGGTCTCTGAAGATACGCTACTGTTTGTTTGTTGTTGGCTAGACAGAATATCGTGTGTTTAACCGTTTTATTCGCAGGACTAGTCAGTTAGTGGGCTCCATGGTCCCATGGTAACCGTGGTGGTGGCAGTTTACTCTGAACCAGTGGGTGAAGTTGTAATCACCCGTGTCTCACAGGCTCCCTTCTGAGTTGTCTGCGGCTAATTCTTAACGGTTCCTGCGCATTGACTGCGACCAGAGTTCGCACGATCTGTGCGCTGGCACCGTTTAGAAGGCTAAGTGCGGTCAGCCACTAGGGCTCCTGTGACAGTAATTAGCAGAAAAATCGATGTGTATATGCCCTGTTGTGTCTGTACATGTGTGTTGTGTAAACATTTTTTGTTAAACTGTATTTATTAATGACATAGCATGTTAATAATGTACAAACAGCACAATAAAATCATGGAACAATTTGTATGCAATGCCAAACTTTTACATACACAAATTATATTCCAGATAGGTAAACAACTATCTACTGATATAATAATAAACACTATGCATATGGACAGAGAAAAGACAGAAGAGTCTTCCAATGTATTTAATATATTTCTAGCCGATTACAAGGTCTAAAAATGGCTGGAGATCTTCACCCAGGGGAAGGGACACTTTTTCCATAGCAAGAAGTATTCTCCATTCAGAGACTTCTTAGTCACCCCTCAAACTAATAACAAGTTTTCCTATAACTCTTCTAGACCCGAGATCTCAGAGCTCCCAGTATAGAAACCTGTTCTCATAGTACCAGTCTCGACTATCTGATCTCTGTCCCTGTATAACTCAGATTGATTCGAATTTCTATCGTCCTCGCCCATAACCAAAAATAGGCTAAAAACAAAGAGTAAAACTTACACTAAAACCTAAAACTAGACCAACAGGCACCTAATGTACACCCCTGGCTCCTCTTAACTTTTCCCCCTCCCTCCTACCTTAGCCCACCACTCATTGATTACATTTTATATGGTGTAAGTTGACGACAATGTGATGCTAAAACCAATTCCGGGCATGACCCAGTCATGTTTGGCAAAATAAACGATTCTGATTCGATTCTGATTCTGAATTAGGCAGTATACATTGTGAGTCGTAAATTAGAATATAGATTTATTCCACGCCATAAAGTTAACAGTTAAAGTACTTAAACCAAATTTGAAATTAGACACAAAACTGAGTATTTAATTTAAATTTCACACTCTTCTTCCCCATTACACCTGCCTGTTATTCTACAGCTTCTCTTCTGAATGGTTGCCCTTTATAGACGTTGATGAATAAACCACTGTGAAAAGTTCAAGCTACAGAAGGCTTCTTATCTACTGCGTTCCCACAGACATTGCTAACATAGTTAAACACAGCAGTACTTCTCAGAGGGCAGTAACCTTACATTCTTTCTATATCTCATGCACATAATGCCACATTTATCTTGTGTATGCTACCTTTTATGATTACCTGCTGGCAGTATTTTTGGATATATATTATATGAAACCACTTTCATAAAGTGTTACAGAATATGATGGAAGGATGCAGATAACATAAGGAAACAACGTATGATAGAAATTTCTCTGTTTACATGTGTTGTACAATGGTTATACCTCACAACAAGGGTGTGCCAACGCACTGCAGATAACTATTAATCATTGCTTCCTATTGGTTCTTGTGTGATTGACAGCCTTACTTACCAAACAGAAGCTATAAGAATAGGGCTAGTCAAAAAAGGATAGGGACTTTACCTGAACTAATATCTGTTTCAGGTTCCTTTTGTCAGCGATTTGAAGATCTACACATACACATTTAGGAGCCTGCATTTCACATGTACTGTCAGTGTAGGCAGCCTCACGGGAAAAACAGTTCATAGTAAATAAGCTTCTCTCTAACTCCAGGGGAATAAGGTTAGCCATGACCAAGTGATCAATGAGCAGAGCTTGCAGATAGCTGTTTCAGCCTAAAATTGATCTTCATTGGTGTAAGGCGTGGATTAATGTGGCTCTATGAGTAGGACTTTGGAAATTAGAGCCGGTTGACGCTTATTCAGGAACCGTATCCGTGTTGTACGTTTGAATCGGACAAAACCGGAGCCACGGATTCCAATGTTAAAAATAGCGGCCGTCTTCACTATGATCAAAAAACGGATCCTTAGGTTCCATTCATGAAAACTGAACAGGGAGAGTCCGGATTTTGCACTTTTTCCCAGAGCCCGGATCCCCACGGAGGCAATGAAAGGCAACACAAAAACGGACTGCCGTTTCCACACAGAACTTTGCACAGGGCAGGGATGCCAAATCAGAATGCCTAAACCTCCTGCTTCCTTCCTATTGGCCAAAAAATGCTGGATGAAGCACCCCACACCCCTTCAGGTAACCCCCGCTGCTCCTGGACCCAGCCAGGTGTGCTGCCCGCTGGCTTGCTGTCTATAGACCTGATCACAGTTTCCCTCGCCCAGCGCCCGGTACTTGCAGATCATCAGCCTGGTTCCCCCGCTCTGCATCCTAATGCCCGGCATACTCAGCAGTCAGGTTAGCGTGGCCCGCAGTGATGATGAGGGAGGCGAGCGGTGACGGCGCAGATAAGGGAAGTATACTGTATACAACGCTTGCCTCCCTCACCATCACTGTGGGCCACGCTAATCTGACTGTTGCTGGGCATTGGGATGCACAGCGGGGGGAACCAGGGTGAGCAAAAAACGGAATGGAAATGGATGCTGCTATTTTGCAAAATGGATCCGTTTTTAGAAAAACGGATCTGTTTAAAATGCATTTCGATCTGCAACCAGACAAGTGTGGACTGAACCTAAGAGTTTTATAAAGTACCCACTTAATTTATGGTGACCCAAGAACCGTCCATTAGAGCTCATTTCCACAAGGGATGATCGAAAATTTGCATGCAGGGAAAAAGCATAGTGCCCACAGCATTTTTTTGGATGACGCATCCAAATGACATGTCTAGAGGGATTGGAATGTGTTTTTGCATCAACACAGGTGTCGGTGTCCATCTCAACACAAGTGGAAACGGACCCTTTGGCTTCTGTACAGGACTTAGGGCTAGTGCACACCACAAGAGCTTTTTAAAAGCTAGAGATTTTAAAAGCTCTTGCTAATGCAATGCTATCAGGGGATTTTTACAAAATCGCTTCACTCCAGTGTGAACAAACACATAGGATAACATTAGCAAGAGCTTTTAAAATCACAAAGCGCTCAGAAAATCTCTTCTGGTGTGCACCAGCCCTAAAAGAAACCTAAAAACCTCCTTACTTAAAAGGAAACTGTAAGGGGGTCGGGGGAAAATGAGCTGAACTTACCCGGGGCTTCTAATGGTCCCCCGCAGACATCCTGTGTTGGCGCAGCCACTCCCCAATGCTCCGGCCCCGCCTCCGGTTCACTTCTGGAATTTCTGACTTTAAAGTCAGAGAACCACTGCGCCTGCATTGCCGTGTCCTCGCTCCCGCTGATGTCACCAGGAGTGTACTGCGCAGACACAGACCATACTGGGCCTGCGCTGTGCGCTCTTGATGACACCAGCGGGATCGAGGACACGGCAACGCAGGCGCAGTGGTTCTCTGACTTTAAAGTCAGAAATTCCAGAAGTGAACCGGAGGCGGGGCCGGAGCATCGGTGAGCGGCTGCGCGGGCACAGGATGTCTGCGGGGGACCATTAGAAGCCCCGGGTAAGTTCAGCTCATTTTCCCCCGACCCCCCTACAGTATCCCTTTAAAGGTCTGAAACAGCGAACTGCAAGCTGGAATAGTAAGGCTCTGAAAAAGTTAATAGGCTGTAGGCACACTGTATACTAGCAGCTTTGGAAGTGTATTTGAACTTTCAGGGACATAAAGGTGTAGTGATTACCATATTCAGTTAATAAGCAGAAGAGGTGCATCATAGAAGTTCCTTCGGACATATGTAGGCTGACATTTATTTTCTTTTACCTCTTCCCTTAGCATTAGTCTCTGGCCGCTTAAGTACCAGAGACTTTTTGGTTAAGAAATGGGGCTCACCAACATCATGCTGCACGGACCCATCTCCTGGCAATTCGCACCACTCTCCAGTCACTACAGTCCATTAGCTCTGCTGTCGGTATGATAGCAGAGCTCTTTGAGCTGGTCAGATGCCAATTTCATTGGCTCCTGACCCTGTAATCACTGTGAGACAATCATACTGACAACAGAGCGAGTGGGCTGCAGCGACAGGAGAGCGGCGGTAGCATGCAGTGCATTGATTGAAATCTACATCCTGGCAGGGTTACCAGATCCCAAAATTACCAAGGTCCGGAAACAGTTAAATGCACATTGCCTGGCAGTTCCACTGATCCACTGCCTCCAATAGTTTTAGCCATAGGCCCCCTGAAAAATTGTGCAGATCAGTTGTTTTAGGCAAAAATCTGACAAGATCAGCTTAAAGAGACTCTGAAGTCGTTGCCGTTATTTCTTCACTAACTTCATTAGCCCTAATGCCCTACCTAAAACACTGCTTCCCTGCGGCTGAAATCGTTAAAAACCTCCCCCCCCCCCCCCCCCCGAATCCTAGCACAATCATCCACAACTTCCTGGGCGTGGATTTTTCTGCTGGGGGAGGCAGAGCTTTTCGTTGTGGCTCTGCCTCCATCATCGTCAATCAGCGCTAATAGCTACTGCCGAAAGCTCTGCAAGCTCACAGGAAGTGATCCCCTAATCTCCCCCTGGGATTTCTGGGGGTTTTCTAATGATTTCAGCTGCTGGGATGCGGCGTTTTAGGTAAGGCATTAGGGCTAATGAAGTTAGTGAAGTAAAAACTGCATTTTAGCGAGACTTTAGAGTCTTTAATACCTCTTTCTGCTGTTATTTAGACACTACTGCAGCCAAATAGATCAGCGGGGTCTGCCAGGCAACTGGTATTGTTTAAAAGGAGATAAATATGGCAGCCTCCATATGTCTCTCACCTCTAAAGTGACTGAGTTAACCGAAACACATCCTGTCCTGCTGTTCTGTGCTAAAATGGTGCCGAATGCAGGTGTTCCGGTTCCAAACCACCAGGTCCTGGATTTGAACATCAACACTAACTCTCTGTTCTGCAGCATTGTGTGTATCTTACTTGGACATTGCATCAGAAGTTGATGGCGCTATATTCTGTAACTCAATAATAATAATAATAGTAATAACAATAACGAAATAACAGGTTGAATGTACATCAAACAGATCTTTTAATTTTTTTTAGCTAGATCATTACACTGCAAACAAATGGTTAGATTGTACAATCTAGATGATATGATGTATGGCCAGGTTTATTGTACTAAGCCCCTGTATATAGTGTTTACAGCGTGCATGTGGAATTGCAAGCATCTTGTGAAATGTCTCAGCAGTACAGATCATATTAAGAGGTTCTCGCAAGGCTGCAATGTTCAGCAGAGAGGAAGTAAGATTATGTTACATAATGCTGGCATTCTTTTCTAGCGGAAAAGGTGACCTCCCTGGGGAAGGACTGGCACAGACCCTGCCTGAGGTGTGAGCGCTGCTCAAAAACTCTGACTCCTGGCAGTCATGCTGAAGTGAGTGGCTGCTATTCATATTCCTTCATATTGTTTTTTAACCATAGTGACACATGACTGCAGGATACACAATGGATGATGTCATTACCTTTGCATTTCCTCAGCTGTTCTGTTTTATTTCACGTCTTACCCATCCATGCCCACTCAGGAAGCAGGTGGTGCTGCAGTAATATAATGTTATCACCAAGCTGAGGAGACATTCACTGGGAAGTGTAAAGCAATATTAGCCAAGAGAATCACAAAGAATATGCTTTATACAAATTATTATTTCACAAATAGTTACAGTAAAATAATATTGTAAAGCATAATGCATCTACACAGGCTCTTGCACATAGCATACTATTTTCTAACAGCAATTACAGACTCTATGGCCCGTGGGTTTATAAGGGGAGAAGTTTTCACAATTTAGTAGGGATGGTCAGAATTACCGAATTTCAAATCTGCTAAAATTTTGCAAAAGGTTCTAAAAGATTTCCAAATTTTGTGGATTCCAAGTTTGCAATGTGCAATTGCAATTAGTTACTAACTTGTATAGATAACAGTTCTAGTACTTGCAGTACAAAAATATAGAGTAGGAATGGACATTTTTTGTAGGACTAATGGCTGCCGTACTCTGGTCGATTGCCACCAGACTGAATCTGATCAGAGAGGGATCTATTAGCTGCCCATACATTGCACACAGATTTTGCATCGATTTCAGCATAAAATTGATTCACAACCTGTGGAGCTACCGCTGCCTGCCTCGCCGTCCCTGCTCCCCGAACCAGCAGCAATATATCACCTGTCCGTAGGCGCGAGTCCCCGGGTCCGTGCTGACACTTTCTCCGGCTGGCCTTCTCCATCTTCTCTTCACTTCCTGTCCCGTCCTGTGGCAAGCCGGAAGTTCAAACAGTAGAGGGTGCTCTAGTGTTTGAAGTTCCCCTTCTCACGAGACGGTACAGGAAGTGGAGAGGAGATGCAGAAGATGGCCAGCTGGAGAAAGGGACAGCGCGGACCCGGGAACTCGCGCTAGCAGACTGGTGATGTATTGCTGCATCGGTCGTCACCGAATCGAATGCCGCTAACGGCTCGCACCCGACCCGCCGGCAATCGAGCAAAATTTTCTGCCTGGACAGATTGATTGAATCGATAGATTTCGGCTGGAAATCGGTTGATCGGTCAGCATTTTGTTATCAATTTCACAGCAGATTCGATCACAGTGATCGAATCAGCTGTATATCGCCGGGAAATCGACGTAGTTTATGGGCACCTTAACACTGTATGTAGCTATGTCTATCTCATCATGTCATATGTCAGTTCAGGTACACATTCATTAATTTAAGTGAGACTTGAAGCCCAAATATAGTTTTAGCTATACCTTATCGCCTAAAAGTTTAAAGTGTCTCTGTAAACCCAACGTTAATACCAAATGGTGGTCCCTTGCATCTGGGTTGACCACCTGGCTCCACCTGGCACTAGACAGTGCATGCAACAATTTTTGTGTTATTATTTCACTATGCTTTTAGTAGTCCATACTATGCCTCAGTATGGGTCCAGTGATGGATAAAAACCTTTCCCATCTAAAAGCAGATACTTTTAATAAGCCTTTACTAGGCTTGCAAGATCATTTAAGATGACAACATTCTCTATTTTCTCAAGCTCAGGAGAACCTTCGGGCCCTATGGCAGGGGAAACTTGTAATTACATCCTTTCTATGCAACAAGTCTATAGTGTAGTGACATGTATCAATCCACTGCTTACACTGCATGGGGAAGGCACTGACTGAATCCCTCTCAGAAGACTGCAGCTTAAACCAACAACAGTCTGTGGTGCAGGAAGTATCCTGTGTCCCGGTTACTGACCCGATCATTTGAAAGTTATAAATCTGCCATTGTGTCTTTCTGGTTATGGATGGCTATTTGCAGCTAAAAGACTGCTATCAAGGAAAACATATATGTATGTGTACACATGTATTTTACATTTAAGTTTTTAGTTTCTTCATTCATCTTTAGACAAACATAATAGTAGAGGATGTATGGGTTGTGAGCTAACTGGGGTCCCTAGTCCAAAGGGCTCATCTGGGGCCATCCTTCAGCCACGGCATTATCACTTAATTATTTCAATAGAGAATCACCATAGAGATTATGATCACCTCTATATGTGCAATTAATACTGGTGATCCGTAAAGTGAATCTGAAGCGGGCAATAAAAAAAAAATTCCTCTATTTCTCAGTCCATCCTAAACACTAGCGTGGATCTGGCCCTCCAGACCTGGAGTTTGACACCTGTGCTCAATGGCATCCAAAGCCTTCCCTTTGCATAGGTAAGTATCTGACTTTTTTTTTGCCAGTTTCAGGTTCACTTTAACAAATTGTTCCCCTTCCCCTCTTTAAAGGGACTCCGTGCACCTCTCATGGGTATGCCTTTAAGCAAGACGACTTCCAACAAAGTCGTGATATGACCCCTCTGGAGGAGCCTCTTGACACTTCCTCTTCCTGCTTCATTCAGTGATGCACTTTTCTAAGAGAGAAGACAGGGTTGACCCAGAAGTTATAACATAGCCAAGATGGCAGCCGCAATTTTTAAATTGAAATCGAACGAAAACTATTTGGTGTAGAATGGCGATTCAGGCATCAAATGAAAGAGGAGAGCACAAGCTACAGGTGTATGCATCTTTAAGTACTTTGCATTACTGGTCGGAGTCTTAAAGGCATGCCCATGAGAGGTGCTCGGAGTCCCTTTAAACCTTTCCTTGAAAGGTAGATTTGATGGGGTCCACGACCTCCAACTGATTTATGTGCCAAAGTGGTTGTAATTAAATTTATCCCACACATTGTACAAAGGAGAAATCATGTGATGATGCTGAGCCATTATCCAATATGTAAGGTGAGAAATACAAGACATGGGAAGTTTAGAACTTTAACAGACTACAAGCTGAAATAGGAAAGTATTAGGGTAGCTGAGTAGAATTACAAATTCCTTGGTAGGTAACATGTGAAATTACCTTTATGAGTTTTCATGTGAAACTGTGAATCTCCTCTTAATTATTATTAATTATCTAGCAAACCCATTCATATGAAGTATATTTGTATTTACAGTAGATTTCTTTTTCACCTAGTAGCTTTATATTATATTGATTACACTGACTTTCTATTTTGTTTTCACAGCATGATGGGCAGCCATACTGTCACAAACCTTGCTATGGAATTCTTTTTGGACCAAAAGGTTGGTTTTAAACTCGCACTGAAAAAATACAATTATGCACTACAGTATTGTTGCACACGGATCATATTTGGGTCGGGATGAGATTAATAGTAATAGCGTCCCACAGGGATCACTGCTAATTTTTAATCTGCTGTTTAATAATTTGGTATGGACAGGTTGTTGGGATTTCTTATGGATGATGTTATTTATAATATGTTGGAAAAAAAAACAACTATCATAGGTTGTTATATGGCAGATATAATTTTAGGTAAAAAGCAAAGGAAAGCTGGTGTTCAAATAGTATAACAATAACTGGAAGTATATAAAGCTTTAATTAACTTACTTTGCCCATAAAATTTGCATCTAAATAATCAATTCACACTTCATACACACAGCAGTGAGCCATCTGGTAGCCTTAAGGGATACGTCCAGGCAAAGACAAACTAAAAAATCCACTTACCTGGGGCTTCCTCCAGCCCCTGGCAGCCGTTCTGTGCCCTAGCCGCAGCTCCGTTGGCTCCCGGTCTTCTCCGCTGCAGAGGCCGACCTCTCGAGGTCGGCTTCCGGGTCGGTGTCTTATGCGCTCCACCGTTGATTTCATCAGGACTGCACTGCGCAGTGCAGTCCTAATGATGTCAGCGGTGGAGCGCATAAGAAGCCAACCCAGAAGCCGACCTGGCAAGGTTGGCTTCTGCAGTGAAGAAGACCGGGAGCCACCGTAGCTGCGGCAAGGGCACAGAACGGCTGTTATATTAGACAGTACATAAAACAGCAGCCGCTCCCTGTATCAGGCACCTCTTTCTTGTTCCTGGTGCTGTTTACTCCACGGCGCTTCCAGAGACATATAGGGCTTGATTCACAAAGCAGTGCTAACTGTTAGCACGCCTGTGAAAACCCCCTTAGCACGTCTAAACAAGCTTTTCGCGCATAAAACTTTACGCGCGCAAAACTTTATGCGCGTAAAACTTTACGCGCGTACTGCACAGAGCGCAGGGCGCTCCGCGCGAAGTGCCCATTAAAGCCTATGGGACTTAGCGCGCGTAAAACTTTGCGCGCGTAAAACTTTGCGCGCGCAAAGTTAGCGCGCGATCTGATTGAGAAATCCGGTGCTAATCTACTTAGCACCCTGGTTAGCGCGTCTAAAGACTTTACACGTGCTAAGTAGGTTAGCACCGCTTTGTGAATCAAACCCTTTGTGTGCAAGTCTTGGCCGGCGACTCCACACGCTGGCTGCAGATTCCCGTCAGCTGCTTTACTTGGGCTCTCTCTGCCCTGCATGGCATTCGGGTAGGGGTCAATTGACTGTGGCGTCACTTCCTCCCTCAACACTCACAAGGATCTTACAAACTTGGAATCTGCATACAGCCCTTGGGTCTTGCATACAGCACTGCAATTCCAGGCTTAAAGTGGAACTTCAGTGAAAATAATCTAATAAAAAAGTGTTTCATTTTTACAATAATTATGTATAAATGATTTAGTCAGTGTTTGCCCTTTGTAAAATCTTTTAAATCCCTGATTTACAGTCTGATATTTATTACATGGTGACATTTTTACTGCTGACAGGTGATGTAGCTGCTGCATGCTTTTTTGGCAGTTAGAAACAGCTGTAAACAGCTATTTCCCACAATGCAGCAAGGTTCACAGACAGGAAACTGCCAAGAGTACATACTCAGAATTTCTTTGTGGGAGGGGTTTCACCACAATATCAGTCATACAGCGCCCCCTGAAGGTCTATTTGTGAAAAGGAATACATTTCTCATGTAAAAGGGGGTATCAGCTACTAATTGGGATAAAGTTCAATTCTTGGTCGGAATTTCTCTTTAAAGCAAGAGTGTCCAAGGTGATACTGTTAGTAGTTTTGGGATTCTCTGATAGTGCTGTGCTTTTATCAGTCTTTTCATATTTTCTGTTGCTGTTGTTTTTTTGTGTGTTTGTTTGTTTTGTTTTGTTTTGTTTTTTCTCTGTGATTAATGTTTCAGAGCAAAAATGTAATTGTGAGTTTCATACCATTTTATCATGTGCAGGTCAGGTATACTAAAGAACATCTGAGGTGACACAATGATTTTAGGCTTTACCTGGGGCTTCTCCCAGCCCTTAGAAATCTGTGTGCCCCTCACTGCAGATCCGATGTTCTGATCTGCATCCATATTGATCACCAACCTGCCGGATCACCGGTTCTGCGCATGCCTGCGCCCGTCCGTGTGATCGCACGAGGAGGCAGAGGAACATTGCAGCACAACGGAACTGCAGCGGTGAGGAACACACAGACTTCTAGAGGCTGGAAAAAGCCTGAGGTAAGGAAAGCATAAAATCAATGTGTCACCTCAGATGTCCTTTAAGTTTAACGGGATATATGTAATTTACATAACATATTATGCTAATTGCATAACTAGGTGTATACATTCTGCACTTATGTTGCCTGGTACACAGGTTATGTAAGTGTTACGTGTATAAAGTAGATTGCCCAAAATCTGTTGCGTTTCAGAACACATTGTGCTTGACCTTCATACCAGACACAGATTTCCAGGCTGAGTGTCTCTAATAACACTGATATTACAAAGAAGACATAACTAAAAGACCATGGCCTTTACTGTTCACACATGCTTTTTAGGAATGGAAAAATTTGAGGACAAGTTTTATATATTGTGAGGTACAGAGCAATTGTATGCTTGTTTGTGGTTTGAATTTAGAGAAAAAGGTCCTGGATAGCGAATGTTGTTGCTTGTTAGCAACAACACTATCGTGCAGATTCATTTGGGATCCAGGAATGGCATGTATTGGGAGAAGGCCTGAGTCTGGCAGAGAGAGGGTTAATTTGCTCACCTGCATGAATTGCAAGTGCCTGCAGCTCTCCGTATGCAGTGGGCTGTGTGTGGAGCAAGAAGGCTCCTGAAAGGCTGTGCAGCAGAGAGGCTGCAGCTCTCAGTGTGCAGGGGACTGTGTGTGGAGCAAGAAGGCTCGTGAAAGGCAGAGAGGCTGCAGCTCTCCGTATGCAGTGGGACTGTGTGTGGAGCAAGTAGCACTCCTGAAAGGCTGTGCAGCGGAGAGGCTGCAGCTCTCAGTGTGCAGGGGACTGTGTGTGGAGCAAGTAGCACTCCTGAAAGGCTGTGCAGCGGAGAGGCTGCAGCTCTCAGTGTGCAGGGGACTGTGTGTGGAGCAAGAAGGCTCGTGAAAGGCAGAGAGGCTGCAGCTCTCAGTGTGCAGGGGACTGTGTGTGGAGCAAGTAGCACTCCTGAAAGGCTGTGCAGCGGAGAGGCTGCAGCTCTCAGTGTGCAGGGGACTGTGTGTGGAGCAAGAAGGCTCGTGAAAGGCAGAGAGGCTGCAGCTCTCAGTGTGCAGGGGACTGTGTGTGGAGCAAGTAGCACTCCTGAAAGGCTGTGCAGCGGAGAGGCTGCAGCTCTCAGTGTGCAGGGGACTGTGTGTGGAGCAAGAAGGCTCGTGAAAGGCAGAGAGGCTGCAGCTCTCAGTGTGCAGGGGACTGTGTGTGGAGCAAGTAGCACTCCTGAAAGGCTGTGCAGCGGAGAGGCTGCAGCTCTCAGTGTGCAGGGGACTGTGTGTGGAGCAAGAAGGCTCGTGAAAGGCAGAGAGGCTGCAGCTCTCAGTGTGCAGGGGACTGTGTGTGGAGCAAGTAGCACTCCTGAAAGGCTGTGCAGCGGAGAGGCTGCAGCTCTCAGTGTGCAGGGGACTGTGTGTGGAGCAAGAAGGCTCCTGAAAGGCTGTGCAGCGGAGAGGCTGCAGCTCTCAGTGTGCAGGGGACTGTGTTTGGAGCAAGGTGGCTCCTGAAAGGCTGTGCAGCGGAGAGGCTGCAGCTCTCAGTGTGCAGGGGACTGTGTTTGGAGCAAGGTGGCTCCAGAAAGGCTGTGCAGCGGAGAGGTTTCAGCTCTCAGTGTGCAGGAGACTGTGTGTGGAGCTAGAAGGCTCCTGAAAGGCTGTGCAGCAGAGAGGCTGCAGCTCTCAGTGTGCAGGGGACTGTGTGTGGAGCAAGAAGGCTCCTGAAAAGCTGTGCAGCAGAGAGGCTGCAGCTCTCAGTATACAGGGGGCCGTGTGTGTAGCAAGGAGGCTCCTGAGGAGCCGTGCAGCAGACAGGGCTGCCAGACCTGTTGCAGCAGGGAAGCTGCTGAAGTGCTGGAGGAGATGGACTCCAGTACTGGTAATCCAAGAGAAGCCTGGAAAAGGTGAGTGGCCAAGGACTGCCATTAGGCATGTGGCGGGGTGTCACTGAAGAGCCAGTGTGGCTGTGAATAGTAAACAAGGGTGGTATGCAATGACCCCGAAGATAACCCGAAGGTCAGGGTTGGCACAGAGGCAGAGTGCGGTGCCTACAGTGTGATTGCTAAATACCCCGTGTGGTGGATTGTTTCTGTCCTGGACATTGTTTTGACTGACAAATAAAGCTGTATTGTTTTATTTTAACCCTAAAAAGATTCACTGGCTGGTATGTGGTGAATCTTGTGTGCTTTGATCTCCTCTGTCAACATGAGCTAAACAACTCAACTTCCCCAGAATATCACAATATATAGAATAAAAATCTAACAGCATGCTCAGCCAGCATCTTCCAACCAGCCACATCCTCAGATATCAGTATCTTGCAAATTCAGAGTGACCTTTTGTGTGAAATGAGGCCTCAGTAGCTAAGAAATCCTGTTTTAAAGTTCAGTAGGCATGTTCTAAGATAGATGATGCGTGATTATGCATATTTTGTATGTAAAAATCTGTTTGGTCCATTTTCAAACTGCATAATCCTGACCTAATACTACCTCTTGTAACAAAGGAAGAGTTTATAAGATGCATGTCGGGATTCCTGCTTTATCACTGAAATATGCTTATAAAAAAACAGTATTTAAAAAATGATATCTTTGAATTACTAACTGAAAAAAAAAGGAAGTGCGAGCTTTCTGGGGGTCTAGTTCCTTTCTGCGGGCATATTTTCAGATAAATGCTCTACCTGAAGAAGGGTGCTTGAAATGTGATTTATTTTTTGTTAAGCCTTTTTTTTAATACTGTATCTTGTTTTGTATGCTTCCCAGTACATTTATTCTCTTGGCAAACTCGGTACAAAAACCTTGCCTTTTGCTTCTTACCACTAGATGTCAGTGTTGTTCTAAACAAGTTGTTATCTGAACAGAATGTTCTGTGGAGTAAATAATATCTGGTAATAATGAAAAAAAAATTGTAATTAAATAACATTGTGAACTTCTGCCAACTAAAAACAATTATGTACAACATGAATATCAGATGTAATCTGACCTGAGCCATTTTGGCAAGTTCCTTACCCAGCATTGTTTTCCTTTAAGTTATGCAGAAAGGCACTAAGTAGCATGCTATATATAGCTTATTGATTCCTCTTACCTCATGTTCACCTATTTTGCCCTTAGACTGTAATCTTACTGTAGGAGAAGATCTCTTCTGTAGCATTTGAATATTAGAATATCTAGCTGTATCTGTGAGGGGTTACATCTTTATGTATATTCAATTGTACAACTTTATTATCCGTTTGTGAGAATAAAAATAATTTTTATTTGGCCAAATAAGTTTGTACTTGCAAAGGAATTTGACTTCGCAGTTACTTAAAGGGAACCTTAACTGAACGGGGGGTAAAGAGTTTTACTTACCTGGGGCTATTACCAGCCCCCCGCAGCAGTCCTGTGCCCTCGGCGCCGCTCTGGAATCCTCTGGTCCCCCGCTGTCACTTAGTTTCGTTTTTGACGACTCACCAGTCGCTGGCTGCCATGCGTATTATTGGACGCATTCACCAATGCAATTAGCGCTATTGCGGACCGCAACGCGTACATAAATACGCGTTGCCGCATTCCGCACGCGTAGATATGCGGCAACGCGTATTTTTGTACGCGTGGCGGTCTGCAATAGCGCTAATTGCATTGGTGAATGCGTCCAATAATACGCATGGCGGCCAGCGACTGGTGAGTCGTCAAAAACGAAACTGAGTGACAGCGGGGGACCAGAGGATTCCAGAGCGGCGCCGAGGGCACAGGACTGCTGCAGGGGGCTGGTAATAGCCCCAGGTAAGTAAAACTCTTTACCCCCCATTCAGTTAAAGGACTTGCGAGGCCAAAATCCGGCCCCCAAATGTAAAAAAAGTTATCTACCTGTATGACTTTCTAAGGCACGGAGGACGCCGTCCGTGCCCTCCGTGCCGTTCCGCCGGGTCCCCGCCTCTCAATACGACCCCGAATGGCTCCCGACCCCACGGCCAGGGTCGGGCTCTGCTGCCTGTATAAAGATGGCCGCCGACCCTGGCCGCGGCTGCGCACTCCGCATGGCCGCTACTGCGGCTGCGCAGCACTAGGGCCAACCCCCCGATCCACGCTACAGGAAACAGCCTGTTGCGTGGATCGGGGGGTTGGCCCTAGTGCTGCGCAGCCGCAGTAGCGGCCATGCGGAGTGCGCAGCCGCGGCCAGGGTCGGCGGCCATCTTTATACAGGCAGCAGAGCCCGACCCTGGCCGTGGGGTCGGGAGCCATTCGGGGTCGTATTGAGAGGCGGGGACCCGGCGGAACGGCACGGAGGGCGCGGACGGCGTCCTCCGTGCCTTAGAAAGTCATACAGGTAGATAACTTTTTTTACATTTGGGGGCCGGATTTTGGCCTCGGAAGTCCTTTAACCACTTCGCCATATCTGGACGCATATATCCGTCCAGATAGGCAGTGGTGCTGCAGCCGTGTGGTGCGCGCGCCCGCGCGCGCCCCCGCTGCCTCCCGCTGCCCCCCCGATCAGTGAATGGGAATATAATTCCCATTCACCGATCCAAGTCCCCGGCAGAAATACTGACGCTTTCTCATCAGAGAGCGTGGTATTTCTGCCCCCAGGAAACAACTTCTCTTCATTTTAGTTCCTAGATGCGACATCGTTCGCATCTAGGAACTTTTTGAATGTGGCCATCTTGTGGCCAAATAGTAAACTGCACCCACATACCTGTATTGAATAAAAAATACATTATTTTACATCTAAAATTGGCTATTTACCTCCCAAACTAAAATTACCCAAATACATTTTTGTATTAAAAAAAATAATAAAAAAAATTACAATTAAAAAAAAAATACATAAATAGTTACCTAAGGGTCTGAACTTTTTAAATATACATGTCAAGAGAGTATCTTATTACATTTTTTAAAATTATAAGCTTGTAAATAGTGATCGACGCAAATTGAAAAAATGCACCTTTATTTCTAAATAAAATATCGGCGCCATAAATTGTGATAGGGACGTAATTTAAATGGTGTAATAAGCGGGACAAATGGGCACATAAAATGCATGGGTTTTAGTTACTGTAGCATGTATTAATTTTAAACTATAATGGCCAAAAACTGAGAAATAATGTTTTTTTTCCATTTCTATCTTAATCTTCCTGTTAAAATGTATTTACAGTAAAGTGGCTCTTAGCAAAATGTACTACCTAAAGAAAGCCTAATTAGTGGCGGAAAAAACGAGATATAGATCAATTAATTTTGATAAGTAGCGATAAAGTTATTAGCGAATGAATGGGAGGTGAACATTGCTTGGATGCATAAGATTTTCGAAGCTGTAGGCTGAAGTGGTTAAGGTTCCCTTTAACCGCTGAAGACAGTGTATGGGTTAAAATAGGTAGCAAGCAGGGTGAGAATTGTTCATTTTCCATTTCTCTTCTGTAATGTTTTCAAGTCAAAGCTGTTTGTGCTGGATGGATTAGTGCTCTTCTGCATAAAGCATTGCTGCAGCCTGAGGGAAGAAGCTATTCCTGTGCCTTATAGGAAGACAGAAAGGTGAAAAAAGCCACACACTGTATTGGGTGGTGGGGTAAAAAAGGGGCCATGCCCAATAGGAAAGGTCTCACCTATTTGTGGATGACACTTTATCCCTCTTCAGCCGGGGCTTCGATTAGTAGGTCCTTGCTGTTGGTCGTTGCTCCAGGGTAATGCTGGTTGTAGTGGTGTGCGGATAAAGCAGAGGTACCTGCAATGAGAGGCTGTTTCTGTTTGAAGGTTTTTATTTTGTTACACCCTTGCTTTTGTTTGCTTGTTTTTCTCACCAAACCCCCTCACATCACCAGGGACATCTGCCTGTACTGACCAAGCACAATTTTGGCACGCAAGGACCTACCAACCGAAGCCCAGTCCACGGCTCTAGAAGGACAAAAGCATGAATGCTGTAAAACCCTCCAGCCTCCACAAATAGTTATGACCTTTCCTATTGGACATTGCCCCGTCCTACCACCTATTACAGTGTGTGTTTTTCTCTCCTTTCTGTCTTCCTATCCAGCACTGTTTCACAGAGAACTGCACCTCCCAGGCTCACAGATCACTCTCTGCCAATAATCCTATTGTCAGACAAAACCTACATTCCTGTGCCTGGAAGTTTTTGTTGCAACTGACCAGTATTTCACCCCTGAAGGCAAAAATTGGAATATAGAGTGAGCCGGGTAAGAGGGGTTAGAGGATTCAGAGGCTATCTTAGTCGTCTCTGTGTTAAATGAAGCTTCACTTTCTGCTTCTGGAATATAATTTTCTCCTTTGAACACACAACCCAATAAACCAGAGTATTCGCAACATATTGTTGGACCATTTAGCTAATAACCAAAGTACAACAGTGGGATCTCCAGCCACCAGCTGCCCTCTACTCCTTGTGATGCTCTACCTGCTGCTAACTAACCCTTGTAATTCTATATACACTTTTCCTGCTTGCTATCAGCTGAGTCATTTCTGCGGAACCTCACCAGACCTCATTCTCAACACTGAGAGGCGCTTTAAAATTCTACCTGCACAAGGCACTAAATATTAAGTGATTATAAAAATGCAAGTTGAAAAGATAAAACCTTTCCAGGTTTGACAAAAAAGGGCTTGTACCTAGACCACACCTAACCTGGTTCGTAAATATCTGACTTTATCAAGAGTTGAGTCATACACGTGTAGCCTCCTCTGTTCATATCATTCATTTATTAGTTCACCTTTGAATACTACACAAACTAGAGCCAAAAAACAACTGTCTCCAAAGGGCTGTAAATCAACGAACATCACAAGAAAAGATGCCCCATCTAAAGACATATCTGTGAGAAAGCGCAAAGGAGCCGCCGCCATGAGCCAGCGGCAGGCGGCTCCTTCCGCGCACAGCAGGCATTCGCACGGAGAGGCAGCCGCCTCCTCGCATCATGAGGCGGCTGCCTCCGTGCATCAGGGTATGGAGCGTGGTGAAAACGCCGCGTTGGACGCGGCGGTTAGCACGCAGGTCCCCGCTGCGGAGACTCCGCAGAGCGGGGCTGTGCTGGCTGGGACTCGTAGTCCCTCAAGCTTCAGAGTGACGCGCGCGCGCGCACTCAGACAGGATTTATTACACATAGGAGCAAGTCAGCTGACCAGGCAGATCAGCTGACTCTAACTCCACTCTCCATTGGTCCAGCAATCAGGGAGGTGCTGGGGCACACACATGGTACATATACTGCTGGCTGTTCATTCATCTGGTGTCTGGCGTTGCGATCACATATGTGGGAGCACCCAGATCCGTAGTCAGATCCTTAAGTGTGCCGGGACCAGCTGGAGCTGTAATCCTACACTTAGCTAGATATTGATAGCTAAAGTACTAGTTTGATTGTGATTACCTGTTATGACTTTTGCCTGCCTCGACTATCCTCCTGAACTCTGACCTTGTACCTCGATATTTCTGATACTCTGTTGCCGAACCTCGGCTCGTTCCTAGACTCTGTTTTTGCCTCCTGATTCTGTACCCCGATATATCTGATACCCCGTTGCCGAACCCTGCCTGTACTTTGACTCCGCCTTTGCCTACTGTATTTTTACTTTATCTGTCCGTGTGTTACGATCTGGCTTGTCCGACCTCGAGAACCGACCTCACGATTGGAGGCGGTTCCCAGTCCTGTTAGTGATACTTCTTCCTGAGTGTCACTCTTGGACTTTCCTTCCTACTGTCAATCTGACTCCTCCCGTCTTGGAGAGCTCAGGTCTGCGGAAGGAATCCGTGCAGTTCTCCTTGCTGCACTGAGGCCTAGGCCTCTTAGTGTTACAGTTACACCAAACACTACACTCTACTCAGGTGAACAGAGGTTAGCTAGTATATTGGATTATCGGTGATACTGCAGATCACATATAATCTGGTATACGTCTGTATTTCCCGTGACGCTGCAGGTCACCGGTAATCAGATCTCTCTGTGCTTCACCGATCGTTACAGAACGCCAGACCAAAAAATACTGATGGAACGCACTGATCCTCTGACTGTGCTTGCCACTTCGGTGGATAGCATTCATCAGGCACTAGGCCAGCACAAAGCCTTAATTGATGCCTTATCAGGCTCTGTGAGAACCCTCCAGACATCAGTTGATTCAGTGCGATCCCCTCCTAGTGATGACATCCGTATGCCTGTCCCTGATAAGTTTTCCGGCCACAAGTCTGACTTCCGGAATTTCAGGAGTAGAGTGTTGTCATATTTTGAGTTAAGGCCCCGATCCTCGGGGACTGAGACCCAACGGGTCATTTTCATTAAAACTTTGTTGACTGGAGACTCCCAGTCGTGGGCATACAACCTGCCCGCTACCGATACTGCCTTGACCTCAGTGGAGGAATTCTTTAAGGCCATGGCCATAATCTACGACGACCCCGACCTTGCTGCATCCTCAGAGCGGAAGCTCAAACTCTTACGGCAAGGCAGAGGGTCGGTCGAGGATTATGCGGCAGAGTTCCGTAGGTGGTCGGTCACCTCGAGATTTGATAATTTTGCCCTCATGGACTACTCTCTGTCTGGGTTGTCGGAAGAGGTTTCCGACCTAATGTTGACTGTGCCCGAGCCCAAGACAGTTGACGAGGCCATATCGTCGGCCATTCGAGTAGATCGCAGGCTACGCCATCAGAGGCAGGCTAGGAGTAGTCACCGGGTCAGGGTGACTTCGTACACAGTACCGGCTGTTGCATCCCCAGTAACAACAACTCCGCCTGTCTCAACCTCTCCGGCCTTGCCTCCACCAGAGCCAATGCAAATTGGTCGATCAAAACTGACCCAGGTGGAGCGGAGGAGGAGAATGACGGAACAACTGTGCCTATACTGTGCAGAGGCAGGGCATAGGGTGCGAAACTGTCCTAACAGGTCGGGAAACGGGTCTGCCTAGGAGTAGTGGGGGTGACACCCTAGGCCCACAATTTTCACCCCTTAAGGAGAAAAAACTGCTTCTCCCCTGTACGATTACATGGGAGAATAAGTCAGTAGCCACTGAAGCATTTATTGATTCCGGCTCAGCGGCTAATTTTATGAATCTTGCATTTGCTCAGGAGTTGGGTATTCCCCTCATTCCAGTGAATCCCCCCATTCAGGTCACGGCAGTGGACGATTCCCCGCTGCAACGGGAGCGCCCACTGTCACAGACTCCGGAAGTGAAAGTCACCATAGGGGTACTGCATGGGGAACTATTACGTTTTTTTGTGTTACACATGTCCACCTCCACCATTATCCTAGGCATGCCGTGGTTGCAAACCCATTCGCCGCAAATAGACTGGGCCACGGGGCAGTTAACCTCCTGGTCACCGCATTGTTTCCAACAGTGTTTGGGAAAATTGACATTGGGGCAAACCAAAGTTCAGGTGGGAGGTGTGCCAGATCAGTACTCTGAATATGCCGACGTATTTTGTCCCAAGGCAGCTGACAAACTGCCCCCACATCGGCCATTCGACTGTCCCATCGATCTCCGTTCAGGTTGTGTACCTCCCCGGGGCCATCTGTATAATTTGTCGGGACCCGAGAAAGTGGCCATGGGAGAATATATTCGTGAGAACCTAGCCAAGGGCTTCATTCGGCCATCTCGGTCACCCGCCGGGGCAGGGTTCTTTTTTGTTAAGAAAAAAGATGGGGGCTTACGGCCATGTATCGACTACCGGGGGCTTAATAAGATCACAGTGAAGAATCGCTACCCGTTGCCCTTAATAGATGACCTTTTCACACAGGTCACGGAGGCTAGGATATTCTCGAAACTGGATTTAAGGGGGGCATACAATCTTGTGCGGATCAGAAAAGGTGACGAATGGAAAACGGCCTTCAATACTCCGGACGGGCATTACGAGTACCTGGTGATGCCCTTTGGGTTATGTAATGCCCCGGCCGTTTTTCAGGAACTTATTAATGAGGTCTTTAGAGAGGTGTTGGGGAAGTTCGTTTTGGTTTACCTCGACGACATTCTTATATTTTCTAACAATCTTTCTGATCACAGAACTCATGTCAGATGGGTATTGAACAAGCTGAGGCAGAATTTATTATATGCTAAGTTGGAAAAATGCATTTTCGAGGTCACGTCGGTAGCTTTCCTGGGATATATAATCTCTACCTCGGGCCTGTCTATGGACCCTGCTAAGGTCTCCGCGGTCTTGGAGTGGCCGCAGCCGGTGTGGTTAAAGTCCTTACAACGCTTCTTGGGGTTTGCAAACTACTATAGAAGGTTTATTAAGAGGTACTCTACAGTAGTTGCACCCCTCACCAGTCTTACAAAGAAGGGGGCAGACACCACCCACTGGTCTCCCGAGGCCGTACAGGCATTCACCACTCTAAAAAGATTGTTCTGTTCGGCACCCATATTGAGGCATGTGAACACTTCTTTTCCATTTATAGTTGAGGTAGACGCCTCAGAAGTTGGATTGGGGGCTGTGCTGTCTCAACGTTCAGGTCTTCAGGGGAGATTACACCCGTGTGCCTATTTCTCCCGAAGGTTCTCTCCGGCAGAGAAAAACTATGATATAGGCAATAGGGAGCTCCTTGCCATCAAATTAGCCGTCGAAGAGTGGCGTCATTGGCTGGAAGAAGCGGAGCACACGATCATGGTTTATACCGACCACAAGAATCTCGAGTACATCGAGGGGGCTAAAAGATTAAGCCCCCAACAGGCTCAATGGTCGTTATTTTTTTCGAGGTTCACATTCTTGATTACATACACTCCTGGTAGTAAGAATACCAAGGCAGATGCACTCTCTAGGTGTTTTGAACCAGAAACAGCACAGCCCTCTGTTCCTGAGACCATTGTTCCACGGAAGTTGGTGCTAGCCGCTACCGAGACTTGGGAGAACTGGAAGGAAACTTTGGGTCCTTTCCAGCAGGATGTCCCAGAAGGAAAACCTGAGGGGGTTTTGTTCCTGAGAGAGAACCCCCTGCTGTGATCGGTTCCTACCAGTCTGGGGGAAGGGGCGGTTTATTAGCTTCTGTCCATCTAATCTCTGATGGATGAGCTATAACCTTTCCAGGGATGCTGGGGAAACGATTTAACACAGAGGTGAGAAGAGCTGTAATTAGAAGCTACCAAAGAGCCAGGGTTTGTTAGCAGCCAGAGAGTAAGAGGGAAAAAAAAGTGGATTTTAAACCAACAAATGTCAGTTTGGTTGGTTTGCGAAGAAACTGGCGTTCGTAACTCCATGACGCATTCGATATGTCATATCGACGGCGTCACAGAAGCAAACCGATTTTTTGCATAAGTTGTAAGGAAATGCTTTGGTTGCATTTATACTTATTGATGCACTCTTGTTTTTGTACACTTTTTCTGATAAATTATTTACTTGGTCATGTGCGTTAAAACATACATGTCACCTGCCCAAACACCCCCAACAAATACAAATTCATGCACATCATGTGAAAAATTGCAGCATGCTGTAATGCAACCCATTGGTCGCCATGGGTTGTCCATTCTAAAGCAGTTCTATTTTGTGGTAAAATGCATAAAAAATGGATGTAGGGTGAGTGAGAATTTTTGGAGCACCTATTATTAATATAGCTGTGTTCTGTTGGGTGTCAACAACATAGAGTTTTCCAAAGGGGCATGTTAAGCTGTACCTTACATTTCTGCTTTAGTGCTCTGAGTCATTTTTGCAGTGTGGACTGTAAGGAGCAGCAAGTTCTTTGTGACTGTTTTGATTTAGTCTAATTTCACACCAGGACGTTGCGTTAGAGGGGGCGTTAAGGTCGCATAACGTCCCCCTAACTCAACGCCTGGTGGTGCTGGATCTGGATGTCAGAGTGAGCCGCGTTGTGCAGCTCACTCTGGCGTCAGTGATGCCGTGATGCGCACTCTTGTGAGCATGCGGCATCACGTGGTCCCGCCGGCCAATCGCCGCACAGAGCGGCTGCTCCAGGAAGTAAACACTGCACGTCATAACGTGCAGTGCATATTAATTAGCCATGTGCCTGGCCGCTCTCCGCTCCTCCCCAACATTAGTGAGCATGTGCAAGCAGTCTAACGCGGCTCAGCCGCGTCTAAAGTACTGCATGCAGTACGTTGCCTTGTGACGCAGCATTACAATGTAACGCAACGTCCGCACTGTGAACAGCCCCATTGATTTTTCATTACTGTGCGGTGGGCTGCGTTACAGGCTGCTCTAACGTGCGCCTGTAACGTCCCACTGTGAAACCAGCCTTAAAGCATAACTGAACTCAGAGATATATGGAGGCTGACATATTTATTTCCTTTTAAACAATGCAGATTGGCTGGCTTGCCTGCTGAGCCTTCGCGTCTAAGGGCCCGTACACACTGCTGCGCTGCGTTGCGTTTTTAAAATCGCATGCAATTTTTAAATCGTAAAGCCTTCATGAAAATATAAAAATCGCATTGCACCAGTGTGAACAGGTCTTCAAGATTTTCATGATTTTTCAAAAGACCTTGTGATTAAAAAAAAAATATGCGATTTTAAAAGCGCAGCACAAGCGCAACAGTGTGTACAGGCCCTAACTCTTAGCCATGGACTGTGAAAAAGCATGTAGATCAGGTGTTTCTGACTGAAGTCTGACTGGGTTAGCTGCATGCTTGTTCAGCTCTGTGATTCAAAAACTGCTAATGCCAGAATAATCAGCAATGCTGCCAGGCAACCGGTATTGTTTAACCTCCTGAGCATTATGCCGCTCAGGAGGTTTTGCATTATCGGTCCCCCCGCGCTAATTTATTAGTTTAATTGTGTCAATTACATACTAGCTAGCACTGGGCTAGCTAGTATTGTCTGCCGGCACCTCCTTAGCTCCAGTCTTCACTATGGGGAGGATCGTACATGACATCTTGAAGTCACCGACGTCATGCGCAGTCCTGATCCTCCCCATAAAGAGGACCGGAGCTGAGCATGAGGCTGCTAGATCGCTGGATCCCGGCGTGGTAATCTATCCAGCGGGCAACCGGGGGGGGGGGGGGGGGGGTTTGGGTGAGGGATTGCGGACAATTGGGGGGTGCCGGCAGGCAATACTAGCTAGCGTAGTGCTAGCTGGTATCTAAAGGACAAAATTAAATAAATTAATTCCGGTGATCCCCGACCCTCAGCAAAACCTCTGCAGCACACACAGTGTCGGGCATACCGCTAAGGAGGTGGTTAAAAGGAAATAAATATTGCTGCCACCACATCTCTCTTAGTTCAGGTGTATGTTAATGGCCACTTCCAGTTCAAGGAATCCATTTTAATTATTAGTGTGGAAAATGGGTAGAAACTTTTTGGGGATTTGCTATTGCTCCTTCATTGGACTTTCCCGCACTTTCTGCCAGTGGGAACACCATGGAGTGCTGTAGCTTTAATATGAAGTTGGGGTGTTCCGGGGACAGGAAATTAGAGGCAATAAAAATGGTCAGGAATCTTCACTCTTCTGGAGCTTGTTTGAGGAATAAGCAAGGTCAGGGCCCACCCCATCTAAAGCTGAATACTCACCTGAAGACACAGGAAGATGGATCACAGCAATGTCAATGGCAATGATTGTTCTCCGATCCATCTTCCTGCCCTCGGGAACACGTGACAACACGCGTCAGGCATGAACAAGATTCCAAACGATTGCGGCACTTTGTGCAGGAGTCGTCAGGGATCTAAAAGATCCAATCCGCCATGACGGTCGTTATCGCTGCACGTCGCAAAGCATTGTCTGGCTTTTCATACACTGGTACCCACATTGCGACATCCCGGAAATGGTCGCTCAAAAAATTGCCGGTTGTTGGAAGAATTATGCACAAAATTGCAAGGTCAGTATGAGCCTTAAGAGACGTGGGACTGTGCTTCATTGTCTTCTAGGTTCCTGATAAACAGAAAGTTCATATACAGTAACCAACATTTGTCTTTTAAAATAAGTTTCAGCTTTTACTTATGATAAGATTTTTCTTTCAGATATTCCATAGGGGCTATTTTAAACCAGTGTCCCACATTTTACACACATACAAAATAGAGGTGGTAAAGGTAAACTTGCCTCCTCTTGGGGAAAAAACTCCATGGTGAGGTTAAGAGCTGTAATTTTATTAGGCTAAATTAACAAAACTTTCACGAATTGCAACGTGTTTCTCAGTGTGGCGCTAGGCTCTTCTACGGCTCATTGGAGATTTTGCTTTTTATTTGCCTGACTAAGTGGAAACCTAAAAGAGAAACCGAGAGCCCAATATGGTGCAGTATGTTAAGATGATATGAAAAAAATGTTAACATGCGAGAGATATATACTCACAAGCACGGGTCACCTCATAGGCAACCACTGAAAAGGCAGGTGAGGAGATTAAGCCTGTCCTCACTCAGGACTAAGAAGTCGCTCTCTGTAGTAAGAAGAAAAGGGTGGTACTCCCTTCCACCAGGAGTGGACACAGTGTGTTTGGATGTAGAACAGAGGCGCCAGTAGGATAAAATTACATAAAACCTTTAAAAATGCTTGGAGGAAGTGGTGGGCTTGCCTCACTGAGGCGCTATTCCTGACAATTCAGACCCACTGTTGTCCCCAATCTTTTGCCTGATGAAGCGGGCTTGACCTGCGAAACGCGTTGCATTTCTAATTTGGGGTACCGTATAAATAAATGTGTTAATTTATACAAACAGTGCTTCTTGTTTGCTTTTGGGAGGCAAGCCCACCACTTCCTCCAAGCATTTTTAAAGGTTTTATGTAATTTTATCCTACTGGCGCCTCTGTTCTACATCCAAACACACTAAGTGGAAACCTAGTCCCTCCCCCCGATTGTTTGCTGGATAAATTACCACGCCGGGATCCAGCGATCTAGCAGCCTCCTGCTCAGCTCCGGTCCTCTTTATGGGGAGGATCAGGACTGCGCATGACGCCGGTGACTTCAAGACGTCATGTACGATCCTCCCCATAGTGAAGACTGGAGCAGAGCGGGGAGGCTGCACCTATCGCAGGATCCAGGCAGGGTAATCTATCCAGCAGACAATCGGGGGAATTGGGGGGGGGGGGTGTCATGGAGGTGCCGGCAGACAATACTAGCTAGCCTAGTGCTAGCTAGTATGTAATTGACACAATTAAACTAATAAATTAGCGCGGGGGGGAGACCAAAAATGCAAAACCTCCTGAGCGGCATAACACTCAGGAGGTTAAACAATACCAGTTGCCTGGCAGCATTGCTGATCATTCTGGCGTTAGCAGTTTTCGAATCACAGGGCTGAACAAGCATGCAGCTAACCCAGTCAGACTTCAGTCAGAAACACCTGACCTACATGCTTTTTCACAGTCCATGGCTAAGAGTTAGGGCCTGTACACACTGCTGTGCTTCATTTTCAAGCCAGCTCTATAAACATGGCAGCTGGAAGCAAAACAAACATTACAGGGCAAACTCTAGGTGTTGTGCAGAAACAGACCAGTAAGCACACAGTTACATCCCCCAGTAAGGTTGGCTTTACAATATTCACCAGGTGCTTCCAAGCTGATTATGTGAGGGATCGCGGGAAAGCAGCCGCCTCCACTCAGCGTGAGGCGGCTGCTTCCCATAACGGCATGGCGGAGCGCGGTGAAACCGCCGCTTCAGACGCGGCGGTTAGCGCGCATGTCCCCGCTGCGGAGACACCGCAGAGCGGGGCTGCTGTGGCTGGGACTCGTAGTCCGTTTAGGTTTAGAAGGACACGCATGCGCGCGGAGAGGCAGGACCTATATGGCAGCCAGAATCAGGTCAGCTGACCAGGCTGGTCAGCTGACATCCCTGCCTCCTCTCATTGGTCCAGCACTTAGGGAGGTGCTGGAGAGATCCCTGTGTATATATACTGCTGGCCGTGCAGTTGCTGGGTGTCTGGCGTTGCGAACACATACGTGGGAGCACTCAGACCTGTAGTCAGATCCTTAAGTGTGCCGGGACCAGCTGGAGCTGTAATACTATACTTAGCTAGATTCTGTTGATAGCTTAAAGTACTAGTTTGATTGTGATTATCTGTTATGACCCTGCCTGCCTGACTATCCTCCTGAACTCTGATCTTGTACCTTGCCTTTCTGATACTCTGTTGCCGTACCCCGGCTCGTCCTTAGACTCTGTTTCCGCCTCCTGATTTTGTACCTCGATATTTCTGATACCCTGTTGCCGAACCCTGCCTGTACCTAGACTCCGCCTCTGCCTTCTGAATCTGTACTTTATCTGAACGTGTGTTTACAACCTGGCTTGTCCGACCTCGAGAACTGACCTTACTATTGGAGGCGGTTCCCCGTCCTGTTAGTGACACTTCCTCCTGAGTGTCACTTTCAGTCTATCCTTCCTACTGTCGGCCTGACTCCTCCCGCATTGGAGAGTTTAGGTCTTCGGAAGGAATCTGTGCAGTACTCCTCACTGCACTGAGGCCTAGTCCTCTAAGTGTTACTGTTACACCAAACACTACACTCTACTCACGTGAACAGAGGTTAGCTGGTATATCGGATTATCGGTGATACTGCAGATCACTTATAATCTGGTATACATCTGTATGCCCAGTGATACTGCAGATCACCGGTAATCAGATCCTCTCTGTGCTTCACCGTTCGTTACAGATTACTTGTTTTTTAGAGAGAACAGAGGCTGAGCACATTCTGGGGTAAAACTTGGCTTTTAATAATTCATATTGGATAAAAGAATCCTATAAATAGTACAATGTATCAAGCATAAAAGATTACCCCAGTACTCACTGCTATACATAGGATGGTAATAAGGAGGTTAAAGGGCTGATTGTGGGAATCTTCTTCCTGTTGCATAGTTTTTCACTGTACTGTAACAAGACTATGCCTGAAATTAAAGGGGCACTATGGTGAAATTTTTTTAAATTTTAAATATGTGCAAACATATACAAATAAGAAGTATGTTTTTCCAGAGTAAAATGAGCCATAAATTACTTTTCTCCTGTGTTGCCGTCACTTACAGTAGGTAGTAGAAACCTGACAGAAGCGACAGGTTTTGGACTAGTACATCTCTTCATAGGGGATTCTCAGGGATTTATTTATTTTCAAAAGCACTTAGTGAATGGCAATTGCTCTGTCCAACTGCCAAAAAACTGTGTAGTGAGCAGGGAAAGCTGACCAGCATCATTGTCTAAATCCTTTTTAGGGAATATCTTTATAAAGAAGAAAAGCCTTGCTAAGAATCCCCTATGAAGAGATGGACTAGTCCAAAACCTGTCACTTCTGTCAGATTTCTACTACCTACTGTAAGTGACAGCAACATAGGAGAAAAGTAATTTATGGCTCATTTTACTCTTGAAAAAACGTACTTCTTATTTGTCTATGTTTGCACATATTTTACATTTTACAATTTTTTCGCCATAGTACCCTTTAAAACTGATTAGTTTGATTCACTGTACTGTAACAACACTATTCCTCAAATGAAAACAGATTGTACACCCTGTATTAAGTTCAATAATCTTGCATGGCCATGTCACATGACAACTTACCACGATCAGTGTACAGATGAGCTGACCTATAGGCCATGCATGACATGATACATCCCACTGCAGCTCCCAGTGGGAAATTCGGCAATACAGTAGGGGTTGTTCCAATAGTATCACTAGTATCACTCTTGTATAAGACTCGCTGTATGAGAAGGGCCAAAAACATTATCAAGAACCACACTCACTCTGGAAACGCCATTTTTGAGCTTCTTCCATCATGTAGACATTTTAAATCAATCCACATACACACAAACAGATTGAAAACCAGCTTTTTCCCCAACTGTCAAAAACGTGTTAAACTCTGAATCTTCTCTGAAATAATTAGCACTGTGTACAAAATTGTTGAAATATTTTAAATACCTGGCATACTTGTATAATTCCTCTATTTGTACCTTTGTTACTATCACTGTGTTCCTTATATTCACTACCGGGCTGTCATGAAAATCATTTTATTGTGTTACACAATTATGACAATGTGCTTAATTTGAAGTGGATTTGAATCTATCAGTATCTCGCTGAAGGGAGAGTTGCAAATATTAAGGGCTCTTTCACATTAGGGCAGACTTTCTGCGTTAACGCAAACGGAAGCCGTTTGCGTTAACCAAGGTAAGATGAAAGTCCATAGACTTTCATTTTACCTTTCACACTCGACGCTGCGTTTCGATGCGTTGCGGTTCCGACGCACCCGGGCGCAGTTTTTCCTCCAACGCACCCGCGAGCCGGCGTTTTCCGTCGGGTTTAATTACCAGCTACCGCCGCTGATTGCGTCGCACCGCAGATACCCGACGACACGCCGCAGGCAGACAACGCGTGCAGGAGAACGGCTCCTGTTCGCGTTGTCTGATGTGAAAGAGCCCTAAAGGACATCCTTACTCACACTAGAGTTTCACCTGAAAGAATGTTGAATGATAGCGGAGATCTGGAAAACCTGGGATCTTCCAGAAAGGGGAAAAAAGCACAGGCAAGACCAGGTGCCCCTTATGGTGTCGTATGTTATAAAAATGGTATAAATAAGACCAATAACAGTGGTACTCACAAACCCTGGTTGCAACCATGGTATATAAGCTTTGGATGTGATGTATCAATCACACTTGTGGATGTATATGTCTTAAAATGGTTAAGTTGCTCTCTAGGAATAGTGTAGTTAGGGTCACCAAAAGGGCGAGACCGTTAGAGGCCCGAACTAATAACCCCCCCCCCCCCCCCCCAGGGGGTCGTAACATTACTTGGAAGGGAGATGCACCAAAAGAATAATAGACTTAAGTCAACCCTCAGGTCAATAAATAATGTCTTAGGACAAGTATTGCACAGCTTGGAGCAACTACAGCACCTCCCTCCCTCACTCCCAAAATGCTGAACAAGGCTTTTAAGTTAGATAAATCTTGTGGGTGTGTGCAGCTTAAAGAGAACCTGTACTGAGTAAAAATATTTAAAATAAACACATGAGGTAACTTCAAATGAACATTACATAGTTACCTTGCCATCAGTTCCTCTCAGAAGCTCACCATTTTCTTCTGACAATAATCCCTTCCAGTTCTGACAATATTTTGTCAGATCTGAAATCTATCAGTTGCTGTCAGTAAAATATCAGTTGCTGTCAGTTATAGCTGAGAGGAAAACTGATGTACCAGGTAATGTCCATGTTCTCCTATGGCTCAAGTGGGCGATGTTACAGTTTAACTGTGTGCTGACCAGAAAGCTGTTATGGGTAATGGCCATTTTCAAAATGGAGGACGGAAAATTCCCTTGATCACAGTGACAAATAGAATGCGGGACAGGAGAAAGACACTGAGGAGTGGACTACATGGAAGGTAAGTATGACTTGTGTATGTTTATTTGACTTTTAATTTTCAGTTCAGGTTTTCTTTAAGTCCACTATGTCACCAAGAAAAACACAGTGAGTCTTGAAAATCTTGATAATTCTGTCTTTCTTTACTGCAGGTGTGAATACTGGAGGTGTTGGAAGCTACATCTATGACAAAGATCCTGAAAACAAGGTTGAGCCTTAACAAGTGTCATCAAGGGAATCCGTTTTACACCCGGGAGACTTCACTTGCTGTACTTCATCTCTGTGAAGTCCCCTCTGTCTGAAAACATTAAGCTGATAATTAATGATGCATAAGTTATGAAACCTACAAGCCGAGCAAGCTTCACAAACAACTAGAGATAAGCCAATAACTACAAATCTGTGCCACGGGCCTAGCCCTCAATCCGCTCCTGCAACTTAACCTATTCCAGACTGAAGTAGTTGCTACATCCTGCTGGTGGCTGTAAGGCGCTGACAGGACGTAGATTTAAACTATTTGCCGCCGTCGCTCACTCACGCCGTTCGTGCCGCTGTTCCGTCATTGCACCCACTTGCTCTGTTGTCTCAGTGACAGCAGAGCTTCCGCATTTCGGTCAATGTCATTGGCTCCTGACCCCTTGAATACTGTGAGCCAATCACAGTAATCACAGGGCTTAAAAGGGAATGGACAGCTCTGGACCTTAAGGGGCCAGATCCGTCTGGTCCCGAAAGAGTTAATGTCTGAAGGTTTACATCTGGTAGTTAAGACAATTGATATTTTTCATTTATAAGTATCCTTCCGTGGTTTAACACCTGGAAAGTGGTGTGTGTGTGACCCTCTTTCCTAGCATTGTAGGTATACAGGCTGGCACCCACAAAGCTGGAGCTCTGAAATGTACTATGAAATATTGGAACATCTTAGTCTGGTGTGGTGTGGGACCTTTCTGTACAAATTGTTTTTATTTATAAAAAAACTGACATTTTATATGGTGCTATAGAATAAGGCTTGCAACTTACAGTCTTACATAAATTACAGCTATAACGCCAAGAGACAAGATGGGCCTGTCCAGTCAGGGTTACAGTACAGGTGTGGAACACTGGATACAGCAGGTAGTGTAGATTGTATTGTAATGCATTCATTCAAGCAGAATTCTAAATTTCTGAAACAAAAAACAGGGAAATTGTTACATGTAAAACACTAGGATGGTCAATGAGATTTCATGCCATTATGAGAATTTTGTATGCAAATATATGTAGCTTGAAAATGGACCAATCGAATACAGCCGAGGTGGCATTCAATTGGTCTATTTTCAAGGTGCATAGATTTGTATACCAAATTTGCATCACACTCCATTAACCTGGAAGTATTTATCAAATTGACCATCCCTTTGAAACACTCCTTCCTCCTCCAGTCATGGTTTTCATCCTAATGCCTGTCTCCAGGATTTTATTTATAGCTAACCACTCCCTATCTCACCTAGCTGTGATGTAGTACCAAGCAAGGGAAATCTTGGACATGTATTGCTGCTGACTGAGCCCCCTACTTCCCCAGACACACATGTTCCCACTGTCCTTATTTTTATTTAGTACTTTTGTAGGAGATTTTTATGCACTGTAGTGAACTGACAAGAGGTCCTATTATTGTTTTTACCAGTACACCTGTAATGAGTAACAACTAACCAACCCACACATGGGGAGAAAACTTACACATAATCAATTCCCATTTCAGGGTAACAAAAAATCCATTCCATAAGCCAGATTTACCAAAACGTGTAAAGAAAACTGTAGTGAGGGTGGAGCAGTTGTTAAAGCAGCCAATCAGGTTTTGACAATTAAGTGAAAAAAAGGTTGTTTGTTCTGGGCAATGGCTCTGAGACTTTGTTGCAGTGGTGGGAAGAGATGATGTATAGCTTACCTTTCAAAATGCGGACTGCTAAGGTAGTACGTCTAACTGGTGTAATAAGGATCACTGAATCCATTAAGGTGCCCATACACCTGTTGATCTGCCACCAGATCGACCATTAGAAAGATCATTCTCTGATCGAATCTTATTAGAGAGGGATCTATTGCTTGCCCGCACACTGCACACTTTTAATAGAATTCAGTATGATCTATTGGAAATCATCCTGCTTCTGCCTCCCAAGTGTATATGTCCCCCGCCCCCCCCCCCCCCCCCCCATGCCCATGTGCAGTGTTAAAGGCTCACCTGTCACGATGGTGCAAATCCTGGCCTCCTCTGGTGTCCAGCATCACTGCGAGCACCTGTACCACCTGACACCGACGCATGTAGTGATGTCTCTGCATGCAGCAGTGTCACGTGGTACAGGTGCTCATGGTGATGCTGTACACTGGAGGAGGCCAGGGGATGAACAGTGAACAGTGGACTTCACAAGGGGGAGAGGGGGACATATAAACTTTAGGCAGTGGCCGAAGGTTTCTAGGGAAGTCGAACACTGTTACTGCCGCGCCAATCAAGAGATTGATCGGGCACCATGTTGCTGCACCAATTCTCCTCTGATTCGATAAAATTATCGGATCTGAAGGTCGATTGACCAGCAAATGGACTAATGCATGGGCATCATTACATGTTCAGCACACAGATGCTGATGAGGAGACCATGGGCAGATAAGAAGGTATTTGCATCATTACTAGGAGAAGAAAGGGAGTAAAGTGTGACTCCTTCATCCATGTGGTTACCAGCCTGTATTCCTCTGTACCTGGGATGAGCTATAGCTTGGTTATGGAAGGAGAGGATTGGCACATAGTAACAAAAAGACGACAGTATCAATGAATAATCATGCAATGTTTTATTCTCAAAGATCTGCTGGTAAATGAGCTTAATGTAGGTCAGATGTAGAAATTGCGGATAGGTTTGCTCAACTTTACAAACAACCGAAGTCACTGTAAATTAAGTATGTTGTATTCACTATACGAAATACCTTTCTAATGCTATTTGGTCTATGAATGCTGAAGGGAATGTACATTTCATGTTTTGTATTTCTGAGATCTTACTAGTTTGAGAGATTGAATTTTGACAAGCTGAGTAATTTGATGTGTTTATAAAAAATTTGTATAAAAGAAGAAAGACATGTTTTCTATAGTAGCCAAACAAGTTCAAATTGCACTTATTAATGCAGGCTCACGAACGAAAGCAAGGACTTTGTTATTGTTGGGTATAGTTTTCATTAGTTTCAATATTCAAGGCGTAATATATGTATAGACTTGTACTTCTGTGACCTTTCTGATACTCTGTGTTGATGTCTAGTCAAAGTACAGATGAGAGAAGAGAAGATTCAGATAAGACATTACTTAAAGAGAACCCGAGGTGGGTTCTGACAATGCTATCAGCATATAGAGGCTGGGTCTGCTTATACTGCCCAGCCTCTGTTGCTATCTCAATCCCCCCTAAGTTCCCCCTGCACTCTGCTATGCCCTCATAAATCATTAGCCGAGCTAGCGACACACAGCGTGTCGCAGCCGGCTGTTTACATCTGCAGCTGTCAGTGTCGGTGCTCCCCCGCATCCTCCATAGCTCCCGTCCCCGCCCGCATCCCTTTTCTCCAATCAGCGGGGAGGGAAGGGATGCGGGTGGGGACCGGAGCTATGGAGGAGGCGGGGGAGCGCAGAGATTGGCAGCTGCAGTTGTAAACGGCCGGCTGCGACACGCTATGTGTCGACAGCTCGGCTGATGATTTATGGGGGCATAGCAGAGCACAGGGGGAACTTAGGGGGGATTGGGATAGCAACAGAGGCTGGGCAGTATAAGCAGACCCAGCCTCTGTATGCTGATAGCATTGTCAGAACCCACCTCGGGTTATCTTTAAAGCTCCACTCCAGATAAAAAATATTTTTTCTTCACTGATCAGCTCACCCCCTGAATAGAACATGAGATACGTGATATTCAGTTTAAAAACGTTATACATACTTCTCTTCAAGATGAGCCTTCGTGCTTCTGGAGCATCCTATCTGGCCATGTTCCCAGTTTCCTCATACTGCGTCAATTCTCTGTGTTTAGAGATGGGGAGAGAAAGAGAGAGAGAGATACTGCAGTGGGCAGGGCTGAATTCCAGGATGGTAAGAGATGACTTAAAGTGGGATAAAACTCTGACATAACGTTCAATAAAAATGTGTTTTCCTACTTTTTATTACCCATTCAGCTACCATATTTTCTTTTGTGCACAAGTATTATTGTCTGTTTACAAATTACAAGTTCCCAAAGTACAGTTTATCTGCTCTGAAAGCTGCCATTGCATTTTCTTGCAAAGCTGCTTTATTTATATATTAAAATCTAGTGATGACTTCTCAGCTCTCTGCTTCTACAGCAGAGAGAGCTAATTTTCAGCACAGCTAGGAATGTAGCAGACAAAGGAATGTGAACAAAAGATAACATGGCCAGAAGCTTCCCACTGGAGTAAGGAGCTTTGCACAGAAGAGAAAAGTGTGGTGTTTAACTGTTTGAATGCTGTTCTGCTACAATTTTTATTTTGTGGTCGTAGATTCTATGCTGTAAATAATATTTTAGAGCAAAGAAGAAATGCTGAGTTTCATAACACTTCAAGGTCCTATACTGCTGTTGCAGTCAAATGGTTTTGTATACACTTATACACGCCTATAAACAAACTTTCCATTCATACTCAGCTATCAGAGGCTTGTTCAGCTTAGTCATGGCAGTTATAGAGGCACCCAGGAAAATAAAATGATTTCAGGGTAAAGAGATCTTCGTCTCCATAGAAAGTCACTAACCAAGTTAAAGTGGCCTTGTAATCGCCATCAGCCAAATAAAAGGGACACTAAGACTGCATCTTACCGTCTGTTTTTGTCCTAAAATTGCCATCCCATCTATTTCCAATGTGTGTTTTCGGAATAAGCTCTTGCATGATGATGTCAATGTACCCAGCAGATAAGGTAACAGCTTGATGTGCTAGCTGTTCCAGCATTTTTGCCCCACCCGCTGCACTAGTCTATGGGCAAGAGAAGTGAGCTGTGTGAGATGAGGGGGTTGAGCTTTGCATGCCATAGACAGGGAGGAGAGCACTAAGGGATAAAGTACTAAGGTGAAAACCAGCATCTGCACCAGCAAGTGGGGAACCATAGAAAAAAAAGCAATTTGTTCAGACAAGTACACTTTTTTTTTAAATAACTCCTAAAGTGAGAGGGATAAGGAGGCTGCTATATTTATTTCCTTTTAAACAATACCAGTTGTCTGGCGTCCTGCTGATGTCTCATGCATCAGTATTGTCTGAATCATACACCTGAAACAAGCATGTGGCGAAGCCAGTCGAACTTAAGCCAAATATCTGGAGGCTGATTTTTTCCTTGTTTGTATCTGAGGAAGTTGAAGGATCCACAAAACATTTATTTGTTCAGTGTTTTTAACCTGGTGAGTGACTTCATATGGAACTCAACTTTAACATTTTAATTATTTAATTTCCCTTGGGCCCCTCTATAACTGTAATCACTAATTCAGCCAATTCTTATGTTGGACCCTTGGGGGCACATACGGAACACTCTGTTCTGCATTTGAACGCTACCACCAAATTACTGAGTGGAGCCAGATTACTAATACTGTATTCCCCTCAAGTGCTTCTAATGCAAGACTTCCTCTTTGGCAACCCAAAGATTGTGAGTATTCATCTCCTCCTTTTTACCCTACCCTACCCTAGATCAGGGCTTGCCAACCCTGTCCTCAAGTACCACCAACAGTGCATGTTTTGTGGAAATCCACAGCAGTAGATAAACCGCTCTGATGAGACATCAATTACCCCATCTGTGTATGTTTGTGGTTTCCTGCAAAACAAGCCTGTTGGTATCAGTTTAGTAGAAATGATGTACATTGCACAATATTTTTCAAGAGTGCTGTGTGTTTCTTGAGAAAGTATTTTGGCCTGTATTGTTCTCCAGACAGCATAAATCTCTCTGTTTAGCATAGCTTTGTGTACAATAAATCATACCATGCTAAGGTCGCACTGTAGACTTTGAATACCGTATTGCTTTATCTTGTACACACTTTTGTATGTCCGTTTTATCCACATACTTGTATTATTCAAGCATATTACCCAGTATTTTCTTCTGACAATACGTTTTTGTGAAAGCACTGATATGGTATTTAATGGAGAGTAGTCCAACTTTATGACAAATAGATGAACTGTATTTGTTGCCTTTCATTAATAGTAAAATAAAATTGTTAATTTAGCGGATCTTCTTGACAGTTTTTGAGACTGTGTTGTTTATGTAATGACTGAATTCTTATTTATAATTTATGAATGGGAAGAAAGGTGGAAAGCGTTGTTGACACAAACCAAACACACACTATGAGAATGTTAGTCCTCCAGCAATTGTAAGAAATTGTGTATGGGAGTTTAGTGGTCACCTTTTTCTAATTGAACTCAATGGACGTATGTCTTTTTTCAACCCAAATAACTATGTCTAACAGCGATGTTCAGATCTTTCCACAAGTGCTTGTTTCTTTAACAAATACATTTTATTGAAACTTTCAGTTGCATAAAAGAACAACATGACTTCGAGGTGAAGAGAATCTGAGGTGAACTTTGGGCATCATGGACAGTGTGTGACATTGTGAGGACACACACTCCACAGCCCCGCCCACGTACGCATTTCCCTTCCTGGTTGGATGATTTGTCAGGGTGCTAGTGCGCAGGAGCACTTCCTCTCTTTTCAATGGTGAGCCACGCTGGCCTCCAACCAATGAACATTACAGGTCAGCATGATGTCACAGCCTACTGTTTAACCACTTAAGCTCTCAGTCGTTTTCACTTTATGCATCCGAGCAATGTTAACCTCCCATTCATTCACTTATAACTTTATCACTACTTATCACAATGAACTGATCTATATCTTGTTTTTTCTGCCACCAATTAGGCTTTCTTTGGGGGTACATTTTGCTAAGAGCTACCTTACTGTAAATGCATTTGAACAGTAAGAATAAGAAAAAATTTGAAAAAATTCATTATTTCTCAGTTTTCAGCCATTATAGTTTTAAAATAATACATGCCTCCATAATTAAAACCCACGTATTGTATTTGCCCATTTGTCACGGTTATTTCACAGTTTAAATTATGTCCCTATCACAATGTATGTCGACAATATTTTATTTGGAAATAAAAGAGCATTTTTTCCGTTTTGCATCCATCACTATTTACAAGCTTATAAAAAAAAAAAAATATAGAAATATTTCATCTTTACATAGATATTTAAATAGTTTAGACCCTTAGGTAAATATTTATGTGTTGTTGTTTTTTTTTATTGTAATGTTTTTTTTGTTTTTTTTTATTAAACATTTTATGTGGGTATTTTTGGGAGGGTGGGAAGTAAATAGTGTTTTATTTAGGGAAATATTTGTGTAGTGTATTTTTTTTTTCCTTTTTAGATGTAGTTTTACTCTTTGGCCACAAGATGGCAACCTTGAGTTTGTTTACATGACGTCACTCTTAAGCGTACAATGTACGCTTAGAGGGACATAGACTCAGAAAAAGCGAAGCTTCCGAGAGAAGCTGTCGCTTTTTCTGCGGGGGAGAGGAATCAGTGATCGGGCACCATAGCCCGATTCATTGATTCCTGGGCTACCGAATCCGCGGCCGGGAGTGCGCATGCACGCGTGCGATTGGCGACGGGAGCGCGCATGTCCTCCTTGACGTTTTTATACGTCAAGGAGGACAAAGTGGTTAATTATTCTGCCCAAGCTCTCCACTGTTCAGGATAAGCGCTGCGGAATATGTTGGCGCTATATAAATAAAAAATAATAATAATAATAAGCTTCATATATATATATATATATAGCAGGAATGGATAGGAATCAATGTATTTTAGCGGAGGAGGAGATTATCTCGCAATTGCAGTTTCAAGAATTCAGCCTTGGTGGGTTTCATTAAATATAAATAGGTGGATTGCTCGTTTACTATAACCGCAGTTCAGGGAATTGTGATTATTCTCAATACCTGCTTGAAGAGGAGCATGGCCGCAATCATGGAATTCGGCAGGAACTAAACAGATTCCTTTTGTGGCTTGGCACTGCCGTGGCCCTCTCTTTAGGACTCTCTTTAACTTTCGACCTGATGTTCTCCTAGGGTACTCTTACATGAAGGAACACTAAATTAATAACAGGGACACCAATATCATATAGAACAGTATACAGGATGCAGAATCAACCGAAGCACCTAAAGGCTAAGATTCTTCATATACCGTAAGATAGCAAATACATATAATGGAGTAAGACGAAACATAGTGTGAGAGGTATAGTACAGGAAGAGGTGAGACGATATGGGGTGGGGGAGGGGACGTAAAGAGACATTGGCTCCGGCTCACACAACTTGGTACAGAGAAGGTGTTTCAAGGACAGAAACCTCCTCACACTGCAGGAAGTTCATAATAACATAACCAATGTGGCTAGATTTATTCTTGTGTAAATGCTGCTAGCCATTCATCCCAGGTCTTACTGAATTTACCAGGGCAGTTCCTATTTTTAAAGGTAAGTTTGTATAATGGAAGCAAATTATGGATTGAATTGGTCCAGGATTGGCCAGTGGGCACAAGTGCTTTTTTTTAATAATGCAAGCTTGTACATATACAATCCAATAATTATCAAGATTTACAAATAATTTTTTTCTTGTAATGTGTTCATTTTTACCCCCTGCCCAATAACAAATGCAACAGTCACCACTTCCAAATAAATGTAGTCATCACAACCCAATAAAGAAAAGTGCAGCCTTTATGACCCCCTAAACCAGTGGTCCTCAAACTAAGGCTCGCGGGCCGAATGCGGCCCCCTGAGGCTTTTTCACCGGCCCCCAACTCTCAAAAAGTATTACTTATAGATGTGGTTGACTGCATTTTTAAATATTGCCAGCTTGCATATAGAATAGCAGTGCTGGCACCAACCATCCACACAGCAAGTGCAGATAGTATTCCCTGCAACACAGCATGTGCAGATAGTATGCCCTCCAACACTGCATGTGCAGATAGTATGCCCTCTGACACAGCATGTGCAGATAGTATGCCCTCCAACACAGCATGTGCAGATATTATGCCCCCAGCACAGCATGTGCAGATATTATGCCCCCAACACAGCATGTGTAGATAGTATGCCCCCAACACAGCATGTGCAGATATTATGCCCCCAACACAGCATGTGCAGATAGTATGCCCTCCGACACAGCATGTGCAGATAGTATGCCCCCCAACACAGCATGTGCAGATAGTATGCCCCCCAACACAGCATGTGCAGATAGTATGCCCCCAACACAGCATGTGCAGACAGTAGGCCCCCAACACAGCATGTGCAGATAGTATGCCCCCAACACAGCATGTGCAGATAGTATGCCCCCAACACAGCATGTGCAGGTAGTAATGCCCTCCAACTCAGCATGTTCAGATGGTATGCCCTCCAACACAGCTTGTGCAGATATGTCCCCAACACAGCATGTGCAGATAGTATGCCCTCCAATACAGCTTGTGCAGACAGTATGCCCTCCAACACAGTGTGTGCAGATATTATGCCCCAACACAGCATGTGCAGATAGTATGCCCCCAACACAGCATGTGCAGATAGTATGCCCTCCAACACAGCATGTGCAGATAGTATGCCCCCCAACACAGCATGTGCAGATAGTAGGCCCCCAACACAGCATGTGCAGATAGTATGCCCCCAACACAGCATGTGTAGATAGTAGGCCCCCAACACAGCATGTGCAGATAGTAGGCCCCCAACACAGCATGTGCAGATAGTATGCCCCCAACACAGCATGTGCAGATATTATGCCCTCCAACACAGCATGTGCAGATAGTATGCCCCCAACACAGCATGTGCAGATAGTATGCCCCCAACACAGCATGTGCAGATAGTATGCCCCCAACACAGCATGTGCAGATAGTATGCCCCAACACAGCATGTGCAGATAGTATGCCCTAGTGATGAGCGAAAATGCCAATATTCTTTTCGCATGATTTTTGCGTTGTTCGTGAAAATTTCTTGAAATTAAAAATAGCATTTTCGATGCGAAAATTATTTTGACGAAAATTGGCAAGCAACACCGCTAATAGTTTATACTACCTAGGCTCAATGTAATGTTTTCTACATCATTTCATGTATACTCTGGCCCCCCAGCAGTCTAAAGTATGTTGACCCAGCCCTTGACTGAAAAAGTTTGGGGACCACTGCCCTACACAAATGCAGCTATAATTTCCTTTAAATAACTTGTAAAGAAATGGAGACGTTAGGAGTTCTGTTGTCAAGATTTCAGCCATAGCTGCCACAATCCTTTCTGGAGATGCCAGCATAGTTATTTGTGTGCTTGGCACTGTACATACATGTCTATCGCATCTTGTCACATGTCACTTAAAGAGACCCAGAGACAAACTAACTAACAGTTTTATACATATACAGTACACACAAGACAGTCCGTGCACTGCTTCCTTAAAACACATTTATTCTTCCATTGATTATCATCAGCAGGTGGATGGGCACATATGCAGTGACAGCTTATATTCATATACACATGTATTGATACGATCTGACCTGTGCCGTGGACGGGTGCGGGAGGGTGACCAGGGGGTGAGAGGACTGCGCGACAGCCGTTTCGCGCCGGTGTGGCGCTTGTTCACGTGCAGGTATCCAGGATACCTCCAAGGAGGTTAACTGTGGGCAAAAGAGATGGCCTACACCAGGAACATTAGGCCATCTCTTTTGCCCACAGTTAACCTCCTTGGCGGTTCAATTTTTCCACCAAGGAGGCTGCATTGCACTTTTTTTGAAATTTTTTTGTTTTTGTTTCATGTAGCTACCTGAGTGGTAGCTACATAAAACACCACTAGAGAGCGCATGTGTCCCTCTAGTCTGATCGCCGCCGGCAACAAAAGTAAACAGGAGATTGCGTATAGAACGCGATCTCCTGTTTGGCTTCTCCTGTCGCCATGGCTACGATCGGAATGACGTCATGGACGCCAGCCGACGTCCTGACGTCAGACCCATCCGATCCAGCCCTTTGCGCTGCCCGGGACTGATTGGTCCGGGCTGCGCAGGGCTCTGGGGGGGCCCTGTTCCGCCACTGCGTGCGGACGATCGCCGCAGAGCTGCGGCGATTGAGCTGGACGCGCAGCTAGCAAAGTGCTAGCTGCGCGTACAGCACTTTTCAGAACAGAAATCGCCCCACCGGGGGCTGAGATATCCTCCGCGGCGGCTTACCCCAAGCTCAGCTCGGGGTTACCGCTAAGGAGGTTAAGGCTAAATCTTGATGTCATTTCTGCCTTTTACTTTTTTTTCTTTCCTCCTCCATTCGCTGAGTCACCTCAGCCTTGCTTGTAAACACAAGTGAGCAGGGGATCGTGTTTCAGATAAGCAGCTAGACAGGGAAATAAATGGTAGAGGAGGAATATATAATAGATAAAAAGAACCCCCAGCATGCAACTGTTTGGCACTGATTATTAAAGGGCCAGTGCTCCTTAAGTATGTGATAAGTCCAAATCATAACAGCACAAAAAGTTTTGAATGCAGAATTAGCATCTTTATCACTTAAAACACTCAGACCAGTTGCTGTTAAAATTGGATTTTTATGGTGACAATCCCGCTTTAAATTCAATGTGGTAGCCACTTGTACCATGCACTCATTCCACCATTCACATAATTCAGACGGCTGCAAGTGAACTGCTAGCAGAACAAAGTATTTAGTGATAAATGTATTATATCAATGGCAATTATTTCTACATTTTATTGAAGAGTGTCTGAAAGCAAATAAATGCCTCTTTATGACTCAACATAGTGTGCATTTTAAATACAATTAGCCTTTACCAAGGACTCGATTCAGTCCAAAGCTTCTTACAGGTGCAGCTGCTTCACTTATGTTACTGTTATGAAAATGTCACAAAAGTCATCTTTTATTTTGATAAGCTGGAATTAAAATCACATACCACATAAACACACAATTGTCTTTCCCTGCATCCCTCAAAACTTGGCTTTTATTTATTTAGCTATATGACCTTTAATTTGTTTTTTCATGTATAATAAATACCTACAGTATGTTGCCACCAGTATGCAAATCATGCAAACTTCTTTTATTATTTATTTTATGCAGTTTTAATCTTGTTAGATCTCTACTATATGGCATGTCTAGCTACCAAAATTCCTACTGTATAATTGCTTTATCAAAATGCCCTGCCTCCCATCATGCAAGCAATAATATCTATAACTGAGGCTCAAGCTGTAGTATATTTCTCTTATACTGTGCTCATCAATGAAAACATGTTTATGGGATTATCTGCAGATATGAGTGACTTCAAATAACAAAGGGATAGAGTGATGTGGGAAAGAAAATGTATCCTAAAGTTCAGAACATAGATCATTTTTTAATGCTTGAAAGACTTGGGGCCCAGTCCAATTAACTTTTTCCCAGAGTTTTATCCTAGGTAATATTTTCACATTATAATAAAATACCTTTTAAAGAGAACCAGAGAAGACATGAAGGAAAGGTTTTATACATACCTGGGGCTTCCTCCAGCCCCATATGCACGGATCGCTCCCACGCCGCCGTCCTCCGCTGCCTGTATGCGCCGGTACCGGGTCCCGTAGTTTCGGCCAGTCAGCAAGTCGGCGTCATCACGCGGCCAATTGTCCGCATCACAGGGGCTCCCTCCATACCCTTACGCGTGCGGCTCCATACTGCGCAGCTGCATGCGTAAGGGTATGCCGGGAACCCCTGTGCATGCGGACAATTGGCCGCGTCCGCCGGAAGTGACGGGACCCAGTACCGCCGATACAGGAAGCGGAGGATGGCGGCGTGGGAGCGATCCAGGCTTCTGGGGCTGGAAGAAGCTCCAGGTATGTATGAAACCTTTTCCTATTTTAGGTTTTGATTCCTCTCTGGTTCCCTTTAAGCAACCAGCAAGCAATAACTACACTGAGTAATTTTGACAGTACTTTTTGACCTGCTTATTAATATATTTTTTAATTACAGATTGCAAAAGGTATTTTAAACAGGAGATGAAAAATTACCTCCTAGAACAAAGCGTAGGAAAAAAAGTGAGTTGTATATCAGAATCATTTATTTTGCCAAGTACAAACGGGCAGGGAGGGGGTTATCCGGCATTGGTTTTGGCTCCTACTGGTTCTGGAAGGATGGGGGGGGGGGGGGGGGGGGGATAATGTCTTAAAGCCATGTGCCTTTGACTTAATAGTATTTAGGGAGGAGAGGAATGTATTAAATAAATAGTGTCTGTGTTACTTAAATAATATTATTTGAGTTAGTCTTGAATTTATGACCCTGTTTGCAAGTTCAGATCTTTCAGTGTAAGTTTATGCTCCAGTATATGCCACCCTGAGTATAGATAGAAAAGTTCAGAGTGTGCTGCACAAAATGTCTATACAATACTTATAATAATTAAAAGATAGATAGTCCTCTTTACGCTGAATAGGATATTTTTTTAATCCTGTTTTTCCTAGAAAAAATAAAACAAAAAACATCATAGTGCAGACTGTTATAGAGGTGACAGAGGGGATCCACTCCCCAGCCTAACCACCATTGATCACATCCTGGACTCTCTCCTCATGTCCACCTTCACCTCCTTGACCACTGTTGACATCCTCAAGGCAATTCAGATATAGATCATTACGCAACATGCCAACATCCACATAAAGTATGTAAATGTGACCAGGGCTTCCCTATACGTGGGCGGCACCTGCTACAATCAAAACAATACAGGTGCCTGTTTGTTCACCCTTAGGGCTGGTTCACACGGACGCTTGGTGGCATATACCGCCAAGCTTTCGGGACTTGTCGGCTAAACGCTCCCATTCAAGCGAATGGGAGCTTTTAGCATCGCGTGGTTACCGGCTATTGCGCAAACGTGTCGTTCAGATTCTGCTTTAACACGTTGTTTCAGCCAGCCCTAGAAGCCGCATGCGACATCCAGGGTCGACTGGCCGCCGTGGCTTCATGTCCCCATGAGGGGATGAGAAACCCAGAAACGGGAAACCGACAATTGCCGTACCGCCGCCCCCGAACAAGACATCACAGGATGACGCGGCTTCCGGCTGCCCCCACGCCGCCTGTCCGTGTGAACTAGCCCTTAAACACCACTGTCCAGTCTTCCAGACAGCTTTATGCACACAGGCACCTCTGTACTCCTCCCTCTTCCTGGATATACCCCTCCAGAGTCAGCACACCATTGCACAACGCTCCCGGCCTCCACAACAGCATTTTTAGTTCTTCCCTCCTCAGATAACCCCTGGTTAGCGCCTGCTGGTGCCCAATCTCTATTATCAGCAGTAAATACACTAGTTTTATCTAGGGACTAAAAGTCCTCAAATTGTGTAAAACCTTTTTTATTTCATATAAAAAAACAGAGTACTACTCACAAACCCAGAGGAATAGAAAGCTCTTAGTAAAATTAGAGGACGTCTCCTACTCACATCACACTGGTTACATCCCGCCAAAGCTCCGCCCAACGTGTTTCATCATAGACTCATCAGGGGCTGATGCATACAATTATTGAATTGGATGGTCGTTTGGGCCACAAAATCGCTAGATTTTTATTTTTAAAAGGTCAATGCATTTTAAAGAGAAGAGGAAGAATTTGCAACTTCTCATCATCATGGTTTTATATTCTACTATGTACTTTAAACCTGTATTGTAAAAGCCTAACAACAAGCAAATAATAATAAATATTCCATGGCAGGCTTGCATCTTCTTAATTTCTCTTGTAAAAAACAGTGGTCCATGATAATTAAAATATTCCTGTTCCTGTGTCTCGTGTAAGATTGTATTCTATAATGTAATTTTTATCACAGACATTCTCAGCCTATCATGCTAACAATAGGAACACACTGCTGTACTAATAAAGGGAATCAAAGTAAGCTATGCCAGGAATTTCTAAAAATACGTTGATTCAGCCACTGTCTGTCTGCCTTAAATGGTAATATGTGAAGTTATGTATTCTGGATCCAGCTCAACGTCTGCATTTCCTTTATGTGCTATGGAATTCATGGAGAATGTTTACAATTTGTTCTGTAACTATGACAACTATGAGCTATAACTTTATATGACAGTGAGAAATGTCCTTTTTTCAACTAAACTGGAGGTCATGAGCTAAAAATAGAGAACGGGAATGAGAAATTAAATAGAGCACAGAAAGTATTTATGGCATTTTCAGTTCGTCTAGAAAAAAAAAACAAAAAACTGACAGATTAAAATGAAGATGCCAAAGTTAGTAATAGTGGTCATGAATAAGGAGGAGAGACACCGTGGCCCATATGCTTTTCATTGGTCTCCTCCTAAGTTTTCTCCTCTGTGATATTTTCACATCTTATCAATAAAATATATTCTAAGCAAGCAAGAAAATACTCCGAATTATTTTGACAGTACTTTATCTAATGGGAGAAAATGTAAGAGAAAAAGTGCATTAAATAAAGCATCCTCTAATCCTGGCTAGCACTGTGTGTGTGTTTTGATTTGATGGTGGTGGTGGGGGGGGGGGGGGGGATTGACTACAGTAGGATGCTTATTACTAGTATTGTTGTATCTATTGTCTATCACCTGTATTGTGCTGTCACCCCTGTTATCACTGTCTGTAATCCTGTTGATTGTACAGCGCTGCGTAATATGTTGGCGCTATATAAATCCAATTATTATTATTAATAATAATAATAATAACACGGTGAGGCCACAGAACTGATCATGCAGAGCATCGTGGATGATGCATTGAAGGCTAAGGGAGAGACCAGTGTTGTGACAACAGACCATCAAAAGGGAGGAACATTGGGTATAAAGAGGAGAATAAACCATCAAACCATCAAAAGGGAGGAACATTGGATATAAAGAGGAGAAAAAATCCTGGAAAGTTTCAGTGTTAAAAATATGCAGTAAATACTGCGCTGCAATCTATATCCAGACTCTATAAAGAAAAATCCAGTGCGCTATTGTTCAGACCACTTAATCTTCCAATAAAACAAGAGAAAAGTCAACAGCGCTGCCAGAAAAGTTCCAGGCATAAACTCCAAGGATACAAGTTCCAATCGCAAAGGCGAATCACTCCAGCAGGCTTTCTATCTTCCAATTCTGTTATGCAAACAGTTCAGCTTAAATGGTAAAAAGACACACTCACCGGCTCCACTGACTCTAATCACAGGAGTCAGTTACACTGCAAAGGGTCTCAGCCCCCTCCTAGGCTATGTGGCTTACTGCTCCACCAGAAATCCAGTCGACTCATTGGTCCCCCTCTAATGCTGGATACACACTTCGCGTTCCCGCACTCGATGCGCCCGTCGAGTCGCGTTGACTCGATTATTTCTGACATGTCCAATTTGCGTTTCGATGGATCGTTAGGTCGATTTGGCATACTTTACATGTAAATCGACCTAACAATCATCGAAATGCGCTCAGGAATGCTCGGAAATAATCGAGTCGACGCGAATCAACGGGCGCATCGAGTGCGGGAACGCAAAGTGTGTATCCAGCAGGCTGCCGCTCTCAGGATCACACTCAGCAATTCCCCACTGCAGAGGATCCAAAGCTTTCTGCCCACTCATACACTTCCCCCCCTCCCCGAGGAATAGAGTAAAGGTACCAGGGTTTTGTTGCACCTCAAACACTTCCCATAGTTTAAAACAGTTTCCCATAGATTATTAAACTGCTGAAATATGCAAATCATCCATTGTTGTCGCTGGAAGCTAGCCACACCTCCAGATCCGCTGGAATGCAGTAATGTGTCAGCTTGTTAATATTATTAACAAGCTGACACATCATTGCATTCCAGCAGATCTGGAGGTGTGTTTAGCTTCCAGGAACAACAATGGATAATTTGCATATTTCAGCAGTGATGCACTGGGAGATATCTTGGAGCTCATTCCAACCTGAATTATTGCAATTATTTCTGTTTTAAGAAAGGAAACTTGTTTTACATAGCATTTTAGTAAGGGGGCTTTTTGGTCCATTGTAGCCCCTTATATACTCCTAGGAGTTCTGCTTCACCATGAGCTTGCTAGGTACTCTGTACCTCCTAAAAAGGTTGAAACACTCACAAGCACGGCTGTCAAGTTACAAGCATAGAGTTTTTTTGCCCCAGGGCTCTCCCCCGTGTGCTGCTCTGGATCAGCGCTCAGCTCTGGATACCGGACTTACCGCAAACACTGGTTCGCTCGACAGCTGCATGATACCGGACTTACCGCTCAGCAACATAGAATTTTAATGTTGTCTACACTACACTTCCCAAAAGGCCACAGTCGAAGTGAAACAGTATCGAACAGTCAGAAAAATATGCACTTAATGTGCACAACTGTGGGAGACTAACAATGGGCATGCATGGGCTGCTAAGTTGGCATGGCTGCATAGGCATGTGCTTAAAGAACTACTGTAGGGGGAAAAAGAGTTGAACTTACCCGGGGCTTCTAATTGTCCCCCGCAGAGGTTCTGTGCCTGCACAGCTACTCACCGGTGCTCTGGTCCTGCCTCCGGTACACTTCTGGAAATTCCGACTTTAAAGTCTGAAAATCACTGCGCCTGCGTGGCCGCTTCCTCGCTCCTGCGGACATCACCAGGAGTGTACTGCACAGACGCAGACCGTACTGGGCCTATGCAATACACTCCTGGCGATGTCAGCTGGAGCAAGGGCGCGGCCATGCAGGCACAATGGTTTTCCGACTTTAAAGTCGGAATTTCCAGAAGTGAACCGGAGGTGGGGACCGGAGCATCAGTGATTGGCTGCGCAGGCACAGGATGTCTGCGGGAGACCATTAGAAGCCCCAGGTAAGTTCAACTCTTTTTCCCCTACCCCCCTACAGAAGTCCTTTAACCACTTGAGGACCTAGCCCTTACCCCCCCTTAAGGACCAGCGCTGTATTTTTAGATCTGTGCTGGGTGGGCTCTACAGCCCCCAGCACAGATCAGCTGGCATGCAGAGCGATCAGATTCCCCCCCCCCCCCCAGGGGGATGATGTGCTGGGGGGGTCTGATCGCTTCTGCATGCTGTGGGTGGCGGGGGGCACCTCAAAGCCCCCCTCCGCGGCGACATTCTCCCCCTCCCTCTTCTCCCTCCCTGCCCGAGAAATCGGAGGCTGCACAGGAACGGATCTGTCCTGTGCAGCCTCTAATAGGATCCCCGCTGTCATGTGACAGCGATCCCCGGCCGCTGATTGGCCGGGGATCGCTGATCTACTACAACGCTGCTACTGTAGCAGCGTTGTAAAAATGTAAACAAACATTATTTCCGCTTGTGTTTACATTTAGCCTGCGAGCCGCGATCGGCGGCCCGCAGGCTATTCACGGAGCCCCCCGCCGTGAATTGACAGGAAGCAGCCACTCGCGCGAGCGGCTGCTTCCTAATTAATTAGCCTGCAGCCGGCGACGCAGTACTGCGTCGCTGGTCCTGCAGCTGCCACTTTGCCGACGCGCGTTATGAGTGTGCGGTCGGCAAGTGGTTAAAGACACACAAATCAACCATCGTCTCCATGCCAAAAAGGATGTATAGTAAATAGTGCATTTAGATAAGTGTATTTTCAACTAGTCAGATTGATGCAGTCTTAATAATAATCCTAACATTTGTATAGCGTTTTTCTCCTGTTGAACTCAAAGCGTTTGAAAGCTGTAACCACTAGGGGTGTGCTCAGTAGGCCACCCTGCAGTGTAAGGAGGACTCCTTACTGAATAGGTGCTGGTTTACTGAACAGGAAGAGCTTTGAACCTTTGTCTCCTGTGTCAGAGGAGGTGCCCTTAACCAGTATACTATCCAGCCACTTTTACTAATATGTATTAATGATTTAAAAAACACTTAGATGCTTAGTAAGTAAAACTGCACTAAGACTGTATTACATTAACCACTTAACGACCGCCCACTGCACAGGGGCGGTCGGAAAGTGGAAGCCCTAAGGACCGGCTAACGCACAGAGGCGGCGGTCCTTTTAGGGGCATGGGCGGAGCGATCGCGTCATCCGTGACGCGATCCTCCGCCGGGGATCGATGGCCGGGCATTTAGACTCCAGCATTTAGACTAGCAGCGCCGGCGGGCAGAGGTATACGAATACTCCGCCAATTAAAGTGTATAAGGCACTTTGTTAGGTAAACAAAGTGCCTTATACATGCTTCCTCCTCGCCTCGTGGTCTCATTGTTCCAGAGACCACCAGCGAGGAGGAAGCACTAGTAAGTAAACACCACACATTTTTTTTTTCCCACACAGCCCCCCTGATCTCCCACCCCAGCCTTCAGACCCCCCCCTGATCACCCCAGCAGGCCCCTGCCAGAACCCTTGCACCCCTCTAAAACCCCCACCCCCCCCTGTCACTAACTATCGACGCTATCCCCTAAATTAGGTCCATAACTGCCTCCTAATCACCCCTGACCCCCCCCCCTACCTTTAGATCACCCCCAGACCCCATCCCAGACTACCCCCCTGTATACTGTATACATCTGTATACTGCTAGCTTACCCCCTGATCCCCCTCTGATCACCTGTCTATTACCTGTCCATCACCCCTCAGTACCCTCACTCATCAGAGCAGACCCAAACTGCCCCGTGGGGGCAACCGATCACCTGCCCAGACCCTCGGTTGCTCTCAGACCCCCTCCTGATTACATCCCCTGCGCATTGTTTACATCTGTCCTCCCCAGCAATCACTAACTGATCTTCGATCAGTAACCCCCTGTGTCTGCCTCTCATCAGATCAGGACTCAGTCTGCCCCGTGCGGGCTCCTGATCAACCCCCCACCCCTTCAAATCGCCCTCAGACCCCCCCCTAATCACCTTCCGAGTGCATTGTATTTGACTGCGCTGTGATTGTATTCGATTGTGCTGCAATTGTATTTGATTGTCCCGTGACCTGCTTCGATTGTCCCGTGATTGTTTGCCTCTGAGACCCCACTTCCCCCCACCCTCCCCCCCACCACCTCCTTCCGAGTGCATCAGACTTGCTTGTGCTGTGATTGGATTCGATTGTGCTGTAATTGTATTTGATTGTCCCGTGATCGGCTTTGATTGTCCCGTAATTGTTTGATTGCCTCTGAGACCCCACTTCCCACCACCCCCCATCACCTTCCGAGTGCATCAGATTTGATTGTGCTGTGATTGGATTCGATTGTGCTGTAATTGTATTTGATTGTCCCGTGATCAACTTTGATTGTCCCGTGATTGTTTGATTGCCTCTGAGACCCCACTTCCAACCACCCCTTATCACCTTCCGAGTGCATCAGATTTGATTGTGCTGTGATTGGATTCGATTGTGCTGTAATTGTATTTGATTGTCCCGTGATCAACTTTGATTGTCCCGTAATTGTTTGATTGCCTCTGAGACCCCACTTCCCACCACCCCCCATCACCTTCCGAGTGCATCAGATTTGATTGTGCTGTGATTGGATTCGATTGTGCTGTAATTGTATTTGATTGTCCCGTGATCAACTTTGATTGTCCCGTGATTGTTTGATTGCCTCTGAGACCCCACTTCCCGCCACCCCCAACCCCCCCCCCCCCCCCCCACCACCACCCCCCATCACCTTCCGAGTGCATCAGATTTGATTGTGCAGCACGGTGGCGTAGTGGTTAGCTCTCTCGCCTTGCAGCGCTGGGTCCCTGGTTCGAATTCCAGCCAGGGCACTATCTGCAAAGAGTTTGTATCTTCTCTCCGTGTCTGCGTGGGTTTCCTCCGAGCACTCCGATTTCCTCCCACATTCCAAAAACATACGGATAAGTTAATTGGCTCCCCCTAAAATTGGCCCTAGACTACAGTACTTACACTACATAATATAGACATATGGCAATGGTAGGGATTAGATTGTGAGCTCCTTTGAGGGACAGTTAGTGACAAGATATATATACACTGTACAGCGCTGCGTAATATGTCGGCGCTATATAAATACTAAATAATAATAATAATAATAATAATTGTGCGGTGATTGGATTCGATTGTGCTGCAACTGTATATGATTGTCCCGTGATCGGCTTTGATTGTCCCGTGATTGTTTTATTGCTTCTGAGACCCCACTCGCCACCACCCCCAAACCCCCAGCACCCCCAAACCCCCCCACCCCAGATCATCCCCCTGTTACTATCCTAGTGATCTAAAAACAGTGATCAGTGAAAACTGACACTTTTTTAGTATCACTAGTGTTAGCAGTTAGGCCAGTTAGCTAGGTCCCTTTGTTAGGGTCAGTTAGTGCCCAGCCCACTGCACCGCATTCACCGATTAGTCGCCGATTAGCGCCATCACTGTCGCTTATCAGCATTGGTACTATATAGTATCTAGTGATCATTCCTGATCGCAGACAGATCTATAGCAGTACATTAGGGTCACCTTAGTGTAGGCTCCACTAAAAACGCAGTATTTACCCGATCAGGCCGGATCGTTCGCCCGCACTTGCGTTCAGCTGCCCCACTGTAGTGACAGATTTTTTTTTCTGATCACTGTACACTAGCTGTGTTGCTGTAAAGATCAGTTTTGATTTTTTTTTTAATCAAAACTCAGTGACCACAGCTTTCTACCTCTCAAATACTCCCTTTTGCTATGTAGGTGCTCTTTTTTTCTGGGTAGTCTCGGAGGAAAACCCCATAAATTTAGCAGTCCACAATGGCAAGAAGGGGGATTTTCGATGAGGAGGTATGCAGGTACATGGACTAGTCGGATGAGAGCGTTTGGGGAGACTCAGCCGACGAATCATCCGGGTCCGAATTTGAACCTGTGGAAAGCAGTGGTTCTCTGACCGAAAGTGATGACGAGGTTTTGGTCCTGGCTAGAGCCAGGTGTAACAGACCCCATGTCGTTAGACCGCAGGTGGCATTCCTATACTGCCCTGGCATTTTAGGGGCCCTAAACCGTGAGGAGTAGTCTGGAAACCAAATGCTGCAAAATGACCCTTGAAATCCTAAAGGTACTCATTGGACTTTGGGCCCCTTAGCGCAGTTAGGGTGCAAAAAAGTGCCAAACATGTGGTATCGCCGTACTCGGGAGAAGTAGTACAATGTGTTTTGGGGTGTATTTTTACACATACCCATGCTGGGTGGGAGAAATATCTCTGTAAATGGACAATTGTGTGTAAAAAAATCAATAAAATTGTCATTTACAGAGATATTTCTCCCACCCAGCATGGGTATGTGTACAAATACACCACAAAACACATTATACTACTTCTCCCGAGTACGGCACTTTTTTGCACCCTAACTGTGCTAAGGGGCCCAAAGACCAATGAGTACCTTTAGGATTTCACAGGTCATTTTGCGGCATTTGATTTCCAGACTACTCCTCACGGTTTAGGGCCGCTAAAATGCCAGGGCAGTATAGGAACCCCACAAATGACCCCATTTTAGAAATAAGACACCCCAAGGTATTCTGTTAGGACTATGGTGAGTTTATCGAAGATTTTATTTTTTGTCACAAGTTAGCGGAAATTGACACTTTGTGAAAAAAAAAACAATACAAAATCAATTTCCGCTAACTTGCGACAAAAAATAAAATCTTCTATGAACTCACCGTACTCCTAACAGAATACCTTGGGGTGTCTTCTTTCTAAAATGGGGTCATTTGTGGGGTTCCTATACTGCCCTGGCATTTTAGGGGCCCTAAACCGCGAAAAGTAGTCTGGAAACCAAATGCCGCAAAATGACCCTTGAAATCCTAAAGGTACTCATTGGACTTTGGGCCCCTTAGCGCAGTTAGGGTGCAAAAAAGTGCCACACATGTGGTATTGCCGTACTCGGGAGAAGTAGTATAATGTATTTTGGGGTGTATTTTTACACATACCCATCCTGGGTGGGAGAAATATCTCTGTAAATGGACAATTGTGTGTAAACAAAAATCAAAAGATTGTCATTTACAGAGATTTTTCTCCCACCCAGCATGGATATGTGTACAAATACACCCCAAAACACATTATACTACTTCTCCCGAGTGCGGCAATACCACATGTGTGGCACTTTTTTGCAGCCTAACTGCGCTAAGGGGCCCAAAGTCCAATGAGCACCTTTAGGCTTTACAGTGGTGCTTACAAATTAGCACCCCCCAAAATGCAAGGACAGTAAACACACCCCACAAATGACCCCATTTTGGAAAGTAGACACTTCAAGGTATTCAGAGAGGGGCATGGTGAGTCTGTGGCAGATTTCATTTTTTTTGTGTCACAAGCAGGGCCGGATTTACAGCTCAGGAGCCTATAGGCACTCAAGCGCTGGCGCCACAAACCCCGCCCCTTAACACAGGCCACACCCCCTCAAATCACACCCCTTTTTCTTATTAAATAAAACCACGCAAGGTAATGTAGAAAGTAGGTGGGGTGGTTAGTGTTAGGAATAAGTGGGGGCTAGGGCACACAGTCATCAGGACACAGGGGACTCACACACAGACACACACACACACATCAGGACACAGAGTGATCGCTCACACACAGACCCCAGGACACAGGGGGCTCACACACACAGAAAGACACCAGGGGCACACACACAGATAGACACCAGGACGCAGGGGGCTCACACACACACAGACACCAGGACGCATGGGGGGCACACACACACAAACACACACACAGATAGACACCAGGACGCAGGGGGCTCTCACAAACACAGATAGACACTAGGACGCAGGGGGTTCACACACAAACACACACAGATAGACACCAGGACGCAGGGTGCTCACACACACACACAGACAGACACCAGGACGCAGGGTGCTCACACACACACACAGACAGACTTCAGGACGCAAGGAGCTCACACACACACACACACACACACAGATAGACACCAGGACGCAGGGGGCTCACACACACAGACACCAGGACGCAGGGGGCTCACACACACAGATAGACACCAGGACGCAGGGGGCTCACACACACACAGACAGACACCAGGACGCAGGGGGCTCACACACACACAGACAGACACCAGGACGCAGGGGGCTCACACACACACAGACAGACATCAGGACGCAGGGGGCTCACACACACACACACACACACACACAGATAGACACCAGGACGCAGGAGGCTCACACACACACAGACAGACACCAGGACGCAGGGGGCTCACACACACACAGACACCAGGATGCAGGGGGCTCAAACAAACACACAGACAGACACCAGGATGCAGGGGGCTCACACACACACACACACACAGATAGACACCAGGACGCAGGGGACTCACACACACACACACACACACACACACACACACACACACACCAGGACGCAGGGGGCTCACACACACAGATAGACACCAGGACGCAGGGGGCTCACACACACACACACACAGACAGACACCAGGACGCAGGGGGCTCACACACACACACAGACACCAGGACGCAGGGGGCTCACACACACACACACACACACACACACACACACACAGACAGACACCAGGACGCAGGGGGCTCACACACACACAGACAGACACCAGGACGCAGGGGGCTCACACACACACAGACAGACACCAGGACGCAGAGGGGTTAAAACACACACACACAGACAGACACCAGGACGCAGGGGGCTCACACACACACAGACAGACACCAGGACGCAGGGGGCTCACACACACACAGACAGACACCAGGACGCAGGGGGCTCACACACACACAGATACACACACAGGGGGCTCACATACACACAGATACACACACGGGGGGCTCACATACACACACACAGATACACACCAAGACACAAGGGGCTCACACACACACAGATACACACCAAGACACAGGGGGCTCTCACACACACAGATAGACAACAGGATGCAGGGGGTTCACACACACACAGATACACACACAGGGGGCTCACACACACACACACACATCTATCCCTTATCCAGGAAGCAGAGATCAGCGGGTTGGAGCAGAGAGGCAGAGAAGAAACATTAAGCTGTGGGGGGCAGGCTCCAGCAGCAGGAGGCTAGTGAACCACCCCTGCACTTGTCTGGAGATCAGAGAGAGAGAGAGAGAGAGACACATTTACCGTGGCAAGGGAACACGGGGAGAGAGGGAGAGTGTAATGGAAGCATTCACCTCCCAAAAGCCTCACTGTCCTCAGCTGTCTTGTCTTCCTGGCTGACATCCCATGCAACATTGCCGCTGCAAACTTTCAATCTCCGCCTCCGCCTACTTTTCTCCTGGCAGATCCTGGGGTGGCACATGATTGGCCAGTGAGACAAGGCCATGTGAGAACGGGGAGCGGAGCATTTTCTGTCCCCCCTTCCACAGCCCCCATGTTGATCCGTTCCCCCCAGGTTCCTGGTGGCCAGAGCAGGAAGAAAACAAATAGATGTCAGCGCGCACCGCCCCCTGCTGACTACGCTGGAGTGTATGACTACGGTTGCTGTAGACGCTGGCTGTGCGGCTGGGCTGACGAGCGGCGGTGAGTCACACTGCGATCTCACATCACTCTGCATAGGCAGGCACACAATCGGGGAGGAAGGAGAGCCGCCCTTGCAATGTTTGGTGCCTTATGATAAATCCGGCCCTGGTCACAAGTTAGCAGAAATGGAAACTTTTTTTTTTTTTTTCTTGTCACAAACTGTCATTTTCCGCTAACTTGTGACAAAAAAATAATATCTTCTATGAACTCACTATGCCTCTCAGTGAATACTTTGGGATGTCTTCTTTCCAAAATGGGGTCATTTGGGGGGTATTTATACTATCCTGGAATTCTAGCCCGTCATGACACATGACAGGTGGTCAGAAAAGTCAGAGATGCTTCAAAATGGGAAAATTCACTTTTTGCACCATAGTTTGTAAACGCTATAACTTTTACCCAAACCAATAAATGTAGGCTGAATGGGTTTTTTTTTAATCAAAAACATGTTTGTCCACATTTTTCGTGCTGCATGTATACAGAAATGTTACTTTATTTGAAAAATGTCAGCACAGAAAGTTAAAAAAATCATTTTTTTGACAAAATTCATGTCTTTTTTGATGAATATAATAAAAAGTAAAAATCGCAGCAGCAATCAAATAGCACCAAAAGAAAGCTTTATTAGTGACAAGAAAAGGAGCCAAAATTCATTTAGGTGGTAGGTTGTATGTATGAGCGAGCAATAAACCGTGAAATCTGCAGTGGTCTGAATGGAAAAAAAGGGTCTGGTCCTTAAGGGGGGTAAAGCCTGCGGTCCTCAAGTGGTTAAAGGCTTGCAAAGAGGATGCGTAGTCCTCTTCACTTCAGGGACAGGAGGCTTGAAGAAATCTGCATGTTTGTTTGGAAGCTGCAGGTTGCTGACTGAAGATGCTTCTACCAAAGCTGTTCATAAACAGTTCTGTTGAATTGTCTGCAGGTTGATTCTAAGTGTAAACCAACTATCCCTAACATCAGTCTGTCAGAAAGTCATATCACACTATCAGAACCTACTTCATGACTGCACTTTACAGCGACTGGTTTATACCAGTATGTCATTGTCTTTCCTGCAGCTACTGCAGACGTTCCCAAGTACCACTGCCTGTCTCCCTAAGCGGGCAGGTAGATTTACTGCTGAGTGCTATGTTCCAGGCAGCCACAGATCATAGTGGGAAAGAAGCAGCAACCACTATTTACTGTGCTTCTCTGTGTTTTCATCATTTCCTTCCTCCATTGAGATAAGTAATTTACAGTATGTTTGGCTCAAATGCTGTTTAGCTCAGCAATTCGTGTTTTGCAGTGTTTTAAGAGTCTTGTTAACAAATCATTTTCTGTCAGTACCATAAACAAAAGCTGGCTACACACACTACATTTTTTCTTTTGCCTGAGACAATCATTCATAATCATTTTGAGTGAAAATCTAGTGAACATGAGTGTCAGCAAGCTCCGTTTTACTCAGGGGTCTAGTCCTGGGAAAAGAGGTGATAGGACTCACCCGGAAAACCCCTGCGCCGCGCATAGCGCGGCGCGCCAACAATGGGCATGGTCAAGCATAATGTGGGCGTGTTCATGGGTGGGGCCAAATATACATGACCTTAGCAGTGATGTAAAAGGTCTGCCGGGGAAGTTTGAGCTCTGCCGTAGTGTATCCCCCCAAAATAGATATAATCTGACAGCATTTCACCAAAAAGACACATAATCTGGCAGAAGTTCCTCCAAAATACAGATAATATGGCAGTGGTTCCCCCAAAATAGATAATGTGGCAGCAGCAGTTCCCCCAACATACACATAATTTGGAAGCAGTTCCCGAAAATACGCGAAACCTGGCAGCAGATCACCCAAAATACATGAAACACCCAAAATACATATAATCTGGCAGCAGTGGTCCCTAAAATATACACAATCTGGCAGCAGCCGTTCCCCTAACATAAACATAATCATTATCTGGCAGCTGTTCCCCAAAATACATGTAATCTGGCAGCAGCCGTTCCCCGAACATACACATAATCTGGCAGCTGTTCCCCAAAATACATAACAGCGGTTCCACAAGAATGCAGATAATCTGACAGCAGTTCCCCCAAAATAGGTACCCCCAGCATAGGTAGCCAGGTCTATAGGTGTCCCCAGTATAAGTAGCCATGAGTATAGTAGTCCCCAGTAATGTAGCCAGAGGTATACAGTATGTGCCTAGTATATGTAGCCAGGGGTATATATCCCCAGTATATGTAGCCAGGGGTATACGTGCCCAGTATATGTAGCCAGGGGTATACATGCCCAGTATATGTAGCCAGGGGTATATGTAGCCAGGGGTATATGTGCCCATTATATGTAGCCAGGGGTATATGTGCCCAGTATATGTAGCCAGGGGTATATGTGCCCAGTATATGTAGCCAGGGGTATATGTGCCCAGTATATGTAGTCAGGGGCTATATGTGCCCAGTATATGTAGTCAGGGGGTATATGTGCCCAGTATATATGTAGCCAGGTGTATATGTGCAAAGTATATGTAGCCAGGGGGTATATGTGCCCAGTATATGTAGTCAGGGGGTATATGTGCCCAGTATATGTAGTCAGGGGGTATATGTGCCCAGTATATGTAGTCAGGGGGTATATGTGCCCGTATATATGTAGCCAGGGGTATATGTGCAAAGTATATGTAGCCAGGCGGTATATGTGCCCAGTATATGTAGTCAGGGGGTATATGTGCCCAGTATATGTAGTCAGGAAGTATATGTGCCCAGTATATATGTAGCCAGGGGTATATGTGCAAAGTATATGTAGTCAGGGGGTATATGTGCCCAGTATATGTATGTAACCAGGGGTATATGTGCAAAGTATATGTAGTCACGGGGTATATGTCCCAGTATATGTAGTCAGGGGGTATACGTCCCCAGAATAGGTAGTCAGGTGTCCCCCAGCAGGAGGGGAGCAGCGCAGTGGAAGGAGAGCTGTGAGCAGCAGTGGAGAAGGGGGGCCATCTCCGCCCCCATCCCTCACCTTAGGTGCTCTCCTTCCCTCGCTCTCCCCTCCTGAAGTAGCGTGCGGGCAGCCGGCAATGGGCGGTACTTACCTCTCCTCGTCGTCGGAACACCGGATCTTCGTGCCGGAAGTCTGGTCTGGTCCAGACCAGAGCAGCAGCGTGCAGATTCGGCGCCGGAACGAGGAGACGTATGTCCCGCCGGCTGCCGGCACGTTACTTCAGGAGGGGAGAGCGAGGGAAGGAGAGCACCTAAGGTGAGGGAACGGGGGGAAGATGGCCCTCCTTCTCCACCGCTGCTCACAGCTCTCCTTCCACTGCGCTGCTCCCCTCCGAACATGGCAGGGTGAACGGCGTCCACTCTCTGGGAATAGTAAGTGGACGCCGTTCAATTACATAAATAGTTACCTAGGGGCTCAACTCTTTTAATATGTATGTTATATTTCCAGTTAAAATACATTTAGAATAAAATAATTCTTAGCAAAATTTGCCACCCAAAGAAAGCCTAATTGACAGCGAAAAATACAAGATATAGATCATTTTGTTGTGATAAGAAGTGATAAAGTTATTGGTAAACGAATAAAAGGGGCACTGAAATGTGAAAATTGTTCTGGTCCATAAGAGGTAAAAACCCTTATTTTACACTTGTAAAATTCCTGTGTGTTATTCTGCAATGCAAACATTGCAATAGCACTAACATCATGCGTAAATCAACGGGCCTGTTGATATTGAATGTGAATTTTCACATGTGGAAGAAAAAACTGAAAGCCTATTGCATGTTTTCAAGTTCTCTCCGTTTTTTTTACATTAGTTGGTATGGAAAATGCAGACATTTTTTGCAGTGCAAATACGCATGATGTCCAGAAAAATGTGTGTGCAAATAGGAGTGCATTTTCTGTGAACATATGGAAAGTGTAAAGTCTACCTAAGGCTTGGTTCAGACGATTGACTTGCCGACATTTAGGGATCAACCAAGGCCCACATTGAGATGAATGGGATCATTCATCTCAATGCATTTACTGATGTTTGCACGAACAGTGTGGGCGAACACATTTTTTGGACGCAGCATCTAGCGTCCCGTGACGGTTGCGTTCAGCAGTTCTGTCTCCCCCACGGGGCTCAAAATGCGACGCAACAAGGGAATGACGCTAACTAATGCCGAATGCGTTTCTGCTCGGTTGCATTGGCTTAACATGCTCCCAACAGAAGCCCATGTGAACTGGCCCTAAGAGGGTTTATAAGAGAAAGGTACTCGATTATTAACTTCAGCTGGAAAAGTCCAAAGCCTTTGTCTGAGCCATGTGCTCACTGATCATTTATTTATCACAGCCTCAAATAACAGAATTTATTATACTCCATCCCATCTCTTTCCAGAAAGAGAGAAATAAAAATAGATGTTGCCCCATATGTCAGAACTTGGATGCTGACATTTTGCATGTGTCCTGGCTGTGCCCCCCAAATAGCAGTGTTTTGGAGAGAGATACTGGGATTTGTTGCTCAAGATCTACCCTTTACTATATTTTTTTACCACAGTTCTGTCTGCTTGGCGCAGTGCATGAGAATATGATGTCTGATGCATGAGAGAAGATTGGCAAATGTGTTACTTTTCTATGCCAGAAAATTAATTGCAGTCAAGATGTAGAGATCCACAGCCTCCAACATAGCAGATGTGACTATATATTATAAATAAAAGGATGTCTTGCATACAGAATATTGTATGAAGCAAGAAACCTGAGCTGAATTCTTTGTTTTTGGTGTTTCTATACCTTATACAAAGCAGTTACTGGTGTCTATTTGCTCCAGGGCCACCCCCATTCAAATGTATACTGTAAGAGCCATGAATGAGCATGCATCCCCAGCAACAGGAAGTGGTCATCTTAATTCCTTTGTGCATAAGCGGTTCCTTTCACTGAGCATATGTGGTTCATGAACTTGCACATTCATAGTTGAAATTTCATGAACTCACACATGCCCAGTGCATATGCACCAGTACTTAGCTGTGGATGCTTCCAGACTTTTTATTCTAAAAAACAAACAAACTGCTGTAATGGGCAACAGGGAAGACCTTGGTGCCAACATACACCTGAAACTGCTCGGTATGAGGTATATGAACAACCACACATTACTTGACCACTTAATGACAACTGGACATTTATACGTGCGGTATGCGTACCCCAGGGGGTACTTCTGATGGTTCCAGGGGGTACTCTGGATTGATATACTTTACCAAAAATAACAAATTTAGAGTTTTAGAAAAGTATAAATCTTATTTAAACACTATCTTCGTGTTGTAGTAGCTAATTAAAAGCAATAGTAAGTGCTTGGAAATTATTTAGAACCAATTATCATGTGTTACGGTTAAATATATATTTGTCAAGAGGTACCTGTGATGTTTACTAAGCTAGGGGGTACTTGGTGAGTACAGGGGGTACATACCAATAAAATGTTGAGAAACACTGGTCTAGAGTATTTGTGGAGAGTGCACCATCAGTTTTGTCACTAAATGAGGCACATATGGTATAATTTTAACCGAGACGAGTTGTATAATACATTTTGGTGTGTCTTAAAGCTTGGACACACATCACATAAACAATAGGTACGGACAAACTGAATCCAACATAAAAAAGTCATTTTCTAAATTATAATATTTGGGAAAATTATGAAATTTGGGAAAGTTTTAACAAAACTACAAGAGACATGTGTAGTAACATTTTAACCATGATAGGTAGTAGAATAGAGTTTAGAAAGTTTAGGGTTGAGGCCCATGTCTTGTGTATTCTTTTTAGTCACAAACTGGGAATCAAAGGCAATTCAATTTTTGCTTATGCTGTACCTAAAATAAAAGACTTGTAAAATGAAAACAAAGTGAAAGAATATGAAAGAAACAACGTATATTGTGTAAGGATCCCTCCTGTAGTGTGTTCTCTCTGTTGCAGTGGAGCTGCAAACGGACAGTTCTGGCTTATCTGCTTGCATTCGGTTGTGCATTTGCAATGGGTATCATTGTCATTTGCAATCGCTCTGCAGTTCTGGGCAGCTCAGGATGCTGTCATCATTCCACCAATTGCTTGTTACAGTTGAGCTGCGGCCAGATAGGCCTGGATTTCCTGCATGCATGTAGTTACATAATACTGCATGGGCCTGATTCACAAAGCGGTGCAAACTTTTCGCGGACTTTTGCGCGCGCAATTTGCGGCAAATTGCACGCGCAAAAGTCTGCGATTGCGCGCGAAAAAGTTTGCACCGCTTTGTGAATCAGGCCCCATGTGTTTCTTATGGGAGTCCTTTGCATTCACAGACAGCTAGTAAATTTTAATCAAGCCAGCTCAGGATTGAGTGATTACCATTCAGCTGTGTGGAGATTTGCATACCTGCATCCATTGGCTTATGCCAGCATAAAAGTCTGTCTCCCATTTCCTACCCCACCCATCATAGTGGTCAGTACGCTGATCTGCTGGGCACCTTGTTTCTCTGTATAGTTCTGTTATTGTAGTTGTATGCGACCTTATTACTTGTGCTTTAGCTAGTTCTTGATAGTTTGTTATTTTTCTTATTATTGTGTATTGCCTAGTTCAATGCTTGATGGATGTTTGCTGCATCCACGGTGGGTCAGTGAAGTCCATTATCCAGATAGCTTGGATTCTGCCATCACCACGTTGGTGACTGGTAATATTCCTGCTACTCTAGTTTCTGGGAATGTAACTATAGGCTGCAGTTGCTGTTAGTTACGTTCTATCCTGTAGTCTTGCCTGTGTGGATGCATGCTGGTGACTGTTGTTAGCCTGCTTGCTCTGCTTCTGTGGACGTGACTGTGAGCTGCGGTTGCTACTAGTTACGCTCCAATCTACAGTCCTGTCTTGTACCTGTCTGAATGCTTGCTATCGCTAAGGCAGCACAGTGCGAACTAAGGCAGTGCAACATCGCACTGCGCTGCCATTGTGTTTTATTTGTAGCGATATCGGAAGCCCAGAGCTGCAGTTGCTCTGGGCAGCCTGTGTAACCTCTTCCATTATCCAGATCTTAGCCTTGTTGCGCTGGGTGGTCAGAAAGTATGCCCCCCCCCAGCATTACATTTTGACGGGCCCAACACAAACCCACACGGAAGAGGGCTCTCACACAGTGTATTATGGTTCGTTGTTTTTTAAAAGATTTGAAAATCTTGGCCCTGAAACAGCAGACACATTTTTTAATGAATGTGTTAGATTTTTGTCAAACCCGGACTTCCAAGCTACACCTGTCTCTACCTGGACTGATGAGATAGTTTGCACTCTTCAAGGGCAAGCTTTTTGATTGGGCAGTTGATGTTTTGAATCACACAACTCTGAGAGAAAAGCCTCTAGAATTCATAGGTTTTGTGATCCATAACTGGTTAAGAATATCTCCATTACCATATCCTCTTAATGAACTCTTGATTGCTAGTCAATCAGATGTCTATTCACCATCATCTAAAAGCAATCTGTATGCAGCAAAGTCTAAAGTCTTGCATAAAACTAAACGTAAACGTTCCAGAAAATGTTCCCAACCAGCAGTGTCGTCCATAGCAACTGCGCATCAGATCCATAGTCAGACTCTGTCATTAGCAGATAATGAAATTAAATTGTCAGTCATGGGAGTCAAATGGACCTATAAAACTATCAATGAACTTTCTCTGCTAGCCAGGGAGAATAAAGATTTTTGTTTAAAAGAATTGTCTGAATATTCTTATGAGGAAATATTACAGAATATTGAGCAAATCAAATCATTTGTGCAGCAAGGGAAATTTGCATATTCTGCAGTTCAACACTTGTTACGTGTCCTGGACATTCTTAAGAATAGGAAATACCCTAGTAATGATCCAGTTAATCGATTTCACTCTCTGTCAGGAGTAAACCAAGCCAAGTCCACTCCAGCTAGCTTCCTGCAGACTGGTCTAACTGTAAATTATACCCAGAATAATTGTTTAGTTCCTGACAAGAATGAATGGGACCCTCCGTTTGAAAAATGGGAAATTGAAGCTTTGATTTATGAATTGGAGAATTATCGAAAATATTTCTATGAATTTTACACGGCTAAGGGCCCGTTCAGATCACAAATGCGGATGGCCATGCGTGCGGAACGCGTGCGGACCGCAACGCGTACGAACGCATGGCTATCCGCGTTTGTGTGCGTTGCAAGGCTGATCCCATCACTGAAAAGTGAATGGGACAGCCACGCGTTTTGTCAAAATCTGCGTGCAGCATGCGTTCCCGGACCGCACAGGTCCGGAACGCATGCAGTGTGAACATCAGACAGTGCACTCTATGCACTGTCTGATGTCATGCGTGTCGGCCTCCTGCACGCGTTTCCAAAACGCGGCTGGAAACGCGTGCAGTGTGAACGGGCCCTAAGAGTAACATAATTTTGCATGCATGCATTGAGTCTGCTTTTTCTTTGATTGAAATGAATCTGTGTGCATGACTTTGTGATTCCGTTAATTGATGCATGGAATGAGATCTTGAATGATCGCTCTGGGAGTCAGTGTGCGCAACACTCAGTAACCAATGTTAAATCGGTCTCTCTGTTGCCCCTAGCAACGTTATCGCCTGCTAGCCTTGCTCCAGATGCACGCCTTGCTTCTCTAACCCCTTATAATGGTGGCAATAAGTATTTTTTGAATCTCTTGCAGAATTGCAAAATTTTTAATTCATGTTCTTTCTTCAGATCAGCTACAACATTTCAGCAGTCCAGGTGTATTATCTTATACCTGTTTGATAGCAAGATGAGAACTTGGGCTGAGAAAGTTGCTGATAAAAACGAGGAGGCTTTTGATGACCCCCTGGAATTTGTTAAATTGATCGCAAAACGTTTTGCGAAAAAATACAAACAAATTCCTACTGATTTGTTTTCTGCATCCTGCAAACCATATGATCCAGCAGACACCAATGGATGGACTGCATCAGTTCCTGAGTCTCAGCAATCATGTTTAGTAACCTTAGAACCCCAGGATCTGAATTTTCCAACTTCACAGTTGAAGAACTGTGGTTCAGATTCGCAAACTCTGTGTTCTGATACTTCTGTTTCCACACCTTGCTCTAGTCCCGTGAAGGGTTCAGAGTATCTGTTATGTGAACCTGAAATCACAGATTCATTGCCTTATCCAGAAAATGTTTCAGTCAATTCGCCCTGTACCATGAATTACTCAGTAGTTCTGTCCAATGAAGCTCAGGTCACAGAATCATTATGCTGTCCAGCAGGTGCTTCCATGTTTCTGCCCTGCAACATGGACTGTTCAGTGATCCTGTCCAGTGAAGCTGAGGTCACAGAGTCTTATGCTTCACCCAGTACCTTGGATGCCTCAACATCTCTAGCAGAGGACTCAGAGGCTCTGCTTACTTCAGTTGGTGTTGCAGTAATATTCACCTGTTTAGCAGCTGTCTTAGAATTACAGTCCACACAGTAAAACTTGATGAATTTCTGTCCAGTGAAGCAGAAGCCATTGAGGCATTGTCCTCGTCAGCAGGTGTTTTGCATGCCTTGCCCTGTACACAGTCTGATTTGGCTAATGTTGTTGAGTCCCTGTCTGATGTTGTAGCAGCCAGGGAACTCCAGCCCTGTCCTATGAATGTTTCAGAAGTCTTGCCCTGTAACATGGATAATTCTGACTCTCTGGTAAAAATAACAGAAGTCTCAGAATTTCAGTCCTGTTTAGTGAGTGTTCTTGAAATCATGCCTAGTATCTTGGAAAATTCTGGTTCTCAGTCCAGTGTGGCAGAGGTTCCAGAGTCCCCTTCCTGTCCAGTGAGTTTCTCAGTCTTGCCCAGTTCAGTGGGGGTTACTGCAATACTGACTTGTTTGGCAGCTCTTTTGGAGCTCCGATCCAGTGTAGTTGGTGATGAGTCTCTGTCCAGTTCAGAGGAAGTTGTGGAGACTCTATCTAGTTCAGTGCATACATCAGAAGATTTGTCCTGTCCTGTTAATGCCCCTGAACATGACTTGTTAATACCTTGGTGGAATCAGTGACCCCTAAGTCTGCTTCTGTATTCTTTAGTGAGAGTCCAGTAACTGTGGGGTCTAGTCATGATGATTTTCTGCCCAGTCCTGGTTTCGGTCCTATTGTGACTGACTCTGAGGCCTGCAGTTCCTTGATGTGCAAAGAAGTTTCTCTTGTACCAGTGTGCCCAGATGTGCTCTGTGTGCCAGAATGTCCAAGTGTGTCTTGTGTGTCAGCGTACTCAGATGCTTCCTTAGTGGTGATATGTTCTGATATTGCCAGTCTGCCTGCATGCACAGAGATGGTTCTGGTCCCTGAAAGCCCTGATCTCGATGTTTGTCCTTGTAACCCTGACTCTGGAATTGCCCTAGGTTCCATAGGGGTTCTTGATAGTTCTCCATGTAAGCCTAAAGGGTGTTCTAACCTCTTGGGATCTCTATGGAGCTTCAAAGTGTTCTGGGAGATTTCTGAGGAAACTTGTCCTGGTGCCTTGGACTGGTTCGAAAGTGGGTACTATGTTGGAAAGGACAGTTCCGGTGGGCATTGCATGAAAAGTTTTGGTATTTTTGGACAGTCCCTGGAAGGTGGTGGGTATCGCTCAGAGAGTTTCAGGGGGCTTTTTCCTGAAAATCACAGTTCTGATGGGTATCACACTGGGGCTTGTAGTACTGATGGGCATGGTTCTCGAGGTTCTGGTTCAGATTGGTTCAGTCTTGGTGTGCCTGATACTGGAATTCGGTCTTGTCGGGCTGTCCCGACCTTCATGAGTTGTCAGATCAGTTTGCTGGACTTTCTACATCTGATTTTCTGGTTTGGGTGGTTCAGGAGAATTATGCCAGTTTCTATAGGCGTCTGGAAGCCACCTTTAAAGGATGGGGGTACTGTAAGGATCCCTCCTGTAGCGTGTTCTGTCCGTTGCAGTGGAGCTGCAAATGGACAGTTCTGGCTTATCTGCTTGCATTCGATTGTGCATTTGCAATGGGTATCATTGTCATTTGCAAGCTCAGGATTGAGTGATTACCATTCAGCTGTGTGGAGATTTGCATACCTGCATCCATTGGCTGATGCCAGCATAAAAGTATGCCTCCCATTTCATACCCCGCCCATCATAGTGGTCAGTACGCTGATCTGCTGGGCACCTTGTTTCTCTGTATAGTTCTGTTATTGTAATTCTATGCGACCTTATTACTTGTGCTTTAGCTAGTTCTTGATAAATATATATGCAGACTTGCTAATATATATTGATCCGTTAGTTGAGCCATTTGTTATTTTTCTTATTATTGTGTATTGCATAGTTCCATGCTTGATGGATGTTCGCTGCATCCGATGTGGGTCAGTGAAGTCCATTATCCAGATAGCTTGGATTCTGCCATCACCACGTTGGCAACTGGTAGTATTCCTGCTACTCTAGTTTCTGGGAATGTAACTATAGGCTGCAGTTGCTATTAGTTACGTTCTATCCTATAGTCTTGCCTGGGTGGATGCTTGCTGGTGACTGTTGTTAGCCTGCTTGCTCTGCTTCTGTGGACGTGACTGTGAGCTGCGGTTGCTACTAGTTATGCTCCAATCTATAGTCCTGTCTTGTACCTGTCTGAATGCTTGCTATCGCTAAGGCAGCACAGTGTAAACTAAGGCAGTGCAACATCGCACTGCGCTGCCATTGTGTTTTATATGTAGTGATATAGGAAGCCCAGAGCTGCAGTTGCTCTGGCCAGCCTGTGTAACCTCTTCCATTGCCCCCCCCCCCCCACGGAGCCAGGTATATGTGCCCACAGTATAGGTTAGCCAGGTCTTGTTGCACTCAGCATAGGTGCCCCCAGTATAGGTTAGATAGGTAGCTGCCTCCCAGTATAGGTTAGATTAGGTAGTTGCCCCCCAGTATAGGTTATATAGGTAGCTGCCCCCCAGTATAGATTAGATTAGGTAGCTGTCCCCCAGTATAGGTTAGATTAGGTAGGTGCCCCCCAGTATAGGTTAGATTAGGTAGCTGCCCCCCAGTATAGGTTACATTAGGTAACTGTCCCCCAGTATTGGTTAGAAAGGTAGCTGCCCCCCAATATAGGTTGGATAGGTAGCTGCCCCCAGTATAGGTTAGATTAGGTAGGTTCCCCCCAGTATAGATTAGAGTAGGTAGCTGCCCCTCAGTATAGGTTATATAGGTAGCTGCCCCCAGTATAAGTTAATTAGGTAGCTACCCCCCAGTGTGGTTATATAGGTAGCTGTCCCCCAGTATAGGTTAGATTAGGTAGCTGCCCCCAGTATAGGCTAGATTAGGTAGTTGCCCCCCAGTATAGTTTAGATAGGTAGCTGCCCCCCAGTATAGGTTGGATTAGGTAGCTCCCCCCCCCCAGTATAGGTTAGATTAGGTAGGTAGGTGCCCCCCAGTATAGGTTAGATTAGGTAGCTGCCCCCCAGTGTGGTTAGATTAGGTAGGTAGGTGCCCCCCAGTATAGGTTAGATAGGTAGCTGCCCCCCAGTATAGGTTAGATAGGTAGCTGCCCCTCAGCATAGTTAGGTACACGCCCCCCCATAATGGAGCGGGGAGTCAGCCGTGGGGAGGGCAGCCCGACCGCTCCCTCCCTTCCTCTCCGCGGGCCGCCCTCCGTGCTCCACCCTCCGAGTCTGACTGCAGACCGCTGGTCTTCTCCTCTGCCCAGCCGCTGATACACACAATTAGTGGGTTTAACTTATAGTTAGCACTGTTTATTGTAAAGCTATAATGGATGTAAATGGAGAAATAGTGTGTTTTTCAGTTTTTTTTCCCTCTACTTTTCCCTTTAAAATGCATTGAAAATAAGGTAATTACCAAACAAAAGTATCACACACTAAACGCCTAATTTGTCCTGAAAAAAACAATATCTAGATAATTTAGGTGTAATTAGTAGTAATAAAGTTATTGGCAAATGAATGGGAGCAGTGCTGATAGGCGAAAATTAATTTGGTCCTGAAGTGGTTAATTAAGGAGAACTCGGTTCAGGTACCCGTTAAACATTCAGTGTTAACTCTTCATACCACTGACCCAGCACAATCTAATGCTTTGCTGAATGTCAAATAAGGCAATTAAGTAATGTGTGAGATAGGGCTAATGATGGTCTCCTCTCTGTGGACTGTGCTCAGAGCACTGGATGGTAAACACAGTGTCAGAGTTTTGTGAATATTAGCATTTTAACCTATCAAGGGAGATTTAGTGTTCTACATTAATTTCTTTCTATTCACCAGGTGAATAAGCATTAGAACACTCATATAATAAATCTTAATCACAAATGAGTAAGTGTCTTACTATAACCTTTTGTTAAGTTGTTTCTTTGAAAGATTCAACAAAATTAATTCAAACCAAAAAAGGAAAACATCCAAAGGACATTACCATCTATGACCTGTTGTTACCTTCAGAATTAGCAGTCCACACACTACCACCAGAGGCAGCCTTGGGGGGGGGGGGGGGCAATCACCCCAGGCCCCACGACTGAAGGGGGCCACGCGTCGGCCACTCACGGTCATCTAAGAGCCCCACTCTCTAAGTCCCTGGTTGGCTCAGGAGCATGCGCTAACCCAGCGGCGCCCGTCCACTCCACGGCCGGTAGCGCTCTACACATGACATGGCATCACTATTGACTCCATGCTTACCGTCGGGGCAGGGCTGGCACACACCACTGACCCAGAGCAGACCAGGAACTTCCTGAGGAAAAGCCTCAGCCTGAGAGGGGGCCCTGGGGGCTTTTATGTGAGACTGTGGACTGGAGCCTTGAGCTTCAAACCCCAAGTCAGTGACCTTCCTCTGACTAGGAACAGGGAGTGACAGTGACCCTTATGCGGACACAGAGGGAGCCTCGCTTTGTGGAGCAGCTGCACCCCATCCTGAGCTCAGTGTTTAGTCAAGTAAGAGTTCTGGAGATGGGAGTGAGCCAGTGCTTGCCATATCAGGCCATTATTAACTTCCATGAATATCAAGTCAACTAAGTCCCGCTTTGGTTTATTTCTGCTGCATGTTATAGATGGTGCTTTTAATTGTGCAATATACGTTACTGATACTTTTCACTTTCATTTAATTTGTATCTTCCTATGCACACGGTTGCCTGTTTCTGTTTTGACTTGTGTTAGGTTATACGTGTTTGTTATTCTGTTGGCACCTCAATAAACCTCTGAATAAAAAAAAAAAGTATATCAAGTCAACAACTGGGGAGGAGGGAAGAACTGAAAAAAAACAACTACAATTCAGTTCAGGAAATATGCTCTGTTTAGCCTACAAAAAAGGAAGAAAACGAACTTTGAAAATGGGAAACAAGAGGTGACTTAATTTGGGAGGTTGGTTGGTTGTAGGATGAAAGTACAAAAATGACCAATCTCTAGGGTGAGAGGGGAACATGTAGGGCAGAACTGGACTTTCCAGCCAAAATAGTCCCTCCCTGGCTTAGACTACACTGAAAACGGACACAGGTAGGCTCCCCTTCAACACACAATGCACTGCGCTGCCACAGAACCGCCCACATTGCCTTGTCTTCAGTGGCAGAGTGTTCTCTATCACCATGGTAACAGTATCAAGAGGATAAGCAGAAGGACCGGTGTGTTGCGGAAGTTCCATGTGCTTAGTGCCCTGTCATTCCTGCAGCTAGCGCTCCACTGGCAGAGTGGAGAAGGTATCCACATACAGTCATCCCTGATTAACTGCAAGCTCATGGGTACAGCAGTGCTGAAAAACTACATGCCCCAGTATTTGAAGAAAGGAGGGGGTTCTATGCATAAGGCGTATTGCATTAGACGCGGACAAGCCCATGAGTGTGGTGGTACAGTATATGGCCTAGACTTTTGGCTCTAGGCCCGCATATAACACTCACACCTGGCCCTGTGTACTCTATGGTCGCATCTGCCCAAACGTATGAAATTGCACAGAGCCTTTTAGCTCTAGTCTCTACTTTCTTACTGGAAGAGGGAGGGGTGCAGTGATAATGGGCGGGGCATAAAGGCAACTGCCTTCTGGCAGCTTATGTGTGCCAGGGTGTCACTATGTATTCTGATAAGGTGTACAGAGCTAATGACATATGTAAAGTGATGCTTACAAGCAGCCTACTGAGCGCGCCCAGCTGGGTTGCTGCTCTCTTAAAGGACATTTGAGGTGAAAATAAACTGATGAGAAAAACAATTGTATTTATCTTCCTTCTCCTAAAATGACCTTTTTTAGATATCCCACAGTTTTATTTTATATTTAAATCTAGTTTTTAAGTTTTTACTGTTTCATTGTCTCTGCTAAATGACACCTTCACCAAAGTATGTTATAGCTCAAATCTTTGAATTATTGACCCTTTTTATCCTTTTCCAGCTCTCAGAAGCCATTTACTGACAGGAAAGTATTTTATGGCTTTAATTCCTTATGAGTGACGGTTATGCTATAGTCTGACCCAGTACGACCCAGTCCCGACCCGGACAGAAACTGTCACTTACATACCTGATGTATAACTTTTTCAGGTAGAGAAAGAAAAAAAAGGAACACAGCCTAGTTATTTGTGTGTTAGGCACTGTACATACACATGTCTATCTCATGTCACATGTCACCTTAGTTGTCCTTTAAGCTGCTCCGGACCTTGCCTCAGATAAAATGATTCATATGGGTGTCTGTGTCCACCTGTTTACAGTGAAAGTGCATTTTGTGAGATCCAACACTTTTTTATAAGGCTAATTATGAAATTTGGAAGATGAGGTAACGCATTTCGCTTTTGTTATTGGTTACTTTAGGTAAACGCGCATCATCACTGCTTTTCTACACTTTTCTTGCTCCTCTGTCAACTTTGTTTTCCTTATTATTCCTGACCGAAAAAAATACAACCACACTCCACATTTCTGAGGGCACTTTAGGTGATATAAAGGTGCTAACTTAAGACTATTATTATATTATTGGATATGTTTTACTATTTCCACGCCAGTCATCAGCACTTCTGTAATGATAGCCTTTATGTTATTAAAATCAATAGCATATAACTGTTAAGAAAACAACCCTTACATACCTTGCAGTGTCCACAGAGCCCAAAGGGTCGCCATATTAATTGCTATTTTTGGCACTCTACTGTCTCTTACAGAATGATCTAGGTTGTCCAGAGTGATTGGGTGAAGCAGTAAAATAGCAGTGGCAGTGATTCAAAGCTAGCAGGTACAGTGGTTTAAAGCTAGCAGGTACAGTGGTTTAAAGCTAGCAGGTACAGTGGTTTAAAGTTATCAGGAGCAATGGTTTAATCAATTCTTGGTCAGATTTCTGCTGCAATCTGATCATGATTGAGTGGTTCCTTACTCATGTTCTGAGTGTGGGAAATGTTTCTCTAAAGCCTCAATTTTCCATCAGATTGAACGGTGATCTGATAAAAAATTGCATGTCCAAATTGTTTCAGATCAATTTTGGAATAGAGTTTTCATTGATAAATACCCAAAATCTATTGCAAAATCTATCGCAATCCGATTGGACCAGTTGGAAATTATCTAATAGATCCGTCTAATAGATCTGATCTGACGGAAAATTGTACCGTGTATATGAGGCTTTAGAAAATGTATTCTCTTAAACACCATAGAAGTCATACAAGGGAATCCTTATTTGTGTTTAGAGTGTGGGAAATGTTTCTTTAGAATAGATAACTTTGTGTGGCACAACAGAAATCACACAGGTGAGTGCCCTTATTCGTGTATGGAATGCAAGTAATGTTTCAATGAGAAAAAAATGCCTTCCCAGACACCAGAGAATCCATATGGCCGAGCAGCCTCATTCGTGTTCAGAGTGTGGGAAAAGCATTGCCCACAAAACATCCTTTGTTCTACACAGAAACAGCCACAAAGCTGAGAATCCTTATTTATGTTCATGACAGATATGATCAAGGAATTAAAAACTTTTCAGAAATATAGATGCAATTTATATGCATTAGGAAGAAAACCGGGCAGCACGGTGGGGTAGTGGATGGCACTCTCGCCTTGCAGCGCTGGGTCCCTGGTTCAAATCCCAGCCAGGGCACTATCTGCAAGGAGTTTGTATGTTCTCCCCATGTCTGCATGAGTTTCCTCCAGGCACTCCGGTTTCCTCCCACATCCCAAAAATATACAGATAATTTGATTGTCTAGTCCCTAGACTATGAGGGACATATGTTTATGGTAGGGATTACATTGTGAGCCCCTCTGAGGGACAGTTACTGACATGAACTCTGTAAAAATAAATATGCAATAATAATAATTAAAAAGTGGTGGTTCCCAATAGATTTTCTTATTGAGGAATAACTGTTTGCCAGGCTGGGAGTACATAAAACTGAATGCAGTGAGTCCCACAGTGTCCCTAGACATTTAAGAATGTCCACAGACACCCTAAAAATCCTGGGCCTGAAGATGATTATAAAGATCCTTAATAGAGGTATGAGATATAGGAAACTGTGAAAGAGAATACTACTGGGTGTTTAAATGTATCTCCTGGAGGACTTAACAAGGGTTTGGAAATTGCCACATACCTCTAATACTTGTTATAATCATCTATTTTTTCAGATCCCATCATTTTTAGATCTTCCATCTTAACCCCATCTGCACATCCTTCACCCCTTCAATCCCTCACCCTCCTTTGTCAATAGGATAGAATGCTTGTGAGAAAATGCCACATCCCTTGCTGTATTTTGGTTGCCCATTGTTATAGGCCAATACAGTGTTTGGCTCATGGTCCCTGTGTGATTGGTATTCATGACATCAATCACGCGGACACTCGCACAGGGTTGTGACTTCTACAAGATTATTTCCACCCCTACAGTCGAGTTTAATGTGGTAGAACCCATGTGTGACGGACGGTTGCGTGACCGCAGCCGCGTCCTTGAACCACCCGTGCAGAACATGCAATCGCAATCGATTCTCTGCATCGAATGCGATTAATATCGATAGAATCTAGATTGGTTGTGTAGGAGCATCTGCAGTCAATCTGGGCTCTCTCTTTTCTCAGCAGAGGGATAGCAGTACTTAGGTGCAGGATGTCTTTTGATTTGTTAATTAGCTTGGGCCATGCTTGTGTCCAAGGAAATGTTTGCTTTTTAATTACCTCAGGCAGATGTCAATTGCCCACCATTTGGTGAGCCCTTTTCATACAGGGAGAGCCAGGAAGCTAGTCACGGCAGGAAGGTAGACTAACTGGCACCGCTAAGGGCAGATGCAGGTATTATATGATTTTTTGCACATTTACAGAATACCGTAAATAGGGTAGTTATGAGAGCGGTATCAGTGGATTTGTAGGATCATGCTGAATTTCTTGATACCAGTCGAGAGGAGCCCGGGGCCCCTACAACCAAGTTATTAAACTTCTCAGGAACTGAATCCTCTACCCTAATCAAGTTTGGTATCATATGAACTGGCATATTCTGAGGTATATGAATATGTGATGGTCATGTGTGTGCGGAAAGTGTAAGCCGAGATATGACAAATGTCATATTTGGTGGGCATGGGGAACCCATCCAGGGAGCTAACCGCCCCTGTCCAACCCCTGGGCTGTACTTGAGACTCCACCCAAAGATGTACATTGTTAAAAAGTGTCTGCGAGTGACTCCTCCCTCATTCCTCCATTTTCCACCTTCATGAGAGCTGCTGCCACTTTGAGGAAAAAGTGGTAGTCATTTTGTTTGGACTTTGAACTGAGCTGAAACCACAGACTTTGCTGAAACTGAAACTGAACTTTACAAGTTTTCCCACAAAAGGACATCTTTCCATGAACCTAAGTATTTTATCCTTTTCTTTTCATACTGCGCTATTAATGTCTCAATAATTGTTGATTTTAATGATTGTCTGTATATATTAATTATTTATATTGTATTAATAAACGACGTTCAAACGTCCTTTGTTTATTCAGCTACCCTATTATTCAGCTATACACAGAAACTGAACCCAGACTTCTGGAGAGACGCTACTATTGTATTGTTGTTAGCTAGACAGAATAGAGTGTTTAACCATTTTAATTACTAGGTCTAGGAATAGCTAGTCAGTGGGTGCTTCTGGCCCAGGAAAGCAGAAGTGGTGGCAGTTATACCCTGAAATAGTGTGTAAGTTGCAATTACCGTAACCCACAGGCTCCCTTCTAGTCGGGCTGCTGCCCAAATTCTGTCGGTTCCTGCCCACTGATCGGGACCACAGCGTGCCTGATCTGTGTGCTGAACCTGATTGGAAGGCAATTTGCGTTCCAACCACTAGGGGCCCTGTGACACCATGGTCTTGTCATTACTGTTTGATTGATTCTATATAATCGTGTATTGATTTAACAACAAATATGGGTTTCCAGCAGGGCTGCCAGGCAACTAGTATTGTTTAAAAATAAATAAATATGGCAATCTCCCAATCTCCATATTACTCTCACCTCGGGTTCAAGCTTGAGCTGCAAAATAGATTCATGACATAATTAATTGTATGTTCAGTACTAACATTAAATAAACTGAAAATTAAAATATAAGAAAAGTCCTAAGGACTGAATTTCTGAATTCAAGCTGCAACCATGGCAAGTCTGATATTTGATCCTCTTCATTCAGCTGTAAAAGAAAAGAAAAAACATACTTTTAGCTTTACAGCTCTGTCTTTTTATCAATTCAAGATTACTTGCGCCGCCAGGCAGAAGTGTTTTGGCTTCTGATTATTTTTCAGGAGAGCCAGGCTGAATATGATTGTCTCATTTACATAGATAAAGTAGAATATTGTACCCTGTCACCCTGTTAGCCGTGACTTTTAGACATTTTCTGCTTGCATAGATACAAGCATTGGTTTTTTTTTTAAATATTAATATAACAGCATAAGACATCATATGGAATCTTCAAAGTCAGCACTAATGTAAGATTATTACAGCCCATCAATATATCCAAAGTTGGATGCAAAGTATAAACATACATAGCAGATGACTAATTTTGCAGTGGTGTATACACAGGTATTATTTTAACCCTTGCCGTGTTAAAAATAAAAAGGACCTCAGACTAGTTATTAGTAGGACTAGTACTACATGTATTCTTGTTTATCTCATGACATAATATGTCAGGTGTGCTTTAGGGGAGGTTAACTCGGTGCTGTATTTAGAGTTGTCCAGCTTTTTTTCTGGTGTGCCTTGGTCAAGCAAGGCAATCCTTTTAAAAGAGAGGGTTCCTGAGGCCAGCTTGGATTTCTACTCACAGAATTTGAGCCAGCCCTGTTTGCAAAACCAGATGTGGAGCTTTTAGGTGTTTTATCTCACAGTGCTTATCAGCTGAGGAATAAGAAGGGTACCACTCTCTACAAGTCACCAGCAGGGGGAGACATTTGCACATTTCTGACATCTATTTGAAAGTGAAAACTCTTTTAGCAATAAAGTTTTGTGAATCTGCTGTATCTTTCAGAAGGAGACCTTTACTTTGAACCAGTAATTTGTCTGACAGCTCACAGCTGTTCCATGGGACTCTGGGAAACCGCAACCTTTTCAGATAATTCCAGTTACAATACATGTTAAATGAAGAGAGACACGAAACCTCCCATATCGGTGTCCTAGAATATCTGCTGCAGTATTCCTGTTTCACCAATCACTGAATACCACACTGATGACTGTACTTATGCATAGGTATTATTACTATTGATTTATATAGCGCCAGCACCTTCCCAGGGGCTGTACAACAGCATACAAAATGTAACAACACAATATAAATAATACAATAATTAACAATACTAGATGAGACTGGATTACAGCTGATGCAATGAACAAATCAACTACAGATTTTTACTTACAGTATTTCTAAATTACACATCGATAAGATAAGTACCCACATGCCAACCACGGCCAGATGGATCAGGGATCTCTGACAAACAATCTTTCACCCATCCATCTGGATGAATCTGCAAGCGTCTTTCACGGTTTCATAAACAAACGATTGTTTTTATGATCGTGGAAAAACCCGTGGAAGTCAATGAGGATTGGAACAATCCTCCGCGACTTAATCCAGCATGGCGTGATCACGCGCGTCATGAAACATTGTATTTTTGTTAAATGATGTTGCGCGATATCATGGGGAAAAACTTTCGTGGTGAAAAATCTTTTGGAAAAATCGTGTCGTGGGTATGGACCTTTATGAGAAAAAGGGGATAAAGAGCCCTGGACATTCAGCCTTACATTCTACTGGGTTAAAGAGGAACTCCAGTGAAAATAACGTAATGAACGAAAGTGCTTAATTTTTACAATAATTATGTATAAATGATTTAGTCAGTGTTTGCCCATTGTAAAATCTTTTCTCCTCCTCATTTACATTCTCACATTTATCATATGGTGACATTTTTACTGCTGGCAGGTGATGTCAGTGGAAGCAGCTGCTACTTGCTTTTTTACAGTTGGAAACAGCTGTTATTTCCCACAATGTAACAAGGCTCCCACCGTGTGATGTCAGCACCATGGTCCTGACATCACACTGTGGGAGGGGTTTCAACACAATATCAGCCATACAGAGGCCCCTGATGATCCGTTTGAGAAAAGGAAAAGATTTATCATGGGAAAGGGGGTATCAGCTACTGATTGGGATGAAGTTCAATCCTTGGTCACGGTTTCTCTTTAAGGGATAGGACAATAGATAGTGCTTTCCCATAATCCTCTCTTGTTTGCTATGTTCTACAGACATTACTGCTTACTGTAAATTTAGGGCAGAATAAATGACTGATGACTGCATGTCGTTGGGCCCGGTGCATGAAACGTTTGTAAATTTGGCGTGTGGAGGTAGTCCATGGCAATTCTAAGTGCCATGGTGACATGTGGTATTATGCTGTCTGGGTAGGGAGCGTACAGCACATAGCCATAACAACAAGTGTTATCCCGGTGACGTGTGTTGCAATATTTGCAAAGCACACACTGCTCCCCGGCATTAGTGCTGGTAAATTTCTATTTGCTGCTTGAGCACAGAAAATTCACCACCAGTTCAAGCATGGCCCATTGATTCTAAAAAAAAAAAATGTATTTATTTTTTTTGCAATGTAATAAGAATTGCCTTTTTAGTTCTGCATGCAGCCAGCTATGATTTTATACACATGTTTTCCTGCAGCAATGCTAACAGTCCATTGGTTTGTGTACCGAATAGCTTCCAACTTTCTTTCCTGTACCTCCTTCAACTTCTGTACTAAAGTACAGTAAAATGCTTTTTTTATGCATGTAGAACTGTTCACAGCTAGAGGTATATCATTATATACAGTGTTTATCCTAAAGTAAGACATCCCCTGAAAGTAATCCCTATCTTATATTTTGAGCATGCCCGAAATATAAGACATCCCCCTAAAATAAGACCTATCAGCAGAGAGGAGAAAAGGCGGGACACAGTGATGCAGTAGGAAGAGGCAGGCAGCCAGCCAGGAAGCAGTGAGTGGATGGCTCATCCCTGCGCAATGTCAGCTTCGGCTGCCTCCTCAATCCACCAGTACTTCTGTCACTCTCACCCCTCCCCTCTGCAAGCCCCTCTGGTGAGCGATGCGCTGGCTGCTGTTATCTGTTTTATTTACTCTGGGACAGTGGGAGGGGGTGAGGAGGAGCTGCATGTGTGAGGAAGAAGGAGATTGTATGAAGGGAGTTTCTGCCAGCACCATTTGGCTACAGTAGGCTCAGCAGAGTTAGTATGGAGAAAGATGGGTGCTTGTGCTCTTTCTTTAGCTGTGCTAGCTGTCCTCTCATTCTCTCTTCTGTACAACTTGTGGCTCCGACAAGGCAGCAGTAGCAGGAATCTCAAGCATGTGGCTGTTCTCCACAGGCGTAACTAGAAATCCCGGGCCCCCCTGCAAAAAAAAAAATCCAGGGCCCGGTCAGGGCCTACTTGGGGGGCAAGAGGGGTTGCAACATAAGGGGGGAGCGTGGCCGCACAGCGGTGGGAAGGGGGGACGTTTACACAGAAAGTAACATAAAGCACTTACAGATCGGAACCTGTTCTTTCTTCCTGTGTTTCCCCAAAAATAAGACATTGCCTGAAAATAAGCCCTAGCACATGTTTTGGAGCAAAAATTTATATAAGACACTGTCTTATTTTCCGGGGAAACATGAGTAGATGGTGAGTAGTAACCAGTATACATGTTATGTTGATTGGTTTCTGGTCATACCTCAGTGTAATGGCACCATCATAAAAGTGAACATGATTTGGCATCCCTAGGCTTCTCCACTTCCAGGTTTGCCCCTGCAGGATGAAATAACCTGCAGTAACTGTGGGGCATGTGATGGTAATCCCCTCATCCTCCCCTCCCCCAACAGATTCTTCAGCATTCATAAAAGTGGTCTAACTATTATCCAGCAGAGAGCTGTGCCATGTGTATGTTAGCTAAGGGCCCTTTCCCTAATGCAATTTTGTGCATGCGTTACGACGCACAACATGACATTGGGAAGTAGGTATCTAGCCCCACCCTCCCATTGATGCTTAGCCTATGCTACTTAGCTATGCAGAATTCTCCTCACAGAGCATCCTGGGAGGCCAGGCATTATTTTCACTGGCTTTGGAATTCTCAGAAACAAACCTTCCACAGAGCTGCACCTGACAGGACTAAGGGCTGGTTCAGACGGACGTCTGCGTGGCGTCGCGTCTGGGGGCGTTGCGGCGGCTGCGCGGTCAGGCTTTCAGTAGCCTTCGGTCGCGTCGTGATGCGGTCGCGTTTTTTTCTTCCCCTAGGGGAACATTAGCCGTCGCGGTTGGCCGCTCCCTGGAAGCAACATGTCACTTCCAGGGGCAGCCCGAACGCTCGCGAAAATCGGGACCCGAACGCCGCGTTCGGGTAAAAGCGCACAAAAGCTCGGTGTAAACGCTCCCATTCACTTGAATGGGAGCGTTTACCGCGACGTTCCGAACGCTTGCGGTAAACGCTCCGCAAGCGTCCGTCTGAACCAGCCCTAAAGATGTTGCCGCCTGTGATTAATTTCAGAACATAAATCAGGGTGAGGAAAGATTTTGCAATGGGCAAACACTGACTAAATAATTTCTAAATGTTTTCAAGGAATATTGTAAAATTGTAAAAGAAAAAAACAATTTTATTAATTACATTCTTTTCACTACAGGTCCACTTTATTTTTTTACGGTTATGTGTTCATGTTTGGGTTTTCTTCTCTTTATGTTATTAAAATTCTGATAGGATCAGTTTATACCTTAGGCTCTTATCTGATCATTATTCAACATTTACATCTGTTCATGCCACCAATCAGCAAATGAGTGTTGCTGGCCCAGTTCTTCAATTAAAATTAGCCCTAATTTTGTACAGTGTTCCTTCTGTAAATGAACTACATTGTTATCATCCACCGTATCAAATCATACCCTTAAAGATTGTCATAAAAACATTCAACAACAAATTCAGCATTTTCGGCAATGTCTGTTACAAGTAGGGTCCATTCAAACTGGGGTGATTTGCAGGCGTTTACCGCCAATCGCCACTGCTTTGAAAAGTGCTAGTGTATTTAAAAGAATATGGACTCACTGGAGAGATCGCCAGCGATTCGCGATTTGCGATAAACGCAAACGTGCTGCATGCATCACTTTTTTATGATTTTAGAGCAGGCCTGGGCAATGTTTACGTGGCCCGGGCTGCATTGTGCGGACCACGGGCCGCATTCTTAAAATTCCACTTCTCCCTCCCAGTAAAATTGCGCGTGGGCAGTGGGGAATTTGAAACTCACCTCGCTCACCGAAGTCCCGCTTCACATCTCCATGATACCAGGACGTCACATGATGTCACGTCAGAAGGTGCCAGCGTATTACATGCTGGCTGTGAAAAGCACTCAAAAATTGCGAAAAAATCCTCATCAGAAAACGCTAATGATTTTGCTAGCGTTTTGCGATCCCCAGTGTGGGCCTTAACGCCATGCCAAAATGACAAAGAATTGTAGCAACACAAGATTTTATGATAGCATTGCAGAGGCAGTTTAATCTCTTACTTTTACTTCGCAATAGGTAGCATGTGATGTAATGGTTATCATTCTCGCCTTGCAGTGTTGGGTCCCTGATTCGAATCCCAGCCTGGGCACTATCTGCACGGAGTTTGTATGTTCTTCACATGTTTGCATGGGTTTCCTCTGGGCACTCCGGTTTCCTCCCACACCCCAAAAAAACATACAGAGATAAGTCACCGTAATTAGTTTTCCCCTAAAAATTGGCCCTATACTACTATACATAAAAAACTGGCCCTATACTACAATACATAAAAAATTGGCCCTAGACTACGATACATACACTACACGATATAGACATATGACATATAGATATTTGACTATGGTATGGATTAGATTGTGAGCCTCTCTGAGGGACAGTTAAATGACAGGAAAATATACTATGTACAGTGGGGGCTTACCTTACCTGGGGCTTCTACCTGCCCCCTGCAGCCACCCTGGGCCCGTGTTGTGACATACCAATCCTCCGGCCCCCCGCATCGACCCAGTTTAGTTTTCGGCAACTCAGCCCACTGGCCATGCGCATCTTTGATCGTGCTTCTGTCACCGGGAGCGTCCTGCGCTTGCGCAGTACAAGATTTTCTCATATTGCACATGCCCAGGACGCTCCTGGTGACGGAAGTGTGATCGAGGATGCAGTGGCCATAGACTGGCTGTGTCGCTGAAAATGAAACTTGGACTGGAGGATCGGTTTGTCTCAGTGCTAGCACAGGGCGGATACAGAGGGCCAGTAGATGCCCCAGGTAAGTTAATCTGAATTTTTTTTTCCTTGACTTTAGGTTTCCTTTAAAATAATTTATTAAAGATAATGATGGTGTAACAACACTTACACTAAAAAAAGGAATAAACACTAGCAAATAAACAAAAAAAATCATAGTATAAAACAGAATCATGAAATGTAGAAAACTGTAGTTAAATTCCTTTCAATCTGGTCCAGTTCCAAAGTCTATCTACGACAGTAGTCCAGTTTATAAGCAGAGCTCCTTAGGGCAGGCCCAAGAAGGTGACTCTGGCAGTAGCTATTGGGAACAAGATGGCACAGTCAGGAACATGTTTCTTTGATTGGTTCTGGCCTTTTTAGGCACCCCATTTCTCAGTCAGTCACAGAGAGGCTTAGGCAGAGTAAGGGGCAGTCAAGTTTTCTGAATTATCCAAGATAGTCAAACACACTTTGCCAGTATTCTATGAACAAGCATTTTTGTTGCACTATGGGAATATGATACAGGTGTGAAAGTAGTGAAAACAGGACTTGCTGGGGATATACTGTAGTTTTCACACTTCCATTCCAGCAGTTATGGTTCACCAGAAGACGTTAATAATAAGTACTTAGGTCTAGAAAGACAAAGGATTATTATGGTTCTTGGTTTTATACCAACAACTTTATGGGAGGCGGACTAGGTAGCTGGCTGTCATAGCTTCAGAGATACGGTATATATTTTTATAATATTTAGGACTCGTCAGATATTTGAGTTCAGTTGAGAATCCCCACAGGTTTGCCAGAGGTTTTTTTTGGCCACTAGCAGACAAAACGTTGATTAATGCTAAGGTAATAAACACTGATTCCAAGCTATCTCTGGCCACATAAGCATTTGGTCTGGCTACCTGCCTCTAAGTAGAGATGAGCGTAATGACGTAATTACGATTTCGCGAAATTTCGCGTAATTAGTGTAATTACGATTATGGCCGTAAGTACATAATCGTAATGAAGAAGGATTTCGCAAAATTTCACGTAAGCGTAATTTTCGCGTAATTTTCGCATTACAATGGGTATGTGTTCATGCCGTTATTTCGCATTAAACGCTACCGTAATTTCGCGTTAAACCGTAACGCTCCGTATAATATAAAAAAGCTGCCGACTTTAAGGGTTAATAGCAAAGCCCCCTTAAATGCTAAGAGCCTCAAATTTGGAGAATATATTAAGGAGATCAGAAGGAATAAGAGGAAATTTTTTTTTTCAAAAAGACCTTATAGTTTTTGAGAAAATCGATGTTAAAGTTTCAAAGTAAAAATGTATACATTTAAAAACCCGCCGACTTTAACGGTTAATAGCAAAGCCTGCTTAAAGTTTAGGAACACCAAATTCCTAGTGGGAAGAGTTTTACTTACTTCGTTCTGAGTGTGGGAAATATAAAAAAAAAACGACGTGGGGTCCCCCCTCCCTCTTTAACCCCTTGTCCCCCATGCAGGCTGGGATAGCCAGAATGCGGAGCACCGGCCGCGTGGGGCTCCGCACCCTGACTATACCAGCCCGCATGGTCCATAGATTGGGGGGTCTCGGAAGGGGAGGGGCAGCCAAGCTTTCCCCTCCCCCTCCGAGCCCTTGTCCAATCCAAGGACAAGGGGCTCTTCTCCACCTCCGATGGGCGGTGGAGGTGGAGGCCGCAATTTCCTGGGGGGGGGGGGGGGGTTCATGGTGGAATCTGGGAGTCCCCTTTAAAAAGGGGTCCCCCAGATGCCCACCCCCCCTCCCAGGAGAAATGAGTATAGAGGTACTTGTACCCCTTACCCATTTCCTTTAAGAGTTAAAAGTAAATAAACACACAAACACTTAGAAAAAGTATTTTAATTGAACAAAAAACATAACCACGAAAAAAGTCCTTTAATATTCTTAATTAACCATTAATACTTACCTGTCCCTTTAAATAAATGATCCCTCGAAATAGCCTCGGAAATGTTCTATCAGTGACAATGTAACAAAGTTATTACAATGTAACAACTTTGTTACATTGTAACTACGCCGCACCCGACGTCACTCGCCGCCGCATACACTTACGCGTCCGTGCAGGACGCTAAGTCCCCGCAGCTCCCGCTGTTCACCCCGCCCACATCTGTCACCCACATGTCACCCACATGTGGGTGACATGTGGGTGACGTGGGAGAGGCGGGGAAGGCAGCAGGAGCCGGCGGGGACTTAGCGTCCTGCACGGAGTCTGGACCCGACAGAGCTCTCAGCTATATAGCTCAGAGCTCTCTAAGCATCTTTGAATTTGGGCTCCAAGGAGCCCCATTGGTCCTTAGCAGACCAATGGGGTTCCTTCAAATCAGAAGGAACCCCATTGGTCTGCTAAGGACCAGTGGGGCTCCTTGGAGCCCAAATTCAAAGATGCTTAGAGAGCTCTGAGCTATATAGCTCAGAGCTCTGTCGGGTCTCTGCAGCGCAGACGCGTATGCGGCGGCTGAGCGGCGAGTGACGTTGGGTGCGGCGTAGTTACAATGTAACAAAGTTGTTACATTGTAATAACTTTGTTACATTGTAACTGATAGAACATTTCCGAGGCTATTTCGAGGGATCATTTATTTAAAGGGACAGGTAAGTATTAATGGTTAATTAAGGATATTAAAGGACTTTTTTCGTGGTTATGTTTTTTGTTCAATTAAAATACTTTTTCTAAGTGTTTGTGTGTTTATTTACTTTTAACTCTTAAAGGAAATGGGTAAGGGGTACAAGTACCTGTATACTCATTTCTCCTGGGAGAGGGGGTGGGCATCTGGGGGACCCCTTTTTAAAGGGGACTCCCAGATTCCACCATGAACCCCCCCCCCCCCCCCCAGGAAATCGCGGCCTCCACCTCCACCGCCCATCGGAGGTGGAGAAGAGCCCCTTGTCCTTGGATTGGACAAGGGCTCGGAGGGGGAGGGGAAAGCTTGGCTGCCCCTCCCCTTCCGAGACCCCCCAATCCATGGACCATGCAGGCTGGTATAGTCAGGGTGCGGAGCCCCACGCGGCCGGTGCTCCGCATTCTGGCTATCCCAGCCTGCATGGGGCACAAGGGGTTAAAGAGGTCTGGGAGGGGGGACCCCACGTCGTTTTTTTTTTATATTTCCCACACTCAGAACGAAGTAAGTAAAACTCTTCCCACTTGGGGGAATCTATGAAAATAATACACTATTGTTACCTGTGCAAAAAAAACTGACATTTTCCGCATTTAAAAGACATTTTTGCCCTTGAAACTTAAAAATCGATTTTCTCAAAAACTATAAGGTCTTTTTGAAAAAAAAAATTTTCCTCTTATTCCCACTGATTCCCTTAATATACCCTGGGAATTGAGTGTTCCTAAACTTCAAGCAGGCTTTGCTATTAACCGTTAAAGTCGGCGGGTTTTTAAATGTATACATTTTTACTTTGAAACTTTAACATCGATTTTCTCAAAAACTATAAGGTCTTTTTGAAAAAAAAAAATTTCCTCTTATTCCTCCTGATCTCCTTAAAGAGACTCCGTAACAAAAATTGCATCCTGTTTTTTATCATCCTACAAGTTCCAAAAGCTATTCTAATGTGTTCTGGTTTACTGCAGCACGTTCTACTATCACCATCTCTGTAATAAATCAACTTATCTCTCTCTTGTCAGACTTGTCAGCCTGTGTCTGGAAGGCTGCCAAGTTCTTCAGTGTTGTGGTTCTGTGATGCATCTCCCCCCTCCAGGCCCCTCTCTGCACACTGCCTGTGTATTATTTAGATTAGGGAAGCTTCTCTCTTCTTTCTTATCTTTTACAAGCTGGATAAATCCTCCTCTGAGCTGGCTGGGCTTTCACATACTGAGGAATTACATACAGGCACAGCTGTCTGCACTCTGCAGGAAGAAACAGCCTGACACTTCAGTGGAAGATAGCTGCAGGGGGAAAGAAACACACAAATGATCTCTTGAGATTCAAAAGGAAGGCTGTATACAGCCTGCTTGTGTATGAATGTATTTTCTATGTGTGGACATACTGTACATCAACCTACTTCCTGTTTTGGTGGCCATTTTGTTTGTTTATAAACAAACTTTTTAAAACTGTTTTTAACCACTTTTAATGCGGCGAGGAGCGGCGAAATTGTGACAGAGGGTAATAGGAGATGTCCCCTAACGCACTGGTATGTTTACTTTTGTGCGATTTTAACAATACAGATTCTCTTTAATATACTCTCCAAATTTGAGGCTCTTGGCATTTAAGGGGGCTTTGCTATTAACCCTTAAAGAGACTCCGTAACAAAAATTGCATCCTGTTTTTTATCATCCTACAAGTTCCAAAAGCTATTCTAATGTGTTCTGGCTTACTGCAGCACATTCTACTATCACCATCTCTGTAATAAATCAACTTATCTCTCTCTTGTCAGACTTGTCAGCCTGTGTCTGGAAGGCTGCCAAGTTCTTCAGTGTTGTGGTTCTGTGATGCATCTCCCCCCTCCAGGCCCCTCTCTGCACACTGCCTGTGTATTATTTAGATTAGAGCAGCTTCTCTCTTCTCTCTTATCTTTTACAAGCTGGATAAATCCTCCTCTGAGCTGGCTGGGCTTTCACATACTGATGAATTACATACGGGCAGAGCTGTCTGCACTCTGCAGGAAGAAACAGCCTGACACTTCAGTGGAAGATAGCTGCAGGGGGAAAGAAACACACAAATGATCTCTTGAGATTCAAAAGGAATGCTGTATACAGCCTGCTTGTGTATGAATGTATTTTCTATGTGTGGACATACTGCACATCAAGCTACTTCCTGTTTTGGCGGCCATTTTGTTTGTTTATAAACAAACTTTTTAAAACTGTTTTTAACCACTTTTAATGCGGCGAGGAGCGGCGAAATTGTGTCAGAGGGTAATAGGAGATGTCCCCTAACTGGTATGTTTACTTTTGTGCGATTTTAACAATACAGATTCTCTTTAAAGTCGGCGGCTTTTTTACATTATACGGAGCGTTACGGTTTAACACGAAATTACGGTAGCGTTTAATGCGAAATTACGGCATGAACGAAACGCGAAATTACGCGTTGAAAATTACGCTTACGGTATTTTCAATTACGATTTTAATGGCAATTACGCTACCGTAATTTCGCATCGTAATCGCAAATTTCGCATGCGTAATTATAGTAATGCGAAATTACGAAAATTTAGGCTCAACTCTACCTCTAAGAAATAACTAAGCATGTGGAATCTGGTTTCTCTTATGAGTCTCTCATGTTATCAAGTGGTTTTGCAAATGTGCATAGGTAAGTAAGAACTACAGCTTGGCTATATGAATCTTATGTGGAGGTCTGTCAGTTCTGTTTTTGTATCAGTCAAGTTATGTGTATGGAATTGTTTGATCATTGGGAACTGTATGGCAGATCCATCTGTTTGACTTTATTTAAAGTGGTCTGAAACTCTGACATAACATTCAATAAAAAATGTGTTTTCCTACTTTTTATTTTTCATACAGTTATCATATTTGCTTTTGTGCACAAGTAATATTGTCTGTCTACAAATTACAAGTTTCCAAAGTGTAGTTTATCTTGCCCTGAAAGCTGTCATTGCATTTCATTCCAACTGCTTTCTATTATACAGTATATTAAAATCTTCTAATGAGCTGTTCTGAATTGTGTGTGTGCCAGAAGCAGAGACAGCTTCTCAGAGAGTGTTTTTTACTTGTTACACACAAATGTATCAACATTGGAATGTAAACAAAGATTGTTATCTCCAGTCTGGATGCAGATTGAAGCTGAATAGCCTTTGCATAGCAGGGCAAAGTGCTGTGTTTAACCATTTCAGTGATGTTCTGCTACAATATTTTTCTGGGATAGTAGATTTACAGCTATAAGGAATCTTTTAGAGCAAAGTAGAAATGCTGACTTTCAAACCACTTTAAAGGGACTCCGAGCAGTGCAGAAACTATGGGAAGATGCATATCATTTTAAAGCTCTCTCTTTCTCCTCTTTCAGCAGAATGGAGCTGCTGACTTTAGGAAAAAGTCACCCTGTGTAATACAATGTAACTATGGAAAGATGGATGTCATTTTAAAGTTCTCTTTCTCCTCTTTCTGACGACCCCTAAATTTTTAGTTTTTTCTATTTTACGATAGAAATTGCGGCCGTGGCGGTTTATATATCATTGGAAAGAGGAGAAAGAGAGCTTTAAAATGATATGCATCTTTCCATAGTTTCTGCACTGCTCGGAGTCCCTTTAAGTCATGAATGACAGCCTTCTAGCAGCCACTTATAGGATTGTGATGTTACATTTCTGGATGTAAATAGATGGTTGAACAGCTAAATTGGGTTGACCAGAAATCTGTGCTCAGCCCCCTTAAACCCCAAAAGAGCCTGAAGCAAAGCATTATTTCTGTTATGATATGACTATCAACGTACTATGTGGCATTGAATCTAAGAGGCCTGCATTTCTCCAGACCACCCAGCAAGGGATGATGGGCTGGTTCCCTTACTGTACTGGGCCCCAGACTCATAGGTCATGGCTAGTAGGGTCACAACACCGCTGGCCATCAGGAACAGGCAAGACATGGACAAGCTGAGGTCAGGTCACACAGCATTTAGGTAACATTGCACCCAAGCTAAGGACTGATCAGTGTAACGATCGGTGCCCGCACGCAGAGAGAATCTGATTATTGGTGATCTGCAGTATCACCAAGAATGCAGATATATACCTGATTATTGATGATCTGCAGAATCATAATAATAATACAGATATATTGCTAACCTCTGGACACCTTTTGGTATGTGAGTGTTTGGTGCAACAGTAGTACTTTGAGTAATGCACCTGCTGAGCAGGTGATAATAGACAGTAAAGAGACACTGCTCTAGGAGCACAGGAACCTTCCAGCAGCCGGAGGCTCTCCAATGGGAGGAGTCAGGCTGGAGACAGGAAGGGCCAGAGAGTGAGTGACACCTAAAGGTGGATGTCACTATCTGATCTGGAGACTATCTCTTAAAGGGAGAGATAGCTCTCGAGGTCGGGCACGCCGGGTCGGCAACACACTGACAGATAAAGTACAAAGACAGAAGGCTGATTCGGTATCCAAGTCAAGCAGGGTCTGGCAACGGAATATCAGATATGCGAGGTACCGAATCAGAAGACAGGAGTAGTCAGAAAAGCTATAAGTCGTTCCACCTGAGACAATCTCGACCGACCAATCTGCATTGGTTCTGGTGAAGGCGAAGCAGGTGGAGATGGAACAGAAGGAGACGTTGCGTAGGACAAGTATCTCACATTGTTCCTACCCCGGGTCTGTCTTTGGTATCGTACACGACGGTCAATTCTGATGGCCAATGAAATGGCCTCATCGAGAGACTTGGGCTCAGGATGACTCAACATCAAGTCTGAGACCGCGTCTGACAGCCCTGATAAAAAACTGTCTAATAAAGCGAATGAGCCCCATCTGGCTGAAGCTGCCCACTTCCTGAACTCAGCTGCGTAATTTTCGACCGGATCTCTGCCCTGCCGCAATGTCTTGAGCTTCCGCTCAGCGGTAGAGGCAATATCTGGATCATCGTAAATTATGGCCATAGCGTCAAAAAATGCCTCAACTGAAACTAACGCACTATCACCTGGCTGGAGACTATATGCCCAAGTCTGGGAATCTCCTGATAATAGTGTCTTGATAAACGTAATTTTCTGTGCTACAGTTCCTGAGGAACTAGGTCTCAACTCAAAGTATGACAACACTCGATTTTTAAAGTTTCGGAAGTCAGATCTGTGGCCAGAAAACCTTTCAGGTACGGACATACGTATGTCTGTGCTAGGAGGAGATCGCACTGTACCCACAGCCGTCTGTAGGGCTTGTGCAGACCCATTTAAGGTGTTGATCTGGGTCTGATGATTGTTCAGCACCGAGATGAAATTTTCCACCGAGGTGGTAAGTGCATTGAGACGGCTGCAGAGTGCGTCCATTTGGGTTTGGTCTGCCATTCTGTAATGATCGGTGTCCGCACGCAGAGAGAATCTGATTATTGGTGATCTGCAGTATTACCAAGAATGCAGATATATACCTGATTATTGATGATCTGCAGAATCACCGATAATACAGATATATTGCTAACCTCTGGACACCAGAGTGTGAGTGTTTGGTGCAACAGTAGTACTTTGAGTAATGCACCTGCTGAGCAGGTGATAATAGACAGTAAAGAGACACTGCTCTGGGAGCACAGGAACCTTCCAGCAGCCTGAGGCTCTCCAAGGGGAGGAGTCAGGCTGGAGACAGGAAGGGCCAGAGAGTGAGTGACACCTAAAGGTGGATGTCACTATCTGATCTGGAGACTATCTCTTTAAGGGAGAGATAGCTCTCGAGGTCGGGCACGCCGGGTCGGCAACACACTGACAGATAAAGTACAAAGACAGAAGGCTGATTTGGTATCCAAGTCAAGCAGTGTCTGGCAACGGAATATCAGATATGCGAGGTACCGAATCAGAAGACAGAGGAGTAGTCAGAAAAGCTATAAGTCATAACATATTTCAAACAATGCCTATTCTGGGTGCGAGGTCCTTGGTCTTAGCTCCCCGGAACTAATCTGAAGTATACACAGAAGATAATACAGTTCCCTAGACTGGGTGCGAGGTCCGTAGTCTCAGCACCCTGGAACTAGTCTGAAAGATAACACAGATGGTAGTACAGTCCCCTAAGCTGGGTGTGAGGTCCTTGGTCTCTACACCCTGGAACTAGCTTAAGCATAAACAGAATACAATTCAAATAATCTGGCTAAGTGTGAATTCCCAGGTCCACCTGGTTCAAACACACTGAAGGATCTGACTAGGTCAGAGTGCTTCCACGTAGTGATCGCAACGGCAGACAACTTGCAAGTGACCAGCAGGAACTATATATGGAGTAGTGCTCCCCAGCTCCACCCCTAATTGCTTAACCAATAGAATCCTGCTCTGGAGTCAGCTGATCGGCGTGGTCAGCTGACTCTTCCTGCTTAGTATAAAAATTCTGCCTCTCAGCGCGCGCGTGTATTCCTAAGCCTATGTGCACTAACTGACTCAGCCACACCAGACACATGCTGCCGCGTGCAAACCGCCGCGCTGGACGCGGAACCAGCCGCCTTACTGTTATTGCATGCGGCGGCTTTTCCACGTTCTACCCTGCTACCAAACACACGCTTCCGCGTGCAAACCGCCGCACTGGACGCGGAATCAGCCACCTGCTCAGTAGCACATGCGGCGGCTTTTCCGCGATCTCTCATAATCAGGCAGCATTTAGGCAATAAAGTGAACAAGCCGTGGTCAGGTCAGAACTTAAAGTGAACCTCTGGACTAAAAATCTACTCAGCAGAACTGAAAAGGCTTGGTGTTTCTTTAACAGTTTCACAGCATCAGAACTTTGTTTTTCTTACCAAAGCATCATTTTTTGCTGTATTTTTATCTAAGCTCCACCCATCAAAGAAAAAAAGCCCGGGCTTTTTTCCCTGATGCTGTGCAGCACATGATGGGATTTGCTATGTTGTTATTCACGTTGCTTAGCAAGTGGGAGGGGTGATCAGCACACAGGACAGTTGGAACTGTGTATCATACTCCCTTTCACCTCATTAAAACCAAAAAGATGGCTGCCATCATGAAATCAAACATTTGCCTGTTCTTTTAAAACAGGGTGGGTAAGAGATTATATTACCTATCTATTTTAAATAACATAAGTAATGTAACTTAATGAAAGTATGTTTGTTTAGGCTGAAGTTCCTCTTTAAGGAATGAATCAGGAGTTAAACGTTAAAAGATTGATTTAGTTAATGCAGCTAAAGCAAAATGACAGGATCCACATTGATGCTGTTTGACTCCGTAGTACCAGGAATCCATAGATGCAGATTAAAATGCTTTTCTTGGAGGTTGTAGTGCTGCATTAACGCATGATGCTGCGCTCCAGCAAACAAGAAAAACAGAACAAAGTATAAAAATTAAGAAGATTAAACAAACAAATTGCAATTACGATACAAAAATTGTAATGTGAAATTTTGTGAAAAACTCAATTAATTAATTAGTCTTTCACTGCAATCAGGAACTGTTATTTTGCAGATTAATACAAAATTTTGCATAATTTTGGGCCCAATTTAGTGGTTAATGGCAAAGCCCTCATACATGCTATCATCACCAAAATAGTTAAAGCGGAACTGAAGATTGCTATGAGTCCGCCAGGAGAAAAGCGCTATATAAGTGTTTGTCTTTGTCTTTTGTCTTTATAAAAACAAACCGTTTCACTTACCTGGGGCTTCCCCAAGCCCCTTGCAGCCGTCTTGTCCCACTCCGGTCCTGCGCGAGCCTCCGTTCTCCCGCTGCCAGCTAGTTTCAATACCGTTGACTTGTAAGTCGACGGCAACTGCGCCCTTGCACCTCGGGCCACGCTTATCTTTCTTCGCGTTGCTGTCCTGCAGTATATTGGTAGGTGAACAGAGGCGCCAGAAGGATAAAAGTACATAAAATTTTAAAAAAATTGCTGGGAGGAAGTGGTGGACTCGCCTCCGTTAAAGCAGACACCAAGGACTGTAAATATATAGATATACACATTTATTGAAAATACCCCAAAGATGCAACGCGTTTCACGGGCACAGCCCACTTCTTCAGGCAATAAGCAGGGGATAAACAACAGCAATTCAGTTATAGCAAGCAGAGCACCTCAGTTATAGCAAGCAGAGCACCTCTGTGACAGAGGTGCTCTGCTTGCTATAACTGAATTGCTGTTGTTTATCCCCTGCTTATTGCCTGAAGAAGTGGGCTGTGCCCGCGAAACGCGTTGCATCTTTGGGGTATTTTCAATAAATGTGTATATCTATATATTTACAGTCCTTGGAGTCTTCTTTAACGGAGGCGAGTCCACCACTTCCTCCCAGCAATTGTTTAAAAATGTTATGTACTTTTATCCTTCTGGCGCCTCTGTTCACGTACCAATATATTTGAGTCCACCCCAGGTGGAGGGGTGATCTACCCCCTTTCTTCCTATCTACAGAGAGCGACTTCTTAATCCTGAGTGAGGACAGGTCTAATCTCCTCACCTGCCTAATGAGTGGTTACCTAGGTGGTAACCCGTGTTTGTGAGTATTACCATCTCACTGTTTCATTTATCCAATCAATTTTGACATACTACACCATATTGGGCTCTCGATTTCTCTTCGAATTCTGTCCTGCAGTGGTCATAATGCAAAGAAGGATACGCGTGGCCCGGGGTGTGCAGGCACAGTTGCCCGTCGACTTAGAAGTCGACAGTAACTAAACTGCACCGCGGTGGGAGAACGGAGGATCGTTCAGGACTGGCGTGGGACAGGACAGCTGCAAAGGGCTTAGGGAAGCCCCAGGTAAGTGAAACTGTTTATAGCAATCTTCAGTTCCGCTTTAAGTATGTTAAGCAGAATAGTGGGAGACAGTCAAAAACATTTTTCCAAAAAGACCTTGCAGTTTGGGGGAAAATGAATTTTAAAAATGCAAAGGAAAAATGTTTTTTTTTTAACTGTAATTTTTCTGAGTTTAAACAACATTTTCCCTCTGCATTATGAAAATCAATTTTCTCAAAAATTACAAGGTCTTTTTGAAAACATGTTTTTGACTTGTTCCCACTATTCTCCTTAGCATACGTGGCAATTCTTGGTGAGGCTTTGCTATTAACCAGCACAAAGTTACGTGAAATTTTACGCAACTACGCAAAATTATGAATAGATTACACAAAATCAATTGACTTTTCAAGTTGTAATTACATATGGCTGTAATAGTGAAAATGTACATAAGATTTCACGTAATTGTAATTAGCATATTACGATCATTACTAGACTCTATGGGCTTGATTCAATTCACTTTTTCTCATAGGTGATATTTTCACATCTTACTTAGGGGCATTTTAACTTGCCTGATTATCCTCATTTTACTACGCCCAGTTTGTCAATATTTTATTAACAATTATTTTTACGCCAAATTTCTTTGTGGGAACCTGCACCATAGATTCTAGTGAGAAATTATGAAATGGCTTGAGATGCAGTTTTTGTCCCTTCTACATACTGTTTTGTTGTTTTGTAGTTCTGGCTCACTAAACACCTTAATGTGGCTTATTTTTTTTAGTGTGATCTAAAGCCTCGCTCACACATCCAATTCTGATTGGCCAATGACTAGGCACTTTTACCATCCTCATGTAGTATGAAAGCCAACAAATTTTGAATACTATGAACAGATTGTATAGGTAAGCTTTCATACTACATGAACGTGGTAAAATTGGCAAGTTATTGGCAACCAAAATTGAATATGTGCACGCACCCTAAAGCTCCATACACAGGCTAGAGCACAGGTGTAGAACTCCAGGCCTGGAGGGCCAGATCCATGCCAGTGTTTAGGATGGACTGAGAAAGAGAGGAATGTGTTCTACCTGATGGACCACACCTTTCCTGATTCAGAACCATCATTTCATTTGAGCTGTGTCAAAAATGTGTGAGGGCCTCAACCCTTGTAGGACCGGTTTGACATCCCTGGGCTAGAGGAAACTCAGACAATGTGGCTGATAACCTCCACAATGTGAACTGGTGGATTTCTTTACCTGAGCAATGGCCAAGGGCTTTTTTCTCACCACATATCCCGCCTGTACAACATCACACCCATGATGCTCGGTTGGCCCTCCGCCCCCCACCCCCAATAGAACACATTGCTAGCTTGCAGGCTACTCATGCATCTGTACAGCCTTCGTCCTGCAAGTCACCCGAGGGGCTGGGTGCCAACCCCCACCGGGCGACCTGCATCTGGCGTATGCACGGGCTTTTAGTCTTGCAGTGTTTTAATTGAACTGTTTTATTTTGATGAATTCAGATTGGTGCATAGTTAGAATGTGGCTAGTGCAGTAGTGCAATATTCCAGATATTAGTATTTACATAGCGCTGACATCCTCCGCAGCGCTTAATGCCTGGTACCCATCATGCAATTTCCTGTCAGGCCAAATCGATAATTTATGATAGATCTGATCTGATTTCCTGTCATACTTAACGCCATGTTGTTCGGCATCCCAGGCTTAGGATTGCACGCCGGACAATCCACACACTTTTTAGTCTTTGTCGGCAGGTGACACCGTATGGCGTCATATCCTTTGTGTGGTTTTTCATGAACTATCGTTTTACATGTAAATGCGTTCCACACATACGCATTGCGCATGTACGAATTACGAAAATTGGCCCCCAAACACAGGGGGCGCGCTATAAAAGCCAGTCTCATTGTGCATTGGGTGCTGACAGATCATGCAGCTTTGACTAGCTTCCGTTTTGTACTAAGCCTGCTTGTTTTCATGATTGCCTTTCCGTGTTTGACCCCTGGCTTGCTGCTGACTATGACTGGTCTCTGCCTGTCCTGATCCTCGGCCTGTTTTCCCAATTACGGCTGTTGCTGCCTGCACCAACCCTTGGCTTGTCTACCGTTTCTAATTGTCTGCTACCAGCCCTCTACTTATTGCCTGTTTGACTATGAGTCAACTATGAGAAACTCCTCATTGCGGAGTCAATTGTTCTCTGATCCACTGTTAGGGTTTCCTGGAGTGCAACCTGGTGAGCACTAGGCAGCAAAGTCCATCGTCCCATGCATAGCGCTCTGGTGAAGACTCTGTGCTCTAGGAGATTCTCACCTCAGTGGGGAGGTTAACAAGACACCTTAAAAGATCATAACATTTCCGATTGTTTTCCTGATGGATTTTGTACAGAATTGATTGGAAAATCAATCAGAAAAGTGATCAGAAATCAGATCGGGCCTGTCAGAAATTATTGATTCAACCCGAAATCTGACAAGAAATTGCAGGGTGTGTACCAGGCATGACACACACACATATAATCTTGTCGCTAACTGTCCCTCAGAGGAGCTCACAATCGAATCCTAGTCCTGTGTCTATGTATGTTACGGGTAGTGTATGTATCATAGTCTGGCTCCAATTTAGGGGGAAGCCAATTAACTTACCTGTATGTTATTAGCTAGAATAAGATGATGAAGATTATATTTTAAAACTGCATGCATGTTATAGTTCCTTGGTCCCTAACAGGACAGGTCTCAACAAGAAATCTGTGCTCTGGCTTTGTTTAAGGAATTCTTTGATGTACAGGTCTGTGTTCATAGCAGAAAAGACAAACATTTGCAAGATGGTCTGTTTCCTTTTAGTACAAAAACTATGCTAAGTTTAGGGGAGAGTCTAACTTTGTGTATGTTTGTGTAAGCTAAATTAAAGTAGAGCTCTGATTGTTAGCAATGTATGTACACTTACTGTCACACTCTGACAATGTCATTTTGAAATGTATCATTTTTAGAAAACGGATTAGTTTAGTTGCATTATGCACATTTCATTGATAGTGATGGACATGTCTAGGAGAACTCATGGAGAAACATGTTATCAGTTTGATTGGGTGATAGATACAGTATGTACGTTTCTAATTTTCTTTTCATGATCATGTGATGTGATCACAGCAAATCAGAGCCTTACACCAAGCTTTGCTTTTTTAGTAGGAGGGCTTTTTGGTTCCTTTTATCCCCCTATACATTCTTAGTAGTTTGGGTCTCCCTGAGCTGCTTGGTTACTCTGTTGTACTCGTCCAAGCCCTATCTCATACAGCCTTATCAATCCCTGCCATGTATTGATGAGGACCAAAAGTCCGAAACAGGCTGTCTACATGTGGGTTTGATATGGCTGTGTAAAACTTAAAGCTATAGGCTTGCTATAAACCAGCGGATCTGGATGCTTGCTTGGCTTAACAAGGGCAAAAAGGGATAATTTGCATATTTAGTAGGTGTGCATTGTGGGTAACCACAAATGTTCATTTATAACTGAATTATTGCAAATTTCTTTCTGTTTTAAGAAGGCAATTACACCAAGCTTTGCTTTTTTAGTAGGAGGGCTTTTTGGTTCCTTTTATCCCCCTATACATTCTTAGTAGTTTGGGTCTCCCTGAGCTGCTTGGTTACTCTGTTGATTAATTAAATCACATGCTTCTCCATGAGTTCTCCTATAAATTGATTGAAAGCTACAGGCCTTTTAATAAGACTAAATGCAATTGTAACGAGTACAGCCGCGGCGGACTGCACCGCCGCGGCGGCTGCCTCCGTGCCCCTGGCTGCTCCGTCCGTCACGGCGTTTAGCACGCCGAGGACGGAGGTGTCATGTGCTCATAAGGTCGCTGTCTCGCGCGTTTAGCCGTACTTATCAGTGCTCTCGCAGCTAGTGCCAGCCAGCACCTCTGAAGGGGCCTAGCCTGATTGGTTTCTGAGGCTCATCAGCTCCACTGATGAGCACTTGTTATTTATTCATTATTCTCACCAGCTCCACTGGTGAGGTGTTGCGTAGTGACTGATAGCACCTTCCCAGCTCCTCTGGAAGGTTTAGCCAAAATTATCCGAATCACTTGTATTACCTTTCCAGCTCTACTGGAAAGGTCTAGCATAGCTTTTCTTGCTACCTGATTACTAATTCCTTGCCAGCTCCTCTGGGAAGGACTAGTCAGTCTATCTCTGTATTCTCTCTGTTGGTACCTTCTCCAGTCCTCTGGGAGGTCTGTTCATAGTTGTGCAGTCGGTGTACTGTTAGGGCCTTGCCAGCCCCTCTGGTAAGGCCTTGCTAACTATTAAAGTTACGGTTGCACCAAGCACAACACTCATATCATCCTTGAAGCTATACTGGTATTATTGGTTATTCTGCAGATCACACATAATCGGGTATAGCGTCTGCATTATTGGTGATTCTGCAGATCACCAAATAATCAGATGTCTGAGTTGCGGCACCCAACCGTTACAGCAATACACAGTTTCTGCATTGATGGTGGACAAGATGCAATCTTAGCACAACTGGTATTGTTTAAAAGGAAAAAATCTGACAGCCTTCATATCCTTCTCACTTCAGTTGTCCTTAACCCATTCGCGTTCCGTCGTTTTCACTTGAGCAATGTTCACCTCCCATTGATTAGCCTATAACTTTATCACTACTTATCACAATGAACTGATCTATATCTTGTTTTTTCCACCACCAATTAGGCTTTCTTTGGGGGGTACATTTTGCTAAGAGCCACTTTACTGTAAATGCATTTTAACAGGAAGAATAAGAAAATTATAGCCATTATAGTTTTAAAATAATACATGCCTCCATAATTAAAACTCACGTATTGTATTTGCCCATATGTCCCGGGTATTACACAGTTAAAATTATGTCCCTATCACAATGTATGGCGACAATATTTTATTTGGAAATAAAGGTGCATTTTTTCCGTTTTCCATCTATCACTATTTACAAGTTTAAAATAAAAAAAATATAGAAATATTTCATCTTTACATTGATATTTAAAAAGTTTAGACCCTTAGGTAAATATTTACATGTTTTTGTTTTTTTATTGTAATGTTTTTTTTTTATATTGAACATTTTATTTGGGTATTTTTGTGAGGGTGGGATGTAAACAATAGTTTTATAATGTAAATGTGTGTTTATTTTTATTTTTTTTTTACTTTTAGTTGTTGTTTTACTTTTTGGCCACAAGATGGCGGCCATGAATTTGTTTACATGACATCACTCTAAGCATAACATACGCTTAGAGAGACGCATGGGGGAGGCAACAGCCAGAAAAAGCGCAGCTTCCGAGAGAAGCTGTCGCTTTTTCAGCGTGGGAGAGGAATCAGTGATCGGGCACCATAGCCCGATTCACTGATTGCCTGGCTAACGAACCGGGTGCCGGGAGCGCGCATGCACGCGCGTGATCGGCCGCGGGAGCGCGCATGGTTCCTGGACGTAGAAACTACGTCCAGGAACTAAAATAGGTTAAAGAAAACCTGTAACAGCAAAAAGTTCCCCTGGGGGTACTCACCTCGTTAAGGGGAAGCCTCAGGATCCTATTGAGGCTTCCCCATCCTCCTGTGTCCCACGGCGGTCTCGCTCTGGCCCTCCGAACAGCGGGGATGTAAATATTTAGCTTCCCGGCTCCAGCACAGGCGCAGTATCGGCTCTCCGCTTGGAGATAAGCGGAAATAGCCAATCGCTGTCGGGCCACTCTACTGCACAGGCGCAAGTCTCCTGCACTTGCGTAGTAGAGCGGACCCGACAGATATTGGCTATTTCCGTATATCTCCATGCTGAGAGCCGCAACAGCGCCCCCGCTGGAGCCAGGGAAGGTAAATATAGCAAGCTTTGTCAGGCTTGTTGAGCTTGGATTGCAGGAGACTTCGGGGGAGCCAGCACTGGATTGCCTGCAGCTACAGCAGAGGGGGAAGCCTCATTGGGACCCTGAGGCTTCCCCCTACCGAGGTGAGTACCCCTCAGGGGAACTTTTTTTTACAGGTTCTCTTTAAGGTGCCAGCCTCATCTGTTGGACTTTTCCAGGAGAAGGGGAGCAATTACCATAAAAGCAAGGGCATGTAGAAGCTGCCAGTACTTTAATGTCCCGTTTTCAAAGAAATAAATGGCATTTTATAATAATGAGATTATGTCGCAGACTGTTTGGTTGAACATTTATGTAAACACTCCTTTAAACCCTTATAAATGCAGATTAAGTTAATTTACCAAATGCTATTGTCCGATGAGCTATTATACCATTATACAGGACATCTAACAGTCATTAGTGATCTTTCTGCTTCGAGATATTTACTAAAGCTAACCAGTTCAAGAACAATCCTTATATTATGCTGATATTGTGCTGCTGAAATGCCAAGTCTGAATGACATTTTGTCACAAATCATCTATTAACTAAGGCTTTACCACAACACCCAGGCTTATGCTTGGTTGCTGTGGAAACTGGAAAATAAGCAAAAACACAGCCAGTTGCTATGTTATTTTATCAGTTGTGGTTGTAAATGAAGCACTGGTTAAAAATGCAGAGCAGATATAAATAGGCGAAATAAATTATAGAAATGAGTCACCTCTGCTGTGCAGTGGAGTAAGTCAAACGTAAAAGCTTCAAGAACCACACTGGTGAGACCACCTCTGACTGTGCAGTAATGCAACAAGAGAGTCGCAGCAACTCAACACTGTATATTTACTGTATGCAAAATCATTGGCATTTCCAGACAGGAAAATACTTGTGCATCTGTGTCTGCAAAAATCTATTTACAGCTATGTTTGTGCCTGCTTCTGCCAATGGGATGTACGGTGAATGTGCACACTTGCATTATCAGGGTATGCAGTTGAAACCAAAGTCACAGATTAAAGTTATGCTATTTTTTGTAATTCAGTTTAACCTCTCCACCAGAGTTTTCCAGCTATGCACCGGAGCAATTTTCACATTTCAGCACTCCTCCAATTCATTCACCAATGACCAATACCATTACTAATCACACCTAAATGATCTAAATCTTGTTTTTTTTGCCACCACTTAGGCTTTTTTTGGATGGTACTTTTGCTAAGAATTATTTATTTTACATGCATTTTTACGGGAATAATGAGAAATAAATTTAAAAATTTCACTATTTCTATGTTTTCAGCCATTGTAATTTTAAAATAAAATGTGCAGCTGTAGGTAAAACCCACACATTTTATTTCACTATTTCTTTTGCTTATTACATTTAAATAGTGTTGGGCGAACAGTGTTCGCCACTGTTCGGGTTCTGCAGAACATCACCCTGTTCGGGTGATGTTCGAGTTCGGCCGAACACCTGATGGTGCTCGGCCAAACCGTTCGGCCGCATGGCCGAACTAAGAGCGCATGGCCGAACGTTCCCCGAACGTTCGGCTAGCGCTGTGATTGGCCGAACGGGTCACGTGGTTTGGACCCGAACGCGCTCTGATTGGCCGAACGGTCACGTGGTTCGGGTAAATAAATACCCGAACCACGTCATATCTCCGCCATTTCTCTGTGGGTTTAGCTTTGGGTAGGCAGGCAGGGTAGTTCGCTCTCCAGCCACGCTAGCCAGGGTCCCCCCCAGTCATTGTGTGTCGCTGCTGGGAACAGTAGTACACCGCTCGCTCAGCCACACTATATATAGCATTGTTTACTGCCACTGTGTACCTCGCTCAGCCACACTATATATAGCATTGTTTACTGCCACTCTGTGTACACCGCTCAGCCAGACTATATAGCATTGTGTGTACTGCCACTGTGTACCTCGCTCAGCCACGCTATATATAGCATTGTGTTTACTGCCACTCTGTGTACACCGCTCAGCCAGACTATATAGCATTGTGTGTACTGCCACTCTGTGTACACCGCTCAGCCAGACTATATAGCATTGTGTGTACTGCCACTCTGTGTACACGGCTCAGCCAGACTATATAGCATTGTGTGTACTGCCACTCTGTGTACACTGCTCAGCCAGACTATATAGCATTGTGTGTACTGCCACTCTGTGTACACCGCTCAGCCAGACTATATAGCATTGTGTTTACTGCCACTCTGTGTACACCGCTCAGCCACACTATATAGCATTGCGTACTCTGCCAGTCAGTGTGTATATTGCTGGGATCAGTAATACTCCACTCACCGCCAACCACTATATGAGCTCACCATGAGTTCCTCAGAGACCTCCGCTGTGAGCAGCACTCCCAACAACAGCAACAGCCAACGCCCCACGCAAGCTATAACATCCACCCCAGCAGCCAGTGGTCAGCAGCAGCCCTCCCCGGAGGAGAACGTTGTGTCCATCGGTCCGTCGCCAGAGCGATTAATGAGGGCTGCCATTGAGGAGATGATGGGGCCTGATGTGGAGGAGGAGGTCTGGCTCAGGCCAACATCCCAAGTTGATGTTGAGGACGATGAGGGGTCTGTGTCTGGGGATGTTGGGGTGGTAGAGGTGGTGGGTGGGTCAGACTCAGGAGAAGAGTTGTATGATGAGGATGATGATCGGGACCATCTGTATGTGCCTCAGAGTCCGACCCCGGAAAACATGTTGTATCGTGTGTTTAGGTACTAAAATCTGCATTCCCACTTCCCAGTACTGCCCGGGTCCACGGATCCATATAATTTTTTGGGCAGCACTATCAAACTGTGGTACTATGAGTGAGTTGCCATGGTCCTTCTGTGCTGTCACACTCACCGTCTATCTGCAGATGGATTGTTCAACACAGCTACGCCATCTGACATGTAGACCTTGACCATCTTCTCCAGGCGATTGGTGTTGGAGGACGTGGAACTGCCCGATTGCTGTTCTGTGGGCTGCTGCATGGGTGTCAGAAAATGTTCCCACTCCAAGGACACTGCCAATACCATTCCCTTTTGGACACTAGCAGCAGCTTGTGTTCTTTGCTGCCCTCCTGGTCCTCCTGGGTTTGCTGAAGTCAGTCTGTCGGCGTACAACTGGCTAGAGAAGGAGGAGGATGTCAATCTCCTCTCTAAAGTCTCCATCCTCAAGGGCCTGCTGGAATTGTTCTATTTTTGACCTGTCTGACACTTTCTTCAATCAGTTTTTTAACATTGTGTTTGTATAAACTGGGTATAAACCCAGTAATTGGTGTTGTCCAGAATAATGAATAATAATGAATAGTGAATAATGCACGGGCCGCGTTCAATGCAGTCTAGCATGAATTGAGCCATGTGTGCCAGAGAATCCTGCCAGACTCCTCTGTCTTAATGTTCTTGTGAGCGTTGTGATTGTTGTGATGCACCATATTCGTCTCCAGCATCACTTTCTTCCTCTTCTGCTGTCCATTCCCGATAAATTGTGGAAGTCCAACGTGCACCGCTCTGTCCCTCGGCAGTGGGGGCATCCAATTCCTGCTCCAACTCCAGCTGTTCCTCGTCCTGTTCTTTGTCATAGCTGGGACCAGCGTTTCCTGAGGCAGGTTGCCTGATGTTGGTATCATCACGCTGATCGTTTTCATCTTCAGATTCCCCCACTTGCATCATGCCAGCGGTTTCCATCTTCAACATTGATTTCTTCAGTAAACACAGCAGTGGTATTGTAATGCTGACTGTAGAGTTGTCACTGCTCAGTCACAAGCAACGTGGATTGCTCAAAATTTTGGAGGACTTGGCAGAGATCCAACATGGTGGCCCAATCAGATCCACAGAAGCTTGGTAGCTAGCTGCTGGAATGCGCCTCGGCACTGCGCAAAAGCGTGCTAGCATGTGCAGCGTAGAATTCCAGCGTGTAGGGAGGGACATCACCCAGCGAGCGATGGTGCGCTAGATTGAAGCGCTCCTGCATCTCTTGGTGAGTCCTTCAGAAGCGGTACTGGACTTTTAAAAATGTTTTTTTTTTTTTCCTTCAACAGAAGATCTGCCACGTTGGAGTGAGGAGGAGCTGAACCCCGGCGAACTCCAAGCAGAGGATCTTCAGGAACCCTCAAGGCTTTGAGCAAGCTGAGGAGGATCAGCAGTCCCGACGAGACCTCTCCTCATATGTGACTGTGTGCAGTGGAGTAGAGCTCCCCAGAACAACCTCTCACTTGTCACTTTGTCACTGGTCACTTTGTCACTTTGTCACTTGTCACTTTGTCACTTGTCACTTTGTCATTTTGTCACTTGTCACTTTGTCACTTGTCACTTTGTCACTGGTCACTTTGTCACTTTGTCACTTGTCACTTTGTCACTTTGTCACTTGTCACTTTGTCATTTTGTCACTTTGTCATTTTGTCACTTTGTCAGTCACTTTGTCACTTTGTCACTGGTCACTTTTCACTTTGTCACTTGTCACTTGGTCACTTGGTCACTTGTCCAGATGATCTCGGTACACCTCCTGCGATTCAAATTCCTGCACACATTGCTCTGGGATTTGGGTGTGATGAATGATGCATCTAACTGGCCACCGGAGGCAATTAAGGCCTTCAAAACATTGAAAGCAGCTTTCTGTTCCGCCCCCATTTTGCGTCATGTTGAGTTGTTGACGTCATGTTCATCCTCGGCCTCGCCTTGCATTTCAGTGCGAGGTGCATTTTCCACAGAAAAAGGTTGTGAATCCGGGCACAACATTTGTGGCTGTTCCATTGACCTTTCACAGGTAGAAGATTGTGGGGGTGGGAATAGCTCCTCCGAATAGCCCATTGTGTCCTGAAAACTACTCATTGCATTGCTTTGCGCACGCATTTTTTTGTCCTCATGCAAGGCCTGAGTTGCGCCTGAAAGCGTGGCCTTCTCCTCCTGCGCCTCCTCCTGTTCCATCACGTCTGCTGCTGCTGGGTTAGCGTTGCCGCGTGGTCCCTGTTTATTGAACCACTTATCTTTATTACATTTATGACTGCATGGCGGTACAAAGCATGCTATCCGCACGCTTCTTGTCCTCATGCAAGGCCTGGGTTGTTGTGTCTCACAAAGCGTGGCCTTCTCCTCCTGCGCCTCCTCCAGTTCCATCACGTCTGCTGCTGCTGGGTTAGCGTTGCCGCGTGGTCCCTGTTTATTGAACCACTTATCTTTATTACATTTATGACTGCATGGCGGTACAAAGCATGCTATCCGCACGCTTCTTGTCCTCATGCAAGGCCTGGGTTGTTGTGTCTCAAAAAGCGTGGCCTTCTCCTCCTGCGCCTCCTCCTCCTGTTCCATCACGTGTGCTGCTGCTGGTGCTGGGTTAGTGTTACCGGTCCCTTTTCCTGGAACCTCTTCTCTGTATTACATTTATGACTGCATGGCGAAAAAAAGCATGTTACCTGTGCAAAGAAACATGACATTTTCCACATTTAAAAGACAGTTTTTCCTTTGAAACTTTACAATCAATTTTCTCAAAAACTATAAGCTCTTTTTCAAATATTTTTTTTTCCTCTTGTACCCACTCCCAAGGTGCACATACCCTGCTAATTTGGGGTATGTAGCATGTAAGGAAGCTTTACAAAGCACGAAAGTTCGGGTCCCCATTGACTTCCATTATGTTCGGAGTTCGGCGCGAACACCCGAACATTGCGGCGATGTTCGGCGAACGTTCGCGAACCCGAACATCTAGGTGTTCGCCCAACACTACATTTAAATTATGCCCCTAGTACAATTATTGGTGACATTTTTTATTTCTTAATAAAGATGTATAGCGTTTTTGGTTTTCTCATTGTACTCTATCAATAATTACAAGCCCTAATTTGCAAAATAACAATAATGTACTCTCATGGCATACATATATAAAAAGCTAAGCCCTTACTGTAACAATATATGTATTCTCATTTAAAGCCAATGGGAATCGATACCTAAATTAAAAAAAAGTCAGATACTTACCTAAGGAGAGAGAAGGCTAATGAGCCTTCCATCTCCTCTCCCGGTGCCCTCGGTGCTGCGCTGGCTCCCCGTTCAAATCCCTCACCGCGGGGCCTTCGGACGTCTTCGGGAGCCGAGTCCTCCCAAAGACAGGCTCCATACTGTGCAAGTGCGTCATAGAGGGCGCTCGCGCGTGCGCAGTGTAGAGCGACCGTCTTCGGGAGCACTCGGGCTCCTGAAGCATTTCCGAAGCCTCCCTTCGGCGGGAAACAGCGTTTTTTTACCGAAACGGTCGACTACCGCTACGGGAGAGCCAGCGCAACAATGGGGACCAGGAGAGAAGAGAGAATGATCTATGGGACCCAGAGCCTCCCTCTCCTTAGGTGAGTATCTGACTTTTTTATTTCATTATCGGTTCCCATTCACTTTAAATGTGTTCTGTGGAGGCTAATAAAAGCAAAAAAACTAACACTTATCTGGGGCTTCTATCAGCTCCCTGCAGCTGTCATGTCCCGCGCTGTCCTCCTACGATTCTTTGTTCCCCGCCGCCAGTATAGTTATTCGTCTAACTAGACAAATGCTGCTCCTTCCCGCACATGGGAGCGAGCACGCGCATGGCCACAGTTTAGTTAGAAGCATAATTAGACCGGGACCGGCGGCGGGGAACGGAGGATTGTAGGGGGACGGTGCGGGACATAACAGCTGCAGGGGGCCGACAGAAGCTCCAGGTAAGTGTCAGTTTTTTGTTTTTAATAGTCTTCCACAGAACTCCTTTAACTACCTAATGACCACGTCACACCGACAGGTGTGACTGCGGTGGCAGCCCCAGGACCATCTAACGCCGATTGGCATCAAGTCCTGGAGCTGCAGTTCAGCAGGGAACGCATGTGTTGTCGTTCCCTGCAGGTTCATGGAGCTCCGGTCCGTGATCAGCCTGCTAGCCGCGATAGCAGCTAGCAGACTGTTCAGAGCCGAAAGGGGAAAGGAATCCCCTTTGTTTACATTTGTACAGAGCTGCGATCTCCTGCAGCGGCTCGTAATGTGTGCGCTCTCATAGGCTGATGCCTATGAGAGGAGAGGATGAGTGCCGATCGCTGTCCTATGGTAATTTAGGATGACACAGGGGGAGGGAGGGAGAGGGAGGAAGGAGGGAGGGAAAAGCCTCCCTTTTTTTAATATAAAAAAAACAAAGATCGCAGCAGCGATCAAAGACCTCCTACATAGTGTCCTATTAAGAACATTTATTGTTCATAATAGGACACTCTGTAGGAGGTCTTTGATAGCTGCTGCAATCTTTGTTTATGTTTTTTATTAAAAAAAATGGAAGCCCTCCCTCTTTCCTCCCTCTCCCTCCCTCCCCCCTGTGCCGTCCTAATTCGCCATAGGACGGCGAGATTCAGTTGTGTGCTAAGTTGTAGGGCTGTGCAGCAACCTGACCAAGCTGCACAGCCCTGTATTGTTAAAAAATGTCCTGATCACTAGGGGGGTGTAAGCCTGTGGTCCTGAAGTGGTTGAATTCCATCACTCTGCCTTTTATTTGGGGGGGGGGGGGGGGGTGTAACTGTGTGGGGACAGAGATGGGATATTGGGGCTTTTATTTACATGTGTTGGATTTTTTTTAGTGGACAAATATAATAATGTAGTGCACTATTTTATTTGGCCATTTAATTGTGCTGTCCTGTATGGAAAGCTGAATCACAGCTTTTTATATTAAAACAAAAGTAAAAGCTGGGGGTGTTTTTACAGTTTTTTAATGAATAATCTTTGCTGTTCATTACAACAGAGATTATTCATAAGTCTGGATCTTAGATTTGCTTTGGGAACATATGTTCCCATTTACCAATATGTCCTGTAACTCCTGACTGGGGCGAGCACACGTCATGCATCAGCGGCAGAAGATGCGTACCTATGCCCCTGGGACTTTAGATGAAGTGATGCAGGGCTTAGATATACTGCCCCTTAAGCAATAAGTAGTTAAATTAAACAAAGGAAACCTCAATCTTGGTGAATTGGTCCAGTACAAATAGTTGATGTGCATTTTGGAAGCTGAGATCTTCCATTTTTGCAATTGAATACAACTTTTGGAACCTAGTTGTTTTTATTGCTACTAGAGTTCCAGCTTGCTGTGAGTGTGTTTTGAGTGCAGAGGGTTAATGATAGAAAAAAAGGAATTAGAAGTGTAGAAGAAAAAGCAGTAGTGCTAAAAATGCAAGGAAGAATGGGTCAAAATTCTAGCCAGCACATGAAAAACAAGGTACACATAGCTGGACCCGGGGTGCACACCCCTCTGATCCAAAAACCATGTGACTTCATCTGTCATCTGTCATGTGTCAGGTGGTCACGCTAAAGGGGAGTGAAGAGAACCTGTATTGCTGCTGGGAGCAGGTAAGGTATAATGCTCTGCATAACAGTTTTAATGTTCGTGTTCCATATGACTTAACTATAAAACTAACTTGCTAACACAAGCATTGCTATGGTAATGCGCATTATACTACTTATGTAACTCATGTTACCATAGCAACTCTCGCATTATCCATGTACTGTGGCTTGTGCTAATTGTGCAGTGAGTGGTACTCTCCTCGTGTTAGTGCATGCAATACTACCAGTACGATCTGTGCACAGCAATATTAACTTTTGTAACTGATTCATCCTCCTTATATTTTTATCTCATGGCTTATCTCTTCTTATCTGCTTATCTCAGGAAAGATCTTATAGCTGAGTTGAAAATAAGTAAGGTGAGTTAATTCAAGATAAAAGTTTTGCAAACGATACCCCTTACAGGGATGTACCAACAACCTCCCGGGTCCTCCAAGCAAAATTGTCATGAGCTTCTATGCCCGATATCCAGTCACACACTCCTTCCCCTCCCCCTGCAGAGTAAGGTGCGTCGGATTTCTTCTTCCTCCCAGCTGCAGCCAACATTATGCTGCCATTTTCTGACTCCTAATGCATGTCATTTGATCAGGAGCCAGAGGATGGCAGCACAGAGCGAGTGGCTGTGGGGAAGAAGAGATGCCCGAAACAGTGCTTGACCAAGTAAGTATTACACTGCTCCCAATGTTACGCTGCAGGAGGGGCAGGAGGAGCGATTGTGGGGGTCACAGGTTACTGTTAAGCCATTGCCACAATATACAGGATCTTCTAAAAAAATTAGCATATTGTGATAAAGTTCATTATTTTCTGTAATGTACTGATAAACATTAGACTTTCATATATTTTAGATTGAAATACACACAACTGAAGTAGTTCAAGCCTTTTATTGTTTTAATATTGATGATTTTGGCAAACAGCTCATGAAAACCCAAATTTCCTATCTCAAAAAATTAGCATATTTCATCCGACCAATAAAAGAAAAGTGTTTTTAAAACAAAAAAAGTCAACCTTCAAATAATTATGTTCAGTTATTCACTCAATACTTGGTCGGGAATCCTTTTGCAGAAATGACTGCTTCAATACGGCGTGGCATGGAGGCAATCAGCATGTGGCACTGCTCAGGTGTTATGGAGGCCCAGGATACTTCGATAGCAGCCTTAAGCTCATCCACAGTGTTGGGTCTTGCGTCTCTCAACTTTCTCTTCACAATATCCCACAGATTCTCTATGGGGTTCAGGGCAGGAGAGTTGGCAGGCGAATTGAGCACATTAATACCATGGTCAGTAAACCATTTACCAGTGGTTTTGGCACTGTGAGCAGGTGCCAGGTCGTGCTGAAAAATAAAATCTTCATCTCCATAAAGCTTTTCAGCAGATGGAAGCAAGAAGTGCTCCAAAATCTCCTGATAGCTAGCTGCATTGACCCTGCCCTTGATAAAACACAGTGGACCAACACCAGCAGCTGACATGGCACCCCAGACCATCACTGACTGTGGGTACTTGACACTGGACTTCAGGCATTTTGGCATTTCCCTCTCCCCAGTCTTCCTCCAGACTCCGGCACCTTGATTTCCGAATGACATGTAAAAGTTGCTTTCATCCGGAAAAAGTACTTTGGACCACTGAGCAACAGTCCAGTACTGCTTCTCTGTAGCCCAGGTCAGGCGCTTCTGCCACTGTTTCTGGTTCAAAAGTGGGTTCATGCTTCCATCTGCTGAAAAGCTTTATAGAGATGAAGATTTCATTTTTCAGCACGACCTGGCACCTGCTCACAGTGCCAAAACCACTGGTAAATGGTTTACTGACCATGGTATTACTGTGCTAAATTGGCCTGCCAACTCTCCTGGCCTGAACCCCATAGAGAATCTGTGGGATATTGTGAAGAGAAAGTTGAGAGACGCAAGACCCAACACTCTGGATGAGCTTAAGGCCGCTATCGAAGCATCCTGGGCCTCCATAACACCTGAGCAGTGCCACAGGCTGATTGCGGAAGCAGTCATTTCTGCAAAAGGATTCCCGACCAAGTATTGAGTGCATAACTGAACATAATTATTTGAAGGTTGACTTTTTTGTTTTAAAAACACTTTAGTTTTATTGGTCGGATGAAATATGCTAATTTTTTGAGATAGGAAATTTGGGTTTTCATGAGCTGTATGCCAAAATCATCAAGATTAAAACAATAAAAGGCTTGAACTACTTCAGTTGTGTGTATTTGAATCTAAAATATATGAAAGTCTAATGTTTATCAGTACATTACAGAAAATAATGAACTTTATCACAATATGCTAATTTTTTGAGAAAATCCTGTATGTTCTCATTTGGTCTCCAGGCTGAGAGAATATTCCTGAATGCAGCCTTTTTAAAGCGGGATTGTCACCATAAAAAATGAAATTTCAACAGCAACTTGTCTGAGTGTATTAAGAAGTGATAAAAATGCCAATCCTGCATTCAAAACTTTCAAAACTTTTTCTGCTGTTATGATTTGGAGTTATCACATACTTAAGGACCACTGGCCCTTTAGAAGTCAGTGCCATACAGTTGCACGCTGGGGGTTCTTTTTATCTATAATATATTCCTCCTGTTCCATTTATTTCCCTGCCTAGCTGCTTATCTGAAACACGATCTCCTTCTCACTTGTGTTTACAAGCAAGGCTGAGGTGACTCAGTGATTGGAGGAGAAAAGAAAAAAGTAAAAGGCAGAAATGACATCAGGATTTAGCCTAAACTGTGGGCAAAAGACATGGTTCCCACCAGGAACAGTATTCTCTTCATTCACTATATAAAATTCACTGAAATCAAAACGTGGATAGTACAATAGCGGGAAATTGTATACTTACCTAACGGTAATTTTCCTTTCCCCTAGCATCCATGGCAGCACAATGGGTATTGGCCCTGCCCCTAATACCCCATAGGACAGAATACCTATAAGTGTTTAATCAACCCTATGCCCGGCGTCTTTGTAACTAGCACCTCACCGAAACGGGTGGGTACCCTGTGCTGCCATGGATGCTAGGGGAAAGGAAAATTACCATTAGGTAAGTATACAATTTTCCGCTTTCCCCTAGCCTCCATGGCAGCACAACGGGATCGAACTAGCCAAAAAACACAGACGGGAGGGATACAGTTGCAGGTGAACAAATGTTTTTTTTATTTAACAGAAGTAGAAATTGACCCAGAAGATAAAACAGCTCTTCCAAAGTCTAATGAAGTATTAGTAGTAACATCCACTTGATAATGTGCAAAACATGTATTTGTCGTAGTCCAGTTAGCAGCGTGGCATATTTTCTCTGGTGAAACTTTAGCTTGTGCTGCCCAAGATGTTGCTTCACTTCTGGTTGAGTTTGCCCTGATCTCCTTGGGTGGTGGTAAATCAACATTTGGAGGCACTCTGAATTATTCGCACTAGCCATTAGGCAATAGTCCATGTGGCTGCTGCTTCTCCCTTTCTATAGCCTGAGTAGACAACAAATAGTCTGTTCGACTTCCTAATGTCCTTTGTAGCTGATACATAAGCCCTCAACGCTCTAGCTACATCTAAAGAATGAAGCTTGGATGAATCTTCCTGTGAAAAGTTTGGTAAGGACCATTCTTGGTTTATATGATAGGAGGAAGAGACTTTAGGCAAGTACAGGACGGATCTGAACCCTGTCAGGAAAGAATACCAAGTATGGTTCCAGGTGACTCAAGGCCTGTAATTCGGAAACCCTGCGGGCTAAGAAAATTGCCACTAAGAAGATTGTTTTTGGGGTTAGATTGGCTGAAGAAAAATCCTCTACCGGATCAAAAGATGCTCTTGACAAGTAGTTCAGTACTAAGTGTAGATCCCATGTTGCAAAGATGGGTTTTACATGAGGATGGATCTTCATTACTCCAAAAACAAATTGTTTGATTAGAGGATGAAACGCCCATCTATGACTTGTTAGGGAAGAAATTGCTGTTGTTTGAACTTTCACTGAATGAAAGCTAAGGCCTTTCTTCACTCCGCATTGAAGAAACGCTAAAACTTGATGCACCAAGAGATCCATTGGATTAAACTTCTGTTGGATGGCATGTTGGATATATACCTTCCAGATTCTCTGGTAAGTAACATTTGGCGTGTTCTTCCTAGCTTTAAGTAAAGTAGTTATCACGGCATCAGAACAACCAACCTCTTTTAGCTTCCTACTTTCAATTTCCAAGCCGTCAATTTCAATCGCCTCGGATTGGGATGAAATATGGGACCCTGAGAGAGAAGGCTTGAGCTGCACGGAAGATGAAGGGGTGGTTCCATCATCATCTGTTGTGCTATAGGGAACCAGGGTCTTCTTGGCCAGTAAGGTAGTATCGTTAACAATATAACTGATTCTCTCCTCAGTCTCAACAGCAGACGTAGGATTAGTGGAACTGGAGGAAAGGCAAATGCCATGTGAAAGTTCCACGGTGCTGTTAAGGCATCTATCTCCTCCGCTTCGTGACTGTGGTAACAACTGAAAAACCTGTGGTATTTTGTGTTGTACACTGTCACCATTAGATCCACCTCTGGATACCCCCATTGATCGCAAATCTTCTCGAATACCTTCTGTTCCAGGGTCCATTCGTTGTTCGAGACTTGTACCCGACTTAGAAAGTCTGGAATCACATTTGAAACTCCCCGAATGTGAACCGCAGAAAGAGAGTTGAGATGCTGCATCGCAAATTTGAATATAAGGGCTGCTTCCTCTAGGAGAAGTTGACTGCGAGTACCCCCTTGATTGCGTATATAGGCCACCGCTGTTACATTGTCCATACGCAAAAGAACTGATGTGTTCTCTCATTTCTTGAAAGTGCCGGAGAGCACACTAAGCCACCCTCAATTGTAGCCTGTTTGCAGACCACTCCTTCATGAAAATAGGGCAGCGACACTGAGCTGTCTGAGTCCCACATGTCACCCCTCAGCCTATTGTACTGGCATCCGTTGAAATAATAGTTGGGTTGTCCTTGTATAGCATAATGCAACGCTGGAGATGCATATCCGTCAGCCACCACATTAAATCTTTTTTCATTTAATTCGTCAGTATAATGGTCTGCTGAAGATTTTGACTATCCCATTGACTTAGAAACCCTTGCTGTAGGGCTCTCGTGTTCCACTGGGCCCATGGGACCATGGGTATTGTCGAGGACATTGTCCCTAATACCCTCAGGCAAGACCTGTCTTGAACCTTGTCACAGGAGCCCTCAGTGGCTGACCGCACTTAGCCTTCTAAACGGTGCCAGCGCACAGATCGTGCGAACTCTGGTCGCAGTCAATGCGCAGGAACCGTTAAGAATTAGCCGCAGACAACTCAGAAGGGAGCCTGTGAGACACGGGTGATTACAACGTCACCTACTGGTTCAGAGTAAACTGCCACCACCGCGGTTACTATGGGACCGTGGGGCCCACTAACTGACTGACTAATCCTGCGAATAAAACGGTTAAACACACGATATTCTGTCTAGCCAACAACAAACAAACAGTAGCGTATCTTCAGAGACCCGGGATCATTTCTGTGTGTGCTGATAAGCAGGGTAGCGGAAAGTGAATGACTTGGAGAAAGTCGTTTATTCACGCAATATAAATAATTAATATATACAGACAATTATGAAAATCAACAATTATGAAAACAGTAATAGCCAGTATGAAAAATAAAAGAAGGGAGAAAAATACTTAGTTCTGGAAAGATGTCCTTATTGTGGGAAGAATCATAAAGTCCTTGGTTTCAAAGTCCAGAGTTCAGAGTTCAGACCAGGTGGATACCAGCATATCCTCAAGCTGGCATCTGATGAGTGCAAGATGGTTCAGTGTGGAGGACACTGAGTTTTAGTCCTCAGCCATTCTTATGCCCCTGCTTCAGTAGGAGGGAGTGAGGGCGGGGAGCTATACACCTCCTTCAAAGATGAGATGAGCCCTCCTCTTGTACTGGGGCTAGAAATCATATCTACCCATATATGGGCTCTATCTCACAGAACCGTACAGGTCAGGGCAGATTTACTAATATTTCCAGATCTGCCTCGATGTACCCAGCAGTCTGATACCAAACATGAGGGGTGGGACCCCTGTGGTACCATTAGGGCACTGTTGGACTGCCTAACGGGCAGTCTTTACCTCAGAAGGTTCTGAAATGTGCTCAGAACCAACGCCAGGCAGGGCCCTACCTGCTCTGTTAGTTTGGAGGGTCTGCCAGCCTGGCAACACAGAAAATATGATACATATAGCCATTTATGGAATATGAGAGACCCCTGGGATTTATACCAGGTCATTCCCAGGCAAAGGTTCTTTGAAGTTGGCAGCAGCAAGCCACATGTCGGCTCCCTGCTGGGAAAAGGAGTCGGAGTGTCTGAGTTCCCTCACTCTAAAGTTGGTTCTGTCATGGTGTTTGTCACCTTATACCTGATGGATGGGCCATCAGCACAGCTTGACGCCAGGGACTCTCTGGGCCCAGGCTCATTAGCATATCAAAAGAGCCATCCTGCAGTTAAGGTGATGCTATTCCTCTGCTAAGAAAGGACTGCAGACCTCCTACACACTAAATCCAGATTCTATCGATTTGAAGCGCAATCGACGCAGAGAATCGAGTGCGATCGCTTTTCTTCACGGGCGGTTCCAGGACGCGCCTGCGTCCCCGCAATCGTCCGTGACAGCCCCCCCCCTTGTCCGTGGCTTAGCCACTCATCCGCAAGATGTGTGGCGGCGCCGCTAACCTGGCTGACGGGCCTCGAGTTGCCGGTACGGCGGGAAAACCTATGGGAGCCTGTGGCTCGGTTCCCCTGGACCGGTCGCGGTCTGCTACCCTCAGGGTTGACCCAACATGGACCGTTCTGGACAGGGCGTTTGCGCCACTGCAGTCGGACGTGGTGTCTGCCGGGACTGCGGACAACGGGCAGTGGGTTGGTTAGGTCAACAGCCAGCCCACGCAGGGTTCCCCTGCTGAGTGGCTGTGGACCTAAGGGAACCCCGCGGGAATCCCTGGACCTTCCCAGCTCCTGACAGACGGCACATGCCCCGCAGTAGTTGGCTACATCCCTGTTCATCCGGGGCCAATAAAACTGTTTCCGAATACCGGCGAGTGTCTTGCGGACACCCGAGTGCCCGGTCAGAGGATTACCATGTGCGGATTTCAGCACATGTCCCCTGAACGCACTCGGGACCACAAGCCATTTGGTATTCGCGTGGGATCTACCTGTAGGGGGCTGTACAGACTCACTGTACAGTCTCCCACCTTCCCAGTACACCTTGAAAGCGGCCCCGTCTGCGAGGGGCTCAGCGGCTTGCTTCCTGAGCACCTCCAGGCTTGGGTCACTTTGTAGTGCGGCTGAGAATATGGCGCTGTCAGTTTCAGCCAACTGGCTCATGTCCCACGAGGCCAGCGGCTGAAAGGTCTCATCCCTGCGGTCAGAGGAGGGGGAGGAGGCCGGAACCCCCTCCACCTGTTCTGAGCTCGGGTTCCGAGCAGTGCAGCTGCGCGGTACTGCTAGCACCGGTACACTGTCAGAATGGCACAGACGGACATTACTCAAATCATCATTGCATGCAGTAATGACATTGACAGGTATAGACATTTTTTCATTACAGACAGGTTGTACAGTAAACTTAGGTACAGTTACAGCATCATCACAACAGACAGTCTGTACATCAAACTCAGGTGCCTTTGAAGCAGGCACTATTGAACCTGGTACCCTTGAACTGGGCACATTCAACCCACCTCCCCCTGGTGCTCCCCCAAGTGTATAAAGTACCTGGTGGTGGGTGGAGAGTCCGTCTCCTTCCGTGAGCGACAAGGCGGTCGTGGCAGGTTCATAGTAGGACACAAGCTTGCCCAAATCAGTCCCCAGCAACACAGGGACTGGGAGATCCTTCATAACCCCAACAACCCTTTCGTGGACCCCTCCCACTCCCCAATCCAGCTTCACTCTTGCGTGGGCTATGTGGAAAAGGGTGCCCTCTACTCCAGTAAGGGCAAGGGATCGGCTGGAGCTGATGCTCTCCTTTGGCACAAGATGTGAGTGAACTAACATGATGTCAGCTCCGGTGTCTCGAAATCCGGTGACAACTTTGCCGTTCACTCTAACAAGTTGCTGCTGGTCGGTTCGGTCGCGGATTTCCTTTCCGTGTGCAAACAGGACAAAATCTGACGATCCAGGCTGTGGTTCGCTGGCGGGTTGCCTCTGCTGTGGGTGAGGTACAGGTGATGCAGATGATCCAGGTGCTGGTGGTGTCTGTCTCCGCTCCGGACAGTCGAATTTCATGTGTCCGGGCTGGCGGCAGTAGTGACAGGTGACCTCTCCAGGCGCTGCAGGCCTGGGTGCAGCAGCTGCGCTGGGTGGCCTCTGTGGCGGACGGCTCACAGGGGCAGGAGAGTCTGCCAGAGTATTGGGCTGACCTCCTCTCCAGCTGGATGGGACAGTTCTGCGGGTATCAGCCACCCGGGTAGTTGCAAAAGTCTCAGCAAGGTCTGCAGCGACAGTTGCTGAAGTCGGCTTGCGTTCTAACACAAATTGTCGTACATCAGCAGGGCAAATGTTCAGAAATTGCTCGAGGACTATCAAGTCCTCCAGGACGCCATAAGACCCTTTGGTGAGGCCTAGAGTCCACTGACGGAGTGTGGTGAGCAAGCTGCTGACCACATCTCGGTACGAATCAGAAGACTTTTTCTGCCAGGCCCTGAACTTTTTGCGATAGGCTTCTGGCGTCAGCTGGTACTTAGTAATGATAGCGTCTTTTATAGCAGCATAATCATTATCCTTCTCCGCAGGCAATTCTGCGAAGGCATCAAGCGCTTTGTAGCGCAGCAAAGGTGTCAGATGTCTGGCCCACTGGTCTTGGGACAGACGATACTGACGGCATGCTTTTTCAAAAGACCGCAAAAACAAGTCAATGTCTGTGTCTTTTTCAATATTAGCAAACTTAAATTTTGCACTTACGGGTGCTGCAGCTCCTTCAGCAGGGAGGCTGGGCGGTGAACTCCGGCTGGCCTGTTGAACCTTTGCCATGTTGAGCTCATGCTGTCGTTGGCGCTCCCGCTCAGCGGCATCCCTCTCTGCGTGGCGTTCAGCAGCAGCAGCTTGCCGCTCCCGTTCCTCTCGGGCTTCCATGTACTGCATGTACTTGTCCAGGTCAGTCTCCATCAGCTTTTGTAATGCCTGCTGCATTACCGGGTCAGCACCCATGGACAGTCCAGTACTGGCCAGTTCCGGGCGAGTAATGTCAGAAACTCTGGGATTGGGGTCCATACTGACAGTCTCTGGCGTAACTGTTGCAACAGGGCCCGCAGGATGCTCAACCTCTGTACGCCTAAGATCTTCAGCCTCTGGTTCCCCTTGATTGTCAGATGGGCTGGTATCCACCTCAGCGGACACTCCCGGCTCCCGCAGTTGCTGGGCATCCCATCTGGACAAGTCTGCTATCAGGTCCCGTTTTGTCTTGCGGAGGATGCCAATGCCCCTCTCTTCGCAAAGATTTTCCAGGTCTGCTAGGCACATGTTCTGGTAGTTCCCGGACATTTCCATGCCAAATAAAATAAAACTTTGGGGAAGGGGTACTGGCTACACAGTCTCTCTGTATATATAAAAAATATATTGCCTTCCAGCTACACCAACGAATTAGTTCGTTTCTCGATAGCGCTAGCGCTATCGCAGATACTTTCAGCACAACACAGATCCAACCGCTGCCTAACACTGTCACAGGAGCCCTCAGTGGCTGACCGCACTTAGCCTTCTAAACGGTGCCAGCGCACAGATCGTGCGAACTCTGGTCGCAGTCAATGCGCAGGAACCGTTAAGAATTAGCCGCAGACAACTCAGAAGGGAGCCTGTGAGACACGGGTGATTACAACGTCACCTACTGGTTCAGAGTAAACTGCCACCACCGCGGTTACTATGGGACCGTGGGGCCCACTAACTGACTGACTAATCCTGCGAATAAAACGGTTAAACACACGATATTCTGTCTAGCCAACAACAAACAAACAGTAGCGTATCTTCAGAGACCCGGGATCATTTCTGTGTGTGCTGATAAGCAGGGTAGCGGAAAGTGAATGACTTGGAGAAAGTCGTTTATTCACGCAATATAAATAATTAATATATACAGACAATTATGAAAATCAACAATTATGAAAACAGTAATAGCCAGTATGAAAAATAAAAGAAGGGAGAAAAATACTTAGTTCTGGAAAGATGTCCTTATTGTGGGAAGAATCATAAAGTCCTTGGTTTCAAAGTCCAGAGTTCAGAGTTCAGACCAGGTGGATACCAGCATATCCTCAAGCTGGCATCTGATGAGTGCAAGATGGTTCAGTGTGGAGGACACTGAGTTTTAGTCCTCAGCCATTCTTATGCCCCTGCTTCAGTAGGAGGGAGTGAGGGCGGGGAGCTATACACCTCCTTCAAAGATGAGATGAGCCCTCCTCTTGTACTGGGGCTAGAAATCATATCTACCCATATATGGGCTCTATCTCACAGAACCGTACAGGTCAGGGCAGATTTACTAATATTTCCAGATCTGCCTCGATGTACCCAGCAGTCTGATACCAAACATGAGGGGTGGGACCCCTGTGGTACCATTAGGGCACTGTTGGACTGCCTAACGGGCAGTCTTTACCTCAGAAGGTTCTGAAATGTGCTCAGAACCAACGCCAGGCAGGGCCCTACCTGCTCTGTTAGTTTGGAGGGTCTGCCAGCCTGGCAACACAGAAAATATGATACATATAGCCATTTATGGAATATGAGAGACCCCTGGGATTTATACCAGGTCATTCCCAGGCAAAGGTTCTTTGAAGTTGGCAGCAGCAAGCCACATGTCGGCTCCCTGCTGGGAAAAGGAGTCGGAGTGTCTGAGTTCCCTCACTCTAAAGTTGGTTCTGTCATGGTGTTTGTCACCTTATACCTGATGGATGGGCCATCAGCACAGCTTGACGCCAGGGACTCTCTGGGCCCAGGCTCATTAGCATATCAAAAGAGCCATCCTGCAGTTAAGGTGATGCTATTCCTCTGCTAAGAAAGGACTGCAGACCTCCTACACACTAAATCCAGATTCTATCGATTTGAAGCGCAATCGACGCAGAGAATCGAGTGCGATCGCTTTTCTTCACGGGCGGTTCCAGGACGCGCCTGCGTCCCCGCAATCGTCCGTGACAAACCTGATTTGCAAGAACAAGTTGAAGTACTCTCTGTTTTAATATTGGAATTTTCTCTTGTGGTAGACATACCGCATTCTTGTCCGTTAGGAACCGAGCTCCCAGGTAAATTAGGTCCCTTGTAGGCTCCAGGTGACTCTTTCGATGATTTAGTAGCCAACCAAACTGTACTAGAGTCTGTAATAGAATCTCTCTGTGTTCTAAAATTTGTTGTTCCGACTTTGCTAGAAGTAATACGTCGTTGAGATAATGATGAACTCTCAGACCTCGTACTCTCAAAATGGCTATAACTTCCACCAGCAGTTTGGTGAATGTCCTCGGAGCAGTGCAGATTCCAAAGGGGAGGCAGACGAACTGGAAGTGATGATTTATTATGCAGAAACGCAGGTATTTTTTAAAAGAAGCTTGAATAGGGACATGCAAAGACGCGTCTTCCAGATTGGCTGAGAGTAAATAATCGTTGGGTTTCACCACCGAGATGATGCTATTGAGGGATTCCATCTTGAACTTGTCCAAGTGGATGTAGGAATTTAGATATTTGAGGTCCAAGACTGGTCTTCAGTCCCCTGATTTCCTCTCGAAAAACAGGGTCAAATAAAAGCCCCCCTGTTTTCTTTCCTGTCGAGGCACTTGTTTGTCCAATAGTTCTTGCAGGTAAGTCTCCAAAATCTCTTGTTTCTTTAAACAGACAGTTACCTTGGTTACTCTGAAGTGGTTTGAAGGAGGTGGTTTTGTAAACGTCCAATAGTGCCCGGTTGTAACTGTTCTTAAAATGCAGGGAGAATTGATTTGTTGTTTCCACACCTGTGAGAACATTTTTAGTCTTGAACCTATTGGGCACTTTTGGACTCTGTAATCGTCAAAAAGGCTTTTTGTTAGCCTGACCAGGAGGGTTAGTCTTCTGTTTATTAGCTCTGTTAGAAGCAGTTTGACTTGACTGCCAATTTCTTCTAAATCCCTTACCCGGGTTGTATGATCTTGCATTACGATATCTAGATGACTGAGACTGAGACTGCGACCCTGAAGACTGTCTATTAGGGTGTCTATCCTGAGGAATCAGGCCTGACTTGCCCCTAGTCACTCTATTAATAGCAGTGTCCATTCTTTCTCCAAATAGAGATTTTCTGTCAAACGGTATTTTGCACCATAATACTCTTGAAGAAGGATCAGCCGTCCAGGATCTTAGCCATAAGGCCCTCTTGCTTGTAACAGAATACAGCATAGATCTAGCTGAGAAACAGAGCACCTCAATTGCTGCTTCCCCAATGAAGTCTCCTGGCACCTTCAAATCTTCTAAAGCAGAGATCAATGCTTCTTTATCTGCTCCTTCTCTAATACCTTGTTCTAGGTTTTCAGTCCAAAACCTTACTGCCTTAGCAACAGATGTAAGTGCAATGGCAGGTTTGCACACCCCTCCGGATGTTGTATAGATTTTTTTGAGGTTGAAGTCCAGCTTCCTAGCCAAAGTATCCCTGAAGGAAATAGAATCCTCCACTGGAAGGGTCACATGCCTTGCCAGGCGCATTACTGAAGCATCGACTGTAGGGGCATTCTCTAAAGGTTTACTTTTTACATCTGGAATCGGATACAGCTTCGAGAAGCGATTCGCCAAAGGAAGCTTCTTCTCCAGTTTCTGCCATTCATCATCAATGATCGCTTATATTTCATCCATAACAGGAAACGTTGATTTAGTTCTGGTTAAATGCTTATAGTATTGTTTCTTTGCCTTATTTTTAGATTCTTTATCCTCTTCTTCTTCCGATTCAGGCCAATCAATCACCTCACGAACTGCCTTTACAAACGGTTCTACTAGGGCGAAATCAAATCCTATTTCATAATCTTCTTGAAGAGCTGCCGTAGCAGACGTTGAAGGCAGATCCTGCAGTCCTGGTTGTGCCAGTGTAGTTTGAGAAGGGAGATTTGATAAATAACTTTGCATTGAATCCTGAACTGCTTCCTGAATAATCTCAGAAACATCCACCGGCTCTTGGAAGCAGTTTGCACAAACAAATTTCCCAGGCAGAACTGGTTGTGCGCATGCCTAACATAATTTATCTTGTTGGCGTTGCTCTGGAGACTTTGATCCTGACTTTGGCTTTTTGTGAGACTTATGATGTTTTGATCTTCTCTTCTTCCTGTCATATGAGGGAGAAGGATCCATTGAAGCTTGTCTTCTCGGTGAACGAGAGGATCTCCTCTTATCCTGTCTTCTTGCACTGCCACAAAGAAAATAGAAGGGCAGGATTCGGCACTCCTCCTGTAGCTCCAAGTCAAACTTACCTTAACCTCCCTTACCTATAAGTATAGTGCTGGTCTGTGTAGGGCATACAGGCATCCATAAGTAGCCACCGAACAGCAGTGGTAAGCTAGAAAGACAGAAGGAAAGAAAGATAAATAGCTTTGCCAAGCTAAAGTCAATAAAGAAGTCACCTGCAAAAAAACACCTGTCCCCCCAAGTACCTATATTGTGTACAGTAGGGCCAAAAAGTCTCTGACTCCCAGAGCATGTCTATATAGCCACCGCACACAGCGTCTGGCTGCCTTAAATAGGGGCGTGCGCGCCGAACGTCAGCTGCCGCCCATCCCCGCATTGAGCACCCAGCCATCAGCCAATCAGAATGGCCGAAAGCCGAACTTCCGGTTTAGCGTGCGTTCTGGCCGGAGGAAGCGGAAGCGACGTCATAGCTCCATGGAACGTACGCCGAACCCTGCATCAGTGCCATTACCTGCCGAAGGGACAGACAGAGAGGAGAAAGAGATGAAGGATGCCCGCCTGATCACGCTTTTAGCCTGGTAAATAATAGCAGAGGTTCAAATATACAGTGGCTTGCAAAAGTATTCGGCCCCCTTGAAGTTTTCTACATTTTGTCACATTTACAAAGTGGTGTACACGTGAGAAGTGGAACGAAAATCATACATCATTGCAAACATTTTTTACAAATAAATAACTGCAAAGTGAGGTGTGTGTAATTATTCGGCCCCCTTTGGTCTGAGTGCAGTCAGTTGCCCGTAGACATTGTCTGATGAGTGCTAATGACTAAATAGAGTGCACCTGTGTGTAATCTAATGTCAGTACAAATACAGCTGCTCTGTGACGGCCTCAGAGGTTGTCTAAGAGAATACTGGGAGCAACAACACCATGAAGTCCAAAGAACATACCAGACAGGTCAGGGATAAAGTTATTGAGAAATTTAAAGCAGGCTTACACTACAAAAAGATTTCCAAAGCCTTGAATATCCCACGGAGCACTGTTCAAGTGATCATTCAAAAATGGAAGGAGTATGGCACAACTGTAAACCTACCAAGACAAGGCCGTCTACCTAAACTCACAGGCCGAACAAGGAGAGCGCTGATCAGAAATGCAGTCAAGAGGCCCATGGTGACTCTGGATGAGCTGCAGAGATCTACAGCTCAGGTGGGGGAATCTGTCCATAGGACAACTATTAGTCATGCACTGCACAATGTTGGCTCTTATGGAAGAGTGACAAGAAGAAAGCCATTGTTAACAGAAAAGCATAAGAAGTCCAGTTTGCAGTTTGTCACAAGCCATGTGGGGGACACAGCAAACATGTGGAAGAAGGTGCTCTGGTCGGATGAGACCAAAATGGAACTTTTTGGCCAAAATGCAAAACGCTATGTGTGGCAGAAAACTAACACTGCACATCACTCAGAACACACCATCCCGACTGTCAAATATGGTAGTGGCAGCATCATGCTCTGGGGTTGCTTCTCTTCAGCAGGGACAGGGAAGCTGGCCAGAGTTGATGGGAAGATGGATGGAGCCAAATACAGGGCAATCTTGGAAGAAAACCTCTTGGAGTCTGTAAAAGACTTGAGACTGGGGCGGAGGTTAACCTTCCAGCAGGACAACAATCCTAAACATAAAGCCAGGGCAACAATGGAATGGTTTAACCCCCTTGCCGTTCCAATTGTGTCGGCAAGGGGGCGGCGCAGCACTTTTTAAGGGCTCGCTACATGATAGCTGCTGACAAGCGGCATCCCCCTACCTAACCCGATCGCTGCCGACGCACTCTGAAAGCAGGAAATCCCGTTCAGAACGGGATTTCCTGCTGGGCTTCCCCCATCGCCATGGCGACGGGGTTGGATGACGTCACCGACGTCATGGACGTCGGGACATCAGAGGGAATCCCGATCCACCCCTCAGCGCTGCCTGGCACTGATTGGCCAGGCTGCGCAAGGGGTCTGGAGGGGGGGCGGCGTGGTGTGGTGGCTAGCGGTGAATTGGTGGCGAGCGGCGGCGATATAAATATGCACGCAGCTAGCAAAGTGCTAGCTGCGTGCAATAAAAAAAATTATGCAAATCGGCCCAGCGGGGCCTGAGAAATCCTCCTGCGCAGGTTACCCCGAGCTGAGCACGGGATAACCGGCAAGGAGGTTAAAACAAAAACATATACATGTGTTAGAATGGCCCAGACAAAGTCCAGATCTAAATCCAATCGAGAATCTGTGGCAAGATCTGAAAACTGCTGTTCACAAACTCTGTCCATCTAATCTGACTGAGCTGGAGCTGTTTTGCAAAGAAGAATGGGCAAGGATTTCAGTCTCTAGATGTGCAAAGCTGGTAGAGACATACCAAGACTGGCAGCTGTAATTGCAGCAAAAGGTGGTTCTACAAAGTATTGACTCAGGGGGCCGAATAATTACGCATACCCCACTTTGCACTTATTGATTTGTAAAAAATGTTTGGAATGATGTATGATTTTCGGTCCACTTCTCACGTGTACACAACTTTGTATTGGTCTTTCACGTGGAATTCCAATAAAATTGATTCATGTTTGTGGCAGTAATGTGACAAAATGTGGAAAACTTCAAGGGGGCCGAATACTTTTGCAAGCCACTGTACATCTGAATGCTCCCAACACTATTAGTGTTCACTAAGGAGATGAGAGAAACCTCGAGAAAAGACCCCCATGACACAGCAGAACGGGTCATTGTCAACCCACTCTATTAGAGTGTATATAGACAGTCATGCAGCAGGGGAGGCAGCCTGCGCGTGAGCTACATGATGCAGCTGGTAAGGGAGAAAAAATAAAAATTATGCAGTGTGAAACCTGCCAATCCATCCTATGAGGTGAAGGACAAGGAAAAAAAGACGCCGGGCGGGGTTTTATTAAACACTTATAGTTATTCTGTCCTATGGGGTATTAGGGGCGGGCCAATACCCGTTGTGCTGCCATGGATGCTAGGGGAAACATGTTTTATGTAAGTAGATCAAGTATTTACTTATATATGTGTTTTTTTCCTTGGCATAGTATGGCTAATCCTCCTGCTTTAACAGAAATGGATGGAGAGAGCTCTGCAATCGATTGGGGTGTTACTAATTCTCATGGCCTGTGTACTGGAAAATAAAATGATTTTGCTATTTAAGATCATTGAAAGTATGTTTCCTGTTTTTGCATCTCTGTCTCTGGGGTATTTCATACTAAATGTTCACAGACTAGAGCTTTATTAATGTTTCCATTAGTACTCTACTCTGTTCCCACCACACCCAGATAAAAAACGTTCAGTCCTTTCGGTTTTCACATACCACATTTTTAGAATCTGAGCTAAAAGGTTCTGTTATCCATCCTTCAGCACCCTCTGTGCGCACAGTGCGGAACACTGATACTGTGCCCTGACAGTTACAGCCAACTGTTAATCTGCAGCGACTTATCCAGCTGCCTAATGCACACTCTTTACCGCTGCAGCAGATACTATGAAACTCTCATGACATAAGCTAGCGCTACAAGCTGAAAATGCCTCAATGGAAATATCCCAAATATAAATGGTTCTGTTGTAAAACATTAGCTGTGCCAATTTTGAATGAGGATGTCATGGTTAGCAAACCCTAAAAATCATTGGCACTGTGCTCACACTTGTGATGCTTAAACTAAGCTGGGCCTGTTTTCCTTATCATGCTTTGGGGAAGGCTTATCTATCTACAAGACTGTCTACAATGTTCCTGGTTGGGAATGTGAATAGCCCATTGTTGTCTATACAGGAACATTTCTCAATGACTGAAACCTCTTCCATCCTATTTGGCTTATTTTTTTAGCCTACTGAAATGTATACATACATATTTTAAAATGCTTTTACCCATTATTTTATGTAAACAGCTTATTAAAGCTGCCTGTTTAACTCCTATCATAAAGGTGCTACACACATCCAATTTTGATTGGCCAATCACCGACCAATTTTTTTTATTAATGTTATTATTATTATTATTATTAATCACTGACCAGGTAGTATGAGGGCTAATAGACTGTGAATTCTATGAATATATTGTGTAGGTAAGCTCCCATGCTACAGGGAAGTGGTAAAATTGACCAATCAAAATTGAATGTGTGTACCAAGCTTAAAGAGACACTGAAGTGAAAAAAAATGATGATATTATGATTTGTATGTGTAGTACAGCTAAGAAAAAAAACATTAAGATCAGATACATCAGTCTAATTGTTTCCAGTGCAGGAAGAGTTGAGAAACTCCAGTTGTTATCTCTATGCAAAAAAGCTATTAAAGTGGATCCGAGATGAACTTTTACTCATTGCATAATTGCGTTCCTTACATATAGTTTATAGGGCATTCCTCAAGCCAAATACTTGTTTTGTTTTGTTTTAATACCCTAATTTCCTATAAACTAAATAAGCCACACCCACAGCTTCTCCAGAGTGCCTTGGCGCTTGCAAGGGATTGTGGGATTTCAGTCTGGGCAGGTGAAAAAGGTGTTACTAGCTATAGATTTCAGAGGCAGAGTTTTCACAATCTGAGACCTGCAGTGCAGATACAGATCAGTTGCCTGTGTAATGGATGGAGATAAGAGTGGAGTTTTCACAGAATATGCAGATTAGCATGCCTAGATACAGATAAGCTTGCCTGTGTGTGTGATTGTGTAATAGTGACAAGCAGAAAAAATGTCTGCTCCCATTGTATCACAGGAAAAAATATTAATATACTGTTGAAGCTGTTTGAAGATAGATTTGCTGTGTAAACTATCTAAACTTTAGATAAGATATATAGACAAGTCACTTGTTATATTTAGTTTTTCATCTCGGATCCGCTTTAAGCTCTCCGACCAACTTGGTCGTGGAGAGGGCTGTTATCTGACTTTTATTATCTCAACTGTAATTGAACTGTTTACTTTTCCTCTAGCAGAGGAGAGTTTATTACTTCACAGACTGCTCTGAAAGACTCATTTTCAGGGCCGGCCCGCTCATGAGGCGGGGTGAAACTTTTGCCTCAGGCGGCAAATTTCCAGGGGCGGCAGTGCGGCACCCGCCCGTCCGTGGGTGCGGGGAGCCGGCCCGCCGAGCTGGAGGGGTAGCTGGCAGGACGGGGGTATTGGGCCAGCGGCGGGGAGGGGGGTCGGACCCCCCCCCTCCCTCGCCTGGGTCCCCGTCCTCCGCTCCCTTCCAGCCTAAATAGACGCAGCCGAAGTGTAAGAGGCACGGGCGGGGAGGACACTCACCTCCTCCTCGCTCCAGCGTGCGCTCCACTGACATCACTTCCTGCAGGGCGCTGCAGGAAGTGACGTCAGTGGAGCGCACGCTAGGAAGAGGTGAGTGTCTTCCCCGCCCGTGCCTCTTACACTTCGGCTGCGTCTATTTAGGCTGGAAGGGAGCGGAGGACGGGGACCCAGGCGAGGGAGGGGGGGGTCCGACCCCCCCTCCCCGCCGCTGGCCCAATACCCCCGTCCTGCCAGCTACCCCTCCAGTTCGGCGGCCCCCCAGAGCGCGCCCCCCCCCCCTCTCGGGGGGGGGGGGGGAGGGGCGGCGGTGGCAATTTTTTTAAAATTTGCCTCAGGCGGCAAAAAGTCTAGGGCCGGCCCTGCTCATTTTGAATGCTGAGTGTTGTGTAATCTGGACATATGTTAGAAAAAACACTATATACCTGAAAATAAAAATATGAGAATATTTTCTTTGCTGCTAATCTTCTAGTAATTATTCATAGTACACAACCAATTCATTATATCATATATTTTTTTTCGCTTCAGTGTCTCTTTAAAGGGAACCTGAAGCAAGTAAAATTGTTTAAAATAAACACATGATGTAGCTGCAAATGAATATTACATACTTACCTGACCGTCAGTTCTTCTCAGAAGCCCACCATTTTCTTCTTACAGTGATCCTGTCACGATCGCTTCTGCAGCGTTTACGGCTGGCTGCAGTGGTATTGCAACCCAGGCAGTTCTGATGTCATTACATGCATTTGCTTGCATAGTTTGGTTTGCACTCAAACTAGTTGCTGATTCCATCTGCAGTCACTCTGAAGTTAATGACAGTTTAATATGCTTTTGCATACCTCCCAACATTTGAAGATGGGAAAGAGGGACACTTAAGCCACGCCCCCTGTGTGGCCTTAAGCCACACCCCTGCTTTTGCAGAAGGGTGACAATGGGTGGAATGAGTTTGCGGAGGAGGGTGCCAGTGGGTTGGAGAGGGTGACACTGGGTGGAAAGGGGGGTGCCAGTGGGTGGGGGAGGAAGGTGTCAGTGGGTAGGAGGAGGGTGTTAGTGGGTAGAAGGGTGACACTGGGTGGGGAGGAGGGTACCTGTGGGTGGAAAGGAGGGTGACACTGGGTGGGGAGAAGGGTGACACTGGGTGGGGAGGAGGGTGCCAGTGGGTAGGAGGAGGGTGTCAGTGAGTAGGAGGAGGGTGCCAGTGGGTGGGGAGGAGGGTACCTGTGGGTGGAAAGGAGGGTGACACTGGGTGGAGGAGAAAGGTGCCAGTGGGTAGGAGGAGGGTGTCAGTGGGAAGGAGGAGGGTGACACTGGGTGGGGAGTAGGGTACCTGTGGGTGGAAAGGAGGGTGACACTGGGTGGGGGAGAAAGGTGCCAGTGGGTAGGAGGATAGTGTCAGTGGGTAGGAGGAGGGCGCCAGTGGGTGGGGAAGAGGGTGCCAGTGGGTAGGGGGGTCGTCAGTGGAGGGGGGAGAATGCCCGTGGGTGGGGAGGAAGGTGCCCCTGTGTGGGGAGAGAAGACAGGAAGAAAATGATCGAGGCGCCAGCCGCGCTAATAAGGGATGCGGGAGCCTGCTTTATTCCTCCCTCCCTCCCTCCCTCTGAATGCCCACACCTGCTGTGAATTCCCCCCCCCCCCCCCGTAGGCAGTGTGTGCGGAGCAGAGCGGAGCGGTAGGTCCTCTTACCGCAATCCATGTGCATCGGCAACTAGTCTCCTGCTTCCTGTGACGTCATGGTAAACAGGAAGCAAGAGACTAGTTGCCGGTGCGCATGGATTGCGGTAAGAGGACCTACCGCTCCGCTCTGCTCCGCACACACTGCCTACGGGGGGGGGGGGGGACATTCACAGCAGGTGGGGGCACTCAGAGGGAGAGAGGGAGGGAGGAATGAAGCAGGCTCCCGCATCCCTTATTGGCGCGGCAGGCTGCATAGCTTTGTCTGCCTTTTCCTGCTGTCAGCCTGTGGTTGATTACCATTCACCTGTGTGGGAATCTGGCCTGCATGTCTGCTCCCATTGAATGACCTCAGTATAAAGGACTGCTTCCTGCAGTGCTCCATGGGCTATCATAGTCTCAGATTCAGTCTGTTTTTTTTTTTAAGCTTTCTTGGCTCTTGTTGCATGCAACAGGAGTCCCGGGTAAGCAAGGCCTTAAAGCCCATGCACGGAAAAAGCGTGAGTGCCCTAAAGCACCCCCACAAAACATGCATGGGCAGCCACGGGCCCCACAATACAGCAGGGCCCTTCCAGTGTTCCCCGAGGGGAACCTCCCCCTTTGCCTTTCGGCGCAGGGGGTTTCTTGGGTCCTGCAACACCCGAATAATAGAAGGACCCCAACCTGCCCAGTGGTTACCCAAAGGGCCTGGCAATGTGGCAACAGTGTCCACATGGTCAGTGGCTCCCCTGAGAGGGAGCTGGGGCAGGGACCGAAGTCCCCAGGGGACACGTTCCCGGTGCCAGCAAGCTGGCCCCGACCTTGCGGCCGGAGTGATAAAAATTCCGCACTCTCCCTAGCCAAAAGGCCGGGGAGCAGCGTTAGTCGGCTATGCATATGGGCAGTACAGACCAAACCACCCTACTTCCGCCTGGGATCTGCCACATCCCAGGTTTTTTCAGGTGCACCTGGAGTGCCACTTCCAGGGGCAGTACGCCTAAGCAAAGCCCTCAGCCTTTCAGCTTCGACCATGGTATAGATCCATTCCATCAGCCTCTGGGGAGTTACGACAAGAAGGGACACCCTGCCACAGTGCCATCCCTCCAGGTTCCCCCAAAAACCTCAAGAACAGATACTACACTTGATCTTAGCCAAAAGGCCGAGAAGCGATCAGATTCAGTCTGTTACTCTGTCCGAGCCTCACCTCGTTCCTAGTCCGTGTGGACTGCGCTGACTCCTGCAAAGGGGTCAGCGAGTCCTCCTAGTCTTGCTCTTGTTATCAGAAGTTGTTACTTTGCTTGTCTTGCGTCATATATTGGTTCATCGCCGATATATACGCATACTAGCACGTTTGTTATTTTCCTTGTATTCGTGTTACGTTAATACATCAGTGTCGCTGATATATACATACTCGAACTGTTTATTTCCTGTGCTCAGTCAGTTTCCAGCACGATTTGGTAGGTTGCGCGTATCGTGATGACCCGTGCTTAGCTAGTTCAGTCCTGATCCTAGTCCTGCTCCAGTTCTTAGTCAGTGTTCCTTGCTTATGTCATATATTGGTTTATCGCCGATATATACATATGTCAGTTAGTCGTTTGTAGTTCATTGATAGCTGTAATCGTAATACGCTAGGAAATCATACCTATTGTATATTTGTGTGGATTACGTCTGCCTTCTTTGAACTCTATTTCCCGACTATCCTGTCCTGTCCTTGTGAGGCACGCCACTGCTGCAATCGCATTGGCTGCCTCATTCCAGTCTGTCTTGTGTTGGACGTTTGCTGTCACTTAAGCAGTGACTAGTTAAGCAAACGTTTATTCTGTTACCTGTCTTGATTTTCGGAGATCTGGTTTATGCGCCCAGCGCTACCTTGCGCTGAGCCACTATAGTGGAAGGATTATTTGTGGCCGTTCGGATCTACGCCTGCTCTGTGCACCACATCTCCTGCTGGAGTCAGTCCTCTCCTCCACAACTGGGGATATCCTGGTTCCTTGTGCTAGTGTGTGTACCTCCTTCACGTCAGAATCCTCATTGTGTGCTGACCGTGGAGGATATACCACCAAGCGTGTCAGATCCGTTCCAGTTCTGCCAATATTTTGTCAGAACTAAAATATACCAGTTGCTGTCAGTTATATATCAGCAGCTGTCAGTTACAACTGAATGTGCAAGGTAATGTCCATGTTTCCCTATGGCTCAAGTTTAACCGTGAGCTGACCAGGAAGCTGTTATGGGGTAATGGCCATTTTTAAAATGGAGGACGGAGAATTCCACTGATCACAGTGGACAAATGGGACACAGGAGAGTAGAGATTGAGAAATAGACTACATAGGATGTACTGTAAGTATGACCTGTGTATGGTTATTTTAACTTTTTATTTTCAGTTCAGGTTCTCTTTAAAGGATCACTATCGTAAAAAAAAAGTAGGCAGTTAAAATCCGCCAGAACCTACAAGTTTTGGACTAGTCCACCTCCTCATGGGGGATTCTCATGGTTTTCTTTCTTTTCAACAGCATTTCCTGAACAGCAGTTGCAAAGTCTAACTGACAAAATAGTGTGCAAGTGAGTAGGAAGGCTGGCTAGTATCTTATTTTCTTGGCTACAGGCTTGCCACAAGGTGTTTGGGCAGGTCCCAAGTGACCCGTTCAACCTTGTCACAGCCAGGAACATTTCAGACTATTCTGGTGGCCAGAATAAAAACAGCTTCCCTGCATGTGCCCTCTCTTTCCAGTAATATGATCCTATATATCATATCATTGTATTTATTACCTCACTAGTAGACCTAAGCCCGTTTGAAAACGGGCTCTAGATCTGTGTTGAATCTCCTCCCCTCTCCTCCCCTCTCCTCCACTCCCCTTCCTTCCCTCTCACTCTCCCCGTGACCGCCGCAGTCACCTCGCATGCGCGCACCCGCCGCTCGTGCACGCCGCGCACCTGCCGCTCGTGCACGCCGCGCACCTGCAGCATGCGCGCACACCGCCCGCCCGTACTTCCTCAGCTCTCCTCAGTCTCTGCATCCCTCCCTGCACATGCGCAATAGCGCAACACATGGGACACACACACACAAACAGGAAGTGCAGTGATGGGACGCAGAGACAGTTAGGTTTTATTATAGAAGATGACTGGAAAATTCTGTACATAAGATGTCAGTGAACAGAGCTTCACAGCTGGGGGTTCTACAGAATATTCTCCAAGGGACAAGCCACAAACACATTTTCTTTGGGAAAAGACATTTGTGACAAAATAAATTCACACAATCAACAACATATTCATTACAACCATTATCCCTATAATCCCACTGCATGGGAATCTTTATTTTCTTGTATGTGTATTCATAATGCTGCATTATTGTTTCCATAGCAAGCTCCCTCCTCCCCACCCATAAACCACTTTATAAATTAATAAATAAGTTAATTAGCAAATCCTTGGTAGTGTTTATCCCACCCAATATCTCAAAGCATGAGAACTTTTTTTTTCTCATGCATGTATAAATGGATTAGCAGGACTATACTTGCATTTTAAAAATATCATTTTTTTCCCCATTACCACCTTCCAGTAACTGGAAATGCATAATAAAGTATTGGACCTGGCCGTATTCATCCAGCACATCACAAACATTGGTAGGATGTTTAATTAACCAATTAGTGAGGCTACACAGTCCTATGTGAAATACACGTGTCCTGCATGCCATTGTGACTAGAAGGGGAGGGTTTTAGACTGACAGAGCTGTCGGTGGTGTTGCAGCAATGTGTGGCGGCGGCCGGCGGAGATCTGCAATCAAGTAGTAACAGAAGAAGGTCGCAAGATAGAGGATATTGGCGTGGGACCTTTTCTGAGGATATTGGCCTGGGAACTTTTTTTAAAGGTACAGGTATTTCTTGGTTAATTTAGAATAATAAAGGACTTTATTCTTCGTTGTGTTTTTATTTCACTTAACCTTTTGTGGAAATGGGTAAGGGGTACTTTGTACCCCTATACTCATTTCTCCTGGGAGGGGGGCAGGCATCTGGGGACCCCTTTCTTAAAGGGGACTCCCAGATGCCACCATGAACCCTCCAGGGCGTCGGCCCCATCCTGGGCCACTGAAGGTAGGGAAGGGGGGAAAGCTTGGCCGCCCCTCTCACCCAGAGCCCCCCATACCATGGACCATGCCGGCTGGTATAGCTCAGGGTGCGAAGCCCCACTCGGCCGGCGCTCCGCATTCTGGCTAGCCCAGCCTGCATGGAGGACAAGGAGGGGAGCCCCCACATTGTTTTTTTTATTATTTCCCACCCTCTGAACATTAAAAAAATTAAAATATTTAAAAAGGTTTCAAAAAATGATGCCAGGGATCTTTATGCAGCCATATAGTGGCTGTATAGCGATCCCTAGCCAAAGCGTTGCGGCTCCGGAGGAGTTTCCAGAAATTCATTGCTCTTTCTTTTGATATATGTAAATGTACACTACCATTAGGTTTGCTACATTAACTGTCATTTACCGCATTTAAATGTATACTTTTTTCCTTTGAAACTTCAAAATCGAATTTATCAAAAACTATAGGGTCTTTTTGAAAAAAAAAAATCCTCTTGTTTCCACTGTTTTATTAACATATCCTGCAAATTTGGTGTTTCTAGAATGTAAGGGGGGTTTGCTATTAACTTCTAAAGGTGCCGGGTTTTTAACTACTAGCCAACCGCGTCACGCCGATGGGCGTGGCCGCGGTGGCGGCCCCAGGACCATCTAACGCTCCAACGTCAGTCTCCCAGTGGCAATCTGTACAGGTGAAACTTGAAAATTAAGACTATCGTACAAAAGTCCATTTATTTCAGTAATTCAGCTTAAAAGGTGAAACGAATACATGAAATAGGCTCGATTACAAGCAAAGCCGTCTAATTACCCCGTACAGCGGTGCGATCTGCAGCAGCGCTGTACTGGGGACAGCCGTGTGACACGGCTGTCCCCTCCATAGGCTGGGAAGTGATCGGCTGTCATTGAAGCCTATAACAGCTGATCACTAGAGTGGGGCCGAACCTCCGATTTTCGGTTCGCGAACCGGGTTCGCGAACTTCCGCGGAAGGTTCGGTTCGCGTAAAAGTTCGCGAACCGCAATAGACTTCAATGGGGATGCGAACTTTGAAAAAAAAAATTATGCTGGCCACAAAAGTGATGGAAAAGATGTTTCAAGGGGTCTAACACCTGGACCCCCAGGTGGAGGAGTGGGATACATGCCAAAAGTCCCCGGGAAAAATCTGGATTTGACGCAAAGCAGCGTTTTAAGGGCAGAAATCACATTGAATGCTAAATGACAGGCCTAAAGTGCTTTAAAACATCTTGCATGTGTATACATCAATCAGGTAGTGTAATTAAGGTACTGCTTCACACTGACACACCAAACTCACCGTGTAACGCAACAGAACAGGTATACAGTGGCGGGTTCACTGAACACAAGAGGTATGCAGTGGCGGGTGAACTGAACAGGTATACAGTGGCGGGTTCACTGAACAGAACAGGTATGCAGTGGCGGGTTCACTGAACAGAACAGGTATGCAGTGGCGGGTTCACTGAACAGAACAGGTATGCAGTGGTGGGTTCACTGAACAGAACAGGTATACAGTGGCAGGTTCACTGAACAGAACAGGTATACAGTGGCGGGTTCACTGAACACAACTGGTATGCAGTGGCGGGTTAACTGAACAGGTATACAGTGGCGGGTTCACTGAACAGAACAGGTATACAGTGGCAGGTTCACTGAACAGAACAGGTATGCAGTGGCGGGTTCACTGAACAGAACAGGTATGTAGTAGTGGGTTCACAGAACAGGTATGCAGTGGCAGGTTCACAGAAGAGGTATACAGTGGCGGGTTCACTGAACAGAACAGGTATACAGTGGCAGGTTCACAGAACAGAACAGGTATGCAGTGGCAGGTTCACTGAACAGGTATGCAGTGGCAGGTTCACTGAACAGGTATGCAGTGGTGGGTTCACTGAACAGGTATGCAGTGGTGGGTTCACAGTACAGGTATGCAGTGGTGGGTTCACAGAACAGGTATGCAGTGGTGGGTTCACTGAACAGGTATGCAGTGGCAGGTTCACTGAACAGGTATACAGTCGCGGGTTCACTGAATAGAACAGGTATGCAGTGGCAGGTTCATTGAACAGGTATGCAGTGGTGGGTTCACTGAACAGGTATGCAGTGGTGGGTTCACTGAACAGGTATGCAGTGGTGGGTTCACAGTACAGGTATGCAGTGGTGGGTTCACAGAACAGGTATGCAGTGGTGGGTTCACTGAACAGGTATGCAGTGGTGGGTTCACAGTACAGGTATGCAGTGGTGGGTTCACAGAACAGGTATGCAGCCAGGAACAAGCTAAGCCTAACTAATCTTTCCCTATGAGAGACAGTCTGCAGCAGCTCGCCCTACTCTCACTAACGCAGGCACACGAGTGAGCTTAATGGCTGTCGCTGCCTGCCTTTTATTAGGGGGGGAGTGGCTCCAGGGGCTAGTGTAGCCTAATTGGCTACACTGGGCCTGCTGACTGTGATGTAGAGGGTCAAAGTTGACCCTCATGGTGCATTATGGGGTGAACCGAACTTCCGCCAAACTTCGCCTGCGGGATGCGAACGCGAACCACTGAAGTTCGCATGGAACCGTTCGCAGGCGAACCGTTCGGCCCAACTCTACTGATCACGCTGAATGGCTGGCGGGGGGAGGGAGGGAGGGAGGATTGTAAAATAAATAAAAAAACACCAAAAAATATTACAAAATAAATCAAATAAATATTTATTCATAAACAAACAAACATCTGGGGCGATCAGACCCCACCAACAAGAAGCTCTGTTGGTGGGGAGAAAAGGGGGGAATCACTTGTGTGCTGTGTTGTGTGGCCCTGCAGCTGGGCCATAAAGCTGCAGTGGCCTAGTTTACAAAAATTGGCTTGGTCACTAGGGGGTTTTAACACTGTGGTCCTCAAGTGGTTAATCACGAATCACTATTTGTGATTACATGAGGTTATTCAACTCAAAACTGCACTCAAGTCGGATATCTGTTTCTATTTGTGATTATGATCCCTAGTCGATTCGTAAGTGGGTGGATTCGAATTCGTGATCACTCTAATACATGATTGGGGATATCCGAGGATCACTGCATGGACATAGCCAGTGACATGGCAGGGGACATGGAATGGATCAGTGCGAGCCCAGTCCTAGTTCTTTCAATGCACAAAAACACACACTAGGGGCTTGATTCACTAAACCGTGATAACTGATTTCACGTCCGCACTACCGTTTTGCGCGCGTTATAATGCACGTAACGTTTTTCACGTGCAATCATGAATTTTCGTGTGAAAATTCAAGATGCGTGCAAAAAAAAAAATCGCGATTTCGCACAAAAACATTACGCAAAACGCTAGCGCGACCGTGATATCAGTTATCACAGTTTAGTGAATCTAGCCCAAGATGTGCTGTTTAGAAGAGATGGTACAGTCTGGCAGAAACATGCACCAAGTATAGGCAGGTGCAGGGTCCAGGACATAATCAGACAGCAGCAACCTGGAATAACAAGTGCTGTCACCTGTTCTTCAGTTAAAGGAGCTTGTATGTCCTTATGACTCCAGAAATGTTTGACCTTATAACTTCAATCTTGTTTTCTCAACAATAAATATTATGTTTCTGTCATCTACAAACAGTGGTGTAGCTAAGGAGCTGTGGACCCCGATGCAAGTTTTACAATGGGGTCCCCAAGTACTCTATACATAACAATTGATACGGCACACCAAAACCTGCCAATGGCAACTACATTGTCAGAGGTGCAAGAAGGGGATGGGGAACAGTTTGTTACTGATTACTACTATTCAAAGTATCTATAGAAGGGATTCTTATGCGCATAGGACCAATAGAGAGCTAATATTGTAGTTGAGGGAGGGCCCTTAGGGGCCCCTCTGGCCCAAGGGCCCCGATGCAGTTGCAACCTCTGCAACCCCTATTGCTACGCCCCTATCTACAAAGACGTTCAGTGATGATTACTTTCATCAGCAATCAAAGGAATTAGTTGGTAAGATTTGCATGTAAAATATGTTGGTAGGATGAGGGTTAAAATATTTATTTTTTTTGATACACATGAACACAGGCTTTAATGCATCTATGTCTTTAAAAAAAGAGTGACTTAACTATACCTGAGTTTGACAGCAATATTACTTGTCCTGTCTCCAGCAGTGCAATGAAAGCATCTAATATATCAGCAATAAGTGGTCCAGCATCATACTACTCAAGACTGTCAGTGATCTCAGTGCATTTTAACCTACCAGTCATATTGATATATTTAACTCTGCTATTGAAGTGTGTTTACATTTTCTCACTACAGAGAACTTTCAGTAGGGATGAGGGTGCACAGTTTCGGGAGAAGGAAAACTGTACTTGCGTGTGTGCGAGGAGGAGGACAGGCCAGAGAATGTTTAGTTACCTGTATGACTGCTTTTTTCTGGACGATTATCCAAAAAACAGACTTTGTCAACCCCAATGCTGGTCTCCATACACGCCGTTATGGGGCAATCCCAGGCTGCTACATTTTTATACCATACATGATCCCATAATATGGGCCAAGCATGACATCAAAATGTTGCGAGACATTTCTCCCCAGGGGATTCTACTTACGTTTAATGAGTTAAAGCAGAAATATGATCTCCCTAACCGCAAGTTATTTTGTTTTTTCCAAAGTCCAAAAATTTGGGCACAAGCCCATACAATTGGAGTCTAACTGCATTAAAGCATTGCTGATTATAAGGAATCTGGGCAAACCCCTCTCAAGCACCTATTTAGAATTGTTGTTCAGCTTTGGTTACAACAGGCTCAAAGCGTATTGGGTGGAAGACCTGAGAAATATAGATAATGAAGTGTGGGACAAGGTTTTGGGTAGGTGAGAGAAAAATGCTGATCTCGTCTAAAATAGGCTCATCGAACTTAAATTCCTTCACAGGATCTTTTATACATAACAGATACGGGAAGATCATGGTATTTATACTGTGTCACCTGGTTAAGAAGGTCATGGACCCACTCCGATATGCCAACTAAGGTTGAATGGATAAATATTGTGAATAAACTTGTTTCCCTATATAAGAGGACCTACAAAAGTAGGCATTGCCCCCGTAAATTTGATAAAACATGGTCAAGGTGGTGCGGTTTGATGTTAAGCAATGCAACATTAAATATCTAATGGGTGATGGGGTACAACCCAATATGTGTGGTTCCACATTTTACAATGTCTCTAGTTGCTAGTTAGATGTGTGTACTGTGAAGCTGAGGACCCAGAGGTGGGGAATCCTGGGAACTTACAGATAAAGAAGATATTCCAATATTGTATCGCTGCCTGTACTGTATATACTATGGGGTGTATACACTCAGAAAGATAATGGAGCCACCCCCTCCCCTTCTTTTCTTAAGCCTTCCCTCCCCTTCCCACCTTTAATTTTATTTTTCTTGAACGGCTCTGAGAATGTATATAGTTGCAGTTGTTTAAAAAGTAGAAATGTACCTGTTAAAAAAAATGACTGCCTCTTGCTACTATACTGCATGCTGCACTCCATCCTCCCAGCACTTCCTGTTTCACAGAGGAAGTTCCAACTGTGAAACGGGAAGTGCAGGGAGGGTGAAGCATAGTGTGTAGCACAGCTGCAAGAATCAGTCATACAGGTGAATTAACCCTCTCTGCCCGGCCCCTTCCTCACACACATACAGGTACATAAAGTAAAAGAACCTGAAGCTCAAACCTCATGTTTGCCTCATGCGTAGGATATCCTTGGTCAGAATACAACAAATAGCTGTGAATCCGCAAATCAGCCATAGAGCATTAGTAGGCTAAAATAATAAATGTTATTGTAGCATCAAAACAGGAAGGCTAAAGTTTTACTTCTTTTGAATCTGTGCTCACTCATCCCTGGTATTGAGTGATTCAAAAGCTTTTATGGACTTTAAAAGTCTATTTGCAAATAAAATGTTCTTAATGCTGACCATCTTTTTTACCTCACTCCTAGACTGTGAGAAAAGCCGCCGCGCGTTCTGACAGCAAGGCGGCTGATTCCGCGTCCAACGCGGCGGTTTGCACGCGGAGGCGTGCATCTGGTAACATGGCAGAACGCGGAAAAGCCGCCGCATGTACTGACAGCGAGGCGGCTGGTTCCGCGTCCAGCGCGGCAGTTTGCACACAGCAGCGTGCCTCTGGTGTGGCTGAGTCTGTTAGTTCACACAGGTTTAGGAATACGCCCGCGCGCGCTGAGAGGCAGAACTTTTATGACGGCCAAGAGGGGACCAGCTGACCAGGCTGGTCAGCTGATGCCAGAGCAAGTTTCTATTGGTCCATCACTTAGAGGTGGCGCCAGAGAGCGCTACACTATATATAGTTGCTGCTGGCCAGTCACAAGTTGTCTGCCGTTGCGAACACTACGTGGAAGCACTCAGACCTTAGTCAGATCCTGCAGTGTGTTTGAACCAGGTGGACCTGGGAATTCACACTGAGCCAGATTACTTGTATTGTATTCTGTTTATGCTTAGACCAGTTCCAGGGTGTAGAGACCACGGACCTCACACCCAGACTAGGGAACCTGTGTTATCAATCTGCTTTGAAGTGATGGTCATCTGGCTGTACTACATTTGCATCTAAAGGGACTTCAGTGAATAAGCTGGGGTAATCAGACAATGGCAGAAGTGAAGTGTGGAAGTCATTGACACTTGAAACATTTACACTTCTGTTGAGGAAGAGCCTCCTGTGTGTTAAACACTATTTCGTTGTGAGGAAATTAAATTATTGGTGGAGGTGCAAACTATATCCTTATCTTTGATCAGCTAGGAAATACTGTCAACATTGGGGTTGTCACCTGTAACGTGGACTAGGGAAGTCTTTTCATGTATGTGGATGTTAGATCTCTGGAAATCCAATTATGACTGAGGATGTAATTAAATCCGTCCACACAGGCTTACAGCCTCGAGGCGAATATTTCATTATAAAAACCAGGGGACAGATACCTCAAATCAGTCCCCTCCTGACGGTAGCTGCGGCTGGTCTCCTGGCCCAAGCTAGTGGACTCCTGGTCTAACCAGAATTGTGTCCGTCCACAAAAGTCCAAGGTTCTTCTATCTGGATCCCTGTATTTTGGTAAGCAAATTGCTTGGTGTGTATTTTTGTAACTTTTACCTTTGTAACTTTTTATTTTGTTTTTTTTGTAATCTTTTGTATATATTCTGTTCTGCATTGTTCCACCTTTTTCCCTGGAATATTAAATTATTATTTAATAAGCCTGACTTCTGCTGTACTAAACTAACACTCATAGCCTAGAAGAGACTGAAGTGTAACCGTGTATAAGTTTCATGCCTAATTGTACGCTTGAGCAACACTACCGTATGAGATTGTAATTGCATTGTGTGTATGAGGCACTTCTGCGCTCGACAGCCGAGTGGGAAGTCTAACAGTATCGTTCGGAACGACTGTTATAGGTTTTGCTGCACGTCAGTGTAACTTGCATTACAAATCAGTGCCTGATTGTGCTGTGTTACTGTACAACTGTACTGTGTGTGTGAGTCCGTGGCGTTCCCGTATTCGGCCTAAGCGCAAAGCTGACCCGAATACGAAAATGCAGAGTGCACGTTGAGCCCTCGACAGCTGAGTGGACGTGTCTAGCAACGGCTAGTGGTGGCAGTGGGAAGTGTTTGAGGGGTCCCAGCCTGGTTTGTAGCTTAAATAAGGCTGTTCCCCGCTTAATCTGGTAAAACCCGCAGTCGGGAACCGTATACGCAGGCGCGCCGCGGGCCGGTTCCTGACACTAAGTTCTGTAGAGTTTTGAAATGTAGCTCTTGGGTTTATTTGCAGTTTCTTGGACCTTTGCTCAGTCTGACTTGAAGGTGATGTTGCTTGTTTGTCCTCTCCTGGAAAGGTTGGCCACTGCTTTGAATGATTTCCACTTCTGAATAATCTTTCTTGCAGCAAAATGGACTTCAAATAGGCGCGCCGCGGCGAAAAGTGAGGAGGACTGAGGAGCGCGCAGCGACGAAGACTGGGGGGAGGGGCGAAAAATGGACGTGGCCATGACATTGTATGGGCGGAGCTAACGTAATGATGTAACAGCGAGGCATAAGAAAGCAGTGTTTACGCCATGATGTGGACAAACGAGACTTTGCATCATGGGTGTGCAGAAACTGTGTGATGCTAATAGTATACCGTAACCACAAAGCAGCAAACATAGCCATCTATGACCATTAAATAATAAAAGTAACAGTTACCCCGGACACCAGAAAATAAACGCAATAGGCAACATGTCAGCACAAAATAACCGCAATGCGGGCAACATGTCAGTATAAAATAAATGCAAAGCGGGCAAACATGTCAGTATAAAATAAATGCAATGCGGGCAACATGTCAGTACAAAATAAACGCAATGTGGGCAAACATGTCAGTACAAAATAAACGCAATGCGGGCAAACATGTCAGTACAAAATAAACGCAATGCGGGCAACATGTCAGTACAAAATAAACGCAGTGCGGGCAAACATTTCACCAGAAAATAAACGCAATGCGGGCAAACATGTCAGTACAAAATAAACGCAATGCGGGCAAACATGTCAGTACAAAATAAACGCAATGCGGGCAACATATCAGTACTAAATAAACGCAATGCGGGCAGCATGTCAGTACAAAATAAACGCAATGCGGGCAAACATTTCACCAGAAAGTAAACGCAATGCGGGCAAACATTTCACCAGACAATAAACGCAATGCGGGCAAACATGTCAGTACAAAATAAACGCAATGCGGGCAAACATGTCAGTACAAAATAAACGCAATGCGGGCAACATGTCAGTACAAAATAAACGCAATGCGGGCAAACATTTCACCAGAAAAGAAACGCAATGCAGGCAAACATTTCACCAGAAAAGAAAAGCAATGCGGGCAAACATTTCACCAGAAAATTTCAAAAATTGGTTCTCGCGCCTGGAGATAATTGTCTATAAATGGACTAAATGATTAAAGGTAGCTGCAACCCTAGAAGAGATGGTATCCCCAACCACCTAAATTCAAAGGACTATATAATATTAGCTAAGGTGCGCTAATGGTACTCTTTCAGACCAATGTGGAATAAAAATAGTATTTAATTGATAAACAAACAAATACAGTTTATGCAATAAATAAATCAGTTTATGCAATAAATAAATCACATAATGCCCAGGATCCTGTTCCATACAGCATTCACACACACAGACACACTGCAATAGACTGGTGGGTGAAGAAACGTTTCACCCCCAATCGTACTCAATTGTGAACTGTTAATCAACTGTCACCTCAGCCCCAGGAGACAAACTGACGTGTTTAGCTTGTTGAAGACTATAAAGATCACTATATGGTGACCATTGGACTCCGTGTATCACAAGATGAATTGTCAGATGGAGTAAACGGCTCAAGTTCTTCTTGTAGTAAATGATTCAGTTTGCTTAAAATAAGCTGATATCAATATATGCTTCTAATACAGTTCAGACACAATGTGGATCTTACCACCTCCGTATAGATGCTGCTGTAAATTCCTCTAAACGTCCACTACGATCAGTATAGAATGTACTTGATGAGGTGTGGGAATGTCCACCTCCGTATATAGATAGTTCAGCGTGGGTAGTTTACACAGGACCGCTCGATCCAGATAGCTCCGGCTGGCAGCGTACCTGGAGAGTCTGTGCGCAATAGATTAATAAAAACGCGCTGGGTCAGCGGACCCGGTCCTGGAGCGCACGTTTCCGCGCTCCACGTGGGATGCAGAAGTCCGGCCCCCAGTTTCTGATTGGCGGTGACGTCACTCCCCTTCAGTCAATTGCTTACGCATTTCAGACGCTATACGGCGTCCTTCGTCAGAGCTGGAATATTGGGAGCGATCGGACTCTTTTATCCCCTGCGCCTTTCAGTCAGAGCTATTCCGTGAATTTCCATTGCCTTAGATGGTCAGCTATACGTCTCCATTAATGAAATACTAATAGTTACTTTCAAAATACTGAGGATATTTCAATAAACTCATTTATACACCAATCGTACTCAAGATAAAAAATAATAAAAGATTAAAAATAAACTTATATATAACAAAATCATATGCATAAAAATAGTAAATATAATGTATATAAATAATACTCTATGCTTTGATTCTTCTCATCTATATCTGCACTAGTGCTCTTATATGAACCCAAAATGCAGATATTGTGTTTTTAAATGATGATCACAAGACAATCTAGCTACTTCTACATGCCTAATATAGATGCATAAATATTGAACTCAAATCACTTCCATAATGGACCTCATGTTTAATATCCCTAGTATATAGAACATTATAATCATAAAAAAATCAGTTCCTTTATTACTTATACACATTAAAGTGACCCTGTAACAAAAATTACAACGTTTTTTCTACCATCCTACAAGTTCCTAAACCTATTCTAATCTGTTCTGGCTCACTGCAGCACTTTGTACTATCACGGTCTCTGTAATAAATCAATGTATCTTTCCCCTGTCAGACTTGTCGGCCTGTGTCTGGAAGGCTGCCAACTCTTCCATGCTGGTCTGTTCCTCTATGCACACTCCAGTGTGTGTTTTATTTACATAAGCCAGCAGCTTCTCTGCTATCTTATCAGTGATAGAAGAGAGCTGGATAAAAATCCTCCTCTGTTAGGCTGTGAAAGTAGCTGGCTGACACATACTGAGGGATTACAAACACAGGCACATGCAGAGCTGTCTGCAGGAAGTCTGTAATGTTCAGTGCATGAGAGAAGAAGGGGACAGAAGGTAAACACACAAATGATCTTTTGAGATTCAAAAGGAAAGCTGTATACAGCCTGCTTGTGTATGGATGTATTTTCTATGTGTGGACATATTGTACATCAATCTACTTCCTGTTTTGGTGGCCATTTTGTTTGTTTATAAACAAACTTTTTAAAACTGTTTTTGACTACTTTTAATGCGGCGGGGAGCGGCGAAATTGTGACAGAGGGTAATAGGAGATGTCCCCTAACACACGGGTATGTTTACTTTTGTGCGATTTTAACAATACAGATTCTCTTTAAGGCCCGGTTCACATTAGCGGTCGCCGTCCGGAATCGCCGTGCCGGAGCCGGACCGCATGCGGAACGGACGGAACGGACGCACGGCATAGCAATGAAAGTCTATGCGTCCGTTCACATGCGTCCGTTTCGTCCGGCCGGAGCCGGACCGGATCCGGACTCCGGCATAAGATCCAACATGCGCTATTTTTTGGTCCGGCTCCTCCGGCAGACGTATCCGGAGCGGAGCCGGACTGTTGCATCCGGCCAATACAAACCAATGAGAACTGGAGAGCGCACAACACACTGGCTATAAAAACCAGACGTTCTACCCCACTTCCTATGCTTTTTCTAGTGGCCATTTTGGATGGGGACCACATGGGCCCAGCGTTCACAGAGTGGAGCAGCAGGGATTTTATGCTGGAGCTCTTTGGCAGCAACATGTCTGATGATATGTCTGATAACGAGGAGGTGAGGCCTTCTCCCCACATAGTAGTAGGTGAACAACAGGAAGGAGAGAATTCCCAGGTACGAGTAAAAAATGACTGGATCCATGGTCCCAACTGCAGTCTCTGTATCCACGGATGGTCTCCACACGTCCACCTGTCTCCTACAATGACCCCAGAGCTTCTGCTGACCTCCCAGACCCCAGATATTTACAGGTTGTTATCTCTTTAAGAAACCGGATCCGGACCGCAACCGTGTTCATACCGCACGGAAAACGGATGCAAACGGACCGGATCCGGACCTGATCTGGATAGGAACCGTACGGATTAGGTCCGGTCCGGATCCGGTGCGGTCCGGACCTCCGTTCCGGTTTTTACAAAACCGCAAGTGTGAACGGGGCCTAAGATGTCTCATTGGCCCAGAATCAATTGTGAGTTCTATTGATGAATATTTTTAAAGTAAAAAAGAGGCATACACAATTGAGTGTATTATATCTACTGTTTCTTAGATCAATTAAATGCATAAAGTTCTAATTCATGATTAAGACCCAAAGGGGTCATACTATCCAGCTGGTAGATCCAAAAAGTTTCCAATTTAGACATCTGTGAGATATAGTCTCCTCCTCTCCAGTGTTTTTGTACCCTTTGGACTCCACAGAACTTTGTACCCCTCATTGACTTTGAATGGAACTGCTTATAGTGCAAGGATAACGGGTGTCCTACAAATCCTTTATTTATATTAGTACAGTGTTCTCGTAATCTTTCTTTCAGCAATCGCTTTGTCCTCCCTACGTAATGTTTATTACAAGGGCATGTTATAGTGTATATTACTCCTGCTGTATTACATGACGTTTCCTTGGAGTTTAAAAGTCACTCCTGTATTTGAAGTTATACTATCTTGGGTTGTTGAGATCTGACTTTTAGTTTCCCTGCACATCCTACAATAGCCGCAATTTCTAAAGATGTTACTTTGTTTGCTCTTTCCTGGATTTTTTACTGATGGAGCAATAAGTAAACCAAGATTAGGTGCTTTTCTAAAGACTATTTTGGGATGTTCTGGTAGGATTTGTGTCAAAATATCATCCTCCCTCAAAGTTTTCCAGTGTTTGTTGATCACTCTTCTGAATGCTCCACTTTGCGACGAGAATTGTACAATTAGATTGGGAGATTCCTCTCTGTCCATTTCAGACTTCATTCTACTTTCTAACAGGTCCTTTCTATCTCTTTCTCTTACCCGTAATTTAGCATTTTCTATCACCTCCTGTGAATAGCCTTTCTGTACAAACCTATCCACAAGGATTTCAGATTCCATATCGAAGTCATTGATGTTGGTGCAGTTCCTTCTTAAGCGGGTAAATTGTCCAGTAGGGATATTGCTTAACCAACGTTGGTGATGGCAGCTATCTATATGGATAAAACTATTTGCGTCTACTGGTTTCCAAAAAGTTTTAGTGTGTAATCTTCTGTTTTGTACAAATACATTAAGATCCAGGAAGTTGATAGAGTCTCTATTGCTTTCAGATGTAAAGCTCAAATTGTATGCATTACAATTGAGCCATTTAATAAACATTCTAAGTGATTCATATTTCACCAGAAAAGAAACGCAATGCGGGCAAACATTTCACCAGAAAAGAAACGTAATGCGGGAAAACATTTCACCAGACAAGAAACGCAATGCGGGCAAACATTTCACCAGACAAGAAACGTAATGCGGGCAAACATTTTACCAGACAAGAAACGTAATGCGGGCAAACATTTCACCAGACAAGAAACGTAATGCGGGCAAACATTTCACCAGACAAGAAACGCAATGCGGGCAAACATTTCACCAGAAAACAAATGCAATGCGGGCAAACATTTCACCAGAAAAGAAACGCAATGCGGGCAAACATTTCACCTGGAAAAGAAACGCAATGCGGGCAAACATTTCACCTGGAAAAGAAACGCAATGCGGGCAAACATTTCACCTGGAAAAGAAACGCAATGCGGGCAAACATTTCACCTGGAATAGAAAGCATTTACCCACCTGGCAGAAGTCTCCGGCCTCTGGCGCGCTGCTCCCGGGACCACATTCCTCCTGCTCTTCTCCCGCGCTGACAGGGCTACGGCAAGATGGCGCCCAAAGCCCTGTACTGGAGACACAAATAGTCTCCAGTACAGGGCTTCGGCAGCCATCTTGCCATAGCCCTGCTCTGCCTGCCGGTGTCGGAACAGACACCGGAAGAGGAGGCTGGAGCAGGGCTGCAGGCAATGAACTGGCACGGCGTCTATAGACGCCGCTGCCAGTTCATGAGGAGAGAGTGGCCAGAGTCCCGAGGCCGGGACGTCCCGCTGCTGAAAGCGGGAGGTTTCCCGGGACCTCATTAAGCCTGAGACAGCGGACCCCGAATCCGGGACGCGTCTCGGGCAATCCGGGATGTCTGGTCACTCTACCTTATACTGTTTCCTGTGGTCTAGTGCTCCCCTCCTTTATACTGTTTCCTGTGGTCTAGTGCTCCCCTCCCTTATACTGTTTCCTGTGGTCTAGTGCTCCCCGCCCTTATACTGTTTCCTGGGGTCTAGTGCTCCCCTCCCTTATACTGTTTCCTGTGGTCTAGTGCATTCCTCCCTTATACTGTTTCCTGTGGTCTAGTGCTCCCCTCCCTTATACTGTTTTCTATGGTCTAGTGCTCCCCTCCCTTATACTGTTTCCTATGGTCTAGTGCTCCCCTCCCTTATACTGTTTCCTGGTGTCTAGTGCTCCCCTCCCTTATACTGTTTCCTGTGGTCTAGTGCTCCCCTCCCTTATACTGTTTCCTGTGGTCTAGTGCTCCCCTCCCTTATACTGTTTCCTGTGGTCTAGTGCCCCCATCCTTATACTGTTTCCTGTGGTCTAGTGCTCCCCTCCCTTATACTGTTTCCTGTGGTCTAGTGCCCCCCTCCTTATACTGTTTCCTGTGGTCTAGTGCTCCCCTCCCCTATACTGTTTCCTGTGGTCTAGTGCTTCCCTCCCCTATACTGTTTCCTGTGGTCTAGTGCTCCCCTCCCTTATACTGTTTCCTGTGGTCTAGTGCTCCCCTCCCTTATACTGTTTCCTGTGGTCTAGTGCTGCCCTCCCTTATACTGTTTCCTGTGGTCTAGTGCTCCCCTCCCTTATACTGTTTCCTGTGGTCTAGTGCTCACCTCCCTTATACTGTTTCCTGTGGCCTAGTGCTCCCCTCCCTTATACTGTTTCCGGTGGTCTAGTGCTCCCCTCCCTTATACTGTTTCCTGTGGTCTAGTGCCCCCCTTACTTATACTGTTTCTTGTGGTCTAGTGCTCCCCTCCCCTATACTGTTTCCTGTGGTATAGTGCTCCCCTCCCTTATACTGTTTCCTGTGGTCTAGTGCTCCCCTCCCTTATACTGTTTCCTGTGGTCTAGTGCTCCCCTCCCTTATACTGTTTCCTGTGGTCTAGTGCTCCCCTCCCTTATACTGTTACCTGTGGTCTAGTGCTCCCCTCCCTTATACTGTTTCCTGTGGTCTAGTGCTCCCCTCCCTTATACTGTTTCCTGTGGTCTAGTGCTCCCTCTCCCTTATACTGTTTCCTGTGGTCTAGTGCTCCCCTCCCTTATACTGTTTCCTGTGGTCTAGTGCTCCCCTCCCTTATACTGTTTCCTGTGGTCTAGTGCCCCCATCCTTATACTGTTTCCTGTGGTCTAGTGCTCCCCTCCCTTATACTGTTTCCTGTGGTCTAGTGCTCCCCTCCCTTATACTGTTTCCTGTGGTCTAGTGCTCCCCTCCCTTATACTGTTTCCTGTGGTCTAGTGCTCCCCTCCCTTATACTGTTACCTGTGGTCTAGTGCTCCCCTCCCTTATACTGTTTCCTGTGGTCTAGTGCTCCCCTCCCTTATACTGTTTCCTGTGGTCTAGTGCTCCCTCTCCCTTATACTGTTTCCTGTGGTCTAGTGCTCCCCTCCCTTATACTGTTTCCTGTGGTCTAGTGCTCCCCTCCCTTATACTGTTTCCTGTGGTCTAGTGCCCCCATCCTTATACTGTTTCCTGTGGTCTAGTGCTCCCCTCCCTTATACTGTTTCCTGTGGTCTAGTGCTCCCCTCCCTTATACTGTTTCCTGTGGTCTAGTGCTCCCCTCCCTTATACTGTTTCCTGTGGTCTAGTGCTCCCCTCCCTTATACTGTTTCCTGTGGTCTAGTGCTCCCCTCCCTTATACTGTTTCCTGTGGTCTAGTGCTCCCCTCCCTTATACTGTTTCCTGTGGTCTAGTGCTCCCCTCCCTTATACTGTTTCCTGTGGTCTAGTGCTCGCCTCCTTTATACTGTTTCCTGTGGTCTAGTGCTCCCCTCCCTTATACTGTTTCCTGTGGTCTAGTGCTCCCCTCCCTTATACTGTTTCCTGTGGTCTAGTGCTCCCCTCCCTTATACTGTTTCCTGTGGTCCAGTGCTCCCCTCCCTTATACTGTTTCCTGTGGTCTAGTGCTCCCCTCTCTTATACTGTTTTCTATGGTCTAGTGCTCCCCTCCCTTATACTGTTTCCTATGGTCTAGTGCTCCCCTCCCTTATATTGTTTCCTGTGGTCTAGTGCTCCCCTCCCTTATACTGTTTCCTGTGGTCTAGTGCCCCCATCCTTATACTGTTTCCTGAGGTCTAGTGCTCCCGTCCTTTATACTGTTTCCTATGGTCTAGTGCTCCCCTCCCTTATACTGTTTCCTGTGGTCTAGTGCTCCCCTCCCTTATACTGTTTCCTGTGGTCTAGTGCTCCCCTCCCTTATACTGTTTCCTGTGGTCTAGTGCTCCCCTCCCTTATACTGTTTCATGTGGTCTAGTGCTCACCTCCCTTATACTGTTTCCTGTGGTCTAGTGCTCCCCTCCCTTATACTGTTTCCTGTGGTCTAGTGCTCCCCTCCCTTATACTGTTTCCTGTGGTCTAGTGCTCCCCTCCCTTATACTATTTCCTGAGGTCTAGTGCTCCCCTCCCTTATACTGTGTCCTGTGGTCTAGTGCCCTCATCCTTATACTGTTTCCTGTGGTCTAGTGCTCCCCTCCCTTATACTGTTTCCTGTGGTCTAGTGCTCCCCTCCCTTATACTGTTTCCTGTGGTCTAGTGCTCACCTCCCTTATACTGTTTCCTGTGGTCTAGTGCTCACCTCCCTTATACTGTTTCCTGTGGTCTAGTGCCCCCATCCTTATACTGTGTCCTGTGGTCTAGTGCTCCCCTCCCTTATACTGTTTCCTGGTGTCTAGTGCTCCCCTCCCTTATACTGTTTCCTGTGGTCTAGTGCTCCCCTCCCTTATACTGTTTCCTGTGGTATAGTGCTCCCCTCCCTTATACTGTTTCCTGTGGTCTAGTGCTCCCCTCCCTTATACTGTTTCCTGGTGTCTAGTGCTCCCCTCCCTTATACTGTTTCCTATGGTCTAGTGTTCCCCTCCCTTATACTGTTTCCTGTGGTCTAGTGCTCCCCTCCCTTATACTGTTTCCTATGGTCTAGTGCTCCCCTCCCTTATACTGTTTCCTGTGGTCTAGTGCTCCCCTCCCTTATACTGTTTCCTGTGGTCTAGTGCTCCCCTCCCTTATACTGTTTCCTGTGGTATAGTGCTCCCCTCCTTTATACTGTTTCCTGTGGTCTAGTGCCCCCCTCCCTTATACTGTTTCCTATGGTCTAGTGCTCCCCTCCCTTATACTGTTTCCTATGTTCTAGTGCTCCCCTCCCTTATACTGTTTCCTGTGGTCTAGTGCTCCCCTCCCTTATACTGTTTCCTGTGGTCTAGTGCTCCCCTCCCTTATACTGTTTACTGTGGTCTAGTGCTCCCCTCCCTTATACTGTTTCCTGTGGTCTAGTACTCCCCTCCCTTATACTGTTTCCTGTGGTCTAGTGCTCCCCTCCCTTATACTGTTTCATGTGGTCTAGTGCTCCCCTCCCTTATACTGTTTCCTATGGTCTAGTGCTCCCCTCCCTTATACTGTTTCTTGTGGTCTAGTGCTCCCCTCCTGTAATGCTATGTTTTTGGCGTTGCTAAGGCCTCACACTCGACTCACACTAGCACACAGACTAGGTAAATACATAGCTTACGACTTCACACTGTAGTAGGATATTTATTCAATTATTTACATTATTTACAGGTATAGCAGTGAATCATGGATAAGTAATAGAGTAAAGAATCAATACATTACCGGATATTGCATCATCACTCCGTATCGGGGGACCAGCGATCGTCAGGAGGCAGCGCATACACAACATCACACAACTCGTCAGTAGTGGAGAGTCCCATCAGAGCAAGGGAAATCTCTCTTTCTTATACTCATAGCTCCACCCATTTTCCCTATTGCATCTTGGGGATGCTCAGGCATGAGCCTTGCTATGATTGGATGACTTATAGTCAATATTCTCATGAACAGGACTAGTTCTGGTTAAGTCCCGTGTGAACGTGCAATTCCTGAAACAGTTAATTCAGGGTTACGCGCTTATTGCAACACAATGTTATATAACCATATCACGTGCCACGCATGCTCAGTACTTGTTGTGACTGGGTGGGTTCGTCCTTCAGCCTATCCACAACGTGGAAGTATGATTCATCCCTCGTGATAACCGCGTGAACACAGCGCACAGCCGTATGTTTTTATAACTTGCAGTAACCTTTTGTTCTTCTGTCAATGGTTTTCTTATGGAGAATGGTCCATCACTACTAAAAGATCAAAATATGTCCTATCTGCCTACAGACTAGCTTGCTAATGTGTTTCTTACCTAACAGCCAGTCATTCACACAGACTCTTCAGACTTGTATCACATTCGGTCCTTAGTGATGACCATTAACATATGAAACCATGACAACTTTTTTCCTCTTACAACAGATCCCATATGCCACATACCAGTTCCATCTGGATAGGATAACTATAACAATCATTACAATCAAAAAATAGGATGAACTATACACTTCATCATTGTTTCTGCTGATGGCGAATAACCCATAAATACATCCCACCAATGGTGAGAGGTGGCATCTGCTATGGCAGAGCCCACTTTAACAATTTTGTTTGCAATCACGGCAGTACTGAGCTGGTGTACGATTATACTTCTATTCAACTTTTTAATAGCACTTTTTCACTTCCGTTAGATTTTTCAACAATCCGCTTTAGTTTAGTCAGGTTTAGATCCCAATTGGGAACTTCCAAACCTTGGCCTTGCCAGGAAACCTTTGTAGTTAACGCTATATCAGGCATCAACATAAAAGTTTCATTTTCCCATTGGAATACAGTGATATTGTGTATGCATCCTGCAAAAGGCACCCTCATTTTAGGGACCACCTGATGATCTGTCACTACACATACCACTTGAGGTGTTATTTCCACCATCCAGCGGTATGTTATAGGCATTATGGTCCACCCACATTTGTTTACAGTGTTCTGTAACAAACAAGGTTCATATGCAGTAGACTGTAACTTACATATTTTACTGTTTAAAGTATTATCACAAAAAGTCAAATCATCTGTTCTGTTGCTGTCATCAATAACCTGTCCATAAAACGTAGGTACCCAGAAGTGCTGATCACCTTCTGGCCCAATTAATAATGGCAAAATAACATTCTTACACATTATACTACTTTTAGTAACATTGTAAAGTGTCAATTGTCCCATGCAAAATGTATCATTGCACATCACTTTAGGTGCTTTGATATCTATCCAGTGATCAGTTCTTATCATGGAACTGAACACGGTCCTCCAAACCACCTCACATCCAGTCAACAACCTAGTTTGAAATAACCCTTTCTGTTGTTGCTGTTGTAAGGTTTGCATGGACCAGATAGTCCAGTTTACAATTCTAGTTATATCAACATCTGTTTCATACATAACAGAGGCACTTGCGTTAATTAAATCAAGCAAATCATCATCTATTTTAGCTTGTAACTTAAATGGCGCCCATATAGTTGGCATCCATTTAGCTTGTAAAATTAAGACATCATTTATTTTACTTCCAACGTTATGCAATCTATTTGCTAATGTTTCAATATCAAAACTATTAAGAGTTCCAGTCAATGTCCCATATCCTCCTAACAAAGTGTCATACCACTCTCTCCGTATTTGGTGTGGTTTAGAACAGTTTATGGCAGCTGGAAACGTGATTTTAGCATGAATCACAGTCTTTTAGGCATGTTGCCCCACCTTTACACAAGTGGAAGGTAGTCTCTTTATATGCCCAGGGTCCACTTTAGCATCCATCATATCCACAAATATCAAAGTAGGCCCCACCGAGACATGTTCCATTGAAAGTAACATTGAGAACGTCACATGCTTGCCTAGCATTAACGGTAAAGTTTCTCTGTAGACAACTCTTGGTTTTATTTCCCCACACGAAAGTCACCGTGGATCCCCTGTATCGGTTACTCGAATACCTGAAGTCCTTGCATTAACGCAACAGCTTTCCAACCACACGATACCAAGGATTCCAAGGACAATGCCATAGACATGGAGATCAATCTGCAAAAAACCCAAACAAGTGTGACTTATTCTTGCAAATAACATTTTTCCTGTGGGATATATTCCCACTTTTTCTGTTCTGGCCTCATTACCAGCAGAGTTCGGTCCTTGCTTACTGCAATCACATCTGCTGGAGGAGGCGGTCCTTGGGGATTCTGACCCACATTTTAGCTCCAACATTTACTGTATTAGTAGAACCAAAATATTCATCACCCTTTACTGATGGGCTTCCCTCTCTACAAATAAAGGAATTAGGGTCCCTTTACACTTAATCAGCTGCTGTTAACTGTAATCAAAAAATAACAACTGATGTACAGTCCAGCGTCCGTGTCCCCCTATGGCCTCTTTCACACCATACACTGAAAAAACATTGAAATCTTTTCACAGTGCATTGCCATTGGGGAAAAAACAACAACAACAAAAAACAAGAAAAAACAAACAACAACAAAATTGTATGCGTACTACTACTAATGCATACCAGCGCATTAAGTGTAAAAGGGCCCTCAGGAGAACCTGGGCCATACAACTCTTTGGCCTGTGTATACACAGTGTCCTCCCCTAAAAACTTTAACCCATCCTCTCTCCTCTTCCAATAATTAACTCACTATTTCCCAGGTTAATCATGATCACTTTAATTTATTCTTGATAGTCGGAGTCAATTACTCCTCCTATTACTATAGCTCCTTTCTGAGCAAAACTGAATTGGGTAGCTATTTGCCCATAATGTTAGTCAGGTATTTTACATCCTATACCTGTGGGAATGGTTGTAACCTGTGAGGGGTTAATGATAACAACTTCTAAAGCATGCAAATCCAACCCAGCTGATACAGGTTTTCCCCTATATGGAGCTACCGCATCCTTATGCATTTTTCAATAAGAAATCGTTTCTACTTTAACCACCCCACCAGCTAGTTTCTGGTATAAACAAAAATCTGTTATCTTCACAGTTTGTATTATTCTAAACTAGCATATGCATACATTCTAGCATCTTTAACAGAGGTATTCTTAAACATATAATACACTATATCAGTAAGGTCTCAAAGCAAACTTCATACAATTCATTAGAAACAACTCAATTCACACTTCATCATCAACACATTCTGCCACTTCACGCCATTCAGCTAATCAGTACAACATTCAACCCTAGAGAAACCAGACATTTCTCTGCAAGACAAACAAATCTCATTTAGTAACTAATGACCTTGGCCCGTTTAAAAAAAAAAACCAAGCTAGGCCTTTCGCTGCGCATGCATGTGCCCGCTGTGCACATGCACCCGCCACGCGCGTGCCCTCATACACCGTTGCGCACACGCTGGCCGCCTCTGGCCCTATCCCCCCTCAACTTTTCCCCAGTGTTTCTGCGCCCCTCCCTGCACATGTGCAGTGCTAAAAAAAAAAAAAACTCTGAATAGACGCAGAGACACAGGGATATTATATAAAAAGGTTTTCCAGTCTAATTACGCAATACTTTCATGCTACATTGCCATAATAGACTTCACAATTCTATTTCTTTCACACAGTCTCATCTAATCTAGCTTTCAGCTCAACAGGTAAACAATTTCACTCCTGCACAATTATAGCTAGAAACCAGGGGAAAAGTTTTGCTGGCACAGATGTCACCGTGACATCATAATCACATTTAACCCTGTAACCCAAAAAAAAAAAAAATGAGCATTTGCAGGGATTTGGAAGTTCTAGCAAAACCCAGCACAACACACAACGCACACAAGAAAGTTGCTTTACTATTTCTCACCTCTTTAACCATTTATTTTATCAAACAAGATGCATGTCCCATGAAGTAAGAGTTAAAGGTCAATATTTTTTTTACAACATGTACTCCTGAATGAAAAAAAAAAAAAAATAATGCTTGCCAAGCGCCCCCAGCTGAGGAGAGCAGCATCTCAAACACTCACTGGCTCGCACACATTCCCTAGGAGCACTCACCGCCCGTGCACAAATGCATTTTAAAAAAAAACATTCCTCTATGCATTCAATTAAACAAAAAACAGACATATGAATACACGATTAATCAGGACTCGCTATAACGGATTCACCATATAAAACATTCACTAGAAACAACAATGTTAACCCACCTGTCTTGTCCAGATTATATTACCATTTCAACTCTGCAAGTGCAGTCAGATACTGTCACTTTAAGGAATTTGCTTTACAAGTTTAAACACAGCACTCCAAGATTATACTCCGAAATCTACCAACAAAGACACAGACTGTATTAAAAACCGTAGTAGTAAAAGCTGAGATTCACTGTCAGGTTACTCTCTGCCCCTTTTTCCCATCCATATTTTATCATTAAAAATATGGGGTTTTCCTTAAGAGGGACAAAAACAGCAGTAACAACCTAAAGAAAGTTCCCAGCTATTCCTAATCTTTTCAAATGGAACAAAATACTTTTGTGCTAAACACTTCCAATTCCAGTTCAATGCACATTGTCCTATTTCTTGTGCAATGATCAGTGGCAGAGTTTGGCTTCCTTTTATTTACAGAAGCTCCCTGCTCCACTGATAACAATCCAAAATGTGTCATCACAGGAGCCTCTTCCCCAGCTACTTCCTCCAGCACATTTATTTTACCAGCTGCAGATTCTGTTACATGTTGGTATTTATCTGCAGCTGCCTGTGATGACACTTGTGCAACTATCACTCTGTCATCCTACTCTAGTTCCTTTTTCTAACAGGACTACCCTTTTTCCAACAGGAATACCCTCAAGTAAAGTAACAACATTGAGGGATTCTGATTCTTTCAACTTACACAATCTTTGTTGAAGCTTTCTATAAGCTGTCAACAACATCCCACTATGCCGCCCGAGAGCGACATCATGCCCCGCCTTAACAGGGCCCCCCTCTAGAGTCTTATCTACATCTAGAGAGAGCAACATCACCCGCTTTAACGGGGAACCACTATATTCCAGCATCAGGCAGCGTCCCTCAACTTCAAGTTGAGCCTGTTCCGCCTTTTCTTGATCCTGGAACGCCTTCTGCAATCGCTTGTGCACACCACGATATGCAGAGGCCAACACCCAGCTAATTCTAGCTGGGGTAACTGCATCACCTACCTTGGTAGGGAGTTTCTCAAGTACTTGAACTAAATCAACCGGTTCTGATTCTTTCAACTGCTTATCCCACAATTCTACCAACCCATGGCTAGCTAATTCTACTGCTATAATATTATACGGAGACTCGGTCCAGCCGGGGATCTCCGCAGGTTCTTTTAGGCATTTGGCCTTTTTCTTAAACATATTGCCTTACTTTTGGCACACTGCCAACTGGGCGTGGCTTTGACCAGAGGTGCCCCTCAATTTCTAGACACCAATGGTCAAACTTCCCACAGATAAATTTTGCTTAGTTCAAAAGATATCTTGACTTGAAACTAAGTGGGAGGAGCTATCGACTCCAAACTTTTCCCACACCTGTAATCTGTCCTAAGATATATATATATCAAGTATCAAGTCAATATACCATACAGGGGCAATTTTACAAAGATTTAGATTACTTGCCCCACTAACTGGCAAAATGCCAAATTTTGCAAAATTACACCCAGAGACCCACAGAATCATAGGCAATATATTTCAGAGGTCAAAAGTCATCCTCGTCGCCATTTATGTAATGCTATGTTTTTGGCGTTGCTAAGGCCTCACACTCGACTCACACTAGCACACAGACTAGGTAAATACATAGCTTACGACTTCACACTGTAGTAGGATATTTATTCAATTATTTACATTATTTACAGGTATAGCAGTGAATCATGGATAAGTAATAGAGTAAAGAATCAATACATTACCGGATATTGCATCATCACTCCGTATCGGGGGACCAGCGATCGTCAGGAGGCAGCGCATACACAACATCACACAACTCGTCAGTAGTGGAGAGTCCCATCAGAGCAAGGGAAATCTCTCTTTCTTATACTCATAGCTCCACCCATTTTCCCGATTGCATCTTGGGGATGCTCAGGCATGAGCCTTGCTATGATTGGATGACTTATAGTCAATATTCTCATGAACAGGACTAGTTCTGGTTAAGTCCCGTGTGAACGTGCAATTCCTGAAACAGTTAATTCAGGGTTACGCGCTTATTGCAACACAATGTTATATAACCATATCACGTGCCACGCATGCTCAGTACTTGTTGTGACTGGGTGGGTTCGTCCTTCAGCCTATCCACAACGTGGAAGTATGATTCATCCCTCGTGATAACCGCGTGAACACAGCGCACAGCCGTATGTTTTTATAACTTGCAGTAACCTTTTGTTCTTCTGTCAATGGTTTTCTTATGGAGAATGGTCCATCACTACTAAAAGATCAAAATATGTCCTATCTGCCTACAGACTAGCTTGCTAATGTGTTTCTTACCTAACAGCCAGTCATTCACACAGACTCTTCAGACTTGTATCACACCTCCCTTATACTGTTTCCTGTGGTCTAGTGCTCCCCTCCCTTATACTGTTTCCTGTGGTCTAGTGCTCCCCTCCCTTATGCTGTTTCCTGTGGTCTGGTGCTCCCCTCCCTTATACTGTTTCCTGTGGTCTAGTGCTCCCCTCCCTTATACTGTTTCCTGTGGTCTAGTTCTCCCCTCCCTTATACTGTTTTCTGTGGTCTAGTGCTCCCCTCCCTTATACTGTTTCCTGTGGACTAGTGCTCCTGTCCCTTATACTGTTTCCTGTGGTCTAGTGCTCACCTCCCTTATACTGTTTCCTGTGGTCTAGTGCTCCCGTCCCTTATACTGTTTTCTATGGTCTAGTGCTCCCCTCCCTTATACTGTTTCCTGTGGTCTAGTGCTCCCCTCCCTTATACTGTTTCCTGTGGTCTAGTGCTCCCCTCCCTTATACTGTTACCTGTGGTCTAGTGCTCCCCTCCCTTATACTGTTTCCTGTGGTCTAGTTCTCCCCTCCCTTATACTGTTTCCTATGGTCTAGTGCTCCCCTCCCTTATACTGTTTCCTGTGGACTAGTGCTCCTGTCCCTTATACTGTTTCCTGTGGTCTAGTGCTCACCTCCCTTATACTGTTTCCTGTGGTCTAGTGCTCCCGTCCCTTATACTGTTTCCTGTGGTCTAGTGCTCCCCTCCCTTATACTGTTTCCTGTGGTCTAGTGCTCCCCTCCCTTATACTGTTTCCTGTGGTCTAGTGCTCCTCTCCCTTATACTGTTTCCTGTGGACTAGTGCTCCTGTCCCTTATACTGTTTCCTGTGGTCTAACCTCACCTCCCTTATACTGTTTCCTGTGGTCTAGTGCTCCCGTCCCTTATACTGTTTCCTGTGGTCTAGTGCTCCCCTCCCTTATACTGTTTCTTGTGGTCTAGTGCTCCCCTCCCTTATACTGTTTCCTGGTGTCTAGTGCTCCCCTCCCTTATACTGTTTCCTGGTGTCTAGTGCTCCCCTCCCTTATACTGTTTCCTGTGGTCTAGTGCTCCCCTCCCTTATACTGTTTCCTATGGTCTAGTGCCCCCATCCTTATAGTATTCATTGGAGATCTAGTGTCCGTTTAGAGCATTTCCGGTGGTCTAGTGTCCCCCCCTCTTTATAGTCTTCCCTAGTGTTCTAGCATCTCCTTTTCTTATAATATTTCCTGGTGGTCTAGTGCCCCTTCCCTTAGCATCTTCAGGATACAGGTCAAGTTGCCTGGGGTGCCAAATAGGTCAGAAAAGACTTTGTAATCAGAAAATATGTTTGCCTGAGGAGATAAGTTGAGGTTTTCAGTTGAAGATCTTTGGAGATGGCAACTGCTGAAAAGGTAGTAAAAGATAAGAGGAAAGGCTTGTAAGACTTCTTGAATGTGAATGTGGTAACATATAACTACAATGAATCCGAGGTGTAGTTTGTGTAGCAAGTGGAAATTGCATTTGAAATGGTATTTAGAAAATAGTGTAGCAAAAAAAAAAAAAGTTACATTAGAGAGTCTTATAGGTTAGGAATAGCACCTTGAATTAAATGGTAGAACTACTGGAGAAAAATATCTCAAAAATTCTGGGGATTCTGCTTCTTCTTTCCTACCCTTTAGTCCAGGAGCTTCCACAGGCGCTCCCCTCATAGCAGCTTTCTGCCTCCCCAATGCAGGGTAGTTCCACAGAGCAGTTTAAATGATCTGGTCCTTTTTTGAGTCTGTTTATCTTCATTGAATCCACCCATTGTCAGCCATGGCGCCTGTGCCAGGAAGATGTACAAGCCACAAACAATTGGCAGAAAAGTAAGATGACTATACACTTTGCCAAGTGTTTTTCAACGGATTCAAGGATGTTGAGATAATCAGCAGATAACAAATGTGTTATGAGCTTAATTATTACATTAAAGCATCTCTGCCACTTATTTAGAGTGGGATTGTTAGGCATTGCACCACATCAAGTGTTAAAGCAGCCTTATTGTTAGGTGAATTAAGTAAGTATGAACCTACTTACTTAATTCACCTAACAATAAGGCTGCTTTAACACTTGATGTGGTGCAATGCCTAACAATCGCATCACACCCCAGAAGTTGCACCACCCCGTGGTGCAACCAGTTCAGTGAGGCATACTTTCCACTAAAATATACAGTGCCATGCAGGAGGATGACCTGAGGCTACCAAGCCGCATCATTTAAGAGGGTGGGCATTTGGTCATTTGGATGGTTGGGTCAAGCTGGTTCAAGCTCCATCATATGGGGAAGTGGGCGGAGCTAGGACACAAAAAAATAAAAATTAACAGCTGTCAAGCTTTTCCTCTATGCAATTAATAAACTGAGAGTACTTTTGCACAAATGCTGCTCTCCCTATCTTGTATCCAGTTATTAGGTTGGTTAACTTGTATGCTAATCAGGAATTCCACTTTATTCTGTAACATATAACTGGGTTGACCAGGGGATATAGTATAACTCTGACATTATAGATCCATATGTACTATAACTTCTGTCCTACAACATCTGTCCTATCACTTTCATAATGTAACCAGCAGCTGTGTATAATAATTCCATAAAGAATAGCATGAATGGCACTGTCCTGTGGTGTCCCCTCCTTTTGGTGATTCCCTAAGAAAATGTCTAGTTAACAAATGAGGGAATATGTTTCCCAAATAGGTATAAAACTAAGTTAAAATAAAATTGATAATGAAGAGGTGGCTTATCTCAAAAGATGAGACTAATTGTAGTGTAAATAAACTTTTTTAATAGACTATGACAACGTGTTAGTGGGCTCAACTTGCTTCTTCAGGCTCTACATTTGCAGCCGAGCTACAATATAACCGTCTTGGCACGACTACTTGGCCTGAAGAAGTGGGTTGAGCCCAGAAAACGTGTTGCCACAGACTAATAAAAACGTTTTTTACACTACAATTAGTGTCATCCTTTGAGGAAAGCCACCTCTTTATCAATTTATTTGTATTTAACTTAGTTTTACATATATTTGGGCACCCCTCTCCCCGATTTGTGATTGTTATACTCCCATTGGGAGCTTGTGGCTTGGGCCCCAACCGGCTCTGCTGAAGTCCCTATTTTTCATAAGACAAACCCAGAGGATCCAGTGATTACCTGAGTGGAGATGGTTTTGTTATCTCCACCTGTCGACTTGTTTGGTTGCCCCTTACAGCATCCTACCTTTGTGAGTACCTCTCTTTCTACTCTATTCTACGAGAAACTCATTAGTCAGAGCACCATTTTGGCTCCTTGTGTCACTGTTTTTGTTTTTAAAGGTGCAGCATCATCTCACCCCCTCAACTGTCTAGTTTTCCTATGCCTCAAACATCTGGAGGATTAAGCAGGATACTTCTTAACACAGGCAAAGAAAAATGTGTTAAATGTACGTCTTTGGCAGCAGTCAATAGACACTTCACTAAGAAAAACGAAATGTTCTTTAGCTCCATAGCCAGTGAAGCTGATAGTGAATGACATGGGTGGTGGATAGTGCGGAGGATTTTGTTTTCCAGAATGTGTGGTAATTCCAGCCCCACCCTGTGTGTGACGGCTCTGTCTGCAGCTGGTTTCCTGAGCATCACAATGGTACAGCAAAAGTATGTGGGCAGCGTCAGCCAACTGAATCTAATCAACACAAGTCTCATTGTGTGCGCAGCTCAGAAGCCTCCACACAAGGGAGAAGGGCATTCTGTGTAATTACTATGATTCAGCAACAGAATTTAAATATATTCAAAGCCCTCTTGGGTTTCAGTACATTATAGCAGCAGTGCCACATGCAAAACAGACTCATTACATCTGTAATGTCTCTGGGCATTTGCATTCTCCACAGGCCAGCTAGTTTGATTTATACTTCAGTTAGAATGGAAAGGTATAATGCATTTTTCTAACATGAACTTTTCCAATTTTCTTCAGTATGAAGTCTCCAGGTATTCATAATAGTAATAGTTATGATGTCTAGAATCAATGGACCCCCTAACTCCTGGAAACTCAATTCTGGACCCCACATTACTGGCGTGTACACACAGGTATTTCTCCTTCTGCACCAATTTTAAAAAAAAAACCTCACAATAACTTTGACTTCAAAATGATCATTTTAAGGCCTCTTTTCCACAAACTGTTGAATTTCGTGCTCAGCAAGCAGTTGCCAGGTAGCAGTGAGCAGTTACCAGGCAAAAGTGAGCAGTTATAAAACAATAAAAAAGGAAGATCTGCACTCGCTCTATATATTGCGGTCTAGTGAAGTCCCAAATGATACAGTGGGGCGTCACAAATGCCAGCAATAGCGTATCTCAATATTCAAGTGCTGCAACACAGCCTCTGGGTTATAGCCAGTAGTGCAGAATAATGAAGTTATGATGGTGCGCTTCTTGATATGGATACATGCATCACACCTTCCCATACCCCCCCCCCTCCCCGCATTCAAGATACCACTCACCGGATGTTGGGGTCTCAAAAGACCATTCAGCCCATTCAGGGTGAATGGCCCCCTCACACGCATCCTCCTTCCGGCAAGGGCAGATGGTAAGGTGATATGGAAGTCAACCTCTTGTGCGTCCTTTTAGGGCTACAGGTGATACATGAAAAAATACGACCGGCTTCCAATAGTGTAATTCCGTTTTAATTTTAAGTAAAAAGTTTAAAAAGGTTAAAAACCATAAGAGCAGCAAATGTACATATGGGCTGGGGAGAAGTCAGGCCATAAGGAAACTGACTTCTCCCCAGCCCATATGTACATTTGCTGCTCTTATGGTTTTTAACCTTTTTAAACTTTTTAATTAAAATGGAATTACACTATTGGAAGCCGGTCTTCCGTTTGTATTTTTTCATGCATCACCTGTAGCCCTAAAAGGACGCACGAGAGGTTGACTTCCATATCACCTTACCATCTGCCCTTGCCGGAAAGGAGGAGGCGTTTGCTTGAGAGGCGACATCAGGCAACATGAGAGACTCAGCCTGTGACGGATTCACCAGCACTAAATACGCCCAGTGTATGAAAATACTCATGAAGTTGTGATGTAGAGTACCCCTTTAGACCCCCAGCCTCACTTAAAAACAAGATATATTCTGTCAGTCCAAGCCAGTCACTCTCTATAGGAAATTATGTGGAATTTATTCCTCCCTGGAGAGGGTGCCATAAAAAGGCCACAGCAGATTCACTTTACATTTGTTGTTCCTACTTCAAAAGGGACACTAATAGCTAAGCCAGAACAGCGCACCAGTCATAAAACTATAAATGACAAAGAGAAATTCAAAGGGACATTCCACAGGCCTGTCCTCTAGAAGCCAGTGGCCCTTAATTAAATTTTGATATATATAATTCCACATGGTGTCATAATTTGATGAATATTCTGGATCTGCTTTTGCGCAGTCATTCCTAATTCACAGTGTGTCATACGCCAAAAGCGATACGTCTTTGCAGAGGTGAATGATGCTTCTAGCTCGTTCACACCATGAAATATCAATTCCCTAGACAGGAATGGTGTTAAAACAAGCTTGTTTGATATGTATGGGTTCAGCGCATGATGACTGAGGGTAAAATGTTGGTTTTTATATCATATAGCATAATTGGAGAAAATACCAAACTGTGCCCCTAAGACAAGGTAGCGGACCTCAGCATGAGGTCAGATTTCTGGGGGTAGGGGAATCATCTCTTCTTACCATCGCCACCCTCCAGAGGAGAAAGAGTTAACACTGCTGGACACAGGCTGGCCAGGAGCCCTTCCTCAGCTGGTATCCATATTTCATCAAGGAGCCCGACTTTCCATCATTGAACTATTACACACAGCTCTTTATATCTTCTGCTTTGGACCTACAATCCCAAAAAGACTTGGTAACTTCTACAAAACGAATCAGACTATAGCTAGTTATAATTTTTCACTTTTATTCCCATTATTTTTTAACTATAACAATCTATTCAAATGCTGCATCTAGTTTATGCATTATTTTAGCCTCTATAATAAAACCCCTCTGTCTCAGCGTCCCATCCCTGCACTTCCTGTGTGTGTGTGTCCTATGTTTTGCGGTACTGCGCATGTGCAGGGAGAGACGCAGAGACTGAGGAGAGCTGAGGGAGGACGAGGCCAGAAGAGGCGTGCGGCGGGCGTGTCCGCGGCGGGACAGTTGGATTGGTTTCCCAAAGAGGGACTGTCCCTCCAAAAAATGAACAATTGGGAGCCGTGTGTGTGTGTGGGGGGGGCACAATAAAGGAGGGGGGATCAGCTGTACAATAGGGATCAGCGGTACAATAGGACTTAGCTACCAGTAGAGGGACCCGACTCCTCCCTCCCCCTCCTCGGGTCCCCCTCCATGATACCCCCTCAATTGAATATATATAATTGAATATAGAGGAGGGGGGCAGCGACACAATGTAACTCAGCCCATGGGAGAGGGATCCGACTCCTCCCTTCATCTCCTTGGGTCCCCCCATCTTGCCCCCCTCCCTCATTTGAAGAGATCTGCAGCAGCAGGGAGTTTGCAATTACTCACATTCCAAGCTCCAGGAGATGCTTATGTGCCGCTCTCTACATCTCCTGAACCCAAGGAGATGGAGTGAAGAGTCCCTCTATATTGCCACAGTCTGCGGGTGGGTGGAATCTATGACTGACTAACCTATACTGGGAGCACTTATGGCTGACTAACCTACACTGGAGGTGCTTATGGCTGACTAACCTATACTGGGGGCACCTATGGCAGACTAACCTATACTAGGGGTGTAACGATCGGTGTCAGCACGCAGAGAGAATCTGATTATTGGTGATCTGCAGTATCACCAAGAATGCAGATATATACCTGATTATTGATGATCTGCAGAATCACCGATAATACAGATATATTGCTAACCTCTGGACACCTATATAGTGTGAGTGTTTGGTGCAACAGTAATAACTTTGAGTGAGGACCATCCGAGGAGCAGGTGGTCCTTGGCAGTATGAGAAGTACCTCCCTTTGGAAGTGCAGAGATCTTGCAGCAGCCTGTGACATCCAAGGGGGCGGAGTCCCAGGCTGAATAGCAAGAAGACCCGGTGACTAGTGACCCCTGGAAGATGGGCGTCACCAGCAGGTCTGGAGAATAACACAAATGATAATACAGTTCCCTAGTCTTGGGTGCGAGGTCCGTGGTCTCAGCACCCTGGAACTAGTCTGGAATATAACACAAATGATAATACAGTTCCCTTGTCTTGGGTGCGAGGTCCATGGTCTCAGCACCCTGGAACTAGCCTGGAGTATAACACAAATGATAATACAGTTCCCTAGTCTTGGGTGCGAGGTCCGTGGTCTCAGCACCCTGGAACTAGTCTGGAATATAACACAAATGATAATACAGTTCCCTAGTCTTGGGTGCGAGGTCCGTGGTCTCTACACCCTGGAACTGGTCTAAGGAATAACACAGATGATACACAGTATTCCTAGTCTGGGGTGTGAGGTCCGTGGTCTCTGGTGTAAGGAATAACACTAGTGTAAGGAATAACAGAATAACAATACAAGTAATCTGGCTCAGTGTGAATTCCCAGGTCCTCCTGGTTCTAACACACTGTAGGATCTGACTAAGGTCTGAGTGCTTCCACATAAGTGTTTGCAATGGCAGACAACCAGCAACTGGCAAGCAAGCTATATATATAGTTGCAGGACTCTGCCGCCCCGCCCGAGCCACTCAGCCAATCAGGAGTCCAGCAGGAATCAGCTGATCGTCCTGACCAGCTGATCCATCTCCTGCCGGCATAAAGGTCCTGACTTCTGGCTCGTGCGCGTAGTTCTCCATCCAGGTGCACTAACAGACCCAGCCACACCAGATGCACGCTGCTGCGTGCAAACCGCCGCTTTGGACGCGGAAACAGCCGCCTTGCTGCCAGTAAATGCGGCGGTTTTTCCGTGATCTATCATATTATCAGACGCATGCTGCTGCGTACAAACCGCCGCGCTGGACGCGGAGCCAGCCGCCTTGCTATCAGTACACGTGGCGGCTTTTCCGCGTTTTCTCACAAGGGGCACCTATGTCTGAATAACCTATACTGGGGCACCTATGGCTCACTAACCTATACTGGGGGCACCTATGTCTGACTAACCTATACTGGGGGCACCTATGGCTCACTAACCTATACTGGGGGCACCTATGGCTCACTAACCTATACTTAGTGCACCCATGGCTGACTAACCTATACTGGAGACACCTATGGCTTACTAACCTATACTGGGGGCATCTATGGCTGACTAACCTATACTGGGAGCACTTATGGCTGATTCACCTACACTGGAGGTGCCTATGGCTGACTAACCTATACTGGGGGCACCTATGGCTGACTAACCTATACTAGGGGCACCTATGTCTGACTAAACTATACTGGGGGCACCTATGGCTCACTAACCTATACTGGGGGCACCTATGGCTCACTAACCTATACTTAGTGCACTCATGGCTGACTAACCTATACTGGAGGAACCTATGGCTTACTAACCTATACTGGGGGCATCCATGGCTGACTAACCTAAACTGGAGGCACCTATGGCTGACTAACGTATAATGAAGGCGCCTATGGCTGACTAACCTATACTGGGGGCATCTATGGCTGACTAAACTATACTGGGGGCACCCATGGCTGACTAACCTATACAGGAGGCACCTATGGCTGACTAACCTAAACTGGAGGCACCTATGGCTGTCTAACCTATACTGGGGGCACCTATGGCTGACTAGCCTATAATGGGGGCACCCATGGCTGACTAACCTATACTGGGGGCACCTATGGCTGACTAACCTATACTGGGGGCACCCATGGCTGACTAACCTATACTGGGGGCACCTATGGCTGACTAGCCTATACTGGGGGCACCCATGGCTGACTAACCTATACTGGGGGCACCTATGGCTGACTAGCCTATAATGGGGGCACCCATGGCTGACTAACCTATACTGGGGGCACCTATGGCTGACTAGCCTATACTGGGGGCACCCATGGCTGACTAACCTATACTGGGGGCACCTATGGCTGACTAGCCTATACTGGGGGCACCCATGGCTGACTAGCCTATATTGGAGGTACATATGGCTGACAATTTTAACAACCTCGCCCTGGGAGCAATTTAGCCTAGAAAGTAACTGCCCTGACCTGCAGGATGATTTGGGATCAAACAATATGAATAAATTACATAGTGAATATCAATAATTTCTTGATCTCTCTTCTAGTCTTTAACTTCTCACTTTGCAATGTATTGATTTATTTTATTTTTTTTACACTTTTTTCGCTAAAGTTCCTCTTCAGCTTTTGTCTTTATTGCCCAGCTCACGATAAGCAGTGTCTGCCCACGATATGCAATGTCTGACATTTTTTATGTGTGTTTCCATATTATTCCTGTTGTTAATTCACAACACACCTAGGAGGTATATTTGGTCCACTTCTGCACTACTGAAGGACAGTGAGTCATTGCCTGAAATAAAATAAACAGCAGTCACCCTAGAGCTTAAGCTGCTTCTTAACAAAGGTCAGTCCCAGAAGGAAAACAATTAAGGCAAACATAAGAGGATTTTTTCAAAGTGACGTTATGGGAAAAAAAAAGCAGAATTAGCAACTGGTATAGTGCTGAGTTGTCTATTCTGCTCAGCACTTCATAATGTTAGCATTTAACATGCAAAATCCATTGTTATTGCTCTCTTTATGGGAGTTGCTCAGTATTTTCTTTATACTTTACAAAAGCACTCCCTGGAAAGGCTCTACAGTGGGATGTGAAAGTTTGGGCAACCTTGTTAAATGTCATGATCTTCCTGTATAAATAGTTGGTTGTTATGATAAAAAATGTCAGTTACGGTAAATATATTATATAGGAGACGCACACAATGATATTTGAGAAGTGAAATGAAGTTTATTGGATTTACAGAAAGTGTGCAATAATTGTTTAAACAAAATTAGGTAGGTGCATAAATTTAAACACCACAAAAAAGAAGTGAAATCAATATTTAGTAGTTCCTCTTTCTGCAGAAATTACAGCCTCTAAGCGCTCCCTGTAGGTTCCAATAAGAGTCTGGATTCTGGTTGAAGGTATTTTGGACCATTCCTCTTTACAAAACATCTCTAGTTCATTCAGGTTTGATGGCTTCCGAGCATGGACAGCTCTCTTTAACTCACACCACAGATTTTCAATTATATACAGGTCTGGGGACTGAGATGTCCATTCCAGAACGTTGTACTGCTTCCTCTGCATGAATGCCTTAGTGGATTTTGAGCAGTGTTTAGGGTTGTTGTGTTGATGAAACATCCAGCCCTGGCACTGCTTCTGTTTTATCACTAATTCCTGGACATTGGTCTCCAGAATCTGCTGATACTGAGTGGAATCCATGCTTCCCTCCAGTGGTGCTCGGATGTCCCGATCCACGAATCCGGCAACCACGATTGTTGACAAAAAAAAATCCGCATTCGGTGTTATTGGATCCGGAATTCGATACGCGTCCACTGAATGACGCGATCACGGCCGGATCCACGGCCGTATCCGGATTTTCTTTTAACGTTAATAGCAAAGCCCCCATACATGCTACAATCCCCCAAATTGCATGGATTATCAAGGTGATAAGGGGCTACAACTAAAACATAAAACATTCCAAAAATATTTTTTTTTTGAGAAAATGTATTTTAAAGTGAAATCAACACTTGAAATGGGGCCATTAATTGGTAATAAGTGGTTTTAAACAGGGAAATACAGGTTAAGCAATCACAGAGGTGAAGGTGAGTTCCAATGGCACTTGGCGGCAATGGTACCACTGGAGGAGGGTGAGTGGCTGACTGACGCCAAAAAGGCCCAGAGAGGTTTTTGTAATTTGTTGGGGTTTTTTTTGCAGCGATTAGCAATGATATAACAGCAGAGTTGTCAGTGGACCTTAGCATTGTGAACGCAGACTTTAGTAGCGACTGAGTCAGGAGGACAAAGCGGCCGGTCAGTTCAGCAGCACAGAAGGACCATGTCAACTCACTGGTAGTAGTACCACAGTGTAATAATGCTGCCCCAAACATTAGATGCGTCCGGTGACCGGGGCAGAGTGAACGCAGAGTAGTATTAGTAGCGACTGAGTCAGGAGGACAAAGCGGATGGTCAGTTCAGAATCAGCAGCACAGAAGGACCATGTCAACTTACTGATAGTACCACAGTTTTATAGTGCTGCCCAAAAAATTATATGCATTCGTGGACCCGGGGAGTGTGAAGGCAGACTTTAGTACCTAAACACAAGATACAACATGTTTTCCGGGGTCTGAGGCACATACAGATGGTCCCGATCATCATCATCATCATCATTATCATAGAACTCTTCTCCTGACCCCCCCACCACCTCTGCCACCCCAACATTCCCAGACACAGACCCCTCATCATCCTCTACATAAACTTGGGATGCTGGCCCGAGCCCAACCTCCTCCACATCAAGCCCCATCATCTCCTCAACGGCAGCCCTCAATTGCCCAGACGCCGGACCGATGGACACAACGCTCTCGTCCAGGGAGGGCTGCTGACCACTGGCTGCTGGGGTGGATGTCATAACTTGCATGGGGCGTTGGCTGTTGCTGCTGTTGGGAGTGCTGCTCACAGCGGAGGTCTGTGAGAAACTCATGATGGGCTCACGAAACGTGGTGAACGAACTGCAGTGGCAATCTGACTGTCTGTAAATAGTAACTGAAGCGAATCACTGGCTAACGAGCTGAATAATACCAGTGAGCAGTGAGCACAGTACAATGTAAGTCAAGGGTATCACTAGGTAATGAGATGATTAATACCAGTAAGCAGTGAGCACAGTACAACGTAAGTGAAGGGTATCACTGGGTAATGAGATGATTAATACCAGTGAGCAGTGAACACAGTAGTAAAACCTAAGTGAAGGGTATCACTGGGTAATGAGATGATTAATACCAGTGAGCAGTGAACACAGTAGTACAACCTACGTGAAGGGTATCACTGGGTAATGAGATGATTAATATCAGTAAGCAGTGAACACAGTACAACATAAGTGAAGGGTATCACTGGGTAATGAGATGATTAATACCAGTGAGCAGTGAACACAGTAGTACAACCTACATGAAGGGTATCACTGGGTAATGGGATGATTAATACCAGTGAGCAGTGAACACAGTACAACATAAGTGAAGGGTATCACTGGGTACTGAGATGATTAATACCAGTGAGCAGTGAACACAGTACAACTATAACATCTGCAAATATAGCGGCTACAGACACACGGGGTATATCCGCAGCCGCCTTTGTTCCCTGTTCACAGGCCTCATCCGTTCCGTCGGCGTCTAGCACGCCGGGAACGGTACTGTCTCGTGCTCATAGGGTCGCTGTATCGCGTGGGCGCGCGCGGAGACAGGACCTTTATGCTGGAAGAAGGTGCGTCAGCTGACCTGCCGGTCGGCTGACGTCAGAGGTGACGCATGCCGCTCGGATTGGCTGATTGGTAAGGGGCGCGGCTGTGAGCTCTCCTCGGCTTCTTAGGCCTTCACTGGTCATTTGCAGCTTGTCTGCTGTTGCGAATACACTCGTGTTAGCGCTCAGACCTTAGACTAGTATCCGGTGTGCTTTGATCTGGGAGGAAACCAGGGATTTCACACAAGACTAGGACTATTGTTATCTTGTATTACTGATTACCTGTGTATGATTCTGGATAGACTCTAACCTTGCTATTGCTTATCGATTCTGTACTTCCGCCTATCTGACATTAGTTGCTGAACCACTGCCTGATAACTCACTATTCTTCTGCCTCACATTTCTGTACTGTATTCGCCTCTCAGTTGCCAAGCCTTGCCTGTCTGATCTCTCTACTCACCAGTGGGCCCTTGCCACTGGTGAGGTGCTCTTTTGACTAAATACCCACCAGCTCCTCTGGTGTGGTTTAGTTTAAGTTATACTACTCCAGTGACGGATAGTACTTTACCAGCTCCACTGGTAAGGTCTACTATTTATCTACTGTTGCACCAAACACATTACACCCCTGTTTCTCAGCCTTCTGTACTTGCATTATTGGTGATACTGCAGATCACCACATAATCGGGTATAGAGTCTGTATTATTGGTGATTCTGCAGATCACACAATAATCAGACGTCTGTGTGCTACACCAATCGTTACAGAACAGCAGACCAGAAAAAACCATGGATACACTGGCTAGTTATGTGGAAGTGTTGATTACGGCTGTTGATCGACTTTCTCTCACAGTTAGCACTCAACAGACTCAGATTTACCAACTATCTGAGGCCCTCCAAAACATTTCAACACATGCTACACCAGTGTCATCCCCTCTTGTTCTGGAACCCAGATTACCTCTTCCAGAAAGGTTTTCTGGGCATAGGGCCGATTTTCAGAATTTTAAAAATCAATGCCTTTCATATTTCGAATTATGTCCTATGGCATCAGGGTCTGAAAGCCAGAGGGTCGTTTTAATAAAGACTTTAATATCAGGAGACTCGCAGTCATGGGCCTATTGTCTCCCAGATAACCATGAGGCTTTGGCTTCTGTGCAGGATTTCTTTAAGGCTATGGCAGTTATATACGATGATCCTGATTTAGCAATAACGTCAGAGAGGAAGCTTTAGACCCTCAGACAAAGTCATAACACTGTAGTTATGTATGCAGCAGAGTTTAGAAGGTGGGCAGTGACGACCAGATGGGGGCAGCATGCTTTACTTGATTGTTTTTTTATAGGGATTGTCTGACACTGTGGCCGATTTGATGTTAGGTCACGCTGAACCTAGGTCCCTTGACGAGGTGATATCTTTGGCTATTAGCAATGGCGTAGGGCCCGCGGTCGCAACGGTTGCCATGGCGACTGGGCCCGACTCCTGAGGAGGCGGGGGAGGGGCCCGGGGGGCCCATGTCCGTTTGGAGGGTCATGCGGCCCGTGCACGCTATTGGGAGGGGGGAGCCGCAGCCGCGGGGAGGGCAGCCCGACCTCTTCCTCCCCTCCTCTCCCCGGGGCCCCCCACTCAGATGCAGAGTGAGCGCGCACGGAAGCGCTGTAGGCAGAACTCACCTCCCTGCGTTCCAATTGCCGCTGATCTCCTCTCTGCATAGAAGCTGATACACACACTGCTTCCGGCAGTGTGTGTATCAGCATCTATACAGAGCGGGAGGAGATCAGTGGCGATTGGATCCAGGGACGGAGGTGAGTTCTGCCTACAGCGCTTCCGTGAGCGCTCACTCTGCATCTGAGGGGGGTGGGCCCAGGGAGAGGAAGGGAGGGAGAGGTCGGGCTGCCCTCCCCGCGGCTCCCCCCTCCATTATGGGGGGGGGCACCTACCTACCCTATCCTGGGGGGCAGCTACCTACCTAATCTATTCTGGGGGGCAGCTACCTACCTAATCTATCCTGGGGGGGCAACTACCTACCTAACCTATCCTGGGGGGGGGGCAACTACCTACCTAACCTATCCTGGGGGGGCAGCTACCTACCTAACCTATCCTGGGGGGGGCAGCTACCTAATCTAACCTATCCTGGGGGACAGCTACCTAACCTATCCTGGGGGGCAGCTACCTACTCTAACCTATCCTGGGGGGCAGCTACCTACTCTAACCTATCCTGGGGGGCAGCTACCTACCTAACCTATCCTGGGGGGCAGCTACCTACCTAATCTATCCTGGGGGGGGCAACTACCTACCTAACCTATCCTGGGGGGGGCAGCTACCTACCTAACCTATCCTGGGGGGGAAGCTACCTACCTAACCTATCCAAGGGGGGGGGCAGCTACCTAATCTAACCTATCCTGGGGGGCAGCTACCTAACCTATCCTGGGGGGCAGCTACCTAACCTATCCTGGGGGGCAGCTACCTACTCTAACCTATCCTGGGGGGCATCTACCTACTCTAACCTATCCTGGGGGCAGCTACCTACTCTAACCTATCATGGGGGGCAGCTACCTAATTTACCCTGGGGGGCAGCTACCTAATCTATCCTGGGGGGCACCTACCTAATCTATCCTGGGGGGGTAGCTACCTAATCTATCCTGGGGGGCAGCTACCTAATCTAACCTATACTGGGGGGCAGCTACCTAATCTATCCTGGGGGGCAGCTACCTAATCTATCCTGGGGGGCAGCTACCTAATCTAACCTATCCTGGGGGGAAGCTACCTAATGTATCCTGGGGGGCAGCTACCTAATTTAACCTATACTGGGGGGCACCTACCTAATCTAACCTATAATGGGGGGCACCTACCTAATCTAACCTATATTGGGGGGCACCTACCTAATTTATCCTGGGGGCAGCTACTTAATCTATCCTGGGGGGCAGCTACCTACCTAACCTATCCAAGGGGGGGGGGGGGCAGCTACCTAATCTAACCTACCTGGGGGGCAGCTACCTAACCTATCCTGGGGGGCAGCTACCTAACCTATCCTGGGGGGCAGCTACCTACTCTAACCTATCCTGGGGGGCATCTACCTACTCTAACCTATCCTGGGGGCAGCTACCTACTCTAACCTATCCTGGGGGGCAGCTACCTAATTTACCCTGGGGGGCAGCTACCTAATCTATCCTGGGGGGCAGCTACCTAATCTATCCTGGGGGGGCAGCTACCTAATCTATCCTGGGGGGCAGCTACCTAATCTAACCTATACTGGGGGGCAGCTACCTAATCTATCCTGGGGGCAGCTACCTAATCTATCCTGGGGGGCAGCTACCTAATCTAACCTATCCTGGGGGGAAGCTACCTAATGTATCCTGGGGGCAGCTACCTAATTTAACCTATACTGGGGGGCACCTACCTAATCTAACCTATACTGGGGGGCACCTACCTAATCTATCCTGGGGGCAGCTACCTAATCTATCCTGGGGGGCAGCTACCTAATCTATCCTGGGGGGCAGCTACCTAATCTAACCTATACTGGTGGGCACCTACCTATCTAACCTTTACTGGGGGGCAGCTACCTAATCTAACCTATACTGGAGGGCACCTACCTCATCTAACTTTATACTGGGGATCACATACCTCATCTAACCTATACTGGGGGCAGCTACCTAATCTAACCTATACTGGGGGGCACCTACCTATCTAACCTATACTGGGGGCACTTACTTATCTAACCTGTATTGGGGGAACCTAGCTAGCCTATACAGGTGGCAACTATACTGGCTACCTATATTGGAGGCACCTACCTCACTAACCTATACTGGGGGCACCTACCTATCTAACCTATGCTGGGGGCAACTATTCTGGCTACCTATATTAGAGGCACCCACTAGCTAACCTGTACTGGGGGCACCTATCTATCTAACTTATACCGGCGGCGCCTGCCTATCTCACCTATACTGGGTGCAACTATACTGGCTACCTATGCTGGAGGCACCTACCTGGCTAACCTATACCGGGGGCAACTATACTGGCTTACCTATGCCTGGCTACCTATACTGGGGGGTCCTATAGCTGGCTATAGGGATTCAGATATGTGCGTGCGTCGGGTGTTGCCGGGGGAGGGGGAGCTGTTGTTGCCGGGGGGCCCACATCCAGATTCCGCATCGGGGCCCAGAGGTTTGTAGCTACGCCACTGGTTATTAAGATCGACCGCCAAGTTTGACATCAGAGACATGTAATAATCTGCTCAGCTGTCTGCACGAGCAGACAGCTGTTTGTCCATTCTGTGGGTCTGAGGGCTGCAGGTCTGTGGAAAAGAGACCTGTCTTTGCTTTGCAAGTTTCAGAGTTGCTCTACTGGTGAGGGATTTGCATATACTTGTCATGCAAATTGCTTAGCTGCTTCCTCTGATGGTTTGCAGTATAAAAGCCATTTCTTCCCAGAATTCCTGGCTGGTCATGATGGTTTGTTCCTGCTTACTCACCTGGAGTATCAGCCTTGCTATTGTTTGCTAAAGATTATCTTAGAGTAATTCCTTGGGACTGCACTAGGCATCCCTTCTAGTGCAGTCAGGTTGTATTATCTGTATTGCCTTGTTCTGCCTCTCTGTCGCGATTGTCTTGTCGCCAGTGGCGGTCGACAGGAAATCGTTCTGTCTGTCTGGGAGTGTAAGTCAGAGCAGCAGTTGCTACTGGCTGCTCCATCTGCCTTAGGGGTGCTAGCCAGAACAGCGGTTGCTACTGGTAGCCCCATCTGTCTGTCTGTCTGGATCGCATTCGCTCTAGCGGTAGAAGCGGTGGTTCCTTCTGTATTCTGTCTGGGAGTGTAGGCCAGAGCTGCGGTTGCTGCTGGCTGCTCCTTCTCTCTGTCTTGTGTGGTACAAACGCTTGCTGTAGGCTTGGTGAGGTAACCATTTAGCAAACATTCGCGTTCTCTATTTCATGCTTGTGTTTTATTGGTAGTTAGGGTGGCACGCTTATCACTGGGCGCCTAACGCGCGGTGATCGTGTCTTAAACGCGTTCGCTGTTGCAAATTAGTGCGGTGTTCGAGTTTATCTAGCGTTTGTTATTTTCCTTGTTGTTCTGAACGTTGTTTTGAGCATGTCTTTCTTGTTGCATTTGTGCTCTGTGTGATTCAGTCTTGTTACATAGTTACATAGTTATTTTGGTTGAAAAAAGACATCGACGTCCATCGAGTTCAACCAGTACAAAGTACAACTCCAGCCTGCTCCCTCACATATCCCTGTTGATCCAGAGGAAGGCGAAAAAACCCTTACAAGGCATGGTCCAATTAGCCCCAAAAGGGAAAAATTCCTTCCCCACTCCAGATGGCAATCAGATAAAATCCCTGGATCAACATCATTAGGCATTACCTAGTAATTGTAGCCATAGATGTCTTTCAACGCAAGGAAAGCATCTAAGCCCCCTTTAAATGCAGGTATAGAGTTTGCCATAACGACTTCCTGTGGCAATGCATTCCATATCTTAATCACTCTTACTGTAAAGAATCCTTTCCTAAATAAATGGCTAAAACGTTTTTCCTCCATGCGCAGATCATGTCCTCTAGTCCTTTGAGAAGGCCTAGGGACAAAAAGCTCATCCGCCAAGCTATTATATTGCCCTCTGATGTATTTATACATGTTAATTAGATCCTCTCTAAGGCGTCTTTTCTCTAGACTAAATAAAATCAGTTTATCTAACCTTTTTTGGTAAGCGAGACCTTCCATCCCACGTATCAATTTTGTTGCGCGTCTCTGCACCTGCTCTAAAACTGCAATATCTTTTTTGTAATGTGGTGCCAAGAACTGAATTCCATATTCCAGATGTGGCCTTACTAGAAAGTTAAACAGGGGCAATATTATGCTAGCATCTCGAGTTTTTATTTCCCTTTTAATGCATCCAAAAATTTTGTTAGCTTTAGCTGGAGCGGCTTGGCATTGAGTACGATTATTTAACTTTGTTGTCGATGAGTACTCCTAAGTCCTTCTCCAAGTTTGAAGTCCCCAACTGTATCCCATTTATTTTGTATGGTGCTAGACCAAAATGCATGACTTTACATTTTTCAACATTGACTTTCATCTGCCATTTATGTGCCCATATAGCCATCCTATCCAGATCCTGTTGCAATATGACACTATCTTCCTGAGAGTTGATGATTCTGCACAATTTTGTATCATCTGCAAAAATAGCAACATTGCTCACTACTGCATCTACTAGGTCATTAATAAATAAATTGAATAGCACTGGACCCAGTACAGACCCCTGTGGGACCCCACTGCTAAGTCTCCCATTTTGAGTACGATCCATTGACCACAACTCTTTGTTTTCTGTCCATTAGCCAGTTCCCTATCCATGTGTCACTCTTGGCAATCGCTACACTTGCGATTGTGTTCCCACTTCGTTTCCGTTGGTGTGTGTTCGCCATCGCTGGGTGGCGACTAGATTGGTGGACACATACATTCTGTCTCTGTGTTCTTTCTCTACACTTGTGCTCAGTCTTTCGGTCTTGTGTCGCTGTTAGCAATCGCCACTCTTGCGATTGCGTTCCCACTTGGTTTCCGTTGTTGTGTGTTTACCGTCGCTGGATTGGTGGACACACATACATTCTGTCTCTGTGCTCTCTCCTTCTTTAAGGGCTATCTTGCCCTGCATTGCTTCAACTCGTACAATTCCCATTTGGCATCTGTGGCTGTGCAGAGGCTGTGTTCATCTGCACTCCACAGCTCCATCTGCCGGTGGGAATCTCCCTCTACAGGTGCATTGCACCCAAGCTGGGTTCTATCAAATCACACGCTTGTGGAGGATTTCCGCAGTGTCATCGCGCCTCCTGTGTGCTGACCATGGAAATAATTCCCCATTTGTTACAAGACGGACTCGTGCTAAGATCATTAGGAAAGCTGGGGTGGTTCCTTCACTTTTTCTCAGGATGACTCGGGACAACCCGATTACTTCGAGTTTCCCGAGTCTGAGGGAGATGGGAGATCTTGTTCGAGATCCTGTTCCGACGCCTGAGACAGATCATATGGTTCAAGATTGTCTCAAGGAGACGGACACTTTATATCGCCCTCTGGTGGTCGGTGGTACCATGGTGGGCGACTCAGCTGTTCCGATAGGAGATAGTAGATTACTCCTTCCATGCACGATTACCTGGGGAGATGAAGTCCAGGAAAAACAGGCATTCATAGAGTCGGGTTCAGCAGCCAACTTTATGGATTATGGTTTTGCAGTTCAGCTCGGCCTTCCTCTCCAGTCGTTGGGACATCAGTTCGTTCTTACTGCAGTGGATAACTCACCACTACAGGGAAACGATCCCCCTTGCAGACTCCTGTATTGTTATGTCAGATTGGGGTTCTCCATAGAGAACAAATACAATTTCTTGTTCTCAAAATGGCAACCTCCTCGGTGATCTTTGGTATGCCCTGGCTTCAGAAGCATTCCCCTCGGATTGACTGGAGTTCCAGACAATTACGAAGTTGGTCCTCTTTCTGTCAGCAACATTGTTTGGGGAAAGTCACGGTATGCGCCACGGAAGTCCAGGTGGAGGGTTTGCCTAGTCAGTATTCTGATTTCGCAGATGTATTCTGTCCCCGGGCTGCAGACAAGCTTCCACCCCATCGAAGCTTTGATTGCCCCATAGATTTAAGATCAGGTTGTATGCCCCCTAGGGGCCATCTGCATAATTTGTCTGGGCCCGAAAAGCTTGCTATGCAGGAATATATCACTGACAATTTGGCCAAAGGTTTCATCCGCCCTTCTAGGTCCCCGGCCGGGGCAGGTTTCTTCTTTGTAAAAAAAAAGGACGGTGGCCTCAGGCCGTGTATCAATTACAGGGGTTTGAATAAGATTACAGTAAAAAATCGTTATCCTCTACCCCTGATCAACGATTTATTCTCTCAGGTTACTGAGGCTGGTGTGTTTACCAAACTTGATCTCAGGGGGGCATACAACCTGATCCGTATAAGAGAGTATCTCGTTATGCCCTTCGGGTTGTGCAACGCACCCGCCGTCTTCCAAGAGCTGATTAATGAGGTGTTCAAAGAGGTTTTGGGAAAATTCGTCCTCGCCTATTTGGATGATATCCTCATTTTTTCCCCTACTTTGGCCGAACACAGAAAACATGTTAGATATGTCTTGAGGAAGTTACGGCAGAACTCCTTGTACGCCAAGATAGAAAAATGCCTTTTTGAGGTTTCGGAGATTCCTTTTTTGGGGTATGTGATCTCCACTTCAGGTTTATCCATGGACCCCAAGAAAGTATCTGCTGTACTGGAGTGGCCTCAGCCTGTGGGGTTGAAGGCACTCCAGCGATTCCTTGGCTTCGCCAATTACTACAGGAGATTTATAAAAGGCTTTTCTTCTGTAGTCTCACCCCTTACGGAACTTACCAAGAGGGGGGCAGACACTTACAACTGGTCATCAGAGGCACAAGCCGCCTTTTCATCTCTCAAACAGTTGTTTTGTGCGGCCCCCATCTTGAGACATGTGGATGTGTCCCTTCCCTTTATTGTTGAAGTGGATGCTTCAGAGATTGGAGTGGGGGCTGTGTTATCCCAGCATTCTGGCCTGCAAGGCAGGTTGCATCCCTGCGTTTACTTTTCTAGGAAATTCTCCCCCGCTGAGAAAAATTATGACATTGGGAATCGCGAGCTATTAGCCATTAAGCTCGCATTTGAGGAATGGCAACATTGGCTGGAGGGGGCTGAGCACACTATAACAGTATATACGGACCATAAAAACTTAGAGTATATTAAAAGTGCCAAACGTCTTACCCTCAGACAGGCTCGGTGGTCGTTATTTTTCAGGTGTTTCAGGCTTATTATTACCTACAGGCCAGGTAGCAAAAACGCGAAAGCAGACGCGTTGTCTAGATGCTTTAAGGCCGGAGTCAGTGCAGCCTGCCACTCCAGTTGGCATTCTTCCCGAAAAAATTGTTCTGGCAGCTGTTGATTTTCGGGTTGAACAGACTTCACTTGTAGACTCTTCTCTATTAGACAACAAAAGACAGTCTGAGGAATGGGAGTTCATTCCAGGGGATATAGTTTGGGCTCTGCCACCTAGGTCAAGAGAGTCCAGATCTTCCTCTATCCTTTGTTTGGGTTCACTTGTTCAGGGACATCCCTCTCCCTCCCTCCCTGGGTTCGCTGGGGCAGATAAACTGGGGGAGAAGTCCCATGATTGGTGTCTTGACACTCGAGATGAATCGTGTCCGGAGTCCACGCCTAGAGGGGGGGGGGTACTGTAACATCTGCAAATATAGCGGCTGCGGACACGCAGGGTATATCCGCAGCCGCCTTTGTTCCCTGTTCACAGGCCTCATCCGTTCCGTCAGCGTCTAGCACTCCGGGAATGGTACTGTCTCGTGCTCATAGGGTCGCTGTATCGCGCGGGCACGTGCGGAGACAGGACCTTTATGCTGGAAAAAGGCGCGCCAGCTGACCTGCCGGTCGACTGACGTCAGAGGTGACGCATGCCGCTCAGATTGGCTGATTGGTAGGGGCACGGCTGTGAGCTCTCCTCGGCTTCTTAAGCCTTCACTGGTCATTTGCAGCTTTTCTGCTGTTGCGAATACACTCGTGTTAGCGCTCAGACCTTAGACTAGTATCCGGTGTGCTTTGATCTGGGAGGAAACCAGGGATTTCACACAAGACTAGGACTTTTGTTATTGTATTACTGATTACCTGTGTATGATTCTGGCTATACTCTGACCTTGCTATTGCTCATCGGTTCTGTACTTCTGCCTATCTGACCTTAGTTGCTGTATCTCTGCCTGATAACTCACTATTCTTCTGCCTCACGTTTCTGTACTGTATTCGCCTCTCAGTTGCCAAACCTTTTCTGTCTGACCTCTCTACTCACCAGTGGGCCCTTGCCACTGGTGAGGTGCTCTATTGATCATAATACCCACCAGCTCCTCTGGTGAGGTTTAGTTTCAGTTATACAGCTCCTGTGACTGATAGTACCTTACCAGCTCCCCTGGTAAGGTTTAGCCAAACGTTGTTATACTTCCCCTGTGACTGATAGTACTTTACCAGCTCCACTGGTAAGGTCTATTATTTATCTACTGTTGCACCAAACACTTTACACCTCTGTTTCTCAGCCTTCTATACTTGCATTTTTGGTGATACTGCAGATCACCACATAATCGGGTATAGAGTCTGTATTATTGGTGATTCTGCAGATCACACAATAATCAGACGTCAGTGTGCTACACCAATCATTACAGATGGTGAACAATCTTTGTCTTCAGGTCATTTGAAAGTTGTTTTGAGGACCCCATGTTGCTACTCTTCAGGGAAAATTAAAAGAGGAGGGAAACTTACAATTTAACCCCTTAAATACTCTTTCTCATAATAGGATTCACCTGTGTATGTAGGTCAGGGGTCACTGAGCTTACCAAGCTATTTTGAGTTCCAATAATTAGTTCTAAAGGTTTTGACAAAATGACAAAAGTGCCCAAATTTATGCACCTGCCTAATTATATTTAAACAAATATTGCACACTTTCTGTAAATCCAATGAACTTAATTTCACTTCTCAAATATCACTGTGTGTGTCTCCTATATGATATATTTAACTGATATTTTTTATCGTAACAAACAATAATTTTTTACAGGAAAATCATGATGATTAACAAGGTTGCCAAAACTTTCGCATCCCACTGTATATGGGGCCAGAACCTGAAGTCAATCCTCTTTGGGTTCTGGCCGGCCAAAATGCAAAGTGGCTGTGCTACTGCGGCCAATTTGAGAAAGAGTCCAGCTGCTCCGTCTCCTCTCCTTGCCCCTCTCAATGGCTCTGGCTCCTCCCCCTGCCTCCTCCTATAACCTCTGGCAACCAGTCCAGTATCTCCCCACACACACCATCCTTGATCTCCCCCCCCCCCCCATTTACTCATCAATGCAGGGAAGCACTTGGAGGATCAGGCAATGTATTTGCTGCCGACATTGCTTCCGCCAGCACCTCTGCAGTGCCTACCTTTAGAAACAAAATAGTTGGCACGAATACATGCTTCTGGCGGTACTTCCCTGCAGTTACAACCAGTAACTTGTTGCATGGGCAAAGCGGGCTGAGCGGTAAGATACAGGGTGGGTTTGGGATAATGGACCAGCTGCCAGTGGTGAGAGGAGGGTGGTGGGAGGAGGAGCCGGAGCCGCCAGACTCTATTTACTTCTCACAGCGGCAGACTGGAGAGAGGAGGGGGCTGAGAGAGGGCCCGAGCCGCCAGACTCTATTCACTTCTCACATTGACTGTAATAGCACGGCCACTTCGCATTTTGGCCGGTCAGAACCCGAACCACTTCAAATAACCAGATTCATAGAAATGTCTGTTTAAAAAAATGCTCTAAAATTGTTTGGCGTATTTAAAGTCAAAATATAATTTCCTTTCTCCATAGCACCTGGCCCATAAAAGATCAACATGATGGAAAAAGTATAAAAGTGAGACAAAAAGGTAATCTGTTATTCTGGATGTTGAAACTTAATTACCCCTTTAGAGCGTAAACTTGTAGACACAAGTAAAATAATTGGTAGCGTGAAATTATCATTCAGGGCTTTGATTCCATAAGAGTCAGGAAAGAGGAAGTTACATTAGATGGTGAGTGATAAGGATATACAGCAATTACACATTTAAAATACCAGTAAATGATAAGGTCTAATTTCACATCACTACAAATATGCTATAATTGCAAATATTTTTCCATATAAAATTATTAGAATTTAATTTTTTATTCAACTTACACCAAGCTATCAATTTGAAAAACTGTCTGGAAGGACAAACTGCATTTATTTTCTAGTCTAGAATCTGTACTCTGTGTTTCAGTACAGACAGCCCAGGTATTTCCTCCCCCTGTGTGAGTAATCAGCTGCACAAAGTGGCTATCTTGTCAGTTCTTTTTACCATGTTTACTAATTGAGTGATTGATAACAGCAACATGTATAGACAATCTGTGTTATGATTATGGTGGAATGGGGGAATTCAAACTGAACTTCATCCCAATCAGTAGCTTTCCCATCCGAAATTTTAACCTTTTTTCGAATAAAGCATCAAGGATGTCTGTATGGCTGATATAATGGCTGTTGGCAACTGCCAAGCAAGCAGTATCTCCCTTCCTCTATATATACCTTTTAGCCTATTACATTGTTAGTGGCTGTGTTTATAGACAAGGACAGTCTGTTTGCTCCCTTTTTTTTATCCTTGCCTGCTAGCAGTAAAGATGCTGACCTACAGGCTCATGGACGATCAAATAACATGAACAGATTACATGGTGAGATCTTGATCTACCTTTCTACTACTATCTTTAGGTAAAGATCTTCTTTAAAGTATGCAGCTTGCAATAACATGTAGCATTAATCATAATTATTTATTCAAATGAGCTGGAGTGGCTAATTTTTGTCTGTAGTCATTACCCATGTATATATAGTACTTAAAGCAGCTTAAACAGCCTATGTTGGCCATTGCAACCAAGTATCTGCTGAGCCCTGTCCGCTGACAACAGACAACAACTAGATCCCTCTCTGATCGAATCTGATCAGAGATGGATCTATTGACTGTCCACACACTGCACACAGATTTTGAATTGATTTCAGCATTAAATCGATTCAAAACCTGTGGAGCCGCCGCTGCCACCACTTGCTCTCTGCCCCCAGGCCTCCCCCCATTTTGGCTCCCCCAGCCACCAGCAATAATCTCACCTGTACACCGGCACGGGTCCCCAGGGTCCATGCTGTCACTTTTTCTGGCCTCATGTTCCGTGTCCTCTTCACTTCCTGTCCTATGGCAAGCCGAAGTTCAAGCAGTAGAGGGCGCTCCACTGCTTGAATTTTGGCTTGTCACAGGATGGGACAGGAAGTGAAAGGGGACATCAAGCAGAAGGCTAGCCGGACGAACTGACAGCATGGACCCTGGAAACCCGCGCCAGCCGGAAAGGTGAGATTATTGCTGCCGCCATATTATGTCGGTCATTGCTGAATCGAACACCGCTAGCAACGCATTTCCAACCCGCCCGTGATCAAGCAAAATTTCCTGTCTAGACGAATCGACTATGTCAGATGGAAATTGGTTGATCAGTCAATATTTGCATTAATGATTTCACAGCAGATTCAATCACAGTAATCAAATCTGCTGTTTATCAATTTCCATAGAAGTGAACGGAAAATCGATCGAAATTCATAATCTGACATGTTGGAAAAAATGTTGGTAAATCTGCCAGGAAATTGTATCATGTGTACCTACCATTAGAGGCTGGGGATCAAGGGGACAGCCAGGCAATTTGCATTGTTTAAAATAAACTAAATATGACAGCCTCCATATCCCTCTCACTTCAGATTTGCTTTAACCACTTCATGTTTTTCATACAGTATATCTATGCCCCAGGAGACTTCATCATAGCTCCAGGAGCTTAGATATATGTATCTCGCTGAGATCGCCGCTGCATGTGCTCCTGCACATGTTCATGTAGGCACCAGTTAGTAAACAGATCAGTGAATGGGAACACAGATCCCATACACCAAAATAAGTGCCTGTGATCAATGACCACCAGCATCAATGAGATGCAGTCGTCATTGATAGCATGAAAGTAAAACACACACTAATTACTCCCTGTTAGCGTACTTACAGTACACACAGGAAGATAAAGTGGGGTACATCTAGTGGCCAATAGTAAATTTACACTTCTATACATGAGAATAATAAAAAAAAAATACATAGATAACATCATTAATTAACCCCTTACCTACCCTCCCATAGTTAACAATATATATATATATTTTTTATGAAAATTAAAAAAAAACCTGACTTTTAAAAAATATACATAAATAGTTACCTTAGGGATTCAACTTTTTTAATATGCATATCATGAGGGTATATTACTGTTGTTTTTGCAAATATGGGATTGTAATTAGTGGCGGACACAAAACAGAAAAATACACCTTTATTTCCAAATAAAATGTTTTTGCCATGCATAGGGCTTTATTCACTAAAGCGTGCGAACAGTTAGCACGCCTAAAAGCTTTGCACGTGCAAACTAGGCTGCTAAGTAATTTGCACGGGCAGAGTTGTTACCGATCACGCTCTATGTGGTTTGCACAAAACGTCGCACCAGTGCTCGCGAAACGCCACACCGTCTGCATGCAAAGTAAGCTTATCAGGCTATTTTGCACAAGGACAGTGCGACGTTTTGCAACGTTTTGCGTGCACCGCTAAACTTTTCTTTGCATATTAGCGTGTGCAAAGGAACTTTGCACGTTGTAAGGGCTTTTCACTGGCGTGCCAACACTTAGCACGCTTTAGTGAATCAAGCACATTGTACTAGGCACATACTTTTAAGGGAAACTGAAGCAAGTACAATTATTTAAAATAAACACATAATAAAGTGTTATATATATATATATATACATATATATATATATATATATATATATATATATATATGTACATACATACATACATCACTTCCTGGTTAGCGCCCATGTTTGTTGTTTGTAAACACTGCCTAAAACTGGTGATTACCGTATATACTCGCATACAAGCCGAATTTTTGACCCCCAAAAAGGGGGTCAAAAGTTGGGGGGTCGGCTTGTATGCGAGTCTTCCCTGGTGGTCTAGTGGTGGGTGGTCTGCGCCCCGCTCCCCCCCTCCCCGATCCCCCCGCGGCCGCCGCTGCTATTACCTGCTTAGGCAGCGGCCGCTTCCTAATCCACGTTCCTCTTCTGAAACTTTTCAGCGTGTATCACAGCAGCGCGCCCGGCGCTGCTGCTGTGACGATGCAGGGGGCAGGAAAGAGCGGTTCCCTTGGTAACGGCGATACAGATCGCCGCTATAGGGAGCCGCGCTCTTTCCTGCACTCTGCATCGTCACAGCAGCAGCGCCGGGCGCGCTGCTGTGATACACGCTGGAAGTTCAGAAGAGGAACGCGGATTAGGAAGCGGCCGCTGCCTAAGCAGGTAATAGCAGCGGCGGCCGCGGGGGGAGCGGGGAGCGGGGGGGGGGGAGCACTACCTACCTATGCTGGGCACTATACTGGCTAAACTGGGCACTAAACTAGCTAAACTTACTGGCTAAACTGGGCACTATACTAGCTAAACTGGGCACTATACTGGCTAAACTGGGCACTATACTAGCTAAACTGGGCACTATACTGGCTAAACTGGGCACTATACTGGCTAAACTGGGCACTATACTAGCCATACTGGGGCACTATACTAGCTAAACTGGGCACTATACTAGCTAAACTGGGCACTATACTGGCTAAACTGGGCACTATACTGGCTAAACTGGGCACTATACTAGCTAAACTGGGCACTATACTGGCTAAACTGGGCACTATACTGGCTAAACGGGGCACTTTACTAGCCATACTGGGGCACTATACTGGCTAAACTGGGCACTATACTGGCTAAACTGGGCACTATACTGGCTAAACTGGGCACTTTACTAGCCATACTGGGGCACTATACTAGCTAAACTGGGCACTATACTGGCTAAACTGGGCACTATACTGGCTAAACTGGGCACTATACTAGCTAAACTGGGCACTATACTGGCTAAACTGGGCACTATACTGGCTAAACTGGGCACTATACTGGCTAAACTGGGCACTATACTAGCTAAACTGGGCACTATACTGGCTAAACTGGGCACTATACTTTAAACTGGGCACTATACTGGCTAAACTGGGCACTATACTAGCTAAACTGGGCACTATACTGGCTAAACTGGGCACTATACTGGCTAAACTGGGCACTTTACTAGTCATACTGGGGCACTATACTAGCTAAACTGGGCACTATACTAGCTAAACTGAGGCACTACCTACCCATACTGGGCGCTATACTGGCTATACTGGGCACTATACTGGCTATACTGGGCACTTTACTAGCTATACTGGGCACTATACTAGCTATACTGGACACTACCTACCTATACTGGGCACTATACTAGCTATACTGGGACACACTGGGGGGCTGCACCAATCCAGAATTTCCTACCCCCGGCTTATATGGGGGTCAATCATTTTTCCCTGTTTTTTCAGGGAAAAGTTGGGGGGTCGGCTTATATGCGGGTCGGCTTATATGCGAGTATATACAGTAAATGCCAGGATCGCGGCGGGGAGTGGTGGAAACGCCAAATCGGGACCCAGGAGATCACAGTGACTCGATTGGTATGTTTTTATTGTATAAATCGGACAGTACAGATTCTCTTTAAATGTCGTAATAACTGGGAAAATAAGCAAATAAAATTTGTGGGTTTTATCCATAGTAGCACGTTTTATTTTAAAACTATAAAGGCCCAAAACTGAGAAATAATGTATTTTCCCATTTTTTTCCCTCATTATTCCCGTTGAAATGCTTTTAGAATAAAATAATTCTTAGCAAATGGACCACCTAAATAAAGCCTAATTGGTGGTGAAAAAAAAAGATATAGATAATCTTGTTGTGATAAATAGCCATAAAGTTATTGGCAAATGAATAGGAGGAGCGCTGAAAGGTAAAAATTGCTCTGGTCCATAAGCGGAAAAAACCCTCAGTGGTGAACTGGTTAAAATGCAACCATATAGTGAAGGGATAAATGTTGTCACTAATTAAAACTGCAATCCCCAAATTAAGGGCAGTTGAATAATTTTAAACATTTTCCACTGAAAATTGATTAAGGGCTGGTTCACATGGATGGTAATCGTGACATTTTTTAAACAATGGTGACGGCAATTGGTGTTATTTGTGTGAACGTTGTGGTTGATCCCATCTTCTCGTCTTAGTCACTAAATGTAGCAAACATGGTCGGCTGCATTTGCTTAGTTACATGTGGTAATCCCTAGAGGTGAGCTGGCATTTTACAGAGACGAGTGCTCTTTGGCTCTCCACATATTTTTGCATGTTCTCATAAGTGACAAATAGTCCTCTTGACAATCTGTTGAGGGCTACAGTGTGCACCCTTTGCTTGGCTGGGATCCTGAGCAGTTCATTCTGGTTTTAGTACAAAAATGTAAGAACTGTGGATGGGATTGCTACACTCCTCTGTGTCTGAAGCCAACAGCTGAGATAATTGTGTAAGCAGAGAGGCACAAATCTTTATTGCATAGATAGGAGCCACCACCACACCCCACTCTATTATAAAGGTGGCCATACGGCCAGATCAACTATTAGATGGATCCCTTTCTGAATGAATCTGATCAGAGAGGGATCTATTGCCTGACCACACACTGCACAGGGATTTCCAATAGATTCCAATAGATTTCAGCTTGAAATATATTAAAAATCATCCTACCGCTGCTGGGCCATCCCTCAAGTGTATAAGTGTGTCCCATCTACCTCCCCCCACTACCCGTGTCTGTGCTCAGTGTTAAGATCTCACCTCTCGACGGGCACGACTGCTGGCCTTCTCCAGGTTTTGTCTTCACAGCTAGCATCTGTACCATGTGACTCGACTCACAGAGTGATGTCACAACATGAGCCAGCATTATATGGAACAGCGGAGAGGTGAGATTTTGACACTGCACACAGGTACGGGGTGAACACTTGTACACTTGTAGGGACACAGGCAAGGAGTCCATTGGGTGTTGCGATATCAAACGTTGTTACCGCCACCACACACCCGATCGAGTCCTTGCGACTGACATTTTGCCAGCATACCCAATCGATCCTTTTGACCAATGTCGTCTAGCAATCGATTGGACTGCCATACTGCAGCACCGATTCTCTTCCAATTCAATAAAATTATTGAATCAGAAAGTCAATCAGGCTGCAATACCGAGTGATATATGGACACCTTAACCTAACTGTGATGACTACTGAAAACGTTTTTATTCTGTCTTGTGTTTGTCTGCTTATTGTATTTTGCTGTTTGCTGTATTGAACAGTGTGTGTTCCATAGTGCTGACCAGGACTGGTAGAGACTGGTCATTATCTCTGATGCATTGTCTTCTGAGTATCTCCTGCTGTGTAGTACAACACCTGAGAGACAGTTAAAGCCCATACACACGTCTGATTTTTTTCAACGACAGGTCGTTTAGAACTCCCTTCGTTCAGTCATCCGGACGTCAAATCAGGCGTGTGTACAGTCCGTCGTTCGGCTGATAAGACTGATCTTGAGCTATCCACCAGGCGGATCGCTCAAGACCAGTCTTATCAGCCGAACGACGGACTGTACACACGCCTGATTTGACGTCCGGACGACTGAATAACGGGACGTCCAAACGACCCGTCGTCTAAAAAAATCAGACTTGTGTTTTTAGTCTGCAGAGGTTTATCTATCAGGCTAGATTAATAGGGTAAATAGAGAGAACAGTCAGTTGAGCTTTGGAGGAGAAGATGTGTACATTTGAACCTGTGTCTCCCTTGCTGTGGATGGACTTTACAACTGGAGACAAATGTGGATTTGTATTCCTTGTTGCTGTTGTAGCTGTGGATTATCTGCCTATGGCTATGCTACCTGGACTGTTGAGATGTTCTGGAAGAATTGGAATAAAACTGTTTAATTAATCCCCCGCGGTTGCCTGTCTAACCAGTGTCACACGACTATATTGCCACACTAACCAAAAGCCAAGACCTCTGCAGGAATGTCAGCATGTGCTTAGCTGGTGGTGTGGGCAATTGCTGGCAATCACACACACCTCTTCTCTCTAATCTTAATATGCACTCAAAAACTACAAAATCACAAGGGCACAGCTTACATACAGCACATGGATATTGGACGTGATGCTTCCTTTGACCAAACTCATGAGCACGCATCCTGAATCTCCGCCCTTTAGCTCTGCTCAATATACTTTTTAGCAGGCTCATGAACTATTGTAGTGTTTCTGTTTATTTATTTTTTTTGGAATGTATTTGAGGATTGTATGCTCCTCATAGTAGAGAAGAGGTGAGTGTAATTGCACACTTATACCACTAAACCATATTGACCTTGCAATTTGAAAATTTTATTCTTGTCCTAGCCGGGCCCAGACATGCTAAAAACTGAAGTCGCTTTCTAGGAGAATTCCTCTCTCTGCATCCCTTATAGAGCAATGAAGAATGAAATTATAGTTTTAATCATAAAAACATTGTATTGTTGCTGAAAATCCAGTGGTACTGGGCCATTTGTAGCCAACAGCCAGGGTCCTTCCCACAATCTGCAGTACACCCTCTCCCCATGTGACACATTGTCCACAGCTACAGAGAGCCGCTGCAATCCCACGTGCATGAGAGATGGCTCGCTAGAGGAGTGCAGAAACATTAACAGCAGCAGAAAAAGGGGAGCACATGTAGCTACATAAACAGCACATGTGGCTATCTAAAGGGGGGCACATCTGGCTATATAAACGGGGCACCTCTAGCTATCTAAATGGGGGAAGTGGGGCACCTCTGTATATTTATGGGGGTAAGGGGGCACATGTGGCTATCTAAACAGCATTTGTACATCTGTCTCCACCCATAACCACGCCCACATTCTGATGCGTGTCCAAGCCCTTTTTTGTCCAGGGGGAGGAAGCTCAAAAATGTTGTCCACAGATGCTGAAAACCCTAGCTACGCCTCTGATGACCACACACTGGATTCACTTGTGACAGTCATTATTACAAGCTAGGACTTCTATACATTAGGTTGGCTGCTATTTCAGAAAATTTGGGCCCCTAGTTATACTTGATTTCAACTACTTTCCAACTATAAACTTAAGGCAAGATGGTATCTCACACCTTCAATTCTGGCTAAATTTATTAATTTAAAGAAGGGAGTGAGAATTGCTGGACATTTCTTATAGAGTCTGGATCATATATGCATTTATGGTGGTCTTGTCGGTTATACAGAGTTTTTGGATCAAGATAGGAAAATGTATTAAATTGACATCCCCCTTTGATGCCAGTCATGCTTTGTTAAGTATTAGGACCTCAGATAGCATCAGATACACAGATATATTGGTGAAATTTACTTTCTTAAAACAGAAGGAAACTTGCAATAATTCAGCTATAAATGAACATTTGTAGCTAATCACAATGCACCACTACTGAATATGCAAATGATCTCTTTTCGCCCCTGTAAGCCAGGCAAGCATTCAGAACCGCTGGTGTATAGCAAGCCTATAGCTTTAAATATTACACAGCCACATCAACCCCACATGTAGACAGCCTGTTTTGGACATTTGGTCCTCATCATCAGTACATAGCAGGGATTGATAAGGCTGTATGAGATAGGGCTTGGATCAGTACAACAGAGTAACCAAGCAGCTAGGGGTGATCCAAACCACTAGAAATGTATAGGGGGATAAAAGAGACCGAAAAGCCCTCCTACCAATGATGTCTGACTTTTGATAGGTGGTGATGGTAGTGTGGAGGATGCTGGCGCTAATAAACAAATGGAAGAATGGAGAGTTGCATGGGAAAGAATAACGTAAGAGGAGCCAGTCAAGTATGTATTGGACTTAAGGCCTGAATATGCTTATAAATAAGAGGTGAATTGAATAGTAAGTAAACACTTGTTTGCAGGTGGAGTATCTACTTGGATAGGTTTGGTGGGATGTGTTAGTTACACTGGTGATTTGATTATAAAATATATACTGTGTATATATATATATATATATATATATATATATATATATATATATATATATGTAGCACTCACCCCCTAAGGAGTGGCTGAAGATAGATTTGGGTTCCCTACCGTACCAGCTGCAACTCAGTTTAGAAACTGGACCCGTCAATATACATAGTAAAACCACTAACAGTGCGGCTTTAATAATAGCATATGAAGCCTTGTTAGAGCGGAATTTAGATAAACAGCAAACACATAAACATCAAACATGCAATAATAAACTGAGTGTGGGATAAGTCTGTCTATCACTTTAAGTCCCTGTCTATCCACTGGCCAGTGGCTATATAAGTTCTATGATGGCCGGCGTTGGGGCCATTTGAGAGCGCTCCGTCCCTTTAAAGAGGGCACTTGTATTCCACAGGGAATGAAGGCAAACTATATAAAACGTATTCCGAAAGAGAGGATAAAAAAAGGGGTTTCTCAATCCTGAGTCAGCAATAAATCCAGGAAAAGAAAAAGGGATCTCTGTTATGGCTCCTATAGAAACTGTAATCAATTCTCTGCTTTCAGTCAGAAATAAACATGGCCGTTAGGCCTCTCACCAAACCACTGCTGTCCACAGTTTTAGATGAACCTTGGTCAGAATGCAGGCAGATGGTCCACAAGTCCCTCTGTCCAGATGGATGTTCTCCTTCCCTCTCAGATGATGGAGGTATTCTTACCCACCCGCAGCAATGTTTTTGTCCTGTGCCAACAGTCTGGCTGGAGGGGTTCAGTTCTGTGTCCTTTCCACACCACCTTCTTCCCTCTCCACACCCTGTTCCCCATTCTCACTCCTCCCCCAGGAACCAAAAATCAGCTCTAAAAGTTCCACTTTGTTTAGGGGCAGGCAATGCATTTTGGAAAAAGATGAAACAGCACCACATAGGGGCTACACACTCCCCCAACTAAAAGTCTTTGGTCCCCAAAGATAGGTTGGTAAGTTACAAACTAACCAAACTTTTGAACTGAACCGTTACATGGGGCCAGATAACAATTTGTAATATATTCATTAGACAGAGGTACTTTCCACCATGGTATGTCAGGAGCAGAGTGAAGTGAGTCACAAACTGATACAGCAGCTTGGGGTATTTGAGCCTCTAGGTTCCTGCGAACAGTGGTGATAGCTTGTTCAGAGCTCTTTCCCATGAAGTCATATGTCTGCCTTTTGGGGGGTTGAACTGCACGCTTTCCTCTTTGTTCCAGAGGTAAAGGTGGTTCAATTTCAGCCAATTGTTCTGCAACTTCAGAAGATGGGGGTGAAGGTACTGCTACCGAGTTATCAGGTTCCAGTTCTTGCTCAGACCCAGGTAGACTTTCTTCAGGTTCTTGATCACAACTTTGTGGCATGAACTCTGGAGCGTCAGCACTCAATGGGCTAGAATGAGGTTCAGCTACAGTTAAAGGGTTTGTATCTGCATCTGTTGGCCACAACCACTGCGCTCCTAAGTAATATTCCCAATCATTGTCCTCATCTTCATCATCATCTTCCTCTATCAAAGGGGGTGGCGAAGATCGAGTTACTGGAGCTCTTCTAGGAAGAATTCGTTCTACTAGTTGTGACACTCGTACGGCTTCACTGAGTGGTAGAAGGTGGTTGCGGTGCCAGGTCTTCAGTGGACCAGTCTTTCCCTCAGGACGAATTTGGTACACAGGAAGGCCAGGTAGTTGAGCACACACAATATAGGGCTGTGAGCTCCACCTATCACTAAGCTTATGTTGTCCACGAAGACCAAGATTTCTCAGAAGGACTCGATCACCTGGTTGCAGATGGTGGATTCTCACTCTTAGATCATAGCGTCTTTTATTCTGCTGTTCCCTACTACTGGATGCAATTTGGGCCTTCTCATAAGCAGTCTTGAGGTTTCGCCTAAGTCGATCAACATATCCCTTGTGGGAAGTAATAGAGGTATCATCAGGTGAGATGCCAAAGGCTAAGTCCACAGGCAATCTGGCTTCCCTGCCAAACATCAATAAGTAAGGGGAGTGCCCAGTAGAATCATGCTTTGTACTATTGTATGCATGAACCACCACAGATATATGACGACTCCAGTGCTGTTTCTTTTCTGAAGGTAATGTCCCTAGCATATCTAGGAGTGTCCGATTAAATCTTTCTGGCTGAGGGTCCCCTTGAGGGTGGTATGTTGTAGTTCTTGATTTCTTTACACCCAACATACTCAGTAACTCTTTGATGAGTTTGCTTTCAAAGTCTCTGCCCTGGTCTGAATGTAACTTTTGAGGCAGGCCATAGTGAACAAAGAATTTCTCTAAGAGTAATGGTAAAAATCCCGCTGCACCAGATGGTAGGGTGAAGTGAAAAAAATCTTTATTCTGTTACTCCATGTCAATGTTACAAATAAAAGCTCACGCGTATCGGAGCAGTAGATGGCTCCTTAATCATAGCTTACAAACACATATATTGCACTGGTTATATAACAATGAAGGCCCCACCCATACAGGTGTCCATCTTGGCCTTAAAGTTACAGACATCACAAATTTAAAATGGAGTGAACCAATACATTGTAGTGAAAATACATATAAAAACACATGCAAAACCACATCATATTGTCGCAGCTCCTCTATTATAAAGCATTTATTAATTTATTTTTTATTTTATTTTTTTTATATAAAAACTAATTGCTATATCCCTATTTTAAGAGAGGAAAGACTTGGGAAGGGGGAGGAGGAAAGGGGGGGGGGGGGGGAGAAAGGGAAGCGGAAAAATAGCAAAAGTGGGAAGGGAAAGCAAGCTCAAATACAAGAAACGGAAATGGAAGCCAACAGGCTCAGGGTGTTGACATTCAATGCAAGGGGAGGAAGACAGGGAGTTGACCCCTATTGGAGATTATTTATCATAAAACGTATTGAGGTCCATTCTGGAATTGAGTCCCAAGGGGGAACGTGTTCCCAATTTCCAAATCCAGAATGCCTCTCGTTTCAGAAGCCTATTATAAAGATTCCCTCCCCTTGCAAAATGTGCCACCCTTTCTATACCTTGAAATTGAAACCCAGACATATCACCCGAGTGAACCAAATAAAAATGTTTGGAAACACTAGAAGCACTGGTGATATATGCTGCATTCCTCAGACATCTTCCCGCACCATTATAGTGCTCTGAAATTCTTTGGCGAAGGGGGCGGGTGGTACAACCCACATATTGTTTCTCACACCTCATACACGTAACCAAGTAAACAACATTGCAGGTTTGACAATTGATATATTGTCTCATGTCATAATTGTTATGTCTGGAAAGTGAAACCACTTGACGTGTTTGATTATGAACCCTGCAATACCTGCAGGTATTATAACCACATTTATATGACCCTTTGTGTGCCAACCATGTGGGCTGAGGCCTGTCTACACTCTGAAATAAACTAGGAGATAGACTCGTGCCCAAAGTAGGCGCACGGCGTGAGGAAAAACCGCAGCCATCTGATAGAACAGCATGGAGTTTAGGATCAGAATGTAGGACAGGTAAGTATTTTTTAATGATATTTGTAACCTGGTTATATTCTAAACTGTATGAAGTGACAAAATTTACACCTCTATTCAGTTGTCTGTGCTTACGATTCGATCCCATAGCAAGTAAGTCGGCTCTTGTTTTCTGCAATACCCGATTCCTTACTTTCTTAATATGGTTTTCCCGATACCCCCTATCAAGAAGTCTAGATTGTACTAGATCTAACTCTTGCTGTATTTTGGTGGGATCAGAACAATTTCTAGCTGCTTTAATAATTTCCCCATATGGAATGGATTTAAGTGTATGTTTGGGATGGCAGCTCGTTGCAAAAAGCAATGAGTTGCCTGCACATTCTTTTCTAAAAATTCTGGTTTGTATCCTCTGGGATGTGACCTGACCATTCAGCATAAGATCCAAGTAATTGATTTCAGTGGCACTGTGGGACATCGTAAAGGATAAGTTGAGGTCATTGTCATTGCAATATGTCAAAAATCCAGATAACTCCAATTCAGGACCCTTCCACACAAGCAGCAGATCGTCTATATATCTGGCGTACCAAAATAATGAGTCAGAAAAGGGGTTTGACTCTCCAAAGATGCGGAGCTCCTCCCACCATCCCATGTACAAATTAGCCAGGGATGGGGAGGATTTGGCTCCCATAGAAGCTCCGCATCTTTGGAGATAGTACACCCCATTAAACATAAAATAGTTACGACTAAGAAGATAATCAACTGCTAGGAGGAGAAAGTCACTGACAGTGGAAGTAAATGACCCATATTTTCTAATATGAAAGTCTAAAGCCTTAAGGGCTAATTTATGAGGGATAGAAGAATATAGAGAGGCCACATCCATTGTAACCCACCTAAAGGATGCCTCCCAATGTAGGGATTCCAAACTCAGAAATAAATGTGTAGTATCACGCAAAAAGCCTGGGAGGCGATGCACCAATGGTTGGAGGCACCCGTCCACCCACTGTCCAAGACGAAGGGAACCAATGCCTGCCACTATAGGGCGGCCCCTGGGAGGAACGTCTGGTTTATGAATCTTAGGTAGATGATGAAAGATGGGTACGACAGGCGCCTCCACCAGCAGGTAATCTCTCTCTCTTTCACTAAATATTCCCAGTGAGACCCCTAAATTTAAAAGTTGTTGAAGTTCAGTCTTAAACTGACAGGTAGAGTCGCCAGGCAAAACCTCATATGTGGTGGCATCACTTAACTGGCGTAACGCCTCCTCTTTATAAGCCACCGAGTCTAGGACCACCACAGCCCCTCCTTTATCTGTGTTACGAATAACTATCGTTTTATTATTCTGGAGGGACAGTAGTGCCTCCTGCTCTTGTAGTGTCAGATCTGAAACTGCTCTATTGGCTTTCTTCACCCTCATTAGTTCTTTTTCCACTAAATCTTGGAAAGTATCCACAATTGGTGTCCTAGCTTGGATGGGATAAAAAGAAGGGTTAGAGGTGGTGACGGGGCCCGGGTCCGCCGCAGAGACCGGGCCATCACTCATGCTGGACAAATGTTCCAACACGAGGATGGTAGAGACCTCCTGGATTGGAGGAATCTGCCCGGTCTCTGCGGCAGAAAAAAGCAGGGGCCCCGTCGCCACCCCGGAACCACGCTCCACAGTGTCCAAATCCTCAGTTCCCAAGACGTGTTTCCTCACCATCAAATTCCTAACAAATTTGTTTACATCCAGCATAGTGCTGAAGATGTCAAAATGGTATGATGGTGCATAGGACAAACCTTTGGAAAGTAAGGAAATTTGGGCCTGGGAGAGTTCGGTGCTAAACAGATTAATGACATTAGAAATGACTGAAGTATTGTTTATTTTCCGTTTCTTGTGGCCTGCCCTCCTGGTCCTCCTCCTCCCCTCCCTCTGTTCCTGCGCTTGCCCCTCCCCGGTCGTTGGTAGTAAGTCAGCTGTTCTAGAGGGCCCTCCTGAATAGTACGTCCGCGCTGCCCCCTCCCCCCCCTGCTCTTTGGGGGTACCAGAAAAGACGGACTGGGCCATTTCTTCCCTGATGTCTGAAAAGTCAGAGACAGAGACAGCGCTATCAGAGCTGAAACTCACCCTCTTAGTATGTCTCGTTTCTCGAAGAATAGGTCTCGGTGATCTGTGCACAGTCTCCCACCTACCCCACTCATACACTACATTATTGTTATAATCCCCTGAATCTCTAAGGAATTTGACGCGTTTGGTATTCATGATGATATTCTCAAGTTTCGAAATATTCGCCTTCATCTTGTTAGTTAAATCATCAAAATGTTCAAAAGAGGAGAACTGATTAAGTTCTCCTCTGGTTACTGATATTTGAACCTTGATGTCTGCTAATTTCTTTTCTTCATATGATATAATCAGTTTCATAAGACGAATGGAACAATCGGTCAATACCTGATTCCATTCGATTACGAACTGATTTGAATAGATGGTTGTAGGGATTTTTTTGATACGCAAGCCTCTAGGGATCATGCCTTCGGCTACATAGTGTTTTAGAGTGGTGATATCCCACCATAGGCGTATTTCCTTATCTAAACCTGAAAAAGAAGATTGTAAATTCGTAACAGGATCAATATTGTGCATTCCTGGTTGTTTAGAAAACACTTACATATATTTGTCTATCTTGTCAGGATACATCAAAAGTTCACCTAAAATGTCTAATGCAAAGTCAGACTCTGGTTCTGCTGACTCCAAATTAGTAAAATCATCATTATTAGTGGCAGGGACAGAGTCTGTGAGACACTTATCAGTTGCAACCTTCTGCTGAGGCAATTGGGAAATGTCATTAGATATCATGTGAGCAGGTATGTTAGATGAGCCTGAAATTTGGGGCTGATCTTGCAAGGAGGAGTTCAAGGTGCCACTGGCACTTTTATTATGCTCATCATTGGCTGCAGCGAAGCCCTTAATAAGTTCCCGAACATGGGAGGCTTTTGGAATGGCCCCCATTTTTGCCCAGTCTTTTGGATTGCCCTGAAAGCATTCATTAGATTGAGAGTCACTACTCACATTGCCATGGGTTTGATCAGATTCCTTGGTCAAACGTTGCTTCAAGTCCATTGATGCAGCGAGTAATGCAGCTCCTTGTGTGTTCATTTGTTGGTGGGGGACATCTGCCCGCTCCCACTGTTGTGGCCTCCGTATGTCTTCCCCTGACGAGGATGAAGGCAGTGTGGAGAGAGAAGGAGAAGACGCCGATTGCGTCTGTGCCTGGTGGCTGGGAGAGGTGACGTCACTTCCACCCTGACGTGAGCACAGCGGATCCACTGATAGAGAATTTCTCTATCAGGACTTTGGCTACGGTAGATGCTTTCTGGTCTTTGGTAGGGAAGGCTTGGGCATAGCGGGTGAAATGGTCGGTCATCAGTAGAACATTTCCCTGTCCGCTAGAGTCCGGTTCCAAACACAGAAAGTCCATGCACACCAGTTCCATAGGACTTTGACTCTGTAAATGGCCCATTGGGGCAGTTCTGGAAGATAGGGTCTTCCTCTGTATGCATCTCAGGCAGGAATGACACTAGCTTTTAACCTCAGCTTTCATGCAGGGCCAATAGAAACGGTCTCTGACTAGATGAAAAGTCCTTTCTGCTCCAAGATGGCCAAGTTCATCATGTAGGGCTCCCAACACTGTAGTTCTGTGTTTCTTTGGAAGGAGCAACTGCCACTTTTCCTGTATGTCATCTACAGGTGCTTGTCTATAAATCAGTCCATTTCTAAGCTGAAGTCTGTTATATTCCTTGTAGACTAATTTTGCCTCCTCTGGAACTTCAGTTTGTAAGAGTTTTAATTGCTGGCTTTCTAAAGCTTTCAATGTCAGTCGGCAAAGAGGGTCTTCTAATTGATCTCTCCTTAAATCTTGTCTGCTGAGGATGGGCAGACCTCCCTTCTTTACTTGAGTCAGATTGCAGTAGAAATCAGGGACTCCTGCAGCACTTACTCCAACAGCTCCTGCCCCTGCAGCTCCTCTGACCCTATGTTCAACCCCTTGACACAGGGCTTGGATCCCTTCTGGGGTCAATCGTATCCACTCTTCTTCAGAGACCTCTGTATTGTAGGGTCTCCTAGACAGGGCCGCCATCAGAAATTTTGGGGCCCCTCACACAACATCAAGCCTGGGCCCCCCTACAGACTGCTGTGCACGCCCAGTACAGTGCCCCAGTATAGCCAGTACAGTGCCCCAGTATAGCCAGTACAGTGCCCCAGTATAGCCAGTACAGTGCCCCAGTACAGCCAGTACAGTGCCCCAGTATAGCCAGTATAGTGTCCCAGTATAGTGTCCCAGTATAGTCAGTATAGTGTCCCAGTATAGCTAGTATAGTGCCCAGTATAGCTAGTATAGTGCCCAGTATAGCTAGTATAGTGCCCCAGTATAGTGCCCCAGTATAGCCAGTATAGTGCCCCAGTATAGCCAGTATAGAGCCCCAGTATAGTGCCCCAGTATAGCCAGTATAGTGCCCAGTATAGTTAGTATAGTGCCCCAGTATAGCCAGTATAGTGCCCCAGTATAGCTAGTACAGTGCCCCAGTATAGCCAGTACAGTGCCCCAGTATAGCCAGTACAGTGCCCCAGTATAGCCAGTATAGTGCCCCAGTATAGCCAGTATAGTGTCCCAGTATAGTGTCCCAGTATAGCCAGTATAGTGTCTCAGTATAGCCAGTATAGTGTCCCAGTATAGCTAGTATAGTGCCCAGTATAGCTAGTATAGTGCCCAGTATAGCTAGTATAGTGCCCAGTATAGCTAGTATAGTGCCCCAGTATAGTGCCCCAGTATAGCCAGTATAGTGCCCCAGTATAGCCAGTATAGAGCCCCAGTATAGCCAGTATAGTGCCCCAGTATAGTTAGTATAGTGCCCCAGTATAGCTAGTATAGTGCCCCAGTATAGCTAGTATAATGCCCCAGTATAGCCAGTATAGTGCCCCAGTATAGCTAGTATAGTGCCCCAGTATAGCCAGTATAGTGCCCCAGTATAGCTAGTATAGTTGCCCCCAGTATTGTGCCCCAGTATAGCCAGTATAGTGCCCTAGTATAGTGCCCCAGTATAGTTAGTATAGTGCCCCAGTATAGCTAGTATAGTGCCCCAGTATAGCTAGTATAGTGCCCCAGTATAGCCAGTATAGTGCCCCAGTATAGCTAGTATAGTTGCCCCCACTATTGTGCCCCAGTATAGCTAGTATAGTGCCCCAGTATAGCTAGTACAGTGCCCCAGTATAGCCAGTACAGTGCCCCAGTATAGCCAGTACAGTGCCCCAGTATAGCCAGTATAGTGCCCCAGTATAGCTAGTATAGTGCCCCAGTATAGCTAGTATAGTTGCTCCCACTATTGTGCCCCAGTATAGCTAGTATAGTGCCCCAGTACAGCTAGTACAGTGCCCCAGTATAGCCAGTACAGTGCCCCAGTATAGCCAGTATAGTGCCCCAGTATAGCCAGTATAGTGCCCCAGTATAGCCAGTATAGTGCCCCAGTATAGTTCCCCAGTATGGGTAGGTGGTGCCCCCCGCTCGTCCCCGCCGCTGTTACCTTCACAGAGGCCGCTCTCCCCTCTCCGGCGCCTGTACTTTCCAGCAGCATCTCTCGGCTGCTGTGTGTGATGATGCGGCAGGAAGCAGAGCAGCGACTTCCTGTAATGGTGATGTGTATCGCTGTTACTATGGGAACTGAGCCATGCTTCCTGTCGCATCATCACACACACAGCAGCCGAGAGATGCTGCTGGAAAGTACAGGCGCCGGAGAGGGGTGAGCGGCCGCTGCTATTAACAGCAACGGCCGCTGGGGGAGGGGGGGCCGGAAGAGACATCAGGTTAATGCCTGGCGGGGGGGCCCGAGGCTGCGGGCCCTGGGCCCGGCCCGGGCCCGTGACGGAAGTCACGGTTGTACCGCCCTGATGGCGGGCCTGCTCCTAGACAGTGCATCAGCATCTCTGTTCCCAACCCCTGGACGATACTTCAGGCTGAACCGAAATCCAGCCAAGGCTGCCAACCACCGGTGACCTGTTGCATCTAGCTTGGCGGTTGTGAGAAGGTAGGTGAGTGGGTTGTTGTCTGTCTTGACTTTGAATTCAGCACCATACAAATAGTTCTTCAATTTGTCAACTACTGCCCACTTCAACGCTAGGAACTCAAGTTTGTGGGTAGGGTAGTTTTTCTCTGATCGGGAGAGGCTTCGGCTCACATAAGCCACTGGTCTCAATTGTCCATCATGTTCTTGGTACAACACTCCACCGATCCCCTCTCGGCTAGCGTCAACATGTAGTAGCTGGATCAGCATAGGCTAAGACCGGTGCATGTGTCAAACCCCACTTTAACTTCTCAAAGGCTTGCTCACATTCATACGTCCATTCTTCTTCAATAGCCTCTTTTGACTTCTGAGGTCCTTTGACTGATTGGCTATGATTAGGTGGATTAGAGTCATCTTCTTCACCATAATTTTTCAAGAGCTCATTGAGAGGTCGGGCAATCTTAGCAATTCCTTCTACAAATCTTCTATAGTATGAACAGAATCCCAGGAAGGATCTTAGCTCTGATACAGTTTTCGGTCTTGGCCAGGTTGTCACTGCTTCAAGTTTCCTGGGGTCAGTGGCCACCCCTTCAGCAGAAACTACATGCCCCAGGTAAGTAACAGAAGGCATGCAGAACTGGCACTTTTCCAAGGATAACTTCAGCCCCTCTTCCTGAAGCCGGTCTAGCACTTTTTCTAAACGTTCTTCATGCTCTTCTAGAGTTCTTCCAAAAACAATGATATCATCCAAATACACCAAAACTTCCACCAGGTGCATGTCACCCACTGTTCTTTCCATCAGACGCTGAAATGTAGCTGGGGCTCCAGATGAAAGCAGTTTTTTCTTTGTCTTCAGGATACATGGGGATCTGATGGTAACCACTTCGAAGGTCCAAGACACTGAACCACTTGGCCCCTGAAAGGCAGTGCAATGCATCTTCTATGCGTGGTGTGGTATACTGGTCGGGAATGGTTCTTCGGTTTAGAGTGCGGTAGTCGATACAGTCTGATTGACCCATTTTTCTTTCGCACCACCACAATGGGGGAGGCATAAGGACTCCTTGATTCTCTAATTATTCCTGTTCTTTTCAGTTCTGAAATCTGCTGTCTCAAGTCTTCTAAGTCACCAAAAGGGATCCGACGTGATCTTTCACGGAAGGGCTTGTCATCTTGCAGACAAATCCGATGTTGGGTACTCTTGGCACAACCCACATCAAACTCATTTTTGGAAAATAGCTCCTGTTTTCTCAGTAACAGGTCCTGAAGACTCTTCTTCCATTCAGTGGGTGCAGGAGAATTTTCTGGATAGAAGTATTCTGTGGAAAGTCTATCTGCTGCTCCCCCCACTAAAACAGATGGTGAAACGGGTGGCTGAATTCACTTGTCCAAGCAGCATTTGGGAATTAAGTTTCACTGGGGAATCAGTAGTGTTACGAAGGCTTACAGGAACTCTTCCTTTAGTTCGCTGCAAATCTTTAGTTGGGACTACTTCAGGCACTAGCTGTAATCCAGTTTCTTCAGCCTTTTTTCGATCTGCTTCTAACATAATATAGGGCCCTGGCTGTTTCCAACTCAGCCGTACTTTAGCTCTGAGACAGGCTACTTCACCAGGTTGTAGAACTCTCTCTTCCTTACCAAGCAGCCATAACTTCCCCACTCCCTCAGCTGGAGCTGCCTGTTCCTGGATCAGACCTTGGTATATGGGACGCAGCAATGGGTGTAATTCTCCCTCAGCTGGAGGAGCCTCGCGGGACAGTAATGGTTCTAGCATTCTTCTCACTAGATGTGTGTTTGTTCCCACTATCATGGAGCTCCTATCAGACCCTGGGGGTCGAGAACACACAATAGCAAGGGCATCAAATGTTCCAGACTGTCCGAAGATCAATGGATCAGCTGATATCTTGATCTGGAGGTAACCATCATAGGGAAACTTCTTAGCACTAAGACCTCAGATTTCAAGATCTTCCAGCTTCTGCAAAGGCAAGTGTTTTAAATGCTTATCATAAAAGTCTTTGTACAAAAGGGTCACTTGTGCACCTGAGTCAAGGAGTGCTTTGGTGTAAATTCCTTCAACCTGAACAGGTACCACTGGTGATGGTCCTATTAGCTCAGCTGAGAATCTCCTGGAAACACTTGGGGCAGTGGGTCCTGCAGGTTTAGCATGTATCCTTCTCTTTCTTCTGATCCATTTGTAGCAAGGTATCTCACAAGGTATTTTGGATTGTAGTGTATTCCTTTCCTGTTGAATGGAATCAGACACAGAGTCAGGGGGTTTAAAATATCTCTTTACTTCATTCCTAACTTTAGGGTTGGAGCGGACAGAGGAAGGTGGGCACCCGGGTGGCTCCTTTACCGAGGCCCTCTGTAGTTTCCCGGTGGCTTTCCAGGGCATCCTTGGTTGTTGTTGTGCTTTAACCCAACCTCTTCTTTGATCCCAAAGGGACTGAGCAAGTGCTTTTATAATGTCCTAGCCCTCCACAGTTGTAACAGATTCCTGGACTAGCTGGCTTCTTTAAACCAAGGGAAGACACATCCCTTGTTTGATCTAATACATCCTCTTTCATCTGATCTTGATGTTTGACGGTCAACTGGGTCAGCATGTGCATCATTTGGGACATTTGAGATTTAAGAGTGTCTATTTCTGAATGGACATCATCAGCACCCACTACTGCAACTTCAGCTGATCTTCGTGCATTGCCTTGTTCTCTGTCTTTAGCTTCTAACATAGCTTCTTCCTCTCTCACTGTCCTTATCAGGATAATGTAGTTCCTCATAATCTTTACTTGTCCTAAGTTGGAGCATGATGGGGTCTAAAGGCTGCGCCCCTCTCAAGACCTGTTGAACTCTAATCTTGTCCACCGTGCTTGGGACTAAGCCTCTCTTGAGTAGTATTTGGTGCAGGATCTTATCCAGCCGTCCCATATATGAAGACAATTTTTCTCCTTTCTTCTGATAAGTGTGTTCAAATTGATACAGAAGGTCTGAGATCTTTTCTGTTCTCCCAAATACATCTTGTAGAATACTGAGATAGTCATAGGCTGTGCATTCAGGCTGACTGAGTTTTAGATTTCTCACTGCATCAGAAGCAGCTCCTTTGTTTCTTTTGTGCCTTAGGGACATCCCACTCATCCAGCCCCTGCATAGCCTGGTCCATCCACCCCTCAAAGTCTTCTTCTCCGGATGGGACAGGTGTTTTCTCTAAAAAAAAAAAATGCAGCTTTCTATAGCCATATCCTCTTGGGGCATCAGAAACCTTCAGGCAGTGCTCCATGACTTTCTCAAATTTTTCAAAGACGTTTGCTTGTGAGTCTGTGCTAGGTGCAGACATGCTAGGGGCTAAAACATTTGGTGGGCGTGCCTGTGTTGTATCAACTTTGCTTGCTTGTGAACCTGGGTGGCATTTAGGGGTTATGATATCAGCAGTATTTTCTGAGCCTGAAAGCAAATGGGTACTTCATCTCGCCACTCTAACAGTGCATATGTCCGAGGCCCTTCAGAGTCCTCTGTACAGTCCAGAACATAAACTCTGCTTTCAGGCAAAAGTGCTGTGACCATGTGGCGAATGCGGGCTGCAGACCAGTCATTTCTTGGAAGGCTAAGTATAATGCACAGTTTTGGCCTAGCTTTCTGATGGTCACACCACTTGGTAGCAGCTTCTGGGTCCATTCTGCCTTCGCTCATTTTCTCTGGCAGAGGGGTAGGAAATCCTGGACGAGCCCCCACGTGTAGCACTCACCCCCTAAGGAGCGGCTGAAGATAGATTTGGGTTCCCTACCGTACCAGCTGCAACTCACTTCAGAAACTGGACCCGACAATATACATAGTAAAACCACTAACAGTGCGGCTTTAATAATAGAATATGAAGCCTTGTTAGAGCAGAATTTAGATAAACAGCAAACACATAAACATCAAACATGCAATAATAAACTGAGTGTGGGATAAGTCTGTCTATCACTTTAAGTCCCTGTCTATCCACTGGCCAGTGGCTATATAAGTTCTATGATGGCCGGCGTTGGGGCCATTTGAGAGCGCTCCGTCCCTTTAACCACTTCCCGACCGCTGTATGTACAATTGGCGGCCGGGAAGTGCACCCCGCAAGGACCGCCGTATTGACAATTGGCGGCGGTCCTTGTAGGGGCATGGGCGGAGCGATCGCGTCATCAGTGACGCGATCCTCCGCCCGGGATCGTTACTTGGGCATTTTGTCTCCGCTCGCCGGCCACTTAGCAGAGCCGGCGAGCGGAGGAATCCGCATAGCTGCCCAATCAGGATGTATAAGGCACTTTGTTAGGTAAACAAAGTGCCTTATACGTGCTTCCTCCTCGCCTCGTGGTCTCATTGTTGCAGAGACCGCTAGCGAGGAGGAAGCACTTCGTAAGTAACTCAGCACACTGTTGTTTTTGCCCCCAGCCTACCTGATCACCCACCCCAGGCCTCATACCCCCCCTGATCACCCCAGCAGACCCCTGCCTAGCACCCTTGCACCCCTGCAAAACCCCCACCCCCCCCCCCCACCTGCCACTAACTAGCGACGCTGCCCCTTAGTTTAGGTCCCTAACTGCATCCTAGTCACCCCTGATCCTCCCCCCCTACCTTTAGATCACCCCCAGACCCCATCCCAGACTACCCCCCTGTATACTGTATACATCTGTATACAGCTACCTTACCCCCTGATCCCCCTCTGATCCCCCTCTGATCACCTGTCTATCACCTGTCCATCACCCCTCAGCACCCCCACCCATCAGAGCAGACCCTAACTGCCCCGCGGGGGTAACCGATCACCTGCCCAGGCCCTCGATTGCCCTCATACCCCCCTCCTGATTACATCCTCTGCTCTTTGTTTACATCTGTCCTCCCCAGCGATCACTAACTGATCTGCGATCAGTAACCCCCTGTGTCTGCCTCTCATCAGATCAGGACTCAGTCTGCCCCGTGCGGGCTCCTGATCAACCCCCCACCCCCTCAAATCGCCCTCAGACCCCCCCCCCCTAATCACCGTCCAAGTGCATTGTATTTGACTGTGCTGCGCTTGTATTCGATTGTGCTGCGCTTGTATTCGATTGTGCTGCGATTGTATTTGATTGTCCCGTGATCTGCTTCGATTGTCCCGTGATTGTTTGATTGCCTCTGAGACCCCACTTCCCACCAACCCCCACCCCACCACCACCCCCACCCCCCATCACCTTCCGAGTGCATCAGATTTGATTGTGCTGCGCTTGTATTCGATTGTGCTGCGATTGTATTTGATTGTCCCGTGATTGGCTTCGATTGTCCCGTGATTGTTTGATTGCCTCTGAGACCCCACTTCCCACCAACCCCCACCCCACCACCACCCCCCATCACCTTCCGAGTGCATCAGATTTGATTGTGCTGCGCTTGTATTCGATTGTGCTGCGATTGTATTTGATTGTCCCGTGATCGGCTTCGATTGTCCCGTGATTGTTTGATTGCCTCTGAGACCCCACTTCCCGCCACACCCCTCCCCCCCCCTCCCCCCCCACCACACCCAACCCCCCCCTCCCCCCCCCCACCACACCCAACCCCACCCTCCCCCCCCACCACACCCAACCCTCCCCCCCACCACACCCAACCCTCCCCCCACCACACCCAACCCCCCCCCCCCACCACACCAACCCTACCCTCCCCCCCCCACCACACCCAACCACCACCTTCCGAGTGCATCAGATTTGCTTGTGCTGTGATTGGAGTCGATTGTGCTGTAATTGTATTTGATTGTCCCGTGATTGATTGCCTCTGAGACCCCACTTCCCACCAACCCCAATACCTCTCAAATACTCCCTTTTTGCTAGGTAGGTGCTCTTTTTTTCTGGGTAGTCTCGGAGGAAAACCCCATAAATTTAGCAATCCACAATGGCAAGAAGGGGGCTTTCCGATGACGAGGTATACAGGTACATGGACCAGTCGGATGAGTTCTTTTGGGAAGAATCATCCGTCGAATCTTCCGGGTCCGAATTTGAACCTGTAGAAAGCAGTGGTTCCCTGACCGATAGTGATGACGAGGCTATGGTCCCGGCTAGAGCCAGGCGTACCAGACCCCAAGTCGTTAGACCGCAGGTGGCGCAGGATCCGCCTCAAGGGCAGCAGGGTGGTGCTAGCGCTGTTGATAGTTTTCTTGGTGAGGCAGGCACCAGCAGCGCAGCATCTCCTGGACTTGGTACCAGTACTTCTGTAGACCCTGGCGAAGTGGTGAGCGTCAGCATGGAAGTCGAAACTGGTACGGTGGCAAGTGCAGTAGTACCCCCGTCGCAGCCACCAAGAAGAAGACGGGCCCGTAGTACCCATAGACTCCCAGAGGTGCTGGCACAACCAGATTGGCAATCCCCTGATTCCGCCGCACCCGTAGTGCCCCCTTTCACTGCCCAGTCTGGAGTCCAGGTGGCGACAGCTCATCTAGGAACGGCCCTAGACTTTTTGCAGCTGTTCATCACCCAGGTTCTCTTGGACTTAATTGTGGTTGAGACCAACCGTAAAGCCACACAATTCATCACCGAGCACCCGGAGAGCATGTATGCCCAGCCTTTCGGGTGGAAACCAGTCCAAGTTTCCGACATTAAAATCTTTTTGGCCCTTATCCTTCACTTGGGACTAATGAAACAGAATGTATTGCGGGCGTATTGGTCTACGAACCCAGTACATCATGTTCCCTTGTACCCTGCTGCCATGTCCAGGACACGATTTGAGTCCATCCTGCGCTTCCTGCACTTCAACGACGACGAAACCTGTCATGAAAGGGGAGACCCTGCTTATGACCGGCTCCACAAAATTCGGCCCCTCATAGACCACCTGTCCTCAACATTTGCAGATGCTTATATCCCTGAACAGAACATCTGCGTAGACGAGTCCCTCTTACGCTTTACCGGGCGCCTTGGCATCAAACAGTACATCCCAAGCAAGCGCGCCCGGTATGGGGTGAAACTGTATAAGCTCTGTGAAAGGGCCACAGGCTATACATGTCGTTTTAGGGTCTATGAGGGAAAAGACTCAAAATTGGAGCCGGTCGGATGCCCTGACTACCTGGGGAGCAGTGGAAAGGTTGTGTGGGACTTGGTGTCACCCTTGTTCCGGAAGGGGTACCATCTTTTTGTGGACAATTATTACACAAGTGTGGCCCTCTTTCAGCACTTAAAGTTAGAAGGAATCCGATGCTGTGGCACTGCGCGGTCTAGTCGCCAGGGCTTCCCCCAACGGCTCGTTACCACCAGACTTCAACGGGGGCAGAGGGCCGCCTTGCGTACTGAAGACCTGCTCGCGGTGAAATGGAGGGACAAGAGGGACGTTTACTTTCTGTCCACCATTCACACAGACACGACAGTCCAAATTCAACGGGCAACTAAGGTCATTGTAAAGCCCCTTGTCGTCCACGAATATAATGTCAACATGGGAGGGGTGGACTTCAATGACCAGAGGTTAGCGCCCTATTTAATTACCCGGAAAACAAGACGCTGGTATAAGAAAGTGTCTTTTTATCTGATTCAATTGGCAGTTTACAACAGCTTTGTTCTCTACAGTAAGGCTGGGAGAACTGGATCTTTCCTCCAATTTCAGGAACAGATCATTCTGGACATCCTGTATCCAGGAGGTGCCAGGGCCCCCCCCCCCAGATGCAACTAGCCGACTGCATGGTAGGCATTACGCCTATCAGATTCCGTGTGCCCCAGGTCAACGCATCCGAAGAAAACGTTGTCGTGTCTGCAGCAGGACTGGAAGAAGGAATGACACCAATTTTTATTGTCCCCGCTGTCCTGACCAGCCTGGCCTATGCGTAGGGCCGTGTTTTGAGAGGTACCACGAGCAGGTACACTATTAGAACCTAGGGAACTCCAGACACAGGAGTAGGCACACACTCAGTGGTCTTTCGCACATTGTCGCAGGGAGAGGAGAGGTAAGCTTGAAAAACAAACGGGTAAGCATAAAAGTGGCAAGAAGGATCGGTTTCCATGCTTGATATTGCTGATCTGTCCTGGGTTGGCGATATAAGACGGCATGTTTGAATTTCCCTTGAGTGTGGACACCCCCGGTTTATATGTGATTTGGGCCTATGATGATGCTTTAATGCCACACAGAGTCATCTCTATTGGCAGGCATATTGCTGTATCCTACAGGCATAATGCTGTATACTAAAGTTCTGAGGCCCAGTCACATAAGTTGGTGGCTCACCCTGAGTGCAGGGTGGCATGGGGTGTCTCTCTCCTGAGGTTATCACTGCCATTGATGTGGAGGAAGATCTGCCATTGATGTGGAGCAAGGTATGTTTGCCGTTCATTTTTCCTTTCAGCCCAGAGTGCATTACTTGTATACCCAATATAAGGAGGATAGCAGAAACTCCTAATACTGGCCATACATGTAATGATTGCAGAGACCCTAAAATGCCAGGACAGACTCCACAAATGACCCCATTTTGGAAAGAGGACACCCTAAAGTATTATGTGAGGTGCACGGTGAGTTCATAAAAGATTTTAGTTTTTGTCACAAGTTAGCAGAATTTTTTTTTTATTTTTTTTTTTTTTAACAAAGTGTCATTTTCCGTTTACTTGTGACAAAAAATAAAATTTTCAATGACCTTACCATTACCCTCATGGAATACCTTGTTGTGTATTCTTTCCAAAATGGGGTCATTTGTGGGGTTTGTTAACTGTCCTGGCAAGTGGGCAGGGTGCTAAATTGTGAGCACCCCTTTAAAGCCTAAAGGTACTCATTGGACTCTGGGCCCCTTAGCGCAGTTAGGGTGCAAAAAAGTGCCACACATGTGGTACCGCCGTACTCGGGAGAAGGAGTACAATGTGTTTTGGGGTGTATTTTTACACATACCCATGCTGGGTGGGAGAAATACCTCTGTAAATGACAATCTTTTGATTTTTTTACACACAATTGTCCATTTACAGAGTTATTTCTCCCACCCAGCATGGGTATGTGTAAAAATACACCCCAAAACACATTGTACTACTTCTCCCGAGTACGGCGATACCACATGTGTGGCACTTTTTTGCACCCTAACTGCGCTAAAGGGCCCAAAGTCCAATGAGTACCTTTAGGATTTCACAGGTCATTTTGCGGAATTTCGTTTCCAGACTACTCCTCACGGTTTAGGGCCCCTAAAATGCCAGGACAGTATAGGAACCCCACAAATGACCCCATTTTAGAAAGAATACACCCCAAGGTATTCCGTTAGGAGTATGGTGAGTTCATAGAAGATTTTATTTTTTGTCACAAGTTAGTGGAAAATGACACTTTGTGAAAAAAACAATAAAAATCAATTTTCCGCTAACTTTTGACAAAAAAAAAAATCTTCTATGAACTCACCATACTCCTAACGGAATACCTTGGGGTGTCTTCTTTCTAAAATGGGGTCATTTGTGGGGTTCCTATACTGCCCTGGCATTTTAGGGGCCCTAAACCGTGAGGAGTAGTCTTGAAACGAAATTTCTCAAAATGACCTGTGAAATCCTAAAGGTACTCATTGGACTTTGGGCCCTTTAGCACAGTTAGGGTGCAAAAAAGTGCCACACATGTGGTATCGCCGTACTCAGGAGAAGTAGTATAATGTGTTTTGTGGTGTATTTTTACACATACCCATGCTGAGTGGGAGAAATATCTCTGTAAATGGACAATTGTGTGTAAAAAAAATTAACAAATTGTCATTTACAGAGATATTTCTCCCACCCAGCATGGGTATGTGTAAAAATACACCCCAAAACACATTATACTACTTCTCCTGAGTACGGCAATACCACATGTGTGGCACTTTTTTGCAGCCTAACTGCGCTAAGGGGTCCAAAGTCCAATGAGCACCTTTAGGCTTTACAGGGGTGCTTACAATTTAGCACCCCCCAAAATGTCAGGACAGTAAACACACCCCACAAATGACCCCATTTTGGAAAGAAGACCCTTCAAGGTATTCAGAGAGGGGTATGGTGAGTCTGTGGCAGATTTCATTTTTTTTTTTGGTGCAAGTTAGAAGAAATGGAAACTTTTTTTTTTTTTTTTTCTCACAAAGTGTCATTTTCCGCTTACTTGTGACAAAAAATAATATTTTCTATGAACTCACTATGCCTCTCAGTGAATACTTTGGGATGTCTTCTTTCCAAAATGGGGTAATTTGGGGGGTATTTATACTATCCTGGAATTCTAGCCCCTCATGAAACATGACAGGGGGTCAGAAAAGTCATAGATGCTTGAAAATGGGAAAATTCACTTTTTGCACCATAGTTTGTAAACGCCATAACTTTTACCCAAACCAATAAATATACACTGAATGGGGTTTTTTTTTATCAAAAACATGTTTGTCCACATTTTTCGCGCTGCATGTATACAGAAATTTTACTTTATTTGAAAACTGTCAGCACAGAAAGTTAAAAAAATCATTTTTTTGCCAAAATTCATGTCTTTTTTTGCTGAATATAATAAAAAGTAAAAATCGCAGGAGCAATTAAATAGCACCAAAAGAAAGCTTTATTAGTGACAAGAAAAGGAGCCAAAATTCATTTAGGTGGTAGGTTGTATGAGCGAGCAATAAACCGTGAAAGCTGCAGTGGTCTGAATGGAAAAAAAGTGGCCGGTCCTTAAAGGGACACTTAAGTCAAACAAAAAAAATGAGTTTTACTCACCTAGGGCTTCCAATAGCCCCCTTCAGCTGTCCGGTGCCCTCGCCGTCTCCCTCCGATCCTCCTGGCCCCGCCAGTAGCCACTTCCTGTTTCGGTGACAGGAGCTGACAGGCTGGGGACGCGAGTGATTCTTCGCGTTCCCAGACACATTAGCACCCTCTATGCTGCTATATGGTATATGATATATGCTATAGCAGCATAGATGGCGCTATTGTGGCCAGGAATGCGAAGAATCACTCGCGTCCCCAGCCTGTCAGCTCCTGTCACCGAAACAGGAAGTGGCTGCCGGCGGGGCCAGGAGGATCGGAGGGAGATGGTGAGGGCAAAGGACAGCTGCAGCGGGCTATTGGAGGCCCCAGGTGAGTAAAACTCATTTTTTTTTGTTTGACTTAAGTGTCCCTTTAAGGGGTAGAAAGCCCTAGGTCCTCAAGTGGTTAAAGAGGACACTTGTAATCCACAGGGAATGAAGGCAAACTATATAAAACGTATTCCGAAAGAGAGGATAAAAAAAGGGGTTTCTCAATCCTGAGAGTCAGCAATAAATCCAAGAAAAGAAAAGGGATCTCTGTGATGGCTCCTATAGAAACTGTAATCAATTCTCTGCTTTCAGTCAGAAATAAACATGGCCGTTAGGCCTCTCACCAAACCACTGCTGTCCACAGTCTCAGATGAAGCTGGGTCAGAATGCAGGCAGATGGTCCACAAGTCCCTCTGTCCAGATGGATGTTCTCCTTCCCTCTCAGATGATGGAGGTATTCTTACCCACCCGCAGCAATGTTTTCGTCCTGTGCCAACAGTCTGGCTGGAGGAGTTCAGTTCTGTGTCTTTCCCACACCACTCTCTTCCCTCTCTACACCCTGTTAGTGTTGTCCGGATCATGAACAATTTGGATCTTTGATCCGAATCTATTTTATGAGTCGATCATCCGAATCATCAAAATGAACGATTCGGATCGCAAAAGGGGCGGGGCCAGGAGCGACACGCCCCCTCTCAGCGGGCAGCAGGGTCCTGGAAGCAGAGCTGAGATGGATCGCTCTGTTGGAAGGGAGGCAGCCTTGCAGGGAGACAGGTAGATGAGAGAGAGGGGACATGGGTGCCACTACCAGATATGTGTAGAGCACACATACTGGCTATAACGTGCTGCCCATTATAGGCTGGCTGTTCCGTAGTGCTGCACAGTGAACACATTGGAAGCTTTTGGCTCAGCACAGCTCAGTAACTTTGCAGACAGTGTGATTGAAAGGCAATATAATCCTCCTGCACTCAGCACTAAACAGCTGCACTTATCTTCTGGGAATGCTTTCTTTCACTGTGCGACCTTTTCTTTCAAAGTGTACAGATGAACATATAGGTGAAATATATGTAAAGCATGTGATTTGCAGCATGTGGGTATTACGTGCAAACATTTCTGCTCTCTGCTCGTCCCTCCTCCCTTCTCTGTCCACTCCCTGCCCTCTGTCCATCTTCTCCCCTTCTCTGTGTGTCCACTACCTCCCCGTCTCCTGTCCACAGACCTGTCCTGCTGTTCATTTCACCCCCGAATGCTTCCGGTAGTAAAATGATCCGAGATTCGGATCAAAGATCCGGATCTCTTCAATGATCCGATTCGAATCATCCGGATCATTGAAAAGATCCGAACTTCCCATCTCTACACCCTGTTCCCTGTTCCCCGTTCTCACTCCTCCCCCAGGAACCAAAAATCAGCTCTAAAAGTTCCACTCTGTTTAGGGGCAGGCAATGCATTTTGGAAAACAATGAAACAGCACCACCTAGGGGCTACATATATATATACATATATATAGTGTGTGTGTGTGCGTGCGTGCGTGTGTCCGAAAAATAAATATGGGCTACAAAGGGGCGCTGCTTGTAGCCTATATCAAAACTCACACACAAACTCACACTGTGTGTGTGTGTCTTATTCTAATAAAATGTACAAAAAATAAAGTAAGAAAAAGAATGATTCCAACCATGATGCAAACCTGAGACTCACCTATGATGGCTTTGATGATGTCATATGTTCACATTTGGGTCACATATGACAGTTTGAGAGGGAAAAAAAAAGAAAAAGGTTGGCTGCCTGGCTGTCCTGCTATCCTCCGCCTCCTATACTTAGACCCTGAAGAAGCTTACTTGTTCTAATAATAATTCTAAAATAAATGCTTCAGTTTTCACATTGTCCCTTGTGTATGCAAAATAGGCGCAAGGAAAAATGGGTGGAAAATAGCGGTAATACAATATAGGTAATTTTACCCAGTATTCTACTATCACCATCTGTACCCTAATTCTCACTTGAACTCTCCCTATGTGCTTAAGTGATCTTTTGAAAAGGGCACCTGAGCTGCCTGTATGAAAAGGGCGTCTCCATAGACATCAATGTTATTTCTGCAAATATCGGCTACAGCCTACAAGGTGGTGAAAGAGGGCACCCGAGTTTTGATATAGGCTACAAGCGGGCGCCCCTTTGTAGCTCATATTTTTTTTCCGGCTACAGTAGGGCACCCCTTTGTAGACCATATTTTTTTCGGCTACAAGGTTTTCAGCTACAGTAGGGCGTCCCTTTGTAGCCCATATTTTTTCCGGCTACAAGGTTTTTGGCTACAGTAGGACACCCCTTTGTAGCCCATATTTTTTATTCGGCTACAAGGTTTTCGGCTACAAAGGTTTTGATTCTGCTACAAAAGGGCACCCCTTTGTAGCCCATATTTTTTATTCAGCTACAAGGTTTTAGGCTACAAGGTTTTTGATTCTGCTACAAAAGGGCACCCTTTTATAGCCGAGATTTTTGATTCGGGGGTGCAGGGGGGTTAGGATAAGGCATCAAAAGTGGGGAGGGGGGTCTTAGGGTTAGGCACCTTCTGCGGGGTCTTAAGGTTAGGCACCTTCTGGGGGGGGTCTTAGGGTTAGGCACCACCTGGGTGGTCTTAGGGTTAGGCACCACCTGGGTGGTCTTAGGTTTAGGCACCAACAGGGGTGTCTTAGGGTTAGGCACTACCAGGGGAGTCTTAGGGTTAGGCACCACCTGGGGGCTGGTTAGGGTTAGGCACAACCAGGGGCGGGTAGGGTTAGGGGAGGGTTCTGTGTGAGAGTAGGGAGAAGTTAGGTCATAGTAATCACCACGGGCTTTATTAGGGTTAGGCACCACCAGGGAGGGGTTAGGCACCACCAAGGAGGGGTTAGGGTTAGGCACCACCAGGGGAGGGTTCTGTGTGAAAGTAGGGATAAGTTAGGTCATAGTAATCACTTTTCTCAGCTAGATCTAAAGCCATTTTATAGCCCAACAAATTTTGCCTATAACAGCATCCTTTTATAAACTAAAATTAGCTTTTTCGACTACACCAGGAGCCCTTTGTAGCCGAATTTGGCATATATGGGCTACACCAGGTGCCCTTTGTAGCTGAATTTGGAATATATGGGCTACACCAGGTACCCTTTGTAGCCAAAGTTGGTATATGGGCTACACCAGGCGCCCTTTGTAGCCGAATTTGAAATATATGGGCTACACCAGGTGCCCTTTGTAGCCAAAGTTGGTATATGGGCTACACCAGGTGCCCTTTTTGTAGCCAAATTTGGCGTATAAGGGCTACACCAGGCGCCCTTTTCAAATAGACGCATGCTTAACCCTAACTCCCCGACCCACCTACTCCTAGCCCTAACCTCCCCCCATTTTCTACTGTAGTTAAACTCTGGTGAAATACTACTCTCAACTCTGCCAACACTATTTTTCATGGGCACCTCTGGCAACTGCTGTTTTTATTGGGTGCCTACAACACCCAAATTTCTGGCTATAGCCGGAATTTATCTGTTTTTTATAGGCGCCTATGGCAGCACCAACGTTTCCCAGGCACCAGCCACACCCATATTCTCAATTTAGGAGGTCCCTGTCCTTATGAGCTTACAATCTACATGAATGCCAAATATGCATGCTGAGAAAGGGTAACATATAATGATGTACTCAATATTTATTATATTGTTGTCATGTGAAGAGACATATATATAATACTAACCTTTTCATATCAGATGTGTGTCTTTTTAATGTGACCCATTAATCTCTCGTATTGACTAACAGTGTCGATATATCCATATTCTTCAATCAGTCACATTTACACCATGTACAGTACCACACCCATAGTCACAGCATGTGCTGTAATGTATTTACACCTATACAGAACAGGATAAACTGAAAGAACACTGTGAAGATTGGCAACACTAGTGTACAAAAGATTGGCCATATTAAGGGAAACCTCCTGGGATGAAACATTTAATGGGACAATTGGAAACAAGGTGCAAGGCACACTTAGTTGGGGAAAGACTTTACTGTAAGGCAAACACTTATTGTAGAGTAGTGTGACTGGACATGGTACGATTATTTAACCTCCTGGGTATTACGGACGAGCTCAGCTCGTCCAGTAATGCCGCACTGGATTACTCAGGCCCTGGTGTGACGCCAGGCGACGCCCAGTCGTCAAACGCACAAAAATCGCAGATCCAGCAGTCGTTTCTGATCACCGCAATCGATCGCACATCTATTGCAGGATTCAGAATGACAAACTTTGGTTTTAAGATAGACAGTTCTGGGAAAGGTAGTTAATTGCGTTTAGCACTTAGCTGTAACAAGCTGGTTCTCCGGGCCCCTGGAGAGCTAATGGCCCCTCTCAGAGGATATGCCAGCTGTTTCACTCTGATAAGATGGCCTAGATTCAGCCAGGCAGGCTACGAATCCCCGGGAGGTCTTGACACCTTGCTCCCTGGTAAGGATCAAAGGGAAGCCAGCTGCCAGCACACACCCTGAATGACCTGAGGCTCATAGCATAATCCATAACTTCCCAGATCTGTCATATTTCTGGGGTTTCTGAGATGGCAGCTTCACCAAACGTGGGGAAAGTGTAGCATGAGTCCCGGTGCTGGTTCTGTGAAATTCCCAGAACTCTGTCCCCTAAACTCTCATAGCAATATGGGTTTGAAGAGACGGGGGGTAAATTCTCATGATAGACCTGTTATATTTCATGTCCTAGGAGTCGTAAAATCATGCTGAGTGTGAATATGCGGTATAGGTTTTAACTGCCCCCACGTGCACCCCAAGAAGGGCCCAACTAGAATTCTGCCAGTCTGAGGGTCTGTAAGGATGGGATAGCCCCTGCTCCATCCTCCCGAGGCTGGACTTGTGCCTGTCATAGCCACTCCCCACAGCGATGGGTAATAAAACTATTGACAGGCTGAAACGCAAGTGTCCTCCACCTTGAAACACCATCTTGATCACATCTGTGCCAGCTTGAGGATATGCTGGCATCCACCTGGTCTGAACTCTGAACTTTGAACTGAAACAAAAGGAACTCTACACGTTTTTCCCACAAAAGGACATCTTTCTACAAATCTAAGGATTTTTTATTTCTTTTAGTTTATTTTATACTGTGTTATCATTTGTCTCTATAATTGTTGATTTTAACGATTTTCTGTATATATTAATAATTTATATTGTACGTAAATAAAGACTTTATCAAAGTCGTTTACTGTTCCGCTACACCTGCTATACAGCCATACACAGAAACTGAACTCAGGTCTCTGAGGAGTCGCTACTATTATTGATACCTAGACAGGATACAGCGTGTTTTAACCGTTTTATTTGCAGGATCAGTCAGTCAGTCGGTAGGGACCACTGGCCCATACCAGTGGTGGTGGCAGATATATACCCTGAAATAGTGTGTAAAGTGTATTTCCGTAACCCACAGGCTCCCTTCTGGTTTGTCTGCGGCCAATTCCCAACAGTTTCTGCGCATTGACTGCGACCACAGTTTGCACGATCTGTGCGCTGGAACCATTTGGAAGGCATATCGTGTTCCAGCCACCAGGGCTCCTGTGACACCTGGTGCGCCGATTTTCATATTTTTTTAAACACGCAGCTAACACTTTGCTAGCTGCAGGTTTTACCCGAACGCTGCCGCTTGCTGCCAATCCGCTGCTACCCGCCGTGAAAGAGGGCCCCCCCCCCCCGCAGACCCCTTGCGCAGGCTGGCCAATCACCGCCAGGCTGCGCTATGGGGTGGATCGGGACTTCCCCTGACGTCATGACGTCGATGACGTCATTCCATTCGTCGCCATGGTGACGGGGAAGCCCTACAGGAAATCCCGTTCAGAACGGGATTTCCTGATGGGTTTGATCGCCGGCGGTGATCAGAAGGGTGGGAGGGAGGGAGCAGGGAGGGGGGAATCATGTAGCTAGCGCTAGGCTAGCTACATGATAAAAAAAAATTATGTGAAAAAAAACACCCGCGGCCATGCGGGCGCAGGGATTTAAAACGCCAGGGAGGTTAATTTAGATAGATGTTAGACTTTATACAATAGAGAGACACCTCAAATATGTGAGGAGTAACCTGCTACCCTCTATTAACTCAACATCGATAGTCAGCAGATCTGACAGTGCAAGCAAACCACTGCAGAGAAGAATGCAGAAAAGGCTTTGGGCAACACCCATCTGTAACAAATGACGCTCTGTTACATTCTCTCCTCCCCAGAAGCTAAATCAATAACACAATCTGTTTGCATTATTGATCAGCATCTACGCTAGAAGGTTTCTGTGTTTGTACTGTGAAATGTTCTGGAAATCTTTCAAGGCTTGTTGACTTATATTTTCAATCCTATTACGCATTTGGGCAAAGTAGCCGTACAGTTTCTTTCCTTAGAGGAACTGAGAAAGACTATGGTGTGGGCCACCCTGACTTTATGAAGTTAGCTTTCCAGGAGTCAAGGCACTGGCTGGAGTGTGTAGTTCACTAAAGTCTATAGGTAAAGGCACATACACACGCCAGACTTTTTCAAACTACGGGTCATTAGACCCGCCCGCGGGGCGGTTGTTCTGACGACAGTTCCACGTGAGTACAGGCTGTCGTCAGACTGATAAGACTGATTTTGACTGATCCGCCGAGCTGACGACCCGTAGTTTGAAAAAGTCTGGAGTGTCTACACGCCTTAGGACTCTAATACTGAGATAAACCAAGTCTAATCTGATACCCTATCTTGGAAAACATTACAGTTTTGTTCCTTGAGGCCCTTTTCAAAGATGTTGCATCATTTCGCATTGCGGTACGCTTTCCCGCAGCTCCCTTGTCGCAGTGGCTATTAGTCTTCATGAGACTGACCACAATACCCGCGGTGTAACGCAATGCGACGGAAGTGCCTTGCCAAGTGGTACGAGTGTAACGCTCGACACGCAAATGCATTGGAGTCAATGGCGCTACAACAATCTATTTTGATTGTTGCCCTATTTTTAACAAGTGTTACCCCTGCATTTGGGAAATATTTCATTTGTATATTACAATGTCTGTAAAACCAGACAAACAAAACCCATGACAAGCACACATGACATGTCTAGTGAACTCTTTATAGCGTAAAATGTGATATAATAAAATCAGACTGCTTTTCTTCAACTAACTACATGAAAATTACATTTCCTAGTTAAAAAACAAAAGCCCTTTCATTCTTGAAATACCAGTTTTACTGTGAAAATGTGAGCTGAGACGAAGGCATGCACACTGACAAATAACATCTGAGGTAGACTGCTACTCAGTAGACATCTTAATCCAAGTAGACTTGCCGTTAATCTGGTGACACTCCTGTGACTGTAAACATTATGTCATTCAGAGTGTTAAGCACTATGCCTGGATGCCATGCCAACACCCAGTGGGTGAGGTTCGCCTCTCTTCAAAGTAACAGTTACTTCTTTGCAGTGGATAGAACAGGAAGCCTAAATGTCTGTTTAGAAGGCTGCCATGGCAACCAAAATCAACAACTTTATGTTCTGTGGAAAAATTACAGCTACCGGACTTATTTTAAAAGTAATAAGTGTTGCTTTTTTTCTTGGAGAGTCTTACATAGTTTGAAGGTATTTTCAAAGATTTCATCCCACTTCTGTGGAAAAAAAAAACTTCAACCTGACAAATGATTTTAAAGTACAGCAATGCTTTCTTAAAAGAAGGAGCACTTGTAGCGATTTGCAAACGCTTTTGAGAATCATCAAAGCAAATATAAATCCAGATGTCCACTTGAGACTTCCTTCCCCACAGAAAATCTTTCCTACTGGCCAGCCACCAGTAATTGATTAAGCAACTGTTCAGAACGCCTAAATATATATCAATCTATTCTCAAAACAAAATCATGAAAGACAATGCAGGGCATTGTTTAAAAATGTTTTTTATTTGCATAGCTTTCAACAATACCTCATTTCCTTTAGCAGCTGCAAGTTTTGAAGATGTGTCCTAGTAAGTGGTGCACGTCTCAGTAAAGTGGGCCTAAGCTTAAAGAGGAAGTAAGATGACAGAAGATGACAGAAGTTTAAGTGTTACATAGTTACATAGTATTACTTAAAGTGGACCCAAATTAAAAATACAAGATTTCAGAAATAAAATCTATTTTCTAACTTATAATAATAAACAGCAGCCTTTTTCCAGCTGCATGATGACAAATATAAAATATTTTACATTTATTGGAAGAACCCCTCCCTTCCGTTCATATTGCTGGGACAGAGTCCGGCAGACTGGTGGAGGAGATAAAAAACAAACAAAACAAAAAAACCACAGGCTGCTACTGATGATGTCACAGGGGAGGTGATCTCATAGATGACGCCCCTTTGAGGGAGGGTAGCTGATGACAAACACACCCATGATCTAAAAGCTCCTACTAAGCTGAGAAGTAATGGCTGCAACCTGTATAACCCTAGTTATGAAAAGGGAAGGGTGAAAAGCATGCACTGAAATGCTCATAGGCTTGAAGGAGTGTTTATTTATCTTTGTATGTGTCAGAGTGGTGCAACTAAATATTTTGAATTAAAAAAAATTTTGGTTTGGGTCCGCTTTTAAGAGATACTTAAGACTACAAAAAAAAAAGTTTTACTCCCCTGGGGCTTCTACCAGCCCCCTGCAGCTGTCCCGTGCCCTCGCAGTCACGATCGGATCCTCCTGTCCTCCGCTGCCAGCTACTTTCACTTTGCAAACAGGCCTGACAGGAGTTCCCGTCCGCAATAGCGTCCTGCACCTGTGCAGGGTGCTATTGCATTTAGTCCATGGGACCAGCCCTATGGGTATATCTAATTAAAGGGATACTGTAGGGGGATCGGGGGAAAATGAGCTGAACTTACCCGGGGCTTCTAATGGTCCCCCGCTGACATCCTGTGTTGGCGCAGCCACTCCCCAATGCTCCGGCCCCGCCTCCGGTTCACTTCTGGAATTTCTGACTTTAAAGTCAGAAAACCACTGCGCCTGCGTTGCCGTGTCCTTGCTCCCGCTGATGTCACCAGGAGTGTACTGCGCAGACACAGACTATACTGGGCCTGCGCTGTGCGCTCTTGATGACATCAGCGGGATCGAGGACCCGGCAACGCAGGCGCAGTGGTTTTCTGACTTTAAAGTCAGAAATTCCAGAAGTGAACCGGAGGCGGGGCCGGAGCATTGGGGAGTGGCTGCGCCAACACAGGATGTCTGCGGGGGACCATTAGAAGCCCCGAGTAAGTTCAGCTCATTTTCCCCCGACCCCCTACAGTATCCCTTTAAGCAATAAGCTTAGCGTAAAAGTCAGTTCAAAAATGCTGGATACTTAATAATATCACATGCACAGGTTCGGGCGTATATCTATACTGCTACAGCCTCTGTGTAGAGGCTGAATACAAATATAAATGGAGGTCCTCGCTCATCCCCCACACCTATAAGGTGTGGTGTAGCTATTCCATTCAATTGTAGGAACCTGTAAATGCACTTGTGGGGAGTTGTACAGGCTACTCCGGTCTGCTGATGAGCATATGCCTACCAGAGGAGCCCTGAGGTCTCGTACATACTCAGCCCACAACAAAGGAGGAACATATATATATACAGTGAGAGTGCCTATTTACAAAGTGCTTGGTATATGAGTCTCGACATGTTTCACCTAAACGGCTTTTTCACAGAGTGCTATACATATATACAATGCTTAGTGCTACCCCCACCACCACAATGTCCCCCCGCAATAGCCCCAGTCAGAGCTGAAGCACCTCGTCAGGTGCGAGTTTAAATACTGGAGGTTTGATGTGTGTGCACCCACTGGGTGTGTCCCCACTAGTATTGCATACCCATTTGCGGGGCCCTCACGCGTCCTGTGTGTTTGAATGCTCGGCGCGTAGGTGCCCCGTACAGTGCATGTTCATACCCCGCGCGACCCCAGCGTCTATCTCGCCGGAGCACTTCCGGGTCGTATCTGCGCAACTTCCGCATTGTGCGTTCCTATGGCAACCCGGCCGCCGCTCGCATCATACAGTGCGGCGGCCGTTCAGTGCACGTACGTTGCCATGGAAGCACCGAGCGGCCTGAGCTAATGATATAGCAAGCCGTATGTTTACACACGTCATGAGGCGTCATTGTTGCCATGGTAACGTATGTGCACTGAATGGCCGCCGCATTGTGCGACACAAGAGGCAGCCAGGCTGCCAGAGGTGCGCATGGTGTGGGGGCGACTGTGTGTAAACACCTAGTAGGCGTCGGTGCTTCCATGGCAACGTACGTGCACTGAACGGCCGCCGCACTGTATGATGCGAGCGGCGAGCTGCAAGGACCTCCATTTATATTTGTATTCAGCCTCTACACAGAGGCTGTAGCAGTATAGATATACGCCCGAACCTGTGCATGTGATATTATTAAGTATCCAGCATTTTTGAACTGACTTTTACGCTAAGCTTATTGCTTAATTAGATATACCCATAGGGCTGGTCCCATGGACTAAGTGTATGATTTAATTTCCCTGGTATCCTCTCGGATAGTGCATGATCAGGGTGCTATTGCAGACAGGAACACATAGAAGGAGACGCATGGCCAAGCCTGTGCAGGAGCAGTAAGACTATCGGCCGAAAATGAAAGTAGCAGGCGGCGGGGGACCGGAGGATCCATAAGTGACTGCGAGGGCACGGAACAGCTGCAGGGGGCTGGTAGAAGCCCTAGGTGAGTAAAACTCATTTTTTTTGTAGGCTTAAGGATCCCTTTAAAGCAAACATGAAGTGAAAATAAACTTATGATATAGTGAATTGTATGTGTAGTACAGCTATGAAATAGAACAATAGTAGCAAAGATATGAGTCTCATATTTTTATTTTCAGTTATATAGTATTTTAAAGTGGATCTAAAGTCCTCTCTGCTCTGGGAAGAAGGGAAAATTACATCACTGCCATGGCTAAACATGACTGAGCGTGTGTGCGTGTGTGTGTGTGTGGGGGGGGGGGGGGGGAATGGGGGGCTACATGTTAATATCCTTAACTGAGGTAAAAATGGGTATCCTAAATAATTCAATAACAATCTGCTGTGTTATCAAAGTGTTTGTCATGATTACAAGACAGGTAATCAAGGAATAACTACAGTTTGAGGAGATACTGACACTGAGACAAGGACAATATTGTGCAGTAGTGATTATTGCAAAGCAATATGATGCAAGCACGTGCATACAAAAGTCTATATATATAGAAAATCACCAAGCAACCAAGAAAATGCAGTGTACACACACAACCAATACCCTGACTATCTGCCTAACTATTTACACAGCAATATATACAGGAATTATATACAAAACATATGCAGTATGTATACACACACACACACAAACACACACATTTGCAAAAGTATTCGGACCCCTCTAAGTTTTCCACATTTTGTCATATTACTGCCACAAACATGAATCAATTTTATTGGAATCCCACGTGAAATACCAATACATAGTGGTGTACACATGAGAAGTGGAACGAAAATCATACATGATTCCAAACATTTTTTAGAAATATATAACTGCAAAGTGGGGTGTGCGGATTTATTCAGCCCCCATTGGTCTGAGTGCAGTCAGTTGCCCATAGACATTGCCTGATGAGTGCTAATGACTAAATAGAGTGCACCTGTGTGTAATCTAATGTCAGTACAAATACAGCTGCTCTGTGACGGCCTCAGAGGTTGTCTAAGAGAATATTGGGAGCAACAACACCATGAAGTCCAAAGAACACACCAGACAGGTCAGGGATAAAGTTATTGAGAAAGGCTACAAAAAGATTTCCAAAGCCTTGAACATCCCACGGAGCACTGTTCAAGCGATCATTCAGAAATGGAAGGAGTATGGCACAACTGTAAACCTACCAAGACAAGGCCATCCACCTAAACTCACAGGCCGAACAAGGAGAGCACTGATCAGAAATGCAGTCAAGAGGCCCATGGTGACTCTGGACGAGCTGCAGAGATCTACAGCTCCGGTGGGGGAATCTGTCCATAGGACAACTATTAGTTGTGCACTGCACGAAGTTGGCCTTTATGGAAGAGTGGCAAGAAGAAAGCCATTGTTAACAGAAAAGCATAAGAAGTCCTGTTTGTAGTTTGCCACAAGCCATGTGGGGGACACAGCAAACATGTGGAAGAAGGTGCTCTGGTCAGATGAGACCAAAATTGAACTTTTTGGCCAAAATGCAAAACGCTATGTGTGGTGGAAAACTAATGGTGGCCACAAATGATCCAATCTTTTTCATCCAATCTTACCAAATCTATGTAGTATACGGGGTAAATTGAGTGAATATACTAAATGGCAGTTACCTTATATTACATAGAAATGGTAAGATTGGATTGGACTGCACATCACTCTGAACACACCATCTTCACTGTCAAATATGGTGGTGGCACCGTGGCAGCATCATGCTCTAGGGGTGCTTCTCTTCAGCAGGGACAGGGAAGCTGGTCAGAGTTGATGGGAAGTTGGATGGAGCCAAATACAGGGCAATCTTGGAAGGAAACCGCTTGGAGTCTGCAAAAGACTTGAGACTGGGGCGGAGGTTCACCTTCCAGCAGGACAACGACCCTAAACATAAAGCCAGGGCAACAATGGAATGGTTTAAAACAAAACATATCCATGTGTTAGAATGGCCCAGTCAAAGTCCAGATCTAAATCCAATCGAGAATCTGTGGCAAGATCTGAAAACTGCTGTTCACAAACGCTGTCCATCTAATCTGACTGAGCTGGAGCTGTTTTGCAAAGAAAAATGGGCAAAGATTTCAGTCTCTAGATGTGCAAAGCTGGTAGAGACATACCCTAAAAGACTGGCAGCTGTAATTGCAGCAAAAGGTGGTTCTACAAAGTATTGACTCGGGGGGCTGAATAATTTGGAATCATGTATGATTTTCATTCCACTTCTCACATGTACACCACTTTGTGTTGGTCTTTCACGTGGAATTCCAATAAAATTGATTCATGTTTGTGGCAGTAATGTGACAAAATGTGGAAAACTACTGAATACTTTTGCATACATATATATCAGGCACCAAAGGAGCAGGCAATAAGCAAAGTCAGGACAGAGTAACAGGTTCGGCACCAGGTTAACAAAGACAGGTACATACTGGGTACAGGTACATAGTAGGGAATGGGTTTGGGAAATGTCCAGAAACTCAGGTGTGCAAGTACAGTAAGTTCTACCGATTTAATGAAGGAAGAGGCAGTTCTTAAATAGGCAATGAATTAACATAAACAGGATGCAGCTGGTGGTGAGTGATCATACTGAAAGTTCACTTGGAGCGATCCGCAGACCAGACGGGGAACTGCAAGTCCTTGTAAAGATAGTGAAAGGCCACCTGTTGATGGGTGGCGGAAGCAAGGGGCTGCCAGAATCAGAATGCAACCACCTGCTGGTTGAAAGTGGAAGTCCAGGGTAGTTCAAGTCAGTACTACAACCAGCAGGCAGGAAATGGCAGTACATGGTTCTTGACAGGATTCCTTCAAGACAAACTCAAGGTGGCAAACCCCCCTCCCCCCCCCCCAAAAAAAAGGTCATGGACTTACTTAGTCGATAGAAGCCTGTAGATCCTACAGAGGTTTCCAACATCCTACTCAACCCCCACCGTGGCTGGCTGGTACCATGCAGAAGCAATATAACTGGGCTCATGCATGAAGGGGAGTGCAGCCACAAGAACATATGTGGCAAGCAAATACGTTGCAAGGTAACCTGCGTGGCAACAGAGCTGTTGAGGAGCACACAGGATTTTGGACTATCCAGAAATTCCCTCTCCCTTGGTAAGTATCCAACCTTTCTTTTCACTACCTTACTATCTTTAAAATGGGCCCCTGATCAATAAGGCTATGTGTTTGCGTTATTTCTTTGAATATTTGACACCACCCCAATCAACTTGATAAAAGGATGACAGCCCTGGTATGTACAGTATAAGTGAAAGATGGACTTTGCACTCCGGTAATACTGTAGTCTTGTCATCTGCTGAATTGACTTTAAATAGCTGCAAATATAACCTCCTGTAATGACATAAAGATCAGTAAAACCTCTTCTTGCACTTCCTAAAGAGAAATCCGTTTCAGAGCACTCAGATCATACATAAATCTCAACTTTGAACTGTGCCATTAAAAGACATGTACAAATTACAGCTTCATTACAGGCTACTCCCAACCCCGTGAGCAGCTACAGATCAAGATCCATGATAAAGTACTTTGCACGACATGTACAACGACCTGTACCTACACATATTTCTTCTAGGGTTGTATCTAACGAGTCATTAAACTGCAGTTGGTGCATGTCTTTTGTCAGCATAGCTAAAAGTTGTGTTTTATAGGTGGTCCAAGTATAAAGCAACTGATTTCTCTTTTTGGAGGTTTAAGATTTTACACTGTGTTGATACTGATCGTAAACTAGCCGTGGTTTGCGCTGATCTCTGCTTGAGATATTCTCAGTACGTTTAAAATTGTAAACTGACTCTACACTTATTATCTTACCTTTATTGAAGTACTGATAACACTTGCAAACTCTGAGTAAAAGCATTTTGGCAACGAAAACCCATTTTCATAATGTAAACAAAGGCAGTGAAGAGTTTTTATTTTTTAACAGAATGCAAAATCATTAGGCCAAGTTTCCACCTGTGCATTTTCTTAGCATTTTTTCCGGAACAAAATTGACATGCCAATGAAAGTCAGTCTCAAATCACTGGCAGACAAACACAGGTTTTGCTCAAGAATATCCCTGCATTTACCACCACCACCGTCAAAGTGGGGTGGGTGGGATTAGCAGGGAACACGTGCTCGTGTGCGCCTTCCCTGCTCGTAAAGAGAGCGGGGATCTGTCAACTGAAATACAGCAAAAAAAGGTTATTTACTTTTGTACAGCGCTGCGATCTAGAGCAGCGCTGTACAGGGGACTCCCTTGTCACTTAACTGTCCCCAGGAATGGCTCACAATCTAATTCCTCTCATAGGCTGATGCCTATGAGACGGTAATGAAGTGTAAGGATCACAGTCAGGGCCAATTTAGGGATGGAGGGAGGGAAGTAAAAAAAAAGGATATTTTATTTAAAAAAAAAATAACTTTTTAAATTAATTAAAAAAAAATCACAGCAGCAATCAGAGATCACCAAAAATGCTCTATTAGTGGCAAGAAAAGGAGGTAAATTTCATTTGTGTGCTAAGTTGTACAGCGCTGCTTAAGATGTTGGCGCTATATAAATACTAAATAATAAATAATAATAATAATAAGTTGTATGGCCGAGCAATAAATAGTTAAAGTGGCAAAGTGTTGAAAAAAATTGCCTGGTCACTAGGGGGGTATATTTTTTTTATAACCCTACCCTGATTTGTACTTTTAAACAGCTTTGTCCTTGACTTGTTTGTAGAGCTCCTTCGTCTTCATGGTGGTGGTTAGCCAAGGAGGGGGGGGGAGGGGGGGATACTTTTGCAAGGCTCTGTACATCAGTAGAGGTTCCAGAGACCTATAACTGTATAATTTATATTCACTTTTATGGGTGTGCTGCAATCAGTAACTGCAATACTAACTAACTACTTAATTACTAAATAAAAAAAACCTGTTTTATACTTGTCTTCTGTGTAGTGGTCCTCCTCTGTAGGTAATACATGGCCTTTTTTGGCTTTGCTCTTATCTCACACGGGAAACACTGGTAGCTTGCCCACATTTATGTCATCTTCTACCTCCTCTCCTTTTCCATTTGAGTAACAGATGGCTCAGACCAAAGGCCCATTCTTTTTTTTCCATTTGTATTATGACCAACTTATTAGCTCATTTGGCTCAATGGGATTGATTCAGCAAACTTCTCAAATGCCTATAATTATGTAAAACAAGAAGGTAGACAATCGAGAGCTGCCAATCGTGTATTATTTGTAATACAATGTAGATATGGTATGTAGTGAATAATACTCACCAGTATAGGTTGCCAAGGCCAGGCAACCACTCAAAAAGCAAGAAAGGACATTAGGCCTGTCCCCACTCAGGCTAAGAAGTCACTCTCCGTAGAACAAGAAAGAAGGGTGGTCACACCCATCCACCAGGTGGATAATTATCACTTGAACAATAAGATACTGAGGCACCAGCAGAGTAAAAATCAAGTTAAAAAGGTATAAAATGAGGGGCAAGAGTGGACTTACCTCCACGCCTCTGTGCAGAGGCGCTTCACTAGTGCGCACAACTTGAAAGTTGATCCTTGTGTATTTTTGCCTAAGGAAGTGGACTTGAGACCCGTGAAACGCGTTGCAAACTGTTTTTGGAGAAAGGATAAATACAGTTTTTCTTGATCTTATACAATAGTTGTGTTTTTGTCGTAGAGGTAAGTCCACTCTTGCCCCTCATTTTATACCTTTTTAACTTGATTTTTACTCTGCTGTCGCCTCTGTATCTTATCGTCCAAGTGCCTGTAATGCATGTTTTTACTCTTTTTAATGATTTTACTTTCTTCAATTTATCTCCAAATTTTAAAAACAATCATGGCAAAGTTTTGTAGTAATTTAGCAGCAGCAAATTATGCTTATAAATCACTGCATGTTCTAAATTAAATAACACTCTATGGAGTAGGGTTTACAAGCCCTACTCCATAGAGCCAAATTAATCCATGCCATGCACTGATGAGGATCAAACAATCCGAAACAGTCTGTATGCATGTTGGATTATTATGGCTCTGTACAATTTAACAAGCTGACACATCATTGCATTCCAGCGGTTCTGGAGGTGTGTTTAGCTTCTAAGGGTACAATGGTTAATTTGCATATATTCAGCAGTGGTGCTCTGGGAGACATCTCGAGCTCACTCCAACCTGAATTATCGCAAATTCTTTCTGTTTTAGGAAAGCAAATTTTTGTTTTTCTTAACATCTTAGTAAGGGGGCTTTTAGGACCATTGTAGTCCCTTACACACTCCAATGAGTTCTGGGTCACCATGAGCTTGCTGGTTAGTCTGTACCTCTTGGTTTACAAGCCCTACTCCATAGAGCCAAATTAATCCATGCCATGCACTGATGAGGATCAAACAATCCGAAACAGTCTGTATGCATGTTGGATTATTATGGCTCTGTACAATTTAACAAGCTGACACATCATTGCATTCCAGCGGTTCTGGAGGTGTGTTTAGCTTCTAAGGGTACAATGGTTAATTTGCATATATTCAGCAGTGGTGCTCTGGGAGACATCTCGAGCTCACTCCAACCTGAATTATCGCAAATTCTTTCTGTTTTAGGAAAGCAAATTTTTGTTTTTCTTAACATCTTAGTAAGGGGGCTTTTAGGACCATTGTAGTCCCTTACACACTCCAATGAGTTCTGGGTCACCATGAGCTTGCTGGTTAGTCTGTACCTCTTGGTTTACAAGCCCTACTCCATAGAGCCAAATTAATCCATGCCATGCACTGATGAGGATCAAACAATCCGAAACAGTCTGTATGCATGTTGGATTATTATGGCTCTGTACAATTTGACAAGCTGACACATCATTGCATTCCAGCGGTTCTGGAGGTGTGTTTAGCTTCTAACAATGGTTAATTTGCATATATTCAGCAGTGGTGCTCTGGGAGACATCTCGAGCTCACTCCAACCTGAATTATCGCAAATTCTTTCTGTTTTAGGAAAGCAAATTTTTGTTTAAATTAAATAAGCGTTCTTTAAAGTGCCAAGTGATTCATCTAACTTTTACAATTGTTTCTTATGTGTGGCTTAGGGACTGAGTTCAGACCTGCACACAGCAGATGTTCAGTGATGTCACGCTGCACACTTTGCTTATGTTATGTAAAATAAACCTTCCTGATGCTCGACAACACAATTTAAGCACTTAAACATAAAAACAGCAGCCTTCCTCTCCATTTTAAAGTTAGCAGAGGGGGCAGGGCTCCAAAATGGAGGCATAGCATAGCCTCCTCCCTGGTTTAAAGCAAACCTGAGACCGTGAAAATAAAAAGTTAGATATTTACCTAAGAAGCCTCGGGATCCTCCAGGCTTCCAATGTTCTGCTCGACCCCACCGTCACTGACCGAGATCCTCTATTAGTTTGCGTCCGCTCTCTCAGTTTTGCAAGAATATGGCCACTACTGCATAGTAGCATGAAGCCGCTCATGGAAGTATGGTTTGGATTTACTGCACAGGCACAGCAATAATAATGCAGGCACAGTATGAGCACGCTCGTACACGGTGGAGAGTGTGGCCATAAGAACATATCAGACAAGCTATTTCCAGATACGTTCAGAGGGTCCATACATGACAATGGTGGGGTTGAGGTGGACATGGGAATCCTCTTGGACATGGAAAGCCTCTGGACTAACCAGAGGCTTCCCTCTACATAGGTATCTAACTTTTTTTTCTGTCACCATGATTTCCATCTAAAAGCTCTGCCCAATGTCCCCTCTATTTCAAGAGCTTCATCTTCACAACTGGTGCACATCTACCTAGCACATCTACATCTTCACAACTGGAATCTCAACAGGCAAATACATATGCTGGGTGAGGTACCCGTTTATAGGAACAAGAGTTTATGATGTGATATAACTGAAGGACAGAAAGGTAGCCAAGTTGTTCAATATATCCTGTAAAGCTCTGCATGATATGTCGGTGCTCTACAGACAATGAAGAAAAAATTATAAAGCAGATTATCCTGACATTTTCCTGTGCCCTTAAAACCACTCCCTGCCAGGGAGGTACTTCATCCTAGCACTGAGTCACTATTTGCATGTGATAAAGACATTGGATTGGAATGACAAATTACATGATTATCTCTTTATTACTGATGAATGTGTCAAACATACATACATAGTAATGAAAAAAATTATCAGTATATTTTGATACATCAAGTATGTTGGAATGAATATAGCATGATGGCGTAGTGGTTTGCGCTCTTGCAGCGCTGGGTCCCCAGTTCGAATCCCAGCCAGGTCAACATCTGCAAAGAGTTTGTATGTTCCCACCATGTTTATGTGGGTTTGTTCAAAAAAACAAAAATAAATGTTTAGCACTTGATGCTGTCACCAAATGTGAGAGACCTGCATTGAGCCTCCAAAAAGATCCACAATTCTCAAAGCAGACATAAAGTATAAAGTAATTGTATCATGTACAAAAAAACTAGCGATACTGTGACAAGGTCCATGAAAAATGTACCTTTTAGGAGCCTTCTATTACAGTATGAATTTACAAGATTAAGACAAATTAGATTTATATGCCATAAAAGATGAGTTTTTGCAGTTGGCTTACTCTTAGCACACAAAAAATATGTTCCCTGGAACATTTCCCAGACTGGAATAACTATTTAAAGTATGCATTTCCGAAAATAATAAACTGGAGTGATTGTTGGATTGCTTTGCAGTCTGCTAAAAGTGCTCCAGAATCTCTCTGCACTCACTTGCTAAAAAAATCAAATAAAAAAGTCAAATGTGTATGCTGACAAGGACTGCCAAAGTACAGTATATATGCATACTCTAAAGCATTGCCAATAAACTTTCCAGTATTTATCAACGGAAAGAAGCATTCAACTGGAAATAGTGATGGTCAATCCAATGTTCAAACCAGGTTTGCTGAGTTTATAATTACCCAACTTATTATAATAGTCTCAGGAATGTTCAGCATATGGGTCACATTTGTGCATGGTTGGTGTAGTTAAGGGCTCATAAATGGGCTAACGCCCAGAATCTAAGAGGTAAGCACTTGGGCTTCCCCAAAACACTCCATAGGGAATGATGGGCTTAAAGAGGAACTGCAGCAAAAAGGGGGAAAAATTGCATTGCAAAGTGAGAAGTAAAAAAAATGGAAGAGAGATCAAGAAGTGATTGATATTTGCCATGTAATTTGTTCATATTGTTTGATCCACATTCAGTCTGCAAATAATCAACTTTACTACTGGCAGACATGAAAAAAAGACAGACAGACAGCACCAACTGCCATTATGTATAACCATCCCTCCAATAACAATGCAATAGGCTTAAGCTGGCCACTATACAATCTTTTCATCCAATCTTACCATTTCTATGTAAAATAAAGAAACTGCCTAAATTATCCATTCAATACATTCACTCAGTTTATCGTTATACTACATAGATTTGGTAAAATTGGATAAAAAAGATTGTATCGTTAGTGGCCACCTTAAAAGGTTTTTTTTTTTATAGACATACATATGCACAGATGGAGATACTGGTTGCTTGGCAGCAGGAAACAGACGTTATTTCCCACAATGCAACAAGGCTCACAGACAGGAAACTCTTAGCACATTTCAGGAAATTAGAGACTGTATTAGAAATCCATACCAGTAATATGTGAAACGTTTTCAAAAGCAACCATTTTAAAGTTAAGGTGTATTTGTAAATCAACATCATGGGTACCAATTTCTGGGGCCTCAGTACTGGGAGATGACCATGAAATGACCCCATTTTGCACCAGGCAAAGCATGAATCTCTCTTTCCCTGTTGGGAATAAAAATTGGCTGTGCTTGAAGAAAATTTTCAGTTTTTCAGTAGGAAACAAAATTGTTCAGCTTTGTCCATTTTTATTTAAAGATGAACTACAGTCAATACATCCTTTTGCTCCAGCAGATTAAACCCATTATTCTAAGTCCTATGCACAAACTTGTTTTTATAAAAAGTGCCTGAAAAGATTTATAGTTTTAGTTTAACTTTATTAATAATTTTACACAGATGGCAGTTCAGGGACAGATTTTTAATTGTATGTTATGCTAGACTGCAGTTCTACTTTAACTATATTATCATGAATGCCTGGTGAGTAAAGATGGTCCAAGGTTCATAACATTTTAGAAAAGCATCTCTTCTTCTCATGGACTTAAGGGGCTCATACACTGGTCGATTTCAGCCATTATTATTATTATTATTTATTGTATTTATAAAGCGCCAACATATTACGCAGCCATTGATCGAGCGATCAATCAAAAATTGATTCTATCGAATTAGCATATCGATCATTTTGCGGCCGATTTTCGATCGATTTGATCTATCTGACTGGATGGAAAATCTAGGTCGATCTGCTGCTGGTAGCAGATCGATGGCCCATAGAGTTGCATTGGATCTAATGGTCCAATAATGCATTTTGATCGATTTCCATTAGATGTCCAATAGATTTAATTCTGAAATCTATTGGAAATCTGTTCGTAGTGAGTGGCACACATCAGAAAGATTCCTGTCAGATTGACTTGACAGGCATCTGACAGAAATCTATCTGATGGCCGAATATGCTGCACATCTATAAGTGCATGGCCACCTTTAGAATTGGCACTAGACAGTGGCTATTGGTACCAGGAGCAGGAGCCTGGCCAGCAAACGGAACAGCTTTGGTACATTATTATTAACTAATATTTATGTAGCGATGACATCTTTTGCAGCACTGTACAGAGAATTTAGTCTTCTCACTAGCTGTCCCTCAGAGGAGCTCACAATCTTAAGGTGCCCATACACTACCTTGATTTCCCGCCGATAGACAGCTTTGATCACTGTGATCGAATCTGCTGTGAAATCGAGAACGCAAACACGGACCGATCGATTTCCATCCGAAATCAATCAATTCCGTCGATCTGTCCAGGCAGAAAATTTTGTTTAGAGAGGGATCTATCTGTTGGTCAATCTGGTGGCAATTGACCAGTGTATGGCTGCCTTAATGCCTACATCACAGTCTAGGGCCTATTTTAGGGGGGGGGGGGGAGCCAATTGACTTATCTGTATGTTTTTGGTACGTGGGAGGAGCCTGAGGTGCCAACACAGACATGGGAAGAACACAAAAACTCCTTGCAGATAGTGCACTTGCTGGTACATCCCTGTTTTAATTTTTGCAGAAAGCATTCTTTTTCTTCGATTTTTAAAGTTACCTTTGGCAATAGCTGATGGCTAGTAGAGCTGAGGGGTACACAGGTAACAGCAGCAGTAATCAGGGTACATTATTTGTTCATTCATTCTTATTGGGTTTTTAAGTGTTCTATGTCTGTACATGCCTTTGATCAGACTGACTTCCCCAGAAGTCTATGGGGGTGTCACTCACATGATAAGAGATTGCCAATGAGATGACAATAACTCCAAATTGCATAAAAATATAATCCAAATTGTATGTAGCTTGAAATTGGACCAATCAAATGTACTTGTTGTCAATTGTGATTGGTCCAATTCCAAGCTTTATATTATTTCCATTAAACTTACATGCAAACACACACAATGGGATTGAGCTACTAAGGTTTCTGCAATGATCCATAGGGATCCCCAGTGAATATATGCATACAGTATCAGGGCCGGATTTGTACTTCTCACCACCCAAGGACCTCTTTTACCAGCCGCCCATAACCACACAGTATCCTGCCATAATTGGACAGTGAATGGAGTGGGCAATGCGTAAAAGTCCCATACCCACTGCGGTCTCCATGGGCGTAACAATAGGGGCTGCATCCCCTGCGGGGGGGGGGGGGGCCTGGGGCCCGCTCAGGGCCGTTTTGGGGTGCTGGAGGGGTCGCAGTATGAGGGGAAAGCTATGGCCACACTTGGCGGGGAGAGGGGACGGCCCCCCCCCCCTCACCTCGGGCTCTCCCCTCTCCGCTCCCCTCCAGCTTCAATAACTATATGTGTACAGTGGCGGGCAGCGGCAGACAAACATACCTTCCGTGCGTTCCAGCGCGGATGCTTCTCTCTCTAGTGTCTGACGCTACTTCCTGTAGGAAGTAGCATCAGACACTAGAGAGAGAAGCATCCGCGCTGGAACGCACGGAAGGTATGTTTGTCTGCCGCTGCCCGCCGATGCACACATATAGTTATTGAAGCTGGAGGGGAGCACAGAGGGGAGAGCCGGAGGTGATTTAAAATTTCTTTTTTGCAGCTTCCAGGATGCGGTTGACAGGTTAGTGGTTAGGGAGGGGACCGTGTGGGAGATGTGCCTACACGGGGCATCCCTGTAAAATGATGCAATCTACAATTGCATCCAACCGAAGCCTCCCACCTGAATGCTAATTTATGCAATTCCTGCTAGATTTGGTACAGCAGGCAAAGGGTGTATAACAGTACACCTGATTGGCTGTCTGGCATCTGCTGACCAGATAAAGGCAGGAGATTGCTCTAGCTGGAAGTTAGCAATTGTGTTTGTTGCAGTTAGCATTCAGTTTAGAGGTGGTGGGGTGAGTTTCCTGGAGATGAGAGGTCCAGGGCTTGCCCACACTTCCCTCTAGGTATCGCATGGTGGTTTAGGGGCCCCTGCTAGTGAGAGAGACCCGGGGTCCCTCCCCCGGCTGTCGTGCAGACCAGTGTTTGGGATTTTTATTTTTATTTGAGGGCTGCAAGCTTTTGCCACTTATGGCAGATACTGTTTGTCAAATATTCAATACCAGGTTTACTAGCTTACTTATGTTTCCCAGTGCACTTCAACCTTACTAAACTAGCCCCATTGGTTGCTGAGCGCTATATAAATTGCTGGTTGAAATCATGACAACTGAAGCAAGAGGGATATGGAGGCTGCCATATTTATTATCCTTTAAGCAATACCAGTTGCCTGGCTATCCTGCTGATCCTTTGCCTCTAATCCATTTAGCCATAGACCCTGAACAAGCATGTAGCAGATCAGGTGTTTCTTTTGACAATATTATCAGACCTGACAAGATTAGCTGCATGCTTGTTTCTGGTGTGATTCAGACACTTCTGCAGCCAAATGGATCAGCAGGACTGCCAGGCAACTGGTATTGCTTAAAAGGAAATAAATAATATGTACAAACAATTGCAGCGCTTCTTCTATCAAATATTTCAAGCAGCCAGGAGTATATTGTGAGGACACCTTTCTCACAATGAACATACAAATACAAAACAGTAATAAAACTCCTGCGCTAAAACGCAAAATAGCTTTGACTTTAATTAATACCAACCATTACATTAAAACCACCATCTGGCAGCAATGAGAGAAATATTAAAACACCTCAATGCAAATGTGAAATCAGACCTCAATCACTCACCACAATCATACCCCACACAAACACTGATCGCATGCGATGAGTATGGGGTTTCCGTTCCACTAATTGCAGTTAGAGTGTTCCCGTATTTTTGCAATGTCTCCTAAGCCTTTTCAGGCTATATATCTTCCTCTGTTCAATATATGAATGTGATCACGTTCCCCCCCCCGAACAATCTTGTGTTTACACATTTCTCAATGTCCTGCGCAGTTTAGTTACTCACATAACCTCCGTGTGCTGCCAATATCTCGTGACTTGTGTATTTGCTAAGTCCACAGCTGTGGACTTTGCAAATATAGAAGTCACAGGTTGTTCACGGCATACTGCGCAGGCACAGTAGTTCTGCGCCTGCGCAGTACACTGCTGACAACGTAGGCTTGATTGACAGCGGCGCTCCACGCAGGCGCAGTAAGGAGGACCTCAAGGTTGTCCTCTGCACTGTGCGGGGACCGCAGGCTGGTGGCTGCGAACTGAGCTCTCAGCATAGGACAGACAGCTGAAAGGGGCTGGAGAAAGCTCCAAGTAAGTAAATCAGATTTGTAATATATTTGCCTAGTGATTCCTTAAAGAGAACCCGAGGTGGCTTTGTATAACGTTAGTGGGGCACAGAGGCTGGTTGGGCACACTAACACCAGCCTCTGTTGCCCCATTGTGTGTGTCAAAGACCCCCCTGCTCGCCGCTATCCTCCCCGCAGTGCTGGCGACACGCAGCGCGTCGCCAGCACAATGTTTACCCTAGCGCTGTCTGTCAGCGCCGCTCCCCCGCCTCCTCCGCATCGCCGCTACCCGCCCTCGTCCCTTCCCTCCAATCAGCGTGAGGGAAGGGACGAGGGCGGGTAGCGGCGATGCGGAGGAGGCGGCGGAGCGGCGCTGACAGACAGCGCTAGGGTAAACATTGTGCTGGCGACACGCTGCGTGTCGCCAGCATTGCGGGGGTATAGCGGCGAGCAGGGGGGTCTTTGACACACACGATGGGGCAACAGAGGCTGGTGTTAGTGTGCCCAACCAGCCTCTGTGCCCCACTAACGTTATACAAAGCCACCTCGGGTTCTCTTTAAGAAACTTGCCTTGGAGCAGGGATGTCAAACCGGTTCTTCGAGGGCCGAGGTCCACACACATTTTTGACACAGCTCAAATTAATTGATGGGTGTGAATCAGGAAAAGTGTGGTCCATCAGGTAGAACACATTCCTCTCTTTGTGCCATTCACACCAAAAACCTCTAGCACCTAGGTTCTTAACGTGTGGTACGCGAACCCCAGGGGGTACTTCTGATGGTTCCAGGGGGTACTCAGGCTTGATATACTTAACCAAGAATAACAAATTTAGAGTTTTAGAAAATGATAAATCTTATTTTAAACAACCCCAAATTAGTATTTTAGCTAATCAAAAGCAATAGTAAAGGCTTGGAAATGGTTTAGAACCAATTATAATGTACTACGATCAATATATATTTGTCAAGGGGTACTTGTGGCAATGTTTACTATGCTAGGGGGTACTTTGGTGAGTACAGGGTTTTAAAAAGGGTACACACCGATAAAATGTTGAGAAACACTGCTCTAGCAGATCCACAAAACGCTAGAGGTTTTTCAAGCAGATTTCAGAGTGATTCTAGGCATGTTCAGAGAGGTTTTCTAAACATGCTTAGCGTTTTTTGGAGCGTTTTTGTGTAGCAGATTACAAATATTGTTACAGTGAAGTTGTTACTGAACAGCTACTGTAACAAAACGCCTAAAACCAGCTCTGATCTAGCGTTTTTCAGAGCGGTTTTCCACTTTCCTATACTTTAACATTGAGGCAGAAACGCTTCAGAAATCTAAAAAATGCTGCAGACCTGAGTTTGCATTTGTGGAAAAAAAGAACCGCTCTGGTGTGCACCATCCCATTCACTTTAATTAGCCAAGCGGTTTTCCCCCTGCAAGCATTTTAAAAAAACACTTCAGAACCGCTCTGGTGTGCACCAGCCCTTTCTCAGTCCATCCTAAACACTGGTAGGGATCTGGTCCTCCAGGCCTGGAGTTCAACACCTGTGCCTTAGAGACAAGAAGGCTGCTACTAGGGATAGTCAGTGAGATGCTGCAGCATTAAGTAAATTTAGTATGCAAATGTATGCACTTTAAGAACAGTCACTTGAGGTGAGCATTGCGGTGCAATGCTCCGCCTCCTCGTATTGCACCACAATGCCAAAAAATCAATTCATATGACCCCTTTATGCTTCCCTTTACCCAAATACCCATCGCCAACCATCGCCCAGTGACGTACTTCCTGCTGAACCAGAAGTACATCCCTGAGATTCCCAGCTTCCACCATCATATTTGCATTGTTCCGCACATGCATGCTGCACCTTTTAAAATTTCTGCATCGCCCATAGAGTTTCATGCATTCCGTTCCCGCGGAAGTACGATGGTTAAAGCGCTGTAGACTCTGCAGCGGGTCGGCAGTGATTCGAAAACTTAGTGTACTGGGGCTTATGGACTTTCATTGCTGTTGCATTACCCTGCGTGCAGAAAAGGTAAAGCAACACAAAGAAAGTGGCCTGAAAATGGACCAGTCAAATGCAGCGATGGTGGGATTTAACTCTGCATCAACTCAGAATAATTTAACTCTTATTGTTCATCTCTAACTGCAACTATCGACTCAAATCCAGTGGCCAATCCACCCTGTACACGGATTTCCACTTACCAGAAAACAACAATGTTCAGAAGCTGATGAAGATCTTTGCCGAGTTGCCAATCAAATTATTCAACCACTGAAAATGTTTAACTGTTCCTACCTCAGCCAATGTATATTTGAATGTTACTAGAATGTATTGCTAATCTCGACTACTGAACCATAATAATACACAATAACAATCTGGCATTTAAAAAAAAAATCTTTTTATTTATTTAGTAACAATCATGTACACCTGCATAGTATTTTCCTTTATATAAAAAAAAGGTGCCTTTAGGATTGCAAATGTCATTTGTATGCTTTTAGTGGTATTATAGAATATAGATCATTTTCCTTTTGCTAACTCTTTGTATATTATGACATTAGGAGATCACTGTTACTAGCATTGGTATGTAATTATTGGGAGTATTGTAATATCAATATGCCGCAGGTGAAGACAAAGTCATCACTAATAAATGTCGGGTTTTCTTCTAGATTGCAGACCAATAGACCTGAGTAAGAAAAATAAAAAGGAATAATTAGTGTAACACACAGAAATGTATTTATTACAATATTGCAGAGTTAAACTGTGCCTAGGATCCCTGATGCAAAACGTAGCTTTTCTATAATTCACCAGAAGTCTCTCTCCACTTGCAAACTGTGCTTCTACCAGTGATGCTTAGTGAAATACAAATACATTTATGCAGCTTTAAAATGGACCAGTCAAAATCAGAAGCCTGCCAATCCCTTTACCTAATTTGACTACACATTAGTGCTAATGCCAGTCTATGACCTAGCGCAGTGATCTGCAAACTTGGTTCTCCAGCTGATAAGGAACAAGTCCCACAATGCATTGCAGGAGTCTGACAGCCACAGTCATGATTCATAAAGGCAAATGCATTGTGGGACTTGTAGTTCCTTAACAGCTGGAGAGCCAAGTTTGCGGATCATTGACCTAGCGCTCATGGGGAGGAGGGAACATGGCTGCATGGAAGGAGGGTGCATTGAATTGGTAGGGACGTTACAGGCGCACGTTAGTGCAGCCTGTAACGCTTCCCCAACGCACAGCAATGTAACACAAGTGGGCTGTTCACACTGCCCACGTTGCGTTACATTGTAACGCAGCAAAGTGCTGCATGCTGTGCGTTCTACGCGGCTAAGCCGCGTTAGACTGTTTGCACATGCTCAGTCATGTTGGGGAGGAGGGGAGAGCGACCGGGCACATGGCTAATTAATATTCACTGCACTCAGTGACGTGCAGTATTTACTTCCTGGAGCGGCCGCTCTGTGCGGCGATTGGCCGGGCGGGACCACATGATGCTGCATGCGTCCATCACGGCATCACGGACGCCAGAGTGAGCTGCACAACGCGGCTCACTCCGTCGTCCACACCAGAGAGCACCAAGCGTTGCGTTAGGGGCACGTTATGTGCCCTATAACGTCCCCTAAACGTAACGTCTTGGTGTGTAACTAGCCTAAAGGTGGCCATACATCTAATACATCTAGTGATTTGGCTGTACAATCTACCATTCGATTTGATCATTTTATAGAATTGAGAGGGAATCAAATGTGTTCCAGAATTCCCAATTGACTAAGCTGGTCGATTTGACATGAAATCGGCCAATTTTCATCGATCAAGATATCGGTCAATCGCACAGGAATCAGCTACTGTTTACATATCATTCGATACACTCTGAATTGATTTTTTGCATTTAAAACATGGTCAGATCGATTAATGAAGGTGAAATGCATAGGATATAATTTGTAGTGTGTGGGTCACTAGTCGATTGACTTTTGATCAACCATACTGAAGACAATTTAATAAAGTCGATCACTTTGTCGATTGAATCAGAATCGCTAGATGTATGGCTATTTTTATAAGAGCAAAAAGACCCCGAGCAAAAGAATTGAAAGCAATTTCTGTAATGTTTTTTTAAAAAATCCATTTAATTCAATGTGGTCACAATTTTCCAGCTGTTCCATTCAGTAAAATGGTCATATTTGTTTAAAAAAAAAATCAAATGATCACAAATGTATGCGTGGCAAGCATTAGGGTCACAAATGATTGAGCACCATTTTCACCTAGCTGAATTTTGGCAGAGAAAGCCTAGTTACAACACAGGTACCAGATCAAGTCTACCTCCAAATATGACCAATTATGCAGACAATACTTTACAACTGACATTGAAAATAATATCACAAGATTTGGGTTAACTAACAAACATAGACATGCCGATTGGTCATATAATGCCTAACACTAACTCCCCTGGCTACCAATACAGTAGTATAGATTGGCTACTCCCAGCTGTTCGGTTATTAATAGCCGATCAAGTAGTATTGCCTGAAAGCAGTTTTGGAAGCAAGATCAGCTAGTGATAGCCAATGAGCTAGTATTGCCATATCTCTGCAAGTTATCATTGTGGTCCGGTGCCCTATTCCACAATTTCCAGGCCTGTGATAATTGGTGTGCAAATGTCTATAGGGATTGGTTTTGTGTTTGTTTTAACTTTAATTCCATCTAAAAATAAATGGGAGCTTAAAGGGGTTCTTTCGCGAAAAAAGTAGGCAGTTAAAAAATTTGACAGTTGACAGGTTTTGGGCCAGTCCATCTTTTTAAGGGGGATTCTCAGGGCTTTCTTTGTTTTCAACAGCATTTCCTGAACAACAGTTGCAAAATCTAACTGACATAATAGTGTGCAAGTGATTAGGGAGGCCGGCTGGTATCTTGCTATTTTGGCAGTTAAATTGCTGTTCAGGAAATGCTGTTGAAAACAAAGAAAGCCCTGAGAATCCCCCTTAAAAAGATGGACTGGCTCAAAACCTGTCATCTGTCACATTTTTTAACTGCCTACTTTTTTCAGGAAAGAACCCCTTTAAGCATTTCCGGACCACCTTGGTTGAAATCTAAGTCTTGCTGGTGGTTGTGTGGCTCTTACTGGATCGCACCGCTCTGACCCCGCCGCAGCTCACTCGCCTTGCTGTCAGTATGATAGCAGAGCTTTGCGAGCCGGTCAGGAGACAATTTAATTGGCTCCTGGCCGTGTGATCACTGTGAGCCAATTCAATTGACTTACATTGATGGACAGGGTCAGGAGCCAATGAAAGCAGCTCCTGACCGGCGAGAGGGGCCTGCGGCAATAAGAAAGTGGCTTGACCAGTATGTGTGGAGATTCGTTGGTAGGAGACAGTTTGTGGTACCAGCAGTCTCTGGTCCTTAAATGAGCCATCAGGCAAAATAAAAAAAAAGCTTTACTCACCTGGGGCTTTCTCCCTTGCAGCCGACTGTCCCACGCTGACTGCTCTGCTCTCCACCACCATCCTGGGCTCCCCGCAAGGTGCAGAGGCCGACCCCGAGGGCGGCCTTACTACATCTGCGTGAAGCGCCGCTGTCAATCATTGCCACGTTGCCCGCGGCGTACTGTGCAGGCGCAGAACCACTGCGCCTGCGCAGTACGCCGCAGATCACATGACCATGATTGACAGCGGCAATTTACGCAGCCGCAGTAAGGACGACCTCGAGGTCGGCCTCTGCACCGTTCGGGGAGCCCGGGACGGCGGCGGAGAGCAGAGTGATCAGCGTGGGACAGCTGGCTGCAGGGGGCTGGAGAAAGCCCCAGGTGAGTAAAGCTTTTTTTTTTATTTTGCCTGATAACCCCTTAAGGGACCAGAGATTGTTGGTACGTGGTGCGGAAGTAGTTAATACTTAAATCCTTTAGAGTATGGAAACTTTATAAACTGGACAAGTAAATTCAATAACTCTTGCAGAGTACAGCTTCACTTACTTATTTGAAAGTGTGGCTTTCTGTTCCACCACGTCCAAAACCTAAACAACACAAAAAGTCGATTATAACAAAACATATGTGATACAGAAACATCATGAATAATTTAGCATGTAATATTTGCTTAGAACATGCAGAACAAAAGCAAATACAAATATGGTGCCTCACCTTTTGGTCCAAACAATGCTGCATAGCAAGGTGAATTGCAATAAGGTTTGCCTTCATGCTGGAACAAAAAACACACAAAGTAAGTAAAGATTTCTTTCATGTTTAGCTTTTCAATTACTTGATTGTTTATAGTTAGAGTAAACATGGTCATTCATGGTGTTGATCCTATTGCTAATTCAATTGCTTTGATCAAGTCTGCTTCTGATTGTTTGACCTAATGCTAGGAATACATGGTTCGTTTGAAATTATCAATCGAGCCGCTGACGGCTCGATTGATAATTTCCGACCTGTCCGATACCCCGCCGGATCGATTCCCCAATGGGCAAAAAACGAAAAGGTGAAAAAAAGTGCCAGCGGGGACGAGCGGGAATAGATCCGGGCGGCCACGGGGACGTGCGGGGATGCGCCGGCATCGAGCCATGTAGCCTGTCCGTGCAACATCACTGGGCCGGGCTTTACACATGTATGTCAGCTGTGTAGCTGATGGCGCGCTGTGTTGTTATGCGGGGGGGGGGGGGGGGATGACGGCACTACGAGCGGCGCATGCATGATGTCAAGTGGCAGGTGGGGGAACGGCGTTAACAATGGGATTGGCGTCGTGGGGGTGAATAGCTTTGCTGGCTGGTCGCTCGTAGGTTGGGGGTCGCCAGCTGCTGTACACATGCCTGATTATCGGCTGAAGTTATGAAGAAGGAGTCCGCACACAGACTTGAGGAACAAGTGCCCGAATTTATTGTCCCATCACATACATGTGCAATCAAATGTCAGACCTGCAAGGCCAACAATCGTTTCGGGGCCACCGAGGGTCCCCTTTGTCAAGGCAGGAGCAGAAAGACATAAACAGGTAAACAGGTGTTTGTCTTTCTGCTCCTGACTTGACAAAGGGGACCCTCAGTGACCCCGAAACAATAGTTGGCCTGGCAGGTCATTTGATTGCACATCAAGGAGGGAAAAGAGGCGCCCAGTGGATTTATAGAACATTCTAAAAACACTAAAAATCAAAGGATGAGGTGGCTTACCTCACAGATGACAAATCACTTACGATACAATAATTTATTAAAGATAATAAGCACAGGCAACATGTTTCGTGGGATCTAGCCCACTTCCTCAGGCCAAATAAAGTGCCGCTGTATATGAAAAGCCGCTTATGGGGCACCTCATAAGCGTCTTTTCACATACAGCGGCACTTTATTTGGCCTGAGGAAGTGGGCTAGATCCCACGAAACGTGTTGCCTGTGCTTATTATCTCTAATAAATTATTTTATCGTAAGTGATTTGTCATCTGTGAGGTAAGCCACCTCATCCTTCATTTTTTAGTGTTTTTAGAGTGTTATATATCCAATGGGTGCGTCTTTACCCTCCTTGCTGCCTATACTTCCCCCACTCTATAGTGAGGGGAGCCTCATACACCAAACCTGAGGTGGACTTCCGCCACCTCGCATAGGTTGAAGTGCTTGAGTTTTTTCTAGAGCGTGACCGCCTCCAGGACTGCTGGTATACCTGAGTGGAGTCAGGTTTAAGTCACTCCACCTGCCTGAAGTGGTCGGTTATCCCCTTTGTGCAACACACCTTTGTGAGTATTCATTTGTCAAATACCTTCTCACATATTCATTCACCTGTGACGTACTGCACCATTTAGGCTCCCGTTGTCTTTGTGTTTTTCCTCAGTATCTTATCATTTGATTGCACATGTATGTGATGGGACAATAAATTCGGGCACTTGTTCCTCAAGTCTGTGTACGCTACGGACTCCTTCTTCGTAACTTTGTACTGAGCAGCCTGGGAGTCCAACACCAGCATCCACACGTTTGGTGGGCGGTTCTATTACTGGATTGATTATTATGATTGTTATCAGCTGCCTCAGCTGATTTAAGTCAGACATGTTAATAGGACTCTAGGAAAAGCTCAACTGATAAACTGCTATCTGATTTCATCTGAGTTTGATGGAAAACATGATCAAACACATGACTATTAGGCAGGGCCGGATTTGTACTTTCCAGTGCCCTAGGCCTGCTGTCATCTACCGCCCCCCCCCCCCCCCCCCCCCCCGCCACCACCTCCACCAAAAAACATTCTGTCCAACACTCTGACTATCGATCATTGGTTTGAATGGGCTCATTTCAGTTGTGCTGCTCTGCCTCCCATTCAGCCAAGAATCAGAGGATGCTCTGTCTGCTCAATAATTCCTGCAATTTGTGCTCCTGCCCGAATGTGCACAGCAGCCTGGGCATGGGCATGTTCTGGGCATGCATACTTGAGAAATGACGCTGATATATGTACTTCTCAAGAAAGCATAACACTATACTGGCGTTGGTTGCTGTGCACATCTGGGCAGGAGCAGAAAACTTGCGCAAGTCGCAAGTGGCCAGAGCATGTGCTGCTTCTTTGTCCTCTGCAACTGACTGCAGTCAGAGCCACAAACAGGTGACAGGACAGCTCAATGGAGAGAAACAGAGAACAGGTAAGTAGCAAACATCCTCTCAATACCCACTTTGGATGTTTGGTTGTAATTAGAGCGGACCTGAACTCAGAACTTCCTCTCTGCTCTAAAAGATACACAACAACATAATAACCTTTAAAAAAAACTATTTCTTTGTTACAGCTGATACAAATCCTGCAATAAATTGGCAGTGTCTACTTCCTGCTTTCATGGAAGCAGACATATTGTTAACATCCTGTGCTTTCAAATGAGCTTAGATGTTGTGGCAGTCAGGGGACACGGGAGAGATCAAATTACAACGTCAGATTAGACACAGATGAGGGGGAATTACACAGGCTCTCTAAAAACATACAAGGTAGATTTTTGTATGTTTTCCTTCTGTCTTGTGCAAGAGTTCAGCTCCACTTTAAAGTATCTGAATGATATTTATTTATATTTGAAGAAAGGAGAAGGATGCCAAACCATACACACTAGCATTGAGGTAGTAACAGCTCAGGTGACAGTGACAGTTTAGCAATGAAAGTAAAGCAAACAGCATTTTTATTCCTCTCATAGATGGTAGGAACTGATCGACAGAAAATGAGTCAGGAAAGAGTTAACTGAGACCACTGCTGGCTAGGAAGAAGAAAAACCCTAAAGCCATAAATTTACTTAGACTAGAGATAAGAAAGTGTAATTTAGAGCTGCTGGGGTCAGTTTCACAGCTGTAAAGGAGAAAGTGAAGAAATTAGCAGAGTTCACTGATGTCTGTGAATGCCTGCATTAAAACTCAGCGGAACTTAGTTCTATCTGCTTTGTAATGTAAATCCCTGGTATTTCTCACATCAACTTGTATGATCATGATAAGAGGAATTGATCATCAGGTGAGGTGACAGCAGATGTTGATTGTCATAACACACCAGAAATTGTGAGAGACTTGCAGGGATTGGGGAACTCTGGAAATCAGCTATTAGTGCAGAGCAGGGCGCTGGCTGGCTGCACTGCGGGACCAGAAGAGATGATTTACTTTGACATATGACCTCTTCTCTCTCCAAGTCATGCCGCCCTTCTTATCTTATCTTATTTTATCGCCCTAGGCCGTGGCCTTTCTGGACTTTCCAGAAATCCGGCCCTGCTATTAGGGCTCATATACACATACCAACAATCTGTCCAACTATCTTCCAAACTTGTCTGTTGGATGATAAGTTGGGCGTTTGTACGGCTGACAAACAACCATGTTGAGCAGTTTGTCATTTAGCTTTCACGCATAGTATTTACTGTAAGTGAGTTGGTTGTTTAACCTCCTTGGCGGTAATCCCGAGCTGAGCTCGGGGTATGCCGCCGGAGGTCGCCGCTCAGGCCCTGCTGGGCCGATTTCGGTTCTGAAAAAAGCAGCACACGCAGCTGGCACTTTGCAGCGGCGAAAGAGGGTCCCCCCAGGCGCCCGAGCCCAGCGCAGCCGGAACAAACAGTTCCGGCCGGCGCTAGGGGCTGGATCGGGCGGCTCTGACGTCAGGACGTCGACTGACGTCCATGACGTCACTCCGCTCGTCGCCATGGCGACGAGGAAAGCGAAACAAGATAGGCCGCTCATTGCGGCCTATCTTGTTACTTTCGATTGCCGGAGGCGATCGAAAGTACGGATCAGGAGCGCCCTCTAGTGGGCGTTCATGCAGCCAACTTTCAGTTGGCTGCATGAAATATTTTTTTTTTTATTAAAAAAAAACCACATTGCAGCCTCCCTGGCAAAATAAATAAACCGCCAGGGAGGTTAATCGGTTGGTGCGTGTGTACACGTACTTGTCAGGTAAACACCTTGTTGTGTGGTTGGTCATGTTTTATTTATTTATTTATTTTTATTTATTTGTTGTATTTATAAAGCGCCAACATATTACGCAGCGCTGGTCATGTTGTGCAGTTGGTTGTGCATTAAGTTGGACGTGTATATGAGCCTTTAGAGAAAGGGATCAACAGCCAATTCACTTTGTCCAAGCTAGGTTAATTGTGGAATCTTCTCAAATCTGACCAGGTATGAGTGGGACAAGGTACTAGATTGATCATTATTATTTGATTGATTTCTAATCATTGATTGACTGATCACTTGTCAGATTGAGATGCTATTGACCCATGTTCCTTCACTGACAAGCAGACCCTTCTCAATAAATCTCTTTCAGAGGCCAAACTCTAAAATCCCCCCTTTATCTAACCCCTATCTAATGCTCAGGTCTAACCACCCTGTTTATGCCCAACTCCAACCTCCCGGCTTAATGTTAATCCTTAATGCCTAACCCTAACCTCCCCTCCCTAATGCATAATCTTTTAAGCCTGACATCTAAACCTAACCTCCACATACCCTTCCACCTAACTCTTCTCTGACCTTAACTGATACCCTCCTTTCATTGTCTTCAGCATTGTGCGCATGGATACATTACATCAGCTCCCTTGTGCGATTGGTATGAAGCGCTATCTGTCCCAGGAGAGGATGTCAGGATGTGTACGCCTAATCCCTGGATAGATTTGATGCAATGAATGTCTGCATGTTTGCACTATGCATGTTACAGGGCCAGAGTTAGGACACCTACATTTACCTGGGTACTTCTGCGCAGTGTAGGTGACTAAGCAAGAGAATGAATTCCTTTGTGATCTAAGACTCCGGCTTTTAACCAGTTGCCGACTGCTCCACGCCAATTGGCGTGAGCAGTGTGGCAGCCCCAGGACCACTCCACGCCCATTGGCGTGAACGGTCCTCTATGGGGCTAGCAGGAGATCACGCACATGCTGCGCACGCATCTCCTGCTTGGGCAGAAGCCTATGACAGCCGATCACGTGATTGGCCGGCAGGGGAGAGGGAGGGAGGGGAAAGTCAACAACAACAAAAATAGTAAAGGGTATTTAAAAATAAAAAACATAAATATTTATTTTTAAAAAAAAAACAACAATGTGGGGGCAATCAGACCCCACCAACAGAGAGCTCTGTTGGTGGGGAGAAAAGGAGGGGGGAATCACTTGTGAGCTGAGTTGTACTGGCCTGCAGCTTTGCCTTAAAGCTGCAGTGGTCCAATTAAGTAAAAATCGCCTGGTCACTAGGGGGGTTAACACCGCAGTCCTCAAGTGGTTAACTTAGCTGTAGGGATAACAGTGGGCGTACGTTAAAAAGGGGCGATGGGAAAAAAGGGCGCCGGGTTTTTAACGATAAACATGGATTACGTTTAAAAATGTATTTCGTTTAAAAGTAATGTTTTTAAACGTTATAAATCATTAAATACTGTGTATTAAATCGGCAATTGTAAAAAACGTTAATCTTTCGTTTAAATAATGAAACGCATAATAACGTTTTAAAAAAAAATTACTAAGTAACCCTCCCTGTACCTACCCCTAACCCCTAGACCCCCCTGTTGATGCCTAAACCTAAGACCCCCCCCTGTTGGTGCCTAAGTAACCCTCCCTGTACCTACCCCTAACCCCTAGACCCCCCTGTTGGTGCCTAAACCTAAGACCCCCCTGTTAGTGCCTAAACCTAAGACCCCCCTGTTGGTGCCTAAACCTAAGACCCCCCTGTTGGTGCCTAAACCTAAGACCCCCTGTTGGTGCCTAAACCTAAGACCCCCCTGTTGGTGCCTAAACCTAAGACCCCCCTTTTGGTGCCTAAACCTAAGACCCCCTGTTGGTGCCTAAACCTAAGACCCCCCTGTTGGTGCCTAAACCTAAGACCCCCCTGTTGGTGCCTAAACCTAAGACCCCCCTGTTATTTTTTTCGTTTAAAAATAATGTAAAAAAAAAAAAAAAAAAGTAATGTTTTTCGTTTAAAAATAATGTTTGAAAAAAATATTGTACTGGTTTTCGTTTAAAAATAATATTTAAACATGTATAAATCATTAAATAATGTGTAATCATGAGAAACAGTAATAAAACATTAAGTCTCCGGGCGCCGCTTTTAAAACGTTAGTTTTCTCCGGCGCCCTTTTTTCCTACCGGGCGCCCATTAAACGATATTTATTATAGAAGTGAATGGCGGCGCCCGATTTGTCCACTAGCCTCAGGCGCCCGAATTTACTGTTGCCTAACAGTGGTGCCTGGATGAGTGAATCTATGAATGCATTTGTTTGAACTGCAAGTGTGCAAAGGGTTACTGATTTGTGCTATTTTTCTGGCCACACCCCCTTTAGCACCTCCCTTTCCTTAAATTACTTATTTAAATGTCTTAACTAGAGGTGATGTGCCTGGATGTATGTGTTTTGTTTTTTTATTGTCTTCTGCCTTAACACTGAATCCAAGGACCAGGGCACAAAGCCTTCAGAGTGCTGGGATCAGGAATGTTATTGCTGCTAACCATCACCCAAACCAATCAGCGTGCTCCAAAATCCCCAAGACAATCGTGTTGGCAATCTCACAGACAAGTGCCAGTAGCCAAACCAATTGCAGTGATGCTACCTGCTTCAACCTATAAGAGTGTTTGTATTTTTAGTCTAAAGATAGAGGACTGGAAAACCAAGAAATATTTGCAGAAGGATCATAGATACTATACCTCAGCATGACCACCCGGAGTCAGCGTCTTGTTGCATTTCTCACATTTTAGGCATGGTCTGTGCCAGTCTTTATTCAGAGAAGTTACCCTCTCGGCTGCAAGAAAACAAAACAATATTTAGTAACTTATCATTCATTTTTCATATAGCAGCATTATCATATATTATCCTATATCAATGTACACTGGGCTCAGAGACTGCATTAGAGGAAACAGACCCTGCAAGTCATTATAACTTCCTCTGATTAGAAGATCGGTAACATGCTTATTTTTCACTTTATAGTCTCTTTAGATAGAATACTACTTTAACAATGGTCACAAATATTAAATGAGCATCATGTCTTTTGTCTATGGGGAAAGATGAGCCATAATATAGGTATGAAAGCACATACATCTTTCCAAAAAATTAATAATTACGGTACCTGCAAAAAGAAAGACAGAAGTCTTCATTTTCAGCACCTACACTAATCCAGTAATTGGCAAGAAGCAAAACCTTTCCATCTGGCAATCTATGCTAGGAACTGTAGAGACCTCCTACCCTCCCTACAGTACTAATTTTAAGAGCAGAATCAGGTAGCTCTGTAGTCTTTATTTAGTGGAAATGAGTATGACATCAACTGTAGATGCATAGGCAAGTTCAGGGGGATTATTGCAGCCCAGAATCCCCTCAGACCAGAGCCGTGTCTTGGGACAGGCACAAGTTGAGACGCCAGAATATCTGCAGGTATCCTGCAGCTCACAGCACTGCCCCTTTCTTTCCCTGCTACAGTTGACTTTGGATGTAGCAGCAGCGTGTGTACAGAGCATGGAGCAGCTCTGGGGAACGTAACAGAGTCAGGTACGAGCACAGCCCTATACCCTGCTGTGTGAATGCTTCACTTTCCCCTTTATTACCAATGTCGGCTGTCGTCATTATTATCGGTATCCAAACTGCTCCTGATCAATCCCATTGTCGATCGGGAGCAGATTGGACATGTCGGAAATAATTGTCAGATCTTGTCAGTCGCATGGAAAATTGCTTAGTATGTACCCAACATGAAGTCCTACCATATTATTATACTGTATTGTGCATGGCTGAGGGAAACCTTTCAGGAATCCCCCCCCCCCTTGAAAATCCTGGGTTTTCCGCTAAGACAAGTCCTCTGTTTGCTGACCTGACAATACACCATCCTCTACACTGGAGGGTGGCTTATAATCATCTGCGAAGTCAGGGGGCCTTTCCACATCCCACTAAGCCAGACCCCCAACAACCTGACCGGAAGAGGCAAGTTTAGTGTCAGGTGGGCTAGAGGTGCTGGGTCTTAAGAGGGCATGGACATCCATCCTGCACACCCGCATGCTCTACTATAATGCAGAGACTGGCGGACACTTAGTAGACACCATTTCATGCCCGTCACTGGTTTGCTTTAAAAGCCTTCCTTGATAAGCAGTTACACTGTACATGCTTTACATTGTTATATCTCATATAAGTGACACATTCCTAAGAGCTGTACATTCAGATGACATTCTGCTATGAATACTAAAAATTTTATCAAGATGGTAAGATTTCTTTGGAACGTCCTGTTTGGCTAATTCCTACTTGGAGAGGAGCCCAGTCGCTGACGCAGGACATACCGTGCTTTCTTGCACTAAAAATAAACACTTTTCAGCTGCAGCCAAACAGATATGCATGCAGACAAAGAAAGAAGGGAATTACTTGCACAAAAAGGACACGGATCATTTGATACAGTCTGCATCATAGCTGTACTTTAGACAATGAGCTGTCCCGCAATCATGCCTTATAAAATACACATTTATATTACTTATTTTACGCCACTTTGATAACCTATCTCGGCTAGAATTGTAATACCAATAGCTGGAATTGTCATAAACAGAATGAATGCGAAGGCTACAAGATAGCGGAATGCCAAGCCATTGGCTGATTTTTCAGTGACATCACTATCATCTAAATGATGCAGCTTTTATTAATAACAAAGTCCTATCATGATAATTAGGGCTGATAAACGGGACAACACATTTTATCTGTAGGCGTCACAGGACTGGAAAATTCCTGCAGCAAGATAACTGGTGCCTAAAAATGGACAGCTGGAGCATAACATTTGGGAACCACAGCGGGATGTGTGTGTTTCCCAGCTCCATATAAAGTCAGCCTGGCGTCAGCTCAGCATTACATAGCTTAAGTTTGTTCTGACCTATAGGGGATATAAACAATATAATGTGTAGTATTACAGCCAACTGCTATTCCCACAGCTTTTGCTCTGCTACTGTTAGCATATAAATAATATCTAGCTGCCAGACATTACAACCCATCACTGTTGCGTTAAACATCGTTTTGTTCTTCTCTTTCCAGTAATAGTATTATATGTTTGTATAGTGCTGTTTATACAGGTTAACAGGGATGGATTTATGGAAAGGCTACATGGGCCAGGGCCTTGTGTGGCTGTTGCCCAATGGGGCAGCTGGACATAGAATAGGGGGCTGCTGCATATGGAAAGGGATCTGTACGTGAATGAGAGGGGCTGTGTTACACATGAACGAAGGGGCTATATATAGTAAGGGAGGGGCTCTGTTGTACATGGAAGAAAGCTGCCAAGGAAAAAAAACTTGGGTATAATTCAGTCTTGCAAGTTGATATATTCTTGAACCAGCAAATGTGATGATTCATGCACAGAGAAGCCTAGCTATTGGGGGAGCAGCAACTTCAGGGGAGCATGGCACTTGGGGGGGGGAGCAACATCTAAGCATCTCTCCCTCCAATACAGGGCCCCACTCCTACTGTGGCCATATTCATTGTGGGTGGGAGGAGCCATGGTGGACATAATGTTACAGGGTTTGCCATGGTGGTCATAATTGTTATAAAAGCCTTGGTCATAGGGGTCACCATGGGGGAGGGAGAAAGGGGCTGGGGTTGAAAATTTTGCTGTGGGATCCCACTATTTGTAATTACATCTCTGCATGTCGAGGGAGCAGGAATGGATGGAAATGCACTACCTCCACAATCATTCTGGAACCTCCAGTGCTTGGGTACACTTTTGCTAGCCATCATATAGTGACAAAGGAGAAAGATGAAATCAGTGATGACAGCAGGTTAAGACGGAATTCAGCAGGTACCAGTTACAGTGGGTTAGTATGGGAGATGACACAGTAGGAAACACTGATAGCTGACCTAGCCTGGACAGAAGGAAGCAACAATCATTGACAGAGCAGCAACCCTCACCAGAAACTAATATGTTAAGTACCAGGGAGTCAATCAGGCAGGCTCAGATCCACTCATGAGCCAAATCCATGCTGAGAGAAGAATCCTTGGGCTTTACTTGAAAGTTAGAGTAAAAGCTTTTTCCTGTACTGCATAAGGACCATAGTGAGAACAGCATAAATATTGCTGAATATGAAACAGCTGCAGTAGTCATAGTCAATATTTCTGTATTGTGGTGGCGACTAATCAGTTACACAATTACATTACATTCCTTCCTCACAAGTTATATCTGTTCAACTTACAGCTAAAACTATTTAAAAGATAAGGTCACTCTCGAATTAGTCATCATTGTTTTAACATTTCCATGTTAACATCTTTAGATTAGAGCAAGTGCTCTAAAAACCATGGCCCGCTGTATGGATATATGTGGTGCCATCCATGCTTTAACAGGTTTTCTTTAAATGTTTATTTCTCTATTTGGAAAGTATGGAAGAACTCCTGTTGGATCAACAAGGCTGTTGTTGAACAATTATACTGTTATGGTATTTTGTCTTACTTTTATATAATCCGGATAAAACCTAATTTTGCTTTGAATACATAATGGAATGTAGAAGGACAACTATTTTATAACTCCTGAAATAACACGCACACAGCTAGTGCTATAAAACATCTTGGTATCACTTTTCCAGTTCTAAAGGATGTGACTGAAACCCACCACTGATGCCTTCATTGATTTAGGATGTGAATTGAAACTTTGTTTTTGTTCAAACCATAAGAAGTAAAACTGTTTGACTGCTCTCCCAGCATACTGGTTTTCCAAGATTCTCCACTGTCATCTGTGAATGGTAAACCTGTAACTGTATATTATATATTAACCTTCATTATTGGGAAGCAAGGGTTTGGCACTAGAGCATCCCACCATGTGTCTCTATGCTGCAACTCCATTGCTTAAGCAAATAATAAATAATGTATTTTACAATTTGGAACAAAGGTTTCACTGTTTCATTGCTAATAGGATTTAAATCAGCATTATTCCCTATCCCTATAAGGAGCACATATGAAATGTATAGATTTCTGGTTATGAAATACACACTGTATAAAAGTCGGCTGAAGCTGCCTATAATCACTTTTGGCAGATAATCGTTTGCTCATCTAGTGTGTGTACACCATACGTTGCTTCAGGATCCGTCATAATGGATCCCCTGAGGACCGAGCAGTTCTGATCGCATTGTTTTTGCCTCCTCCAACTGTGGGAAGTCAATCCAGTGTATGCTTGTCATCACTCCACCCCCCTCTCTAGCAACAGAACGCCTCACTAGCCTGAAGGCTACCGATGCGACTGTACAGCATCGGGCCCCGTATTGTCGGGCGACAATTATTGCATGTGTGTATTTACTGTAGCTTTAGAGATATCCTAATTGTTTCCAACCCGATTTGCTTGTTTTGTTACGTGTGTGTCAGTGGCGTAGCAATAGGGGTTTCAGAGGTTGCGACCGCATCAGGGCCCTTGGGCCGGAGGGGCCCCAAAGGGCCCTCCCTCAACTACAGTATTAGCTCTCTATTGGTCCTGACCTCATAATAATCACGTGTATTGATGGTTTGAATAGCAGTAATAATTAACAAACTGTTCCTCATTACCTTATTGCACCTCTGACACTGTAGTTGCCATTGGCAGGTTTTGGTGCACTGTATCAATTGTTATTCAATTGTTATGTATAGAGTGCTTGGGGGGCCCCATAGTAAAACTTGCATCGGGGCCCATAGCTAGTGTTAGTGTTGTGTATCATATTTGTGTGTGTGTGTACCTGTGTTGTGTACCATATTTGTGTTTGCCCGTCTAGTGTGTGTGTGTGTGTGTGTGTGTGTGTGTGTGTGTGTGTGTGTGTGTGTGTGTGTGTGTGTGTGTGTGTGTGTGTGTGTGTGTGTGTGTGTGTGTGTGTGTGTGTGTGTGTGTGTGTGTGTGTGTGTGTGTGTGTGTGTGTGTGTGTGTGTGTGTGTGTGTGTGTGTGTGTGTGTGTGTGTGTGTGTGTGTGTGTGTGTTTGTAAGCAAGAGTAGTAATGCATTTACGTTGACGTGTAGCCTTCCAGTGTTTCTTGCGTGGGTGATGACTATTGCAGATGTCTGTATGGAATTATGGTTTGAAAATATAGTTTTGCTCAAGAATTCCTTGCGGTCTGCCTGTCTTCGGGTGTGGCTTGGCCATTCCTCATATTAAAAGATGGCTCATTTCCTATTTCAGAATGTTGGGAGGTATGACTTACATTGCAAATGGCACTTTGTCAAATCTAAGAGCAGACAGGCTCAGTAAGTAAGCTGTTCACTCTGTAGAGACTAAACTGTGGCAGTGCATCAAAGGATCATAATACAAAGAGAGCCTTACTAACAACAACCTAAAATTAAACAGTACCATATGTTACACTACTGAACAGAACAAACATTTATTTTAGTAACTCTAGCGCTGCAATATTTACTTGTTTATAGTTTTCACCTTGTTTTTTCCTATCTTATCCTAAACATTCATCATTTATGGGGGCTGATATTGTAATTAATCTTATCATTGTAGTGGGCCAAACTATCGATGTTATCGACAAAATATCGTGTCAGCCATACTTTTTCCCAGTGTGTCACACTTATTATCCCGTCATTCAGGCTGCATCAATCAAGGCGGATTTATACTTTTTCTTCCCCACCCCATCCTCCATGCCCTGCAGCTACCCTCCCATTTCATGTGGGTAACATCCATGTACAACAGCTTCTTGCTGATTTCTACATCTTTTTTGGGCAGCAGCTTCCCTCTTTCATGTGTTGCTCCTCAGTTCCATCTCTAGTGTAACTATGGAGGAGCAGCCCCCACCATCCCGGGGAAGGAGGGGAAACTGACGGGGGGTCCCAGACTTCTTCCTCCTCCTCCACCAGGCCCCCTCCATTTCTCCCCTGGCTGCCACTCAGACCTACAGATCAGTGCAGTGGCAGTGATAGACCTTACCTAATCCCCTGTTGGGTCGAGGTGTCACTGTCCTCTCTGCCTTACTCTCGGTCTGACGCATCTTGCGTGACATACAAAAAAAATCAGATTGAGAGGAATACAGAGAGCAGAAAGGATAGTGACACCTAGTATCTGCAGCAGAAGGGCCAGAGAGACTGGGGGGGGAAATAGATTTGCATCCAATCTTTTAATTTCCATGCAGCAAACCCTTATCTTTGTCCAGCCGCCCAAGACCAGTGCCTTTAAGGCCTTTGCAGAAATCCAGCCCTGAATAGACCTGGGTGTTGTCTATGTTCACAGAAGCAAATCTACAACAAAATATTATTTCCTGCTATGCACGCCTTTTTCCTTCTATTTTGAATTCTGTATATGAATAATATATTTACTCTGATGCACAGGTACATTTACTGATTGTGCATACACAATCCACCCGCTTCTCATCAGGGCCAAATTTCCCATTAGATACAACAGGCATATGCCTAAGGCCCCATTCACACTTGCGTTTTGCCTTGCAAACGGACCGGATCCTGATCAGATCCTGATCGGATCAGGACCTGATCCTGATCGGAACCGTACGGTTCGGATCAGGATCCGGTCCGTTTGCATCAGGCATGCATCAGGCTGCCATCAGGATCCGTGGGCAAAAAATAGCGAAATTAAATAAAAAAATGTTGGGGTCAGCAGAAGGTGCACCTGTAGAATCAGGTTCCTCCGCTGTAGGCCTCACCTCCACCTCCAACATTCTGCCAAAACAGCTCCAGCACGTCTGTCACTGCTGCTCCACTCCAGACATGCTTGGCCCATGTGTCCCCATCCGAAATGGCCGCTTGGATACGCATAGGAAGTGGGGTAGAATGTCAGGTTTTTGTAGGCAGTGTGTTCTGTGCCTTCCGTTCCCCATTGGTTTCTGTGTGCCTGATGGTGCTGTCAGGCTCAGGTCCGGCTCCGGTCAGGATGCGTGGGCCGGAGATCCGGACCCAAAAAATAGCGCATGTTGGAAAAGAGTCCGGAGTCCGGATCCGATCCGGCTCCGGTACGTACGGAACGGACGCGTGTGAACGTCCGCATAGACATTACATTGCTATGCGGAACATACGTTCCGTTTGTACAGTATGCGTTCCGGATCCGATCCGGAAAATCCTGATAGCAAACGCTAATGTGAACCGGGCCTAAAGGTGCTCCTATTGGAGGGGCGCATGCTGGGGTGAGACATTTTATGATGCATTTTATATATTTAAAATAATAACTGGTGTGGACTGCTCACACTTGTCCATATGCAGTGGCATAGCAACAGGAGATGCAGAGGTTGCAACCGCATCGGGGCCTCTGGACCACAAGGGCCCTCCCTCAACTGCAGTATTAACTCTTCAATGGTGCTATGCTCGTAACAATTACCTCTTTCAATAGTAGTAGTCTTTAACTGTTCACTGCTTACATTTCTCTGACATTGGGCTCGATTCAGTAAACGGTGCTAACCCAGTTAGCACGCCTACAGGCTTTGAGCGTGCTAACTAGGGTGCTTAGTAGTTAGCACATACAAAATACTTAGCATCGTAGTTAGCACACGCAAACTTAGCACCGTAGTGAGCACATGCAAACTACTTAGCACCGTAGTTAGGACATGCAAACTACTACTTAGCACCGTGCTAACTAGGGTGCTAAGCTCCATGGTTAGATACCCCTGGTCTTGCTAATTATGATCTTGTAAAAGATAGAATATTTTGAAATTTAAATTCAATCTGAGCTCTATATATTATGTGACGATCATTATATTATTGTTAACAATACCTCTCATCTTCCACAGTGATAATTGATGCTGAAGCTACTGTTGGAAAAGTTAGAAGGCGCACTGCTACACTGCATATTCTGTCATATGTTCCTTTTCTTTGTTGAATAAACACTGATTTAAAAAAAAAAAAAACTAGGGTGCTAAGTAGTTTACATGTGCTAACTACAGTGCTAAGTAGTTTACATGTGCTCAGTGGCGTAGCTAAGGTGCTGTGGGCCCTGATGCAAGTTTTACAGTGGGGCCCCCCAAGCACTCTATACATAACAATTGCCACTGCGCACCAAAACCTGCCAATGGCAACTACAGTGTCAGAGGTGCAAGAAGGGGATGGGGAGCAGTTTGTTAGTGATTACCACCATTCACAGTATCTATAGAAGTGATAATTATGAGCACAGGACCAATAGAGAGCTAATACTGTAGTTGAGGGAGGGCCCTTCGGGGCCCCTCTGGCCCAAGGGCCCCGATGCGGTCGCTACCTCTGCACCCCCTATTGCTACGCCCCTGCATGTGCTAACTACGGTGCTAAGTAGTTTACATGTGCTAACTACGGTGCTAAGTAGTTTACATGTGCTAACTACGGTGCTAAGTAGTTTGCATGTGCTAACTACTTAGCACATGCAAAGCATGTTAGCACATGCAAAGTGGCTTTTCACTGGCATGCTAACACTTTACACCCTTTTCTGAATCAAGCCCATTGTGTACTATTCAGGTTTTGGCGTAATTATCTATTGTTATGTATAGAGTGCTTGGGGGGCCCAGCATAAAACTTGTACTTGGGCCCATGGCTCCTTAGCTATGCCACTGTCCATTTGCATGCAGATAAAGCAGCATACATCAAAATCCATCCATCAAAACTGCACAAATATGGACAAGTGTGTGCATCCTGCCAGCTGTGTAGCAGGGGAGTGGCTTGGAGTGTGGTGCGTAATAATGGATGGATTAAGGGCACATAATTGTTTTATGCCTCTAGGCTCCTAAGGTGTAAATCCAGCTTGTTTCTGCTCTGTCACACCCCTTCAGTACAATTGTGAGACCAGCGCAAATAGGAGACCTTTTGTCTGAAGACCCCCCCCCCCCCCCCCCCCCCCAATTTCCATCCAACTATATCAATTGCAACAACGCCCAACTAATCCCTTTATCTGCAACATTGCTTTTTGCAAGGACCCCTTATTTATCATCTTTGTGCACATTTTTGAAATGGTAAGAGCACACTTCCACAAATAATGCAGAACTATTTTAATTTTCATCACTTTCATAGTAGTACTAGTAAATACACTAATAAAGACTGCAGAATTGGGTCAATGTTTACTTATGTCCATTTTTGAGTGACTTCAACGTAAACCAAAGAGGTTATGTTCACAATATATGAGCACAATTTAAAATGGTTTGTGGTTTGAGAATGGGTGGATACATATAAAACCGTCAATATTTTTTTTTTTTAAACTGAACAGTAAAATGGGTACTGACATGGGTCACCAAGGCATAAAAGCAAGCAAGATGAATAGAAAAAACTCTGCTTCAAAAACAACATGATCCCATTGTAGATTCTACATAAGCTGAATGCCAGGCACCTGTTTTGAATGTGTTTTGTGTATTATATATAACAGCCTTTGTGATGATGGCTGGTATTCAAATGACATCAGTGGCTTTATAAAACACATGAAAAGTACCTGGTGATGTGCCCATTATTCCCGGATCCCCTCTGTACCAGGATGATAACTTTGGCATAGTGAACTGGATTCCTCTATTGCTCACTTTTAAGGTGTACAGTCACCTCTTCTTTGCTTTTTCCTTGTAATCTGACTACCTACACTTTAGGGAGGTCTATTCTGGCCACCTACACTTGGGGGGCTACCCTAGCAACCTATACTGGGGCAAGCTAATACTGGTGGCTACCTGGAGCACAAAGGTACCTTATCATTTTGTATTTTTTTTTTCCGGGGGGGGGGGGGCTCCAAACAAAATTTTGCTATGGGGTCCTATGATTTTTAGCTATGCCTCTGGCTGAAGTGTGTACTTGTCGGGCAAGCACAAGGGCCTTTTGGCTGAAATTTCATGTAGCTGAATGGTAACGTTTGTAGCACCAAGAGTGTCATTGTTGACATGTAGTGGTGTTACCCGGCGGCAAAGTAACGCAACTTTTTGCATCTGAGCATGGCTGTGCTCATATGTAGCTCCACAGGGGCCTATACCTATACCTGTGCTAAGTGCACACATTCCTTACATGCATTTGTACGCATATCAACACATATGTGTGGTAAGCTTTAGAAACATACATGTAAAAATGTGTATGCGGTAAAATAGAGTGAATGCAGTCTAAGACTTTCTTCAAAGGTTATCAGCCATAACCCTTTGATATCCCTCAGTTTCCATCTACAGCCAGCTGTCCAATTCATCCTATTTGTGAGAGAACCAGAGAAACAGCTTGGTTGGTTAACAGCTCCAGAGATATATACTGTATGACTGTCTTCAGACATAACAGCATTTCTGGCTTCTGCTTTGAGGAAACTTCATAGCCCAGCAGGAATTATAAAACACTTTCCTCATGATTACATAAACTCAAACCGTGATTCATAACAGCTTCCAACTCTGCTGTCTGCAATTTTTTTTTAAAGCTGATTTTAAACAAGGGGAAATATGTAGTCGAAAATTAGTTTATACAGTACATATATCTGTAACTAAGGAGCTAGTTTTATTAACACTCCTGAAGTTCAGCTAACTCATGTCTTGTTTGATTATATAAGCGGTAATTCCATTCACTGGACCTGTAATGGAAAATGTACCCAGGGAAATGGATAATATCGCAGAGACAAAGAGAGCATAAAGTCCCCTTCGGAAGAGCGTGGATACAAGCGGTGCATAAAGCACAAAGAACAGGAGGAAAATGAATCAGGTTTGTAAGAATTATTTATGGAGTTTCCTATTACTCTGGGCTATGATTGCAAAGACAAACTAGTAGTGCCATTGCTTTCTAGCTTTCAGGGAGTCCATATGTTATATTAATGAAGACTGCATTGAATTCAGCAGAAGAGAAATTGCGCTGAAATATGGGTCTCTAAAGATGAACCTGTAAGTATGATTTTGTGTTTGCATGTTTTATCTGTACAAAAGCAAAAATCAACATCCCTTCATGTCAAAGCAATGGATAGGATTTGAAAATCATTCATTTAAAGTGAACCTGAACCAAGTAAAATGATTTAACAAATAAACACATGATGTACCAAATCAGTATTACATATTTACCTCACCGTCAGTTCCTCTCAGAAGCTCATCATTTTTTTCTAGCAATGATTCCTTTCAGTTCTGACAAGATTTTGTCAGAACTGAAATATCAGTTACAGTCAATTATATATCAGTTGGAGTCAGTTATAACTGAAAGGACAACCAATATGAAAGGTAGTGTCTGTTTCCCTATGGCTCAAGTGGGCAATATTACAGATTAACAGTGTGCTGACCAGGAAGCTGTTATGGGGTAATGGCCATTTTCAAAATGGTGGAAGGAGAATTCCATCGATCACAGTGGACAAACAGGATGCAGGATAAGAGAAAGAGATTGATGAGTAGACTACAGTTGGACTAAAGTATGATGTGTGTATGTTTATTTTTTATTTTCAGCTCAGGTTTGCATTTGTAAGCCAGGCACGTGTACATGTAGATCCATTAGTTTAACAAACAACTTTAGCTTATGAATTTTACAAAGCCATATAATCTAATGTACAGATTCAACCTATTTTGGCCTTCATCAGTAGTAGGCGTGAACTGGATATGGCTCTGTGGGTAGGATTTGTAAGAGTGGTGTAAAATAGTATCAAATTAAGTCAGGGAGAAGCTGAACTTCCTATATTTTCTGTGGAGGGCCTGAGGAACTCAAACCTTTTTACTGGATGGATTTTCAGGAGGAGGGTATGGCCTAGCAAGAAAATCTAGATATTTTTGGCACAAAAAGTCATTTTTTAAACACTTATTTTTGCTATTGTAGTATATTTGCTAATGCCTGTGCAGATTTGGATTTTATACTTCAGGTCCACTTTATAGGACAACTATCACAAACATTTGTAAAATGTAAAATACATGTGCATTAGTTGAAGGTTGCAGAACCTCCATTTCTCCCTCAGAGATGGAAGAAAAAGAGGATTTGGAACGTGAGAGATGCATGGCAGGCGGCGCTTCTTCGGTGGTGTGTCTAGGGTAAGGCGGCCACTTTGGTGTTTGTACTTATTGTTTATTCTACTCGCAGGCGATGATTGGTTTAGCTTTGTGCACACAGCCTGCAGTCTGGTAGCAGTGACTGAATATTCCTTATGGTGCCGATACATGGTAACATTTTTTTTTCAATTAGATCATTTTGATCGATTATTCCGTTAGATTGAATATAAAGATTTTTCCAACATGTCTGATCGGATTTTTATTAAAAAAACAGGATAATTGTTCATTTTTCTGGATTGAAAAAAATATTATTTTCGACTTTTATTCTATTCGATCGTTTTGGTCCAATAAACGGGAAAATTGAACGTTTTTATTGTGCCGTGTATGGGCACCATTAGGCTCACCTTGCACTGTACATTATGTGCATAGCATTGATTTGCATGTATGTATATTTATTATGCCATATTTTTGATTTCTCTGCCAGCTGGACAGTTTTAATTGTTTTTATCTTGGGGTATGTCCCTAATAAACATTGTACTTTCTCCGTTTGAAGCTGTGCAGCATGAAACAATTATTTATGTATATATATATATATATATATATATATATATATACATATATATATATATATATATATATATATATATATATATATATATATACATATATATACATATATATATATATATATATATATATATATATATATATATATATATATATATAGGTACACACTGTTCTTCAGTCTTTATAAAGCTGTACAGATATGGAGGAGTTTCCACTTAGGACCAGTAACACCTTTAGTAGATTAACAAAGGCTACCCCTGATCTTGCCGGATCTTACAAGAATGCAGATACAACTGAGTGGGTGAGGCTTGTGAACTTCCCTTGAACTTAGGAAACACAGTTGCGAAATGATCTGCTAAACCACAAACGGTACTGCAAACAAAGTATATCCAACAGTCATAAAAATAATACAACCACTTGTAATCTTTTGAGTTTTTTTTTCATGTATATTGTTACTAGGGATGTGCAAACCCTTTAAATTTCTCCTTCTGTCCCATTAACTGCTATAAATCGTCTTTTTTCTCTGCTCCGCCTGACTAATGTCGTTTACGCGGATGTTCGGTGTAAAAACAAGATCCACAAAATCAGCACAGACGGCAGAGGTTATAACAGAGTACCAGGAAAAAAAATGACAAAAAACTAACCACGTGTGCCATAAAATCCAGATTTTGTTGATTAGCCACGCCCCATTCTGAAAACTGCCATGGCAGTTTTCTGCCTCTACAAACACCGCTTAGAAATTGTGTCATCTATAAGGAGGAGAAGCCTCATGGTGTGTCCTGAGGGGTACTTTGCTTCTATCTGTGCCACTGAGCCAGCCTATCTCAGACAGGAGAGGTGAAGAGAGAAGTGCAGTGGCAGCCACAGTGTTAGACCAACCAGAGCTACCCCAATGCTTACCTTCTGCATTATGAAGTAGTGAGCCGTTACTGCATTGGGTAAAAGAAAGAGGGGAAACAGTCGTAGTAAGTATAATTCTGGCACTTTTTAACTTCGGAATTTACAGAATAAATTAATCTATTCAGAATAAACTATCATGGAGGTAAGTTACCTTCTTTGCTACTGCTTACCCTACCTATTTCCCCATGGGACCATGTTCCATATGCAGTGGTGCATAAGTGCGATCAGTTTGTCACTTTCAGGATATTCCATTGTGTGTAACACTTTGTGACATCACAGAATGCGCACATACGCACACACAGGGGATAACTTCGGCGTGAAGGGGACCTGAGATAGATGAGAGTGGAGAGCATCAATGGGATACATAAATCATAGCTGCTCCCACGATCTATTACATTTAGGTCACATTAATTTTGTATGAGGATTCAAACCTACTTTAAGACGTTAATGTGATTTAAGTTTTGCTGTTTTATTAGCTGGCTGGGTGATCTTGTAGACCTTTCCAGCTAATGGGCACTGTGGGACTCTAATGTTGCAATATTGATTGTACTTCTTATCATTATGAGACACATATAAGATTAAATAGACATAAGAACCTACTTTGAGAATTTAGTTTGCTCCTCCATAATAGCCACTTCAGTTTTAAAAAGACATGGCTCCATCTTATGAAGCCCTTTGAGAACACAACGTGGTATCTCCTTCAGAAAGTAGGGGGAAACCTGGGAGTCTTGGAAATATGAGTTGGTCAGACATTCCTGGTGGAACGGATAGAATTGAGTTAGCGAGAGGGGGGGAGGTATTGAGTGTTAGGAGAGGGGCGGGGTTATTTTAGTTATTTTAGCTCACTAGAGGACTTAGAAGTGATATTGTGACACAAATACATAATTAATGGGTGCTCATTGGGGAAAAAAAACCAATTAGAAGTACTATTAATAATTTTGAACAATGCTTGGGTCAATGACTTCTAATGATGATGACTTTAACATGCAAAACCTTGATCCAATGTCACCTAAGATATTCTTTGTTCTTAACTTTTGTATTTTTATAGACAAGACAAACATGTTATAATGATTGACTGGAAAAGACATGGCTCCATCGACGAAACTTAATTACACCTAAAGCCTCAAAGGAGAGGCTTCTAGTGACTGCAAAAATCAACTAACTTCAAGGTAGCCCAGCCCTCCAATATCTGACATGAAACTTGAAGAACATGGAACACCAGCTCGCTCTGCTGATCATAAGTGATTCTATGTGGATTTTTCTCGAGTAGATTGGATTTGGCATATGTACTAGGCACACTCCCCGTGTGTCCACTGGGCAGGACTGCAGTGTTGGCTTTGTGATAAGCACAGTGGAAGAGGCAGGTTTAGAATTCTACAATTTGGCATGGCAACCTATAAATTGCACCACAGCCTGTTTTGAGTGACTTCAGGATCTTTTTGTACTTGCATATTATGATGCTGTGAAGTAAACTTTAAATGATTGAGCATGAATGTGGATACAGCTGACCTTGTTCTAAAAATGTTGCTTGCCTGGCTTATGTACTGAGTTCCTGCTTTTTGTACTTTTTGTGCCACTGCCACACAACACATACTCGGACTAGGTGATTTGACATGATGGTGCTGATCTTTGACTTACATTAGCCAACTGGTTGTTGTGAGTGGGTGAATTAGTTTGAATCTGGTGCTAGTGGAGAGGTTTACTAGTACTCTGACAATTTAGATTTGAGAAAGTTTTCCTCTGTGTTTTCTGCATTCCTCCCAAACCCTAAACAATCCATGTAATGATCAAGTACCTTCCCAATGCCAAACCGTTTTAATACCCCACCACCCATTGTCTTTTTCAAATTCAGTCTAGACCTCCTGTAGCTGATCTCTCACATGGTAATGCCAATAAAATCTGCATCATCAATAACTTCTCCATTAATTTCCACCACAAACAACTGATGAGGATGGCGCCACCTGCCAATAACCCAGACACCACTGACTTATTTTGAAGATAATACATTTTCCAAACAACACTGGTCTATTGAAAGTGTTGAACATTGTGTGCTGGTGTATAAAGTGCAGGGATGCTCGAGTAGTACTTTTTAAAACCCGAATGTATTCGGATCCGGGTACCCAGATACCCGGATCCGATTCGGGTATCCGGATCCGACCTTGCGGATATCCGCGAGAACTCGGATATACGACCAAATTACCCGCAGGTACCCGACCTATTCGGGTATCCAGATAGAAAAACTGGAAGTGCCCTTTAAATAGCTTTAAAAAGGGTTTTTAGGGTAAATGATGCATGTAGCATCATGTTTTTTTTAAAGGGAAACACTAATTTATTATTTGGTTAACATAAATTGAAAAAAAAAAAAAGCCTGTAAATTATTAACATCAGGATAGGTTCCAGACAGCGGTCGATGGTCGTGCAGCCCACAATGTGTCCAAAGTCCAACCGCACAACTGGGACATGACAGTTTTCAGCCCAGACACCTCCAAAAAATGACACCGCAATTGTGTTTTGGGTTGAATATAGGTGGTGGTATCAGCAGCAGTGGCCTGTGGCACCTTGGCAGAGGGAGACAGCGCCAGCTTGCTTCAGCCTCTTGAACTCCTCATGCTCAACAACATGTTTTTTGGCTAGATGGGTGATGAAGCTGGAGGTGCCATACTTGTAGGGGTCACAAGCTCTGCTCATCTGTAGTTTGCACACATTGCATATGGCAAACTTGCTGTCCAATGAGGGCGGAGTGAAAAACCGCCAGATTGGGGAGGTGAACATTCCCCTGTGGCCTGAATGGTATGCTGCTGCCTTTCTCCCTGTGGCGGTTGGGGGTTGAGTGGTGCGGCTGTTGGTAGCGGCAGAAGGATGTGGGTCCCGCATTCCACGGCCACTGTCTGCATTGCTGATCCTCCGTGCCAAACCCACCGACGCATCCTCCTCCTCAGAGTCAGAGCTGACATCCCCATCCTGTGAATGGTAGTCACGGTCCTTCATCCCATCATCAACATCATACCCCCCTCCTCAAACCCCAGAACATCCTCCTCAAGCTCCTTGCGGCTAACAGCCCTGAGTTCAATCTGGAGCGAAAAGCTCGCTGACTGAGGGTAGGCTGCTCGCTGGTGTCGACACTGACACGGCAGACCTTCTGAGGGTGGCCGTAATGTTGCTCCCTGTCCTCTTGCCCTTGCTGCCCCTCCCCTGGCTGCCGGTGCCAGCAGACATAGTACAACTTATACGTGATGATGTCATCACATGATGTTGGGCACTTTTACTTTAATAAAATTGGGGTTGGACTTTAAATCAAATCAGCACGGAGTGACAGACTGCAGAGTAGAGGACAGACAGTGCACACTATCTGTCTAACTGTCACACTGACAATGCTCAGCACAGCAGCACTGCAGTAATCTGTAGTAAGCTAACACAGTACTACTCTCTAACAACTAACTGCAGTACTAACTACAATACAATAACACAGTAACCATATTCCCTAACCTATACTGGCCTGCACAGCACACATAGACAGGACCTAACTGAGTGAATGAAATCAAACAATTACAACAATAGAACAATAGTGTAGTGAAGGTGTTTAGCACTCAAAGCTTTAGGTTTATCACTGTACACAGCACTTGCTAAGCCAACAGCACTGGAGCAAGTCTGTCAGTGAGCAGCCAGCCACACAAGCAAGGACTATCTGTCTAATCATGCCAGCCCTCCTTACTATACAGGGGGCTGGCCAGTGTTCCCTTCTGTGATTTGGTGCCAGGGCTTAGGCTGAGAGGCCTCTGATTGGCTCAATGAGGCCAGGTGGGACTGGCCAGGGTTCCCCTCTGTGATTGGTTGCTAGGACTTCTGCTGGGAGCCCTCTGATTGGCTCAATGACATCATCTCCTTACTTTTAGTACCCGGATCCGGATATCCGTCGGATATCCGCGGGTACCCGGGTTTTGCGGCCAGATACCCGCAGATAGCTATCCGGATCTGGGCCCAGGTATCCGGAATCCGGATCCGACCTGGATAGCGGAAAAATGGTCGGATACCCGGGTTACCTGGGTACCCGGGATCCGGATGAGCATCCCTGATAAAGTGGTGATCACTCTGACTGATGCTTTACAAATGTAGCCATCATTACTTATTGCAGACAATTATTGGGAAAAGTGGTGGTCCCTAGAAATGAGCAAGTCCTTATTAAAGTGGTGATCATTTAAACTGCCCACCATGTTCCTAAATAAGGAGATCAACTGGTAACCAGATACATGCAGATATTTCTGCATAATTACCGGGATTTTTATAACAATCATTAGAGAACCACGTCAATAGATAGGCCCATTAGTGCTTCTGCATCCCCAGTTACACTTACGTTTTGAGCCAGAGTGGTCTGTACATGCAGATAAGCAACCAGTATAACAAGTTAGAACTCTTTACTGAAGAAAAACATGCAGAGATAAGGAATAAACTACCATCAGGAAATGCAGCTTACTTAGAACAGGAAGGAACACACAGAGAATACAGGAAATAGCAATGTCATAGAGATCACGTTTTACAGACAGTGACATCTTGTGGTTGTTTTAGTATACTGCGGTTAATAATCCTGTTGATACTTTCAACAATAACATTAATAAACAAAAAAGTGAGAATGTAGCAACCAATGCCGCCAATCGCTAACAAGTGAGATTTCACACAATCTCCTTTTCTGAGATCTTTGGACTGAACATGCATATGTGATCCCACACAGTTTGCTTGGATTTATTAAAGATGTTCTGCTAATAGGAGGAGAACGTTTGTAATCCATGTCTGGGTCATATGAGGACATAGCAACTGTTCCTGAAACTTTGGTGAATTAACTGTTGTATGTTTGCAGTTTATCCCGGATTTATTTAACTGCAGTTCTCACTGTAAGAGCTCACACATGCCAGTGGCCACATAACTGCCACTTAGCTAACCTTGGGTGACACAGTAGCTAAGTGGCCAACACTCTCACTATGCAGCGCCAGAATCCCGGGATCAAATCCCAGCCAGGAAACTATTTGCATGGATAATAGAGAAATAAGATCCTGGCACACTCTAGCTGTTGGCAGTCTAATGCTGGCTCACTCAGCACTGTGTTCGCTCCAAGACACATACAGCTCAGCAAACAAGGTGATGGAAGGCACCAAAGTAAAGCCATACAGGTTATGAGGATGATCCACTACCTTACAGCTGTTTTGTGTTGTCCCTGCATCATACATCATCAGAAGTACATGGGAAAATGCTTTCTCAAGAGTCTCCTCATGATACGAAGGAAGCATGAAACAGCTGTCAGATAAGGGATCACCCCAATACCACTTATGATCTTATGTTTCCCTGTTATAGATTATACTAAAACTATATACTCTTGTGTGCTGGGCACTATTTGTATAGAGTCTGCATAGTTCTCCTGTGTTGTGCCAGCTTCCTCCAGGGTCTCTGGTTTCCTTGCCCATCCCAAAAAAAACACAATAGTTGGTTAACTGGCTTCTCCACAAATTAGACCCAGGCTGTGTTGCTGACTAGAGATTTTGAGCCAACTCAAAAACTGACAACTGGTGATGTATCTTCTCCAGTGTTCTCTCTAAAGCACGATATAAATGTGTAATAATAACCTTTTGCTATGACCTGATATGATCCACGATAGAGCTGTAACCCTTTGCCTCCAATGTTTTGAATAAATCCATGCCATTTTACATTGGATCACTTAAGTACTCTGATATACTCCAGACTTTACAGTTTGTCTGTACAGGGAGTCCCCGACTTACGAATACCGACTTATGAATGGCCCAAAAATTTCAAATTTGATTCCATGGGAACAAGATAAAAAAATTCAAAAAGACCTTGTAGTTTTTGAGAAAATCGATTCCAATTTTTTAAATGTATTTTAAACAAAGTGTCGTTTACCTGTGGTACACTGAGGGCAAAAGGGGGCAGAGGTGACACGGGGGTGATGGGGGTAGAGGTGGCAGAGAGGATGACACTAGTGGCACAGGGGAGCTCAGAGAAGGCATGGGGGACAGAGATTGCACACTGTTTTGACTAATGGACTGGTTTAGGTTAAGGACGAATCTACAGTCCCTATCTTGTTTGTTTCCTGGGGGCTACCTGTATATTGCTGCTAGACAAAGGCGTATCTAGAGGGGTGCAGGCATGGCTTGTGCCATGGGTGCCATGCCTGCTCCTGTGATGCACTGCCATGCCTGCCCCTGTGCTGCGCTGCAATGCCTGCCCCTGTGCTGCGCCCTAAGCTTGCCACTGTGCTGTGCCCCCATGTCTTACAACAGCAGTGTGGCCTGCAGATAAAAGTTAAATTGCCTTTCCCGCAGTATAGAATTGTGGTCTCTCATTGCTTGTTGGACTGAGCTATTTCAACTTGCCCTTAACACCCTTTCAACCAATAAACAGGGAGTGCTGGGGAAAAGAAGGGGGCACAATTTCAGTGTTTGCCATAGGCGCTATATTACCCAGATACGCCGATGCCTCCGTACAAGTGACTCATCATTTGTTTAATAACTTTAAGTGAAAAAAAGATATATATTTATATATTATCACAGAAAGTAAAATACAAGAAAAAATACGAGAAAACCACACCTTAAACATGCTCTGGGATATTTACACAAGGACATCTGAAAACAGAACTGAAAGTGAATATAGAGTAAATGGGAGAAGTGCGAGGAGGCTGTCAGAGCTTAGTTCACTGGAGGGTGTCATACATATCCATCATCTCTACACTGACATATGTAACTAGTGTCACCTCAATAGTACATGTTCACACTTGGATTGCATGTTTACTCAGTGTTACTATGCGCACACATATAATTCTGCCACATCATGAAAAATCAGGAAATGAATGTAAGGGGATTCTTACCAATAATAAATCTAGACATTCAGAGATTGAGTTATTAGTGTCTGCAAAGTGCAGTGAGGATAAGTGCAGTACAGAATGTCCACACCTTATTAGTACAGAAAGAATATAAAACATGTAAAGTCCAATGGGACAGAATGAAGTGCAACAGCAACCAGCTACATTCTGGAGATGCCAGAGCAATGAACGTTGATTCCTGATTACTTGCACTTTGCACTGCCAGTTATTAAGTAAGCCTAATAAAGTTTTACACGCTTGTTGAATTACTGTACTGTTATCGCTTGACTTATATTGCTATGGAAAAAAAAAACACCACATGAATGCAAAACACTGGAAAAAATGTTGCTCACGTTGCAAAATTTGCAGTCACATGTGTGGGATATTTATTCTAGATAAAGCTAAGAAAGTAGGAGTTATAAAAGTATATCAGATTACAGGTTTCATTCATTCATTATCATTATTAATACTGCACAGAAAATCGCAAATGTCTGCAGAGACCCAAAGCTACTAATTACAAAAGGCATTCTAGTTTCTACAGTCTGACAAGTGCTGTTTCCTTATTGGTTGCTGTGGGTTACAGCCAGTATGAGCCTACACACAGTATAAGGAAACAGTGGGCAGGTTTATCATCTACTCACCAAAGTACACTTCTTTCTGGCACTTGGGACACTTAGGCATGTTGATGCTGATGTTGCAGTGAATTGCAGTGAGTAGACAGCAGCACAGCTTCTGTTTTTGTTCAGGGTTGGGAGGGGCAAGGATAGGAGGGGAAGATACTTTGCACACGGCTTAGATATACTTGTGAAAAGGTCTTCCGCCTCTCATGTAGTATAACTTTAACCGCTTGCACACTGTTATATAACATGAGTCATACATATCTGCAGTGTGCTGGCTTTGCAAGTCAGCAGGTAATGCTAATGTTTCAGGTATCCTTACTAGAAATTCACCTATCAGGCTACCCTGCACTCACTCAAGAAGGGGAAAAAAACATTAAAGAGGAACTGTAGTCAAAATAACATAATAAATAAAATTGCTTATTATTTATTTTTTACAATATTTATAAATTATTTAATCAGTATTTGATGCACTTTGAGTCCTATGGGAGAACAGTGCTTTACAAATGTAATTGCATTGTATTGTATTGTTGTATTTACCCATTGTAAAATCTTTCTTCTCCCTGATTTACTTTCTGAAATTTATCACAGACAGCAACAATTTTAGTACTGGCAGGTGATCTCCGCGGAATGTTTGCTTTCTGAAATTTCTAAAGCCAGTAGAAAAGATCTATAGTCTTCCAGAATGGGGTGGAGAATTCGACATAATAAACAGCCTTGATCAATCGTTAGGACGGCACTTCATGGAACAATCGTTGTACAGGCATGCTGCAGGGCTATAGCCAAGCAGCATATAATGTTTAATGAAGAGGGTATAGAATAAGCAAGTGGTGCCCTGCAGTGTAGGGAACACAAGAAGATAATGCATTCACTGTGGGATAGCTGTACACACGGTAGTTTATTCTAGCCTGTGCATTAGGGTAAACACTGCTTCTTGACTGAGTACTTAATGTTGCTTCGGCCCAGGCATGAGCTTTTATAGTTTGACTTGTCACCTACCAGAGACATGATAAAAATGCAGGTAGACATTGCGTTCATCGTTCTGATCTGAGCAAGCTCTATAATGGAAACAAGTTGGTATTGTTGCCAGTCAAATTTTTCTAAAAAAAAAAAAAACTTCAAAAAACAAAAACCCACTGCTTCAAACCTGAGTTTAAAAGAAGATTGTGTCCATGTTTCTGAAGTTTTTGACTTTAAGCACCAACTTGTTAAAGTACCCATCTGCTTGTCACTCCTATACCTTTTGAAGAAGAAGCTATTTATATCTATTTGTGAAGAATCAATAAAGAAAGTTTTTCCGGAAATGTTATAATTTTCCTCAAATTTTCTAAAAATATCCTTAATGGACGTTTAGTGAATTTGGTGCGGTTGAACACCTCGAAGGATATTACCTTGGCTCATTATTATAACTACTCCCAAAGATCTCGGTTTATAAGAACGGAAAGAACCATCTCTCTCGCACAATGGGGAGCCGGGCAAAAATTACATGGTAGAAGAAGCAGTAGAGACATTAAGTGGGCTCTTTTTTCCTAACCCTCCCCCCAGAATTGTACTGTGTGTGTTCGCCCAAGCCTCCACCCAATAGGCAGTGGAGGGACTTACCTGTCTGGCCGGTGCACTCCTCCATCAGTTTGTGTGCATCCGTGTTCATCCTCGCAGGGTCTTCTTAGTGTCCCATATTACCTGATCACTGAGAGGACAGCCACAGGGAATGAAGACGGAAGCATGCAGACTGATGGAGGAGTGCACTGGCAGGTCAGGTGAGTCGCTCTGCTGCCAATACTCTGCAGGGGGTCCTAGGGACCACTAATCACTTGCGGGAAAATATGATGGGGGGGGGGGGGTGTCAGCCAGCACTGGAACCCTAGGCAATTGCCCAGTTTGCCCCTACGGAAGCACCAGCCCAGCTCTTTCTAAATGTATGTGTCATTCCCTAGATATGGCCACTTGCTGATAAACTGTACTGGAAAGTAATGCTCAGAAACAGCTTTCTCAGCTTCATCTAAATATTTGTACTTAGTCCTAGTAGATTTACTGGTATGTTTGTCTACATAATAAAAAGGCTAATAAGAAGTGCTGTCACTGGGAAAGGGCAGAGGGCTTTGTTGTGAGGAGATCAGTTTCAAAACTGAATTTTCCTAATTATGTGAGGGTTATTTTAAATATAACTATTTTCCAAGCCGGACAAGTGTTATACTCAGAAACTGACTTGCCTGAAAAGGACTGTAGTGGGAGGAAAACGTCAGAGCTTTTTCTGAAGTGCTTATTTTGGCTACAGTTAAACTCAGTCATTCACTCAAATATTCCTGCACAGAATTTGTTATGCACCAGCATGTCTGCATATATTAGTCTCAGCAAGGCTAGATTAGCTTCTCTGTAGTCAAATTAAGACAACCCCCCCCCCCCCCCCCCCCGACCCCATAAGGATTTTTGGCACCCGCCTCGGTACCACGTAGCGCCAAAGCTTGCCCACGGACAGGTAATTCAAGGATCCGGCGATTACTGGACCCCAAATTACTTCTCCCTCCGAGTTGTGATGAGTCAGAGGGAGAATAGTATTTAGCACTACCCTGAATTTGTGTAGCAGCAGCATGAGTCGCATTCAAAAAGCACAATGCACTGAAATTCCATGTACACCTAAATATCCCAATAGTTTGATCATGTAATTACATCAATGGTAGTGGAAATAATATAACCAGGCTTCTTTAGACATCAGTAACATTGGGGTTGATGCACGAAGTTGCAGTAATATTGCTGTGCACAGACAGCCCATGGCAATATTACCGTTACTACCAGCAGCAATTACAGCAACGTAAGCTATTAACGTTGCTATGGTAATGTACATTAGTAATGCCATTACTATAGCAACGCCTGCAATACTCGGGTCGTGCTAATAGCATAACTCTTGGTACAATGCTGCCAGTAGTAATGGTAATATTGCCATGCGCTGTTTGCTTACAGCAATATCACTGCAGCTTCCTGCGTCAACTCCATTATCTCCTATATCATAAGAAGATGAATACTTGACTAGATAGCACAACTGATGGTTAGACCAAGGCAGGAAAATAGGGCAATGTAAATTGCGGCTATAGCGGTGCCCAGTGCGTAATTTGAGCATCAGAGTTTGGCTACTATGAAGCCTCCAGGCTACCAGGGGAGGTCAGCCGATGGCAGCAGGGGAGGTCAGCTGATGGCACCAGGGGAGGTCAGCCGATGGCACCAGGGGAAGTCAGCCGATGGCAGAAGGGCAGGTCAGCAGATTGCACCAGGGGAGGTCAGCCTATGGCACCAGGGGAGGTCAGCCGATGGCAGCAGGGGAGGTCAGTCGATGGCAGAAGGGCAGGTCAGCAGATGGCAGCAGGGCAGGTCAGGAGATTGCACCAGGGCAGGTCAGCAGATTGCACCAGGGGAGGTCAGCAGATTGCAACAGGGGAGGTCAGCCGATGGCACCAGGGCGGGTCAGCAGATTGCAGCGGGGAGGTCGGACGCTGAACACACGGCATAGCTGAGAACCACCCAGCATGTGTACAAGGCATCAACGCTGGTAAAAGCTAAGAATACTGTCAGGGTAGCGGAATAATCCATAATGCATAGGCTGACATGGAAGACATGACACATTTCTAATAACATCATAAATGGGGCGGAGGAACACCTGCAATCACTCTTGATTACTGAATGATTTTTCCACAAAAGATGTTTATATAGACCAGTGGTGCCCACACTTTTTTTGGCTTGTGAACTACTTTAAAAATTAGCAAGTCAAAATGATCTACCTATGTGCAATGTTAGGAGCACAACTGTATATACGGAATGGAAAATGTAGTGCGGTCGGGATCTACCATAAAGTACCCATTGGGCACCCCTGATATAGACAATCAATCAATAAAAATATCCACTTAATATACAGTATACTGACACATTCATACAAACATTGATTGTTTTCACACCACAATTATTCAGCCAAGAAACAGTATACTTTACTAATGAAAATGTCTAAAAAGTGACACTGAAGTGAAAAAAACGAATGATATAATGAATTGTATGTATAGTACGGATTGGTAATAGAACATTAGTGGCAAAGAAAAGAATCTCATATTTTTATTTTCAGTTATATAGCTTTTTTGATAGCATTACATCATTCTCTAATACTTGCAGTTTACTAACCACTCTGTATTTTAAACTAAGAAACAGAGCAGAGATAATGACCCTTTGTACTCCCCTACAGTAAAAATCAGGCAGAATCGCATATGCGTTTTTCATAGCACATAGTGGAAAACGCATATGCAATTCTGTCTAGTGTGTTCCTACCCTGAAGCTGCCTCTCACTGTTTCTTTGAAGTATAAGTGCCTCAGAAAACTGTAGCTGAGAGCTCAGAGAAGCTCTTTTGCATAGATAACAAGTAAAGTTTCTTTAATGTTCCTGTACTGGAAACAATATGAGACTCCTATCTTTGCTACTAATGTTCTATTTCTTGACTGTACTACACATACAATTCATTATCTCATAAGTTTATTTTCATTTCAGATTCTCTTTAAAGAGTCCATCAAATGACATTGCCTTGGAAAAAAATCAAGGTGTTCCTCACAAGAGCATTGTGGGAGAGTGATGTCATCAGTAACATGTAAATTGCACAGGGAGAATAGACCCATGAATGGAGTATATCACAGGGTGGAAGATAGTAATGATAAGCAGAGGCGGCTCCAGCTTTAAATTGGGGGGGGGGGGGTCACAAAGGGGGCACAGTGGCTGGCTGGTGGGGCCCATTTGGCTGATAAAAATCAGTGTTTGTATGGGGAGCTTTAGATATACTTTGCCTAACTCAGGTGATAAAATTAAGGCTAACTAGTTCAGCAATGATAGGAACCAAATGTAAGCATCACAAACAGAAATCATAGTTTTTTTAGCAGAGCAGATTATCCAAATGATGGTGCTACTGTGTGGACAGATCACAGACAAATCATTCCAGACCTCTGCCTGTGTCTCATGACTCTAAAACCAAGGGGGGGTTGGAGGGGGGGGGGGGGCGGCAAGAGGGAGAAAAGCACTGTGTGTGTAATTTCTTATCTATCTTAGTAGCTAAGTATTTATGGAGTTAGTAAAATACAAGCTCTAGTTTATTGGCTAGTTTAAAAGAAAAACAATAAACTTTTCAGCTTGTAATCTCAGTCTCTGTTCCTGTCGAATGACATTGTTATGACATACAATCATTTTTTGCAAATATATATTATGTCATCCAGATTAATTAATTGCAAGGGATTTTTCAAGGATTGTGAGGTATTTATGGCAAATAGATAAGACCCTTAATTTACTTAATGCCTACAAAGACTGACATAATCAAAACAAAATTGTTGCTGCACCAATGGTAACGAAATGATGTGCTAGGATCCACTCTGGAGTCCCGAGTATCAATCCATAAATCTTTAAGATCCGCACCATCAAAATTCCAATTTTATTAATGTATCAAAATCATAAAAACATGATAAATAGCATAGGTACATGGCAGATCTGGCAGATTTTGATACATTAATAAAATTGGAATTTTGATGGTGCGGATCTTGAAGATACATACATAGACAGTTTTTACAGATCCTATCCTGTTCACTGTATGCTGCTGGAGCCTGGAAATAGTTAACTGTTTGTTACTGAGTGTGTGTGTAGGGGGGGGGGGGGGCACTCAGTGTGGGCACAGAGATTCCATGGGGGGGGGGGGCAGTGCCCCATCATGCCCCAGTGTAGCGCCGCCTATGATGTTAAGCCAGTATGGCTGTTTGCATCATGGAAAGTAAAAATAAGGTATTTCATTTCAGTTTTTCTTCAAGAAGCATCTATTAAATGAATGTAATTTTTAAGGCGGTCCTCTTTTTGTATTTTTCCTGGTCATCTCCCCAGTATCCCTCTACCCAACCTCCAAACCTGACCTTCTGCCCTGACTGCACATACCCACTTAAGCTGAATACTCACCTGCCAATGGATAGGGGAACTTCACAGCGACGCCTCCTGATGGACAGGGTTCCCTGATCCATTTCCCTTATTTGTGTCTAATCACAAGTTGTCATTTAATCTCTCCCCTGTGTCACCTGACTGCCACGGCAGATAGAGCAGATAAGCTAATTTGAAAGCATAGGATGTTAAGAATATGTCTGCTTCCATGAAAGCAGAAAGTAGAAAGAGAACAGATTTATTTCAGGATTTGTATCAGCTGTAACAAGTAAATGTTTTTCTTTAATGGTTATTATGCTGATGCATATCTTTTCGAGCAGAGAGGAAGCTCTGAGTTCAGGTGCGCTTTAAGGATAACTTCCACAAACAGAAACCACCTCCACCACCGTTCTGATTAAATCGCCAGGGTGGCTGCGGGAGGGTTTTTTTTAAATAAAAAAAAAACTATTTCATGCAGCCAACTAAAGTTGGCTGCATGAAAGCCCACTAGAGGGCGCTCCGGAGGCGATCTTCCGATCGCCTCCGGCGCCCAGAATAAACAAGGAAGGCCGCAATGAGCGGCCTTCCTTGTTTTGCTTATATCGTCGCCATAGCGACGAGCGGAGTGACGTCATCGACGTCAGTCGACGTCCTGACGTCAGCCGCCTCCGATCCAGCCCTTAGCGCTGGCCGGAACTTTTTGTTCCGGCTACGCTGGGCTCAGGCGGCTGGGGGGACCCTCTTTCGCCGCTGCTCGCGGCGGATCGCCGCAGAGCGGCGGCGATCAGGCAGCACACGCGGCTGGCAAAGTGCCGGCTGCGTGTGCTGCTTTTTATTTGACTAAAATCGGCCCAGCAGGGCCTGAGCGGCAGCCTCTGGCGGTGTTGGACGAGCTGAGCTCGTCCAGACCGCTCAGCAGGTTAATAAAGGTTGGGAGGATTTTTATCAGTTAAAGAGGAACTCCAGCCTAAACAAACATAGTGTCATGAAGTTACATTAGTTATGTTAATTAAAATAGATAGATAATATAATCTCTTACCCACACTGTTTTAAAAGAACAGGCAAATGTTTGATTTCATGATGGCAGCAATCTTTTTGGTTGAAAGGAGGTGACAGGGAGCATGAGACACAGTTCCAACTGTCCTGTGTCCTGAACACCCCTCCCAGCTGCTAGGCAACGTGAATAACAACATAGGAAATCCCATCATGCTCTGCACAGCATCAGGGAAAAAAAGCTGAGGCTTTTTTTCTTTGATGGGTGGGGCTTAGCTAAAAATGCAGCTAAAAATGATGCTTTGGTAAGAAAAACAAAGTTCTGATGCTGTGAAACTGTTAGGGCTCTTTCACACTAGAGGCTGCGGTAGAAAAGGCTGAAACTCAGCCTTTTGCTTAACGCCAATACATAGCGTTTTCAAAGCGTTTTCAAAGCGTTCTATAGCTCATATGAAAACGTCCTTTTTTTTTCTTCTATAAAAATAATTGAACAAGTCAGCTGTAAAACGCTTTGAAAACGCTTTGAAAACGCTGAAGTTGGCGTTTTCCATTGACTATCATTGAAACGCCAACAGCCAACTTCGGCTGTAAACAGCCCTGAAAAAGCTCCTGGGAGCGTTGAAACGCAACGCTCCAAAACGCCGAGTTAGATGTGAAAGGTAAAATGAAAGTCTATGGACTTTCATTTTACCTTGGAAAACGCCAACTTCGGCTGTGGCGTTAAAACGCCGAAAAAGTCCTCTGGTGTGAAAGGGCTCTTAAAGAAACACCAAGTCTTTTCAGTTCTGCTGAGAAGATTTTTAGTCCGGAGGTTCACTTTAAGGTTCTGGTTAGTTTGAAACTAAAGAGAACCTTAACTGATAAAATTCCTCCCAACCTTTATTAAGAAATGTAGGTTTGACCTAGGGGACAGGGTGGGAAGTATTCAGATGCAAGAATTTGGACTGGTGGGAAGAATGGTTTTGGCCAACTTGGACAGCAATAATATCACATCTTGAAACTGAGCAGCAGTAGGTGAGTATGGGGGAGATTGGCTTTTCTTTGCAGTATAAGAGCAGCCAAGATGGCTGATGTAGGCATGGTATCTCCTACATGTAATCAGATTAGACAGTTGTCTGTCTCTGCATGAAGGGGTTTATTGTGCTGATTTAGGAACTGACGCATACACTCTTTAATGTTACTGATTTTTCAGAGCTGTGAAGCCTGCCAGAGACTTCTTATCATACACAGAAAGGAAACCACATTTAGTGCTCATTACCACTGTGTGTAGTGCAGTGCTGTACAAAGCAGCAAACACAGAGCCTGATTTGCAAGAATATCTGTCTTAGCACAATGTCTACTGTTCCCACTTCTCCAAATGCAATACTTGTAGCAGGCAGTGGTGTAACCACAAGTCAGGAGGCTCCACAACAGATCATTGGATGGGGTCCAATCTCCCACTTCAAACATCTTTCTCTCCATATAACTCAGGATAGATTTAACCCTCAGTGACAATTTACCCCTTTCTCATAGTGACAGCTCACTCTCTCCTGTGACTACTCTCCCTGTCCCCAGAGGCAGCCTAGCCTATTTAGGCAATTCACCTGGAAAATTACGCAATTGCTTTACACATACAACTCTTATGACTTTTAACAGGCAATGTAAGTGATGAATGTATATATACAAATAAAAGTAACGCAATTTGCTACATAAATTGCGTAAATGTTGATAAACTTAAAGTGGACCAAAATTAAAAATACAAGATTTCAGAAATAAAATCTATTTTCTAAATTATAATAATAAATAGCAGCCTTTTTTCAGCTGCATGATGACAAATATAAAATATTTTACATTTATTGGAGGAACCCCTCCCTTCCTTTCAAATTGCCGGGACAAAATCCGGCAAACTGGTGAAGTAGATGGTGTCCAGAAATGGAGGAATTGCTAATGGCTGCCCCCAGTATAATCCTAGTTATGAAAAGAGAAGGGTGAAAAGCATGCACTGAAATGCTCATAGGCTTGAAGGAGTGTTTATTTATCTTTGTATGTGTCAGAGTGGTGCAACTAAATATTTTTAATTAAAAAAAAGTTTGGTTTGGGTCCGCTTTAACATGCACTGCTAAAAGTATTAGAGGCAGAGGATCAGCAGGTCTGCCAGGCAACTGATATTGCTTAAATGGAAAAATATGGCAGCCCCTATATCCCTAACTTGTTTCCCCTTAAGTGAAAATAAACTGATGAGATCTATCCCCCTACTCTTAAAAATTACTTTTACATATCCCACAATTTTATGTTTAAAAACTTTAAAAAAGAGTAGATTTATTATTTTGTCTCAGCTCAATGACACAGTCTGTCTCATATTTTAGAGGCTAAATCTGCACCCTGCTCTCAGAAGCCTAGTTCTCTCCCAGTAAAGTATTTTATGGCTGTAATTCCTTATCAGTGAGGGATGCTGTAGTCTGATTGCAAAGCTGAATATTTAAACTTTCAGACAGAGAAAGAAGAACAATAACACAGCATAGGTATTTATATGCCTACCAGTGCCACTGTACATGAACAGGTCTATTGCAACATTTCACATGCCACTTAAGGTTCCCTTTAAAGTGTACTTGTATGGAAAAGTGCCCCAAACAGATACTTACTTCAGTAGAGGCTTCCCCAACCTCCTCTGCCCCACCGATCCAGCGCAGGCCCCCCAGAAGCCCCTCAACAAGGGCTTGACGATGAAGCATGGGCACACTATGCAATAGCAGGATGGCTTGCACAGTAGTAGTAGCACAAAGCCACTCAGGCTTGGCTTTTTCCACTGAGCATAAGCAGTTCCGTGCTACTATGCAGGTGCAGTGTGACAGCGCTTATTCACAAACTCGCAGGGGGTCTCAACATCCAGCAGTGGTTTGGAGGAGGACGTGGGACGCAACTGGGGAATCTTTCTCACTGCTGCCACCCGGTGTCTGTACTGACAGAAAGCATGCTGCTTTACAAAGTGCAGACACCAGGTGGCAGCAGTGAAAATGGATGCAGATGGCTCTGCTTCTCTCCAGTATACTGCAGAGTTGAGGATGCGTATTCTGAGCACTGTGCAGTCGGCTGGGCACAGTTTGGCTCAGCACAACCTGTGGGCCATCTTTGGGCCATGGACTAGGGGTTGGGAACCCCAACCTTAAAGGACAACCGAGATGCCATGTGACATGATGAGATAGTCATGTGTATATACAGTGCCAAGCATACAAATAACTAGGCAGTGTTCCTTTTTTTCTTTCTCTGCCTGAAAAAGTTAAACATTAGGTATGCAAGTGACAGTTTCTGACCGGGTTGGACTGGGTCAGATTATAGCATAACCCTCACTGATAAGTAATTACAGCCATAAAACACTTTCCTGTCAGTAAATAACTTCTGAGAGCAGGAAAGAGATAAAAAGGGTAAAAATTCATAGATTTGAGCTCTGGCATACTTCAATGAATGTGTCATTAAGCAGAGACAATGAGACAGTAAACACTTAAAATCTAGATTTAAATATAAAATAAAATTGTGGGCTATCTACAAAAGTCATTTTTTAGGCGAATAAGGGTAGATACAACTGTTTTTCTCATCACTTTATGCTCACTTTGAATGTCCTTTAAAGTATCCGTGAATAATGTGCACTAATTCACTAATAAAATATTTTTGTCCAATCTTACCAAATCTATGTAGTAGAAGGGTAAAAGCTGACCTAATGTACCGCAGTGGTTAAAAGCACTGCTCTACCCACTTACCCCACCGCTGTTTGATGCCTTTCCAGCACCTCTCCCCAGCGCCCCACCCACAAAGGTACAGAACACATCGTTAGCTTACAGGTTAGCGACATGTCTGTCAAGCTCGGCCCTGCAATGTTGCCCGAGGAATTGGGTACTTGAGATGTGAGAAAAGTCCATCTATCTCAAGATATACAGAGTTTTCAAGAGTAGGAATGTTGTTTGTTTTCAGCACTATTGCAAAGCAAATAAGTAACTTATAAACTGTACTCAATAATCACCGTAAATACAAGAAGTGATATAACTAGGTGGATACTGTTATTTAACACATCCTGGAGTTCCTCTTTAAAGTTTAAACAGATGGGGTGCTACCGCTGCCTAGTTAAATAAATAAATACACAATAGTTCTGGTTATGAAGAGGTTAAAGTGGATCCGAGATGAACTTTTACTCATTGCATAATTGTGTTCCTTTCCTATTGTTTATAGTGCATTCCTCAAGCCAAATACTTCTTTACTATTCAGAAAGTGTGGCAGTGGCAGAAAATATTTTTCTTTCAGGCAGGGCGTACACTCCCAGACAATCACCAGAAACAACTATTGATTATGATAATCGTATCAAAATTTATTAATCCAAAACATATTCCTATGTATAGTGAAATACTAAAAAACACATGGGATGGCCACCCCGTCACGCTACATCCACCTCACTCACCACTCATCTCAGCATGCACACGCCGGCATCTAGAGCTAGATAGAATAAGCATTGATGCACTCCAGCAGTGTTAGTAGAAGCTTGGATATAAATGTTGCAATTGCCATGCAGCAAGCAGGTCACCATTAAGAGAGCAATGTAGCACAGAGCATAGCACAGAGGCAGGGAAAACAGTCCAGCGATCCACGTCTCACATTGATTCCACTGGTAAATACTGTTAACTGTTTTTTTAGACAGCCTGATTATCACGCGCACACTACTGCCTTCGAATCAGCTTGAAAATCTCACCCAAATGCTACCAACAGTGACTGCATGGATTTCTCATCTCCATCACATTGTCCCTCAAAGGGTGTATTCAACATAGCGCAGTTCATCTCACCATGCCTCTGGGTAAAGGGTGAAGTGCTGGTCCTGGCTGGTCCTGGCCTCAGGCTGTCCCACAAATTCCACAGTGTATGTCCTGCGTGAGTCTCCTGTGCATGCTGGGGCTTCCCCAAAGATCTCCTTCCCCTGCTCCCTGTGTGAAGTGGCAGGCGGTGTCGCTGGAGGAGACTGATGGCAAAGAGTCTCAGAGTGATGCCTGGGTGGAGAGCGGGGCGGCGTGGCGTCCCATGCAGGCGGGTAGTTTCCCCGACGTTTCGCCGGCTTCCGGCTTTCTCAGGGGGCGTGGCTACCTTCGCCTACAACTTCCTCTAATATCTGCCCTTGCGGCCAATCACACGCACGCACGCTTCCGCCCATTCATGTCATCAATGCGTACGTACGTGCGCATGGGCACTGGGAGGCGAATACACGGCAGCGTGGACCATTGCAAGGTAAAGGGAGGAAAGGGAGCAGAAGGGGACGGAAAGGGGGGAGGAGTGCCCGGCGAGCTCCGCTCAACAAGGAGATAAACAAAAGACTAGATAATAAAGGCCACAAAGAGGTGCACAGCGCATCACTATGCAAGTGCCTCAACATGTAGCCAATACTGCATTACCTAATATACACCGGGCTCCACCCCTAAGACCGTCCCAATCGCACCCACCACCCATAGCCCACCGCGCCGTATTAGGAATTACCCAGTTACCCATACGCACGGACACATAAAGCGCATATATACCAGTACAGCTAACTGGTATTGTCAGAAATTGTGATAATAAACACGTCCAAAATGAAGGCTTACTCAAAGTGTCGACGCGGAGAAAGGATATCCGTGAAGACACCATAAGGGTACATAACCCAATCAACCCTCAATAGTTTATATAAGGCAACTATGATCGAGGACTGCCACGAACGCACCCAGCGGCGCATGTCAGAGCAATACCCCCAGATCTCAGGGCCCCAAAGTGCCCAAACAGGAACCGCTACATGGGCAGGAAATGGGCGAAGCTTGCCAGGTGCCTCACAAGCCTGTAAGTTGTATATCCAGCGTGATTCGCAGCGTAGGAGAAGTCTATCCGGATTACCACCTCTTATTGTGGGGTGGATGCGATCCAGCACCATGAATCTGACACTGTTGGTGCGGCTATTGTGTTCAAGGGCACAGTGCCTCGCGACAGGAGAGCCCAACTCCCCCTTCTCAATATTTTTTATATGCTCAGATATACGTTCCCTTAGTGGGCGTTTTGTTTTGCCCACATAATATGCTCCACAGTGGCATAACAATATATACACCACTAGGATTGTCTTGCAATTTGCAAAATGGGACAGTGTGACTCTCCTGCCGCAGGGCAAAGAAAAGGCCCTCCCTACCTGAATAAATTGACAGAAATCGAATCCCCCACATGTATACGTGCCCACTGTTACACAATGTCTCTTGGGGTTAACACCAGTGAAGTGGCTCCGTACAAGTCCATCACGCAGAGATCTTGCTCTGCGGAAAGTGAGGTCAGGTTTAGATGACACCATAGGGCCCACGACCGGATCGTTCTGTAGCAAATACCAGTGTCTATTTAAGATGCCCCTGAGTGCAGGATGCTGCGCACAATATCTGGTCAAAAAACGCAAAGGACCCGCATTCCTCACGGCCTCCCGTTTACGCGGTTGCAACAAATCCACTCTCCTACTTCGCCATGCTCTGTTGAAGGCTTTGCGTAGACATCTATCACTATACCCTCTCTCTCTAAATCTGGCACGTAAATCATTGGCCTCGTGTAAAAATGAGACGTCGTCAGAGCAGTTCCGACGGGCCCTCAAATACTGGCCCGTCGGTATGCCTCTGATCGTATGCCGGGGGTGAAAACTATCTGCGCATAATAGCGCATTGGTAGCTGTCTCTTTACGATGCAATGTCGTGGCAAGATTGCCCTCAGGCATGATAGAGATGCGAATATCCAAAAACGAGATAGAGACAGATTGTACTTCCACCGTGAATTTCAGATTTAGATTGTTCCGATTCAATAGTGACACAAAATCCGTCACCTGTGTCGGGGTGCCCGTCCACAGTATCAAAATATCATCTATGTACCTGTGCCAGGACAAAACGTGGCACAGGTACATAGAGAGTCCCTCGTCGGAAAAAACCGCTCGCTCCCAGTCCCCCAGGTACAGGTTTGCGTACGACGGGGCACATGTTGTCCCCATTGCCGCCCCCTGCACCTGGAGGTACCGGTCCCCATCAAAGGTGAAAATGTTGTTCGTCAACAAGAAATGCAACAAGTCCAGAACGAAACCATTATGCGCAGCATCCTGCACCCCCAACTCCCGCAAGAAATTCGCCACCGCACGTACCCCCAGGTCATGGGGGATGCACGAATAGAGGGACTCGACGTCAAGGGATACGAGGAGAGTGCCAGGCGGGACCACAACATCCTCCAGAACCCTCAAAAGGTGTGTTGTATCCTTAATAAAGGAGGGTAATCCCTGAACATGGGGTTGCAGATGCTTATCCACATAGATGCTAATTTTCTCTGTCAGAGCGCCTCTACCCGAAACTATCGGGCGTCCAGGCGGTCTTTGAAGACGTTTATGCACTTTCGGCAACGCATAGAATGTTGGGAGGATGGGATCAGCAACCCTCAAGAAGGAGGACACCTCCTCATCAATGATGCCCTTCAACCCTCAATTAAAGAAAAAAGTTCACCCTGGCACCTCTCGACCCTCGACGCCGAGACCCTCGTGTAACAGCCCCGCTGACCGAGGAGGTCCATGCACGTGGTCTTATAATCACCTGCTGTCATTACTACTACGTTCCCCCCCTTGTCGGAGGGTTTAATAATCCAATCTGTCCTTGTAGTCAAAAGGTCATATGCCTCACAGTCACTGCCTGTTAACTCGGAACCCCCTTCATTCGGTGTACCGAGTCTTGCAATATCCCCCTCAACCGCACGTATAAAACACCTAATGCCCACATTAGCAGACAGCGGTGGAAAACGTGTAGATCTGCTCCTAAACTGTTGGTTGATTGTCGTGTATCGGGGCGCATGTATGTTGTCCACAGCAGCAGCCCCATCCATCATCAAAGAACCGTCAGCCCCTGTCTGACCAATCTCGTACAAAAAGTTGAGGTCTTCAAGGGCCTCATTGTCCCCCTGAGTTAAACTCACTTCTGGGGGCCCTATTGGAATGATAGTACAATCCTTCCTCTTTACAACTGACTGAAGAAAAAGTTTTCTACAGAAAAGGTGCAGGTCAACTATAAAATCAAATTTATCCAGCTGCTGAAGTGGACAGAACCCCAAACCCCTGCTCAGTAGACATTCCACTGATTCGGGTAGAGTTTCTCCTGTAAGGTTAATGACCTGAAGTTTATTAGGTGTATCTCTAGGGGGATCAGATGATCCACCCACAGCTGCACCAATCCTACACCCGTCCGTTATAAAAAAGGAGCTGAGGATGATGATGAATGGGGCTGGGACTGCGAACCCGCACCTGCAACCCCCACTCCGTCCCCACATTTTGACTGTTGTTTCCCTCCTGTCTTTTTAACTTTGTCTTGAAGGCGAGTTGGATACCTACTTTTTTTAGGTTCTGAGTTGTGGCTTGACTCAGACGCGGCTGAGCTGACACTCACCACCGATGAGTCAGATTCTTCCGCCCCGATATCAATCGGTTTCGGTTTCGGTTTTGATGGTTGGCCGCGAGGCCTAGGGGGGACAGGTCTACTGTCCCACCTATAGGCCTGCCCCGTTTTGTACGCCAAACGATTGTTAAACAGTTTTTTATCCCGAACAAAAACAATATCTTTGTTGTATTTTTTTATATGTTGTTCTAGTTGTTCATTACGTTTTTTATACAATTCATCATCGGAATGTGTCTTCAGCTCAGCCGCTAATTTATTGATCTCCTCATCAAGACTCACCAGATCTGCTTCATCCAGGTCAGTCATCAATGATAAACATACATGGGCGCAGTTCTCAAAATTCGCCTCCCACTTTCTTTTGAACTCCGCACTTAAATTCTTTCTGTGGGGAAAGATCTGAATTCTGAGCCAGAGGGGACTAAAGTGGTCCCCTATGTACTCTTTGTTGTATTTAATATTCCACCATAATCTCGACTTTCTTTCATAAAGACGTTCCAATTTCCTGAACCCAGTGTTGATTACCTGCTGAGCATCCCTAACACCCGCCGACTGGGCGCAATCGCTCTCTACCTGCGTCACCAGGTCGTCCCACTGTAGCATCCTCGATCAATAAGTCACAATACCAACGAGGTCACTGCGTACCCCGAGTCTCCTGAAGGAGGCTCCCTTAACCCCCTCCTTAACTGGGTCTACACTAGCCAGGGGAAACACAGTGATACTCGAAATAAACCAGATAATCTATCAATTTCCTGGGAGTGCCGCTCCACCAACAATTTACTATTCAGAAAGTGTGGCAGTGGCAGAACATATTTTTCTTTCAGGCAGGGCGTACACTCCCAGACAATCACCAGAAACAACTATTGATTATGATAATCGTATCAAAATTTATTAATCCAAAACATATTCCTATGTATAGTGAAATACTAAAAAACACATGGGATGGCCACCCCGTCACGCTACATCCACCTCACTCACCACTCATCTCAGCATGCACACGCCGGCATCTAGAGCTAGATAGAATAAGCATTGATGCACTCCAGCAGTGTTAGTAGAAGCTTGGATATAAATGTTGCAATTGCCATGCAGCAAGCAGGTCACCATTAAGAGAGCAATATACTTCTTTGTTTATGTTTTAATACTCTAATTCCCTATAAACTAAACAAGCCTCGCCCACAGATTTTCAGAGAGCCTTGGCATTTTCAGACAGTAGCAAGGCTCATGGGAGCTCAGTCTGGGCAAAAGGAGGGGGAGGTATTACTAGCCAAAGATTTCAGAGGCAGAGGGGAGGAGGGAGGAGGAGAGGGGTTAGGTTTTTTTCACAGGCTGAGTGCTGAAGATGCAGATAAGCTTGCCTGTGTGTAATGTTTACAAACAACATGGCTGTTATCATTGTATCACAGGAAGAAATAATCATATTGTATTGAAGCTGTTTGCAGCTAGATTTGCTGTGTAAACTATCTAAACTTTAGAAAAGATATATAGACAAAAAATATATATGTTTAACCTGTTGCCGACTGCTCCACGCCAGTTGGCGTGAGCAGTGCGGCAGCCCCAGGACCTCTCCACGCCCATTGGCGTGAACGGCTGTCTATAGGGCTAGCAGGAGATCGCGCGCATGCTGCGCGCATCTCCTGCTCCAGGGGGGGCCTTCAGTCTCCGAGCGGCGATTGCTGTCCCCCTGGGAAGCGATCCGCTGTGATAGGCTGAAGGCTATCACAGCCGATTGCGCTGATAGGCTGGCGGGGGGGAGAGAGGGTTATACAGTTATCGAAAAAAAGCAAGATTTTGTTTAAAAATAACATAGATAAATATTTATTTAAAAAAAAAAACACTGGGGGGGGGGGAGTGGGTAGGGGGGGCGATCAGACCCCACCCCACCAACAGAGAGCTCTGTTGGTGGGGAGAAAAGGGGGGGGGGAATCACTTGTGTGCTGTGTCGTACAGCCCTGCAGCTTTAACTAAAATTGGCCTGGTCACTAGGGGGGGTTAACACTGCGGTCCTCAAGTGGTTAAAAAGTGACACTTGCTGCTCTAGATATCAGATGAACCGCAATGTCTCGATGGACGTATGTCTTTTTTCAACCCAAATAACTATGCAACTTGTTATAGTTAGTTTTTCATATCGGAACTGTGACCAAGGATTGAACTTTATTCCAATCAGTAGCTGATACCTCCTTTCCCACGAGAAATCTTTACCTTTTCTCGAATAGATCATCAGGGGAACTGTATGGCTGGGTATTTTGGTGAAACCCCTCCCACAGTGTGATGTCAGGACCTAGCTCCTGACATCACACTGTGGGAGCCTTGTTGCATAGTGTGAAATAACAGCTGTTTCCAACTGCCAAGTGTCATGATCGCTGCTGCAGCAGGTATTGCTGGAAGTAGTAGTGCTGCAGCTCAGGCAGTTCTGATCTCTTTCCATGCAAGCTGCATAGCTTTGTCTGCCTTTCCCTGCTGTCAGCTTGTGACTGATTATCATTCACCTGTGTGGGAATCTGCATGTCTGCTCCCATTGGATGACCTCAGTAAAAAGATCTGCTTCCTGCAGGACTCCTCGGGTTTTCATAGCTTCAGTTTAACCTCCTTAGCGGTAACCCCGTGTGTGACACGGGGTAAGCCGCCGGAGGGTGCCGCTCAGGCCCTGCTGGGCCGATTTAAATAATTTTTTTTTGCTGGACGCAGCTAGCACTATGCTAGCTGCGCCAGCACCCCGATCGCCGCCGCCGCGCGCCCGATCGCCGCTATCCGGTGCGGCGCGCGGCCCCCCCCCCCAGACCCCTGCGCTGCCTGGCCAATCAGTGCCAGGCAGCGCCAAGGGGTGGATCGGGTCTCCCAATGACGTCCCGACGCCGCTGACGTCGGTGACGTCATCCCGCCCCGTCGCCATGGCGACGGGGGAAGCCCTCCAGGAAATCCCGTTCTTTGAACGGGATTTCATGATCGCCTATCGCCGGAGGCGATCGGCGGGGCTAGGGGGATGCCGCTGAGCAGCGGCTATCATGTAGCGAGCCCTGGGCTCGCTACATGATTTAAAAAAAATAAAATAAAAAAAAAACTGCTGCGCTGCCCCCTGGCAGTATTTTTCATACCGCCAAGGGGGTTAAGCCTGTCTTGCTGTTGCTTCAGCCCCCGATCGTGTTTCTTGTTCTAAAGATACTTTGCTGGTCTTTGCATCATATATTGGTTCATTGCCAATATATATGCATACCAGCACGTTTATTATTTTCCTTGTATTCGTGTTACGTTGATACATCAGTGTCGCTGATGTATACGTACACGAACTGTTTATATCCTGTGTGCAGTTAGTCAGCTTTCCAGCACGTTTTGGTAGGTTGCGCGTATCGTGACCACCCGTGCTGAGTTAGTTACCCTGCTCCTGGTTCTGTTTGTGGATTGCGTTCATCTCTGCGAAGAGATAACGAATAATTCTGAATCCTGTTCTGTTACCGTTTGTGGATTGCGTTCATCTCTGCAAAGAGATAACGAATCCTTCTGAATCCTGTTCTGTTACTGTTTGTGGATTGCGTTCATCTCGGCGAAGAGATAACGAATCCTTCTGAATCCTGTTCTGTTACCGTTTGTGGATTGCGTTCATCTCTGCGAAGAGATAGCGAATCCTTCTGAGTCCTGTTCCCTGTATTACCCCAGTCCTAGTCAGTGTTCCTGCTTATGTCACATATCGGTTCATTGCCGATATATACATATGTTAGTCAGACGTTACAAATAGTTTCATTGATAGCTGTAATTGTAATACGCTAGGAAAACATACTTATTGTATTTTTGTCTGTGTTACGTTCATCTATCTTGAACCTGCTATTTCCTGACTATCCTGTCCTGTCTTTGTGAGGCACGCCATCGCTGCAAACGCATTGGCTGCCTCATTCCAGTCTGTCTTGTTGTGGACGCTTGCTGTCACTAAGTAGCGGCTAGCTAGCAAGCGTTCATTCTGTCTACCTGTCCTGATCTCCTCAGTTCTGGTTTATGCGCTCAGCGCTACCTTGCGCTGAGACGTTATCGCGAAAGTATTGTTTGTGGCTGTCGGATCTGCACCGGCTCTGTGCGCCACAATCTCCTTTTGGAGTCAGTCCTCCCCTCCACTATACTAGGGATAGCCTGTTTCCTTGTGCTAGTGTGTGTACCTCCTCCACGTCAGCTCATGCGTTGCATGCTGACTGTGGAGAATACACCACCAAGCCTTACACCAAGTAACTAGTATCTCCTGCATATCTATTAAAAAAAAAAAACCTTTTCGCTTATTGCAGTGTTACTGGGTATGGTTATAGATAATGGCAGCTGCTGCTGCCTGTGTTTTTTTTCATGTCTGCAAGTAGTACAGATGATTATGTGCAGGCTGATTGCGGATCAAACAATTTGAACAAATTGCACAGCGAATATCAATCATTTCTTGATCTCTCTTCTATTTTTTAACGTCTCACTTTGCAATGTATTGATTTATTTTTTTCCACTTTTCACTAAAGGTGCTCTTTAAGGTAGTTAACAATGTCATTCTCCATTTATCCCTCCATGGCAGGTTTCCTTTTATCCATCGCAGCTCAGTGTCCTTTACCCTTTATGGATTTTGGAACCAGAGAGGCGTCTTGCTTCTTGTGCAGAGCAGAAAATAATAGCCATGCGGTTTTACAGACGAAGCAGTTTTACTAGTTGTGTGCTACCATGAAGCTACATACAGAGAAGAACAAACCTCCTCGCGGTGAAGGTGGCTCAGAACCAAGCAAGATCACATGAACTTGACAAAGAACTTCTAAATGAATGTAGTTGCAATACAAAGTGAAGTAACAGCTTCAAAAGGGTAAATTACATCGTTCCTACATCTGAATTATATATTGCCAGCTTTGTTGTACCATTGTCTACATGTAGTGTCATGTGCACCTTTCCACACCTGAACTTTTTTTGAGTTTTTCCTTTATCTCTATTTACCAACTGTGCCACTAAATGCTGAATTTTGAGTCTCGAGCCTTCAAACACCTGGAGTAAGTGTAGGACTGGGAGGTGAAAAAGCTGAGGAAATCCACCTGCTGGCCAAGCAGCAGTAACCCTGTGTTATCACTCCCATTAGAAACCTGCAGCAAGTCTTCACTGTGAGCAGCAACACCTGATTACTGCTGCTTGGCCAGCAAGTGGATTTCCTCAGCTTTACCACTTCCCAGTCCAACACTGCCTGGAGCTCTCCTGTGATTGTCCTATCAGGTGTTGTGTGAGGTGCATGCATGGGAGAGTGTTTATGAATGTACTGTAGAACCAATGTATACAGAGTATAAATGCTCCAAATCCTGAGGCTGGCCTTTTTCAGACATTTGCTTTTTACAGACTAAAGGCATGGAGATGAGGTATTCCATTTTTCTCCAATGGCGGGCCCATCTTCTTCCATGGAATCCACTGGCAATGTTCCCAGTGCTCGGCTGAAACAGCATGGACACTCTCTGCTCACTCCCCCACCAGGCACACTTCTAGTGAGCATGCTTGGCATGTCTCTCCTTTTCAGAATGAAGCACAGTTGGGAAGGCTAGGGCTGTTTATGTCACAGCTGCACCAGGGGCATTGCTAGGCTCCCTATAGATCCGGGACACTTTTTGTGCACAACAGCGCTGCACCAAAAATGGGTGTGGCCACTCACTAGCATGTGGGCGTGGCCATGGGTGTAGTCAAAAACAGATATGCAGACCTCAATATCCGCGCAGCCACCTGACATCAGCAAGGCCATAGGCCTGAAAAACTCCAGTCAATTCCTGTTAAAAGCAGCAGTCAGCACCTGCTGATAGTGTCAGCCTGCACCTGCTAAAAACGCACCAGCGAACATCAATCATAGTGATGAGCAGAAATTACGCCTGTGCGTAATTACGCATCATAATTTGTAATTATGCATCATAATCGTAATGTGAAATTTTGGGGAAAATTGTAATTAATTTCATCTGTAATAGTAATATTTAATAATTTCGTGTAATTTTTGCGTAATTTTGTGTCGACTTTAACGGTTAATAGCAAAGCCCTCATACATGCTATTGCTACCAAAATGGCTACGTATGTTAAGGAGAATTTTTCATAAAGACATTGTAATTTTTGAGAAAATTAATTTTAAATATGCAAAGAAAAATGGTTTTTAACTTCTTAAAGACCGCCTCACGCCAACGGGCGTGAACGCGGCGGCAGCCCCAGGACGCCTAACGCCAATTGGCATCAAGTCCTGGGGCTGCAGTTTCCCAGGGAACGGCCGCGCGCATTCGCGATTGTTCCCTGCCGCTTCACGGAACAGAGTTCCGTGAATAGCCTGCTAGCCGCCGATCGCGGCTAGCAGGCTGCTTGTAAACGTAAGGGGAAAGAAATCCTCTTTGTTTACAAGCCTACAGCACTGCCGTGGGCCGCAGCGCTGTATGAGATTGTCGATTCTCGGCCTCTGATTGGCCGGGGTGCGCCGTTCTCTCATAGGCTGATGCCTATGAGAGGCGGAACAGGATGGATCGCTGTCCTGTTCCAATCCAGACACCAGAGGGGAGGAGGGAAGGGGAGAGAGAGAGCCTCGATGAGGCAGGAAAAATAAGAATGCAAACGGCCGCAGCGATCGGACCCCTCCGGCAGCATATCCACTTAGGGACAAAAAAAGGAGGTGAGTCCGATCGCTGGGCTCCTAAGCTGCGCTGTGCAGGAGGCTGAAAAGCCTTCACAGCACAGCACTGCATAAAAACGCCTGGTCTTTAGGGGGGGGTTAGCGCTGTGGGCGTTAAGTGGTTAAACTGTAATTTTCTGAGTCTAAAAATAATTTTTCTTTGCATTTTAAAATAGATTTTCTCTAAAACAGGGGTAGGGAACCTATGGCTCGGGAGCCAGATGTGGCTCTTTTGATGGCTACATCTAGCTCACAGATAAATTAGTAGGGGTTGATTCACTACAGTACACTGCTCAAGCAGCACAGCTTAGTGTGACAGCGCAAGTCAAATTTTCAAAGTAGGCATGCTACTGATGTAGCATGCACTATTAACTTACTCGCGCTCCCCCCAAAACTAACGGCTGCTCCAATTGTCCCACCCTGGACCCTGTCAGGTCCAGCGACTTTGTAGGACGAGATCCCCACACTTTGATTGGCCCAATAGACTGTCTGTTACTTGACAGGCAGCCTATTGGGCCAAAGTGCGGGGATCTCGTCCTATAAAGTGAATCAACCCCCAAGTCAGCTAGCTAATTGTACAAGCTGTAAGTCGGTATTTCTCCTGTCTGGGCCACGGGGAAATTGCTGATGTTGCTGAAACCCAAGAGAAGCTGAAGACGTTTCTGACACTTCTGCTGTGTACACATCACTTGGGCAACAGGAACGTGAGCCCTCTGCTGCGCATGCGCACTGTGTCAGTTTGAAACATATTGTACGGCTCTCACGGAATTACATTTTAAAATATGTGCCGTTTATGGCTTTATCAGCCAAAAAGGTTCCTGACCCCTGCTCTAAAAGTACCGACTATTCTTAACATATGTCGCAATTTTGGTATCAATAGCATGTATGGGGCTCTGCTATTCACTGCTAAAGTTGGCACAAAATTGCGGGACATTTTATGAGAAATTATGAATGATTATATGAAATCAATGGATTTACAAATCGTAATACAAATTTCGTGTAATCGTAATTAGCTGATTACGATCATCACTAGTCAAGCAACATGCGCAGAAGCGATAGACAATGCCAGGATTATCACAGTACGTCAGCTGTGAATGTGTCTTACAGGATACCTGTAAGACATCAGCATAGCGTACAGAAAACATCATTAAGACTTTGGCGGAAGCTCAGCTCCTGGTCCTGGCATAACCAACTTCCTAGTTCCTACCACTCCAGTGGCTTAGCTAAGGAGTTGTGGACCCCGATGCAAGTTTTACAATGGGGCCCCCCAAGCACTCTATACATAACAATGCTCACGGGTGGATGCTAGGATCGGAGGGTCTGCTTCTGTCCGGGGAACTGCGGCAACATTCAGGGAGCAGTAGGAAGTTGGTTATGCCAGAACCAGGAGTTGAGTTTCCGCTGAAGTCTTGATGATGACTGCGGGGATCGGCAACTCACCTACGTTTCCTGCACTGAAATGCTGATGCCGAGTTGCAAGCATGTGAATCTTGAGGTAATTTGGCAGGTGACATTGATGGGAACCCCTCTAACAAATGCTGTTGATCAGCTTTGGTACTCCAGTGTATTCAAAAGGTCCCGCCTGATTCACCATCGGTACCAATCAACAGCACCTGCTGACTGCACAACGTACTATTGGCTGGAGTATATTTGACAACAGTAGAGACACCCTATCAGTAAGCCGCATTCAAACAGCATCTTTGATAGATGGGGAAGTGTGGTTTTGAATCTGATGTGGCCATAGTTTATTGGATGATCTTCCACAGGTTGATGTGCTGATGGGGCAGGATGAGACCTGATGTGGCGGATGGCAATAGGCTGGCCTGCAAATCAGGAAAAACCCGGAACATTAGATCTAACCAGTGCCAGTAATTTAACATTGGCAAACTGTGTGAATATTCCACATCTGCCGCCTAATGTGTGATATCCTAGAGAGACAAAACATATGGGCAAGCACCATCCACATTACCATAGAATCTAGGTAAATAAACGAATGAATGAGGAGTGTGCAGAAAGGAACCATAAATCTACACCAAAACAAGAACCAGAAGTTCCCTAAAAACCGCACCACTCAACTCAGAGGTAACAAATAAATGACATCTTTATTCAGTACATCAAACCATAAAAACAATTAAAATCAGCATCAAGGAGCACTCCACAAAATAGTATATACATGTGATAAATAACAGAGACTGTAAACTCATAAACGTCCTGCAAAAATGACAGTATATATATACATATGTATACACTCACACCGGGTGAGTGATGAATGATAAGTAAATGCAACCCCGGATACTAAAGTTCAGCTAACAATAAAGTGCAAATGCATAGTGCAAAAGGGACAATTACGTCCTGTGTAAACAAATGGAGGATCAAGAAGAATCCTCCATAACGAACAGCGTGAAAAGAAAGCAGGCGTGACCAGTGAGAAGATGAAGATCAAGGGGTGGAAATGTAATCCCCGAGAGAGAAAACAATGTGGGGGTGTCTAAAAGCTGAAGCTTACCAGGTGGCAGGACGATGAAAAGAAAGAGAGGAGAGCGCCCCCGTGAAGGGCCGTCGCGATTCGCTGCCTGGGCTGTGCAGCTTCGTCTGGGCATCAACCAGACGAAGCTGCACAGCCCAGGCAGCGAATCGCGACGGCCCTTCACGGGGGCGCTCTCCTCTCTTTCTTTTCATCGTCCTGCCACCTGGTAAGCTTCAGCTTTTAGACACCCCCACATTGTTTTCTCTCTCGGGGATTACATTTCCACCCCTTGATCTTCATCTTCTCACTGGTCACGCCTGCTTTCTTTTCACGCTGTTCGTTATGGAGGATTCTTCTTGATCCTCCATTTGTTTACACAGGACGTAATTGTCCCTTTTGCACTATGCATTTGCACTTTATTGTTAGCTGAACTTTAGTATCCGGGGTTGCATTTACTTATCATTCATCACTCACCCGGTGTGAGTGTATACATATGTATATATATACTGTCATTTTTGCAGGACGTTTATGAGTTTACAGTCTCTGTTATTTATCACATGTATATACTATTTTGTGGAGTGCTCCTTGATGCTGATTTTAATTGTTTTTATGGTTTGATGTACTGAATAAAGATGTCATTTATTTGTTACCTCTGAGTTGAGTGGTGCGGTTTTAATGTGTGATATCCGGTGCACCCCAAAATAAGTCCGTGGCACGTGCTACGGATCTATGGGGATAGCAACGTGCCTGAGCTGCACCATGTTGCCAGGTCGTGTCAATCTCACCAGCCAGCCAGACTTTTCAGTCTTCCTTTCAGTCCATCCTTTCAACCTGCTCTGCCAGTCCCCCTTCTTGTCCACCCTGCAAGTCCTCCATTCTTGGTTTCCCTGCCAATCCTCCCTTCCAGTCCATTCTGCCGGTACTCCCTTTCAGTCCACCGTCCAAGTCCTCACTTCTTGTCCTCCCTGAGAGTCCTTCCTTCCAGTCCACCCTGCTAATCTTCCCTTCCTGTCTGCACTGCCAGTCCTTCCTTCCAGTCCACCCTCCCAGCCCTCCCTTCTTGTCCTCCCTGCCAGTCCTTACTTTCAGTGAACCCTTCTAACCTTCCCATCCTGTCTGCCCTGCCAGTCCTTTCGTCCAGTCCACCCTGCTAGTCTTCCGTTCCTGCCTGCCCTGCCAGTCTTCCCTTTCAGTCCACCCTGCCAGTCCTCACTTCTTGTCCACCCTGCTACTCTTCTCTTCTTGCCCACCCTCCCAGTTTTCCCTTCTTATCTGCTCTGCCAGTCCTCCCTTCCAGTCCACCTTGCCAGTCCTCTCTTCTCGTCTGCCTTGTCAATGTTCCTTTCTGGTTCATCCTTTCAGTGTTTCCTGCCCACCCCCTTGTCCAATTCACCCTGACCATCCTCTCTTTCAGTCTGCCCTGCTTGTCCTCCACTCCAGTCCATCATTGAGTCCTTTCTTGCAGTCTTAACCTGTTCTCGGAACAGATACAGTGTATCTACACTCCTTGAGACTTCATCTTTGCTCTGCAGCAGTAGATATATGTTCCTTGCCATTCATGCTCCACGTTTGCTCCACGTTTTCGTGGCTGCCCATTAGCAGACTGATCAGTGAATATTCACCAATCAAAGTGCCTGTGATCAGTGATCACCAACATCAGTGATATTCCGGTGGTCACTGACAAAGTGAAAGTAAAAACATCCACACAACATTTCCTATGTACTGTTCACAGTGCAATGCATTATGAAGTGGGGACATCTAGTAGCCAAATAGTAAAATTACCCCTACATACATAAAATGTAATAAAAAAAAAATGCCACATTAATTAACCCCTTACCAACCCCCCTCTCCCATAGTTACCAAAATAAAACACTTGTAATAAAGAAAAAAGTGACATTAAAAAAAACACAAATACTTACCTTAGGGACTTAACTTTTTTTTTAAGACGTATGTGATGAGGGTATATTACTGTTATTTGTGCAAATAAGGGCTTGTATTTAGCGATTAGTTTAAATGGACTCAAAATTGAAAAAATGCACCTTTATTTCCAAATAAAATATTGTGGCCGTACATTGTACTAGGGACATGATTTAAACGTTGTAATAAGCAAGACAAATGGGCAAACAAAATATGTGATATATGATATATGTTTTTTTATTTTATAACTATAATGGCTGAAAACTGAGAAATAATTATTTTTTTAAATTTTTTTCTTATTATTCCCATTAAAGTGCATTTAGAATAAAATAACAAAAAAAATACCAAAACTACAACACAAAGAATGCCAAATTGGTGGTGAAAAAAACAAGATATAGATCATTTTGGTTTGATAAGTAGTGATAAAGTTATTGGTGAATGAATGGGAGGAGCCCTGAAAGGTGAACATTGCTCTGGTCTACAAGGGGAACACCACCTGTAGTGGTCAAGTGGTTAAAGTGTACCCAAGGCAACATGTGACATGATGAGATAAACGTGATTGTAAAGTAAAAACATATCAGGCTGTTTTTCTTTTTTTATTTTGCTGCCTGAAAAAGTTAATTTTTTTAAGCATGCAAGTGACAGCTTCTGTCTTGTCGGTACCTTGTCGGGAATATAGTAAACTTCACTAATAAGCAAGTTACAGGCCTAAACGTTTTGCTGGCAAAATACAGCTTATGAGGGCAGGGGAGGGGGAGCTGAAAAAAAAAAAAAAAAGGTCATTTTTAGGAGTAGGAGTATAAATGCAATTGTTTATCTCATCACTTTATTTTTACCTTGGGTTCACTTCAACTGCCAGTCCTTACTTTCTGCCAGTCCCACCAGTACTTCCTTCCTATCAGTCCATTCTGCCATCCCTTCCTTTCACTCCACCTTTTCAGCCCTTCTGGTCTAGTCTGTCCTGCCCTTTCTACACTGCAGGATTCACCCTCCTGTTCTTTCCTTCACCGATGGATAAATCCCAGGGTTTTGACTTGGTGGCTACAGGCAGCAAATTAGTCCACCACCCTCTAACTTAATGAATAAAATTGCACATTTTTTTTACAATTACTTGATTAATTATTCAGTCAACGTTTGCCCACTATAACATCTATCCTCACCCTGATTTACATTTAATTCATGACAGAAGGGGGCATCTTTGAGGTGCATCATTGTGGGATGTTTGTTGTGATAATTTCTCATACTACTGTAATTTACCAAATGAACATGTATCAACTTTAGCGCTATCTCAAACTTCACATTAATTGTGTATTTATTGGTATTTTGACTTTTGAATGTCATGACTGTACAGTGTCTTTAATTTCTCATGTATATTTGTTCCCCAATATTTGTTTTGTACTATGTACAGCGCTACGGAAGATGTTGGCACTATATAAATAAAAAATAATAAGAATAATAAAATGTAAATAGTCTCCCAAATAATGTTCTACATTCTAAAAGTCACTACGGTTCCTCTTTAAAATGTTTCTACAGAAACTGTGGGCAGACAGTGGTTCTGTGGACCAGTTAAATATTTGGATATACAGATTCTAGAATAAACATTTTCAAAAAAAGATGATTAAAAATACATATTTGAAAGTAGAAAGAGCTTTTCCAATAACGCTATTTGCTTTATAACAGTAATATTAAACAGTTATTTAGTGCTCATTAGAAATTATCAGTTTCTTCCATATAAACTGTAGAAATGATGGATTGATCAGTTTGCAAATATCTGATTGGCTGGTCATGATCATATAGATTTCTATAACCTGTGTACGTTGAAAAAAGGAAGTAGAAATGACATGTGATCACATGTTCACAACCAGCCAAACAGAAACTTAATATACAGGACTGTCAATCGGCAGGGATTTGGACTTGGACTTGATCCTTCGGGCGACAGTGTTAAAAACCTGAGCGGTTCTTGCCTTTTTCATGATTGCTAACTCAGTAAAGGACCAGCCCTTAAAGCGTTGCTATCATATAAATCCTGCATAGTGGGGTCTGAACCCTCTATAACAGTAATTATAGATTGATGGTATACCTTGAAATGAATCAGAGCACTCAGGATATGATTTTATATAAAAAATTGTATTTGCATATCATACAGCATATATACAAAATATGAACAGTTCCAAGTAGTGTCTCCTTCTAACAGTATTCCATCTCATCATGGCCTTTATAGTCAAGCGATCATCCATCTTCTAAGTACATTCAAAAAAGAATATAACAGTTGTGTTATGTAGAATAAGATTAAAAGTAGTCTCATCTGTATCAATAGCTGTGTATATAATAGTTGTGTAAAACTTGTAGTAATCTTCTTAAAGAAATAGCATAAAAAATAGCTTCTAAAAAAAACTTCTTGCTAACATCTTAACAAAACTTAACCACTTAAGGACCAGGGCTTTCTGCAGTGATCGGTGCTGCGTGGGCTCTCCAGCCCGCAGCACCGATCAGGAGTGAGCCTTGGCGATCAGACTTCCCCCCTTTTTTCCCCACTAGGGGGATGTCCTGCTGGGGGGGGTCTGATCGCCGCCGGCTGTTTGTGATCTGCGGGGGGGGGGCTCTTCAAAGCCCCCCTCCGCAGCGTTTTCGGCACTCCTGCGCACTGAAGGATAGGCTTCAGTCTATCATATGCCGGCGATCCCCGGCCAATCAGAGGCCAGGGATCGCCGATCTACGTCACGGCGCTGCTGCGCAGCAGCGCCGTGTGATGTAAACAGTGGGGATTTCTTCCCCGCCTGTTTACAGTTCGGTGGCGAGCCGCGATCGGCGGCTCTCCGGCCGTTCACGGAGACAGCCTCCGTGAACTGGCATGGAAAGGCCATGCTATACCACTAACGACCCGCCGACGCCTATGGGCGTTAGGCAGTCGTTAAGTGGTTTTTAAAAGCTGAAAAATTAATAAAGTAAATCACCAGAATATTAAGCATATTACCCCTTCTCTGTCATCTCTTCAGTATCTAGAACCACGTGTGGGAAGGTAACTTCTGCCTCATGTGTCTTCTCAGGAGATTGTTGGGCTTCCGCAAACTATGAGCTTTCAGTTTCTACTTTTATAGGGATTGGATGCAATATGGCTGCCTACTCTGGAATTTCCCTGAATCCCAGGTTCTGATTGGCTAAAGCTTCTGTGCATCAAATGATATCTATGTTTTGAATACCTAAATCACAATATTATTGTTTATAAATTCTTAATTACCTTATCTTGTGGGAATTAACGTCATTTGGAGTGCTTGACATTTGATATAAGGTCATTTCTGACGCAGTTAATTAAAAATGGACGTCACCAGCCATCTTGTCTGCTAGCTGCCCCAGACATTGAGACTAAACAATGTCATTCATGACGCATTTCTGTTAATATCCTCTTCTGCTAATTAGTTTTTGGAATGTGTCTGTCTTTCCCAGGTCAGATTGTCCCTATAACACTGTACACGGACCTGTAAGAGCTTTCAGCAATTTAAGGATTATTGAAGCATACAGGGCTTCTAATATACTCATTTTAATATAAAGCTTATTATATAATTCTTCTTAAAACAATTAATCATAGAAGAAATAATTGCATATTAAATCTTAATAATATAAAATAATTTTCTATATATTTGCCTTTCTGATGAATAAATATATAATTTCAACCGGCAGAGGTCAGCATTTCATAACAAATAATATTAATTTTATAAGACTATTAAAACGCCAGGTGGCATCATTGAATCATCTTTAACTAATTGGGAAAACACCTTTCAATTGTTTATTTTATAAAGCCTGTTCCCAAAACATCATGTGTTATCAGCTTTCAGTGTTTAGCTAACTGAGACAGCTTTGTACCCAGAACACGTCAACAATTCTCCAGAACCAAAACAATCCCACGAGAATGTTTTACTGTCTCATCATCACTGGAAGAATCCAGCATTTCAAAATATATTTCAAAGTATTAAATTATATTATATAGGGTTTAACAATAACTATTTCTTTCTTTAGAAGGACTGTATTGATTATTAATTAAATTGATTATATCTATGTGTAATAATTAAGAAAATGTGTATATATAATTACTGCAGTGAGTTTTAAACTAGCATTCTGTCTTACACATACTGTGCAGTCTAACCTTGACATTAACAAAGAATGTTTTGGCTTCTTGTAACCAGTACGTCAATTATCTGCCAGCTTGCAAGTTAAAATAATCTTATAAGCTTTACAGCCTGGAATATGCTGAGATGTCATAGAGCAATATATTAAAGAAGTAACCCAACTTTACAGTTTACGAAGACATTTTGCATAGAACATTAAAACTTAAAAAACACACATATGACAGCTTTTCCTGCATAAATAAAACCGCTAGAATTCTGACAACAGTTCGAGCTTAAAGAGACTCTGTAACAAATTTTTCAGCCTTAGTTCTTCTATCCTATAAGTTCCTATGCCTGTTCTAATCTGCTCTGGCTTACTGCAGTCTTTCCTAACTGCACTGTCTCTGTAATAAATCAATGTATCTTTCCTCTGTCCTGTTTGTCGGGCTAAGGCTTGATTGTGTGGAATATGCAGGGATGCTTGTGATTGGTAGAAGCGATACACACCCTCTGCAGGCCCCCTGCACACTCTGAATGACTCACACACTATGCTTAGCTGAGCCTATTAGAAGCTGGTTAGTTTGTTTGTAAACACTGCCTAAAACTGTTAATTACAAGCCAGGATTGCAGCAGAGAGTGGCAGAAACAGCACAGAGGGGCACAGGAGAAAATAATGAATAGAATGGTATGCTTTTTATTGTAAGAATATTAGAGTACAGATTCTCTTTAAACATGTACAAGCATGTTCTGTTGCTATGCAGGGAGGAGGAGGGCACAATGGAGTGGGGTGAGTAGGAGATCAGTGTCTTCGGACTGTGCTCAGCCAAGACGACCAAGTGGATTAACCACTGATGCCTCAAGGGGTCGAATGCCACTGTACATACGCTAGATTCAGAGATTGGCTGTTTCAGCTGAGAACTGTCTAGTGTGCGTACAAGGCTCAACAAATCAATTCTGTAACCGATCACATTCCTCTTTATAATTTCTATAAGATAATTTAAAAAAGGAGACAATGTTCTCTATAGTATTTGCAGTGTATTCTTCTCCCAACTCTTTTAACAGTCTAAGGAGTACTAATTCACCCTATCAATGCTTTCAATGTTTTTTTAAGTCATAGGAGGAAATTAAAAATACAGTGGAAACCCGTGAGAAGAACATAAGCAGACAGTGACCTTGACAGGGGATTAAACTCATCAGGGAATCAATCATGAGCTGCAAGGACAGGAGTGCTAAGAAAATAGCCAAGTTTCTATACGATAATTACAGCAATTTGCAGGCTCAGCATGAAGGCCTCTCCAATCTTTTTCAGAAAACCTCATATTTCAGGGAAGTGAGATTTCTAAGTCTCTGCACTCACAGAAAACATCAATAGGGAGACGCCCTTCTGCACAAACTCCCTTTTGTTATTTACTTATTTTAGAAATGAGAACTACTGTGTAGAGGAAAGAAATTGTACATCATTGTATAGATTTATACAATTACCGTATTCCTGAGGAGGGGGGTTTTATAGTCTCAATGTACATCTGATTGGCAATGGTCATTCTTTCATCGTATACATGTAGAATCTCATATCAGGATTCTCCCCTGAGATTGCTATGCAGGAACCTGCGTGAATATTATTATTATAGCAAAGTCTCTGTTATCCGGAATTCAGGTAACTGGAAGTTTCAACTAATCAACATGCCTGAGGGGATAACGGTGACTGTATTTTGAGGGGTTTGAGGGGGAATGGGGGTTGCAGGTCATTAAATACTCACCGAGCCTCCAGCCACGTCTTGTAGTCATCCTGAAGCTCCTAACGGCTTTCTGGAGTCCGTGCACCACGGCTCCCATCGTGTCCTGTGATCCAATGCGGGTCAGGTGGGAGCTGTACACAGCAGAAGCTGCAAAGCTGCTAGGAGCTGTGGTGCACACAGTCTTCCCACCGTGTCTTCTGACTCAACGCAGGTCGGGTGACATGCTGGGAGCTGTACACAGCAGAAGCTACAAAGCCGCTAGGAGCCTCAGGAAGGGGAGGTCGAGCTTTTCCAGCTGGTTGCTCAAGCAACCGGCATGCATATGTATCCGGCATCAGGCGATCCCCACCGGTGCTGGATACTGGGGACTTTGCTGTATTTAGTGTCTACACGTTACAGAGTACATATTCATTTCTAACTGTCCCTCAGAGGAGCTCACAATCTAATACCTATTCCCTACCATAGTCATTTGTCCATTGTCGTCTAGGTCCAATTTAGGGGAAGCCAATTCAATTATCTGTATGTTTTGGGGATGTGGGAAGAAACCAGAGTGATTGGGGGAAACACACACACAGACACAGGGAGAACATACAAACTTTGTGCAGTATGATATGTTTAGAAAATACATAGTGGTTTCCCACGCAGAAAGTCCTCCCATCTAATGTTTTCTGGAATTTAGTTGTCTGTCACCAATCATGGAGCAGTGGGCTGGCGGCAGAAATGATAAAGGTTACTTTTGGCTGATCGGATCAGGATTGAGAAGGCAGTCCTATATTTCAGGGCTGAGACTTGCTGGAAAGGTTTAGAAGACTAGCCCTCTGATTCAGGGCCTAGGACTGGAAAGAATGCATGGAGAAACTACCTGTTTAAGGTGCTGTTTGAGTAAAACACCATTTTCTACAATTATGGAGTATGTTGGAGAATGGAATAAATTCAATAAATTACAAGCAACAAAGTCCATGCTATACTCTGGCCTTATAAGTTATGTTTATGGATGAGTGGAATGTGGAATGGCATGACATCATGTGACCCCTTCTTTAGGAGCTAAAAAATATATACAAAGCAAACTATTTTGTTATAGATTGACCTGGTTTCGGTGACCATCAAGTTCTGCACTCTCTGGCCTCTCCTAGATATAACTGCCATTAGACTGGCTGTATAGCATTGGAGCTGTGTATGATAAGTAATGTTTTGGAGAATGGTTCTCAAAAACTAACCTAATGGGCCATATGCAATTCACTTTTTCACTTGAGTTTTCTCCAAGGACATCATTTTTCATCTTCTATTTAAAATAACTTTCTAGCACTCTTCAGCTGTGAAAAGTACTGAAAAGTAGCTAAATAGTACTATCAAGATTATTCTGAGTATTTTCTTGCTTTCTGTTAGCTTGAAAGGCATTTTATTGACACATTAAAAAATATCACCTTGGAGAAAACTCAGGAGAAAAAGTGAATTGCATATGGTCCAATGTCTCTTAACTTATTTCGCAACAAACAAGGCAATTTCAGTGCTTTACCCCAATCAAAAATGCAATACCAGGGAGTCAACCAGCCAACACACAGCTCCACCAAAGGTGTATGTCGAACCAGTAAAAGAAAGTAACAGGTTCTCTACCTGGATTTGGGCCAAATTAAGCCAATTTATTTAAAGTGCCCCAGTGTAAAGCACAACATGAAGTGCTTGATAAAGGTCACGTTCAGGGGCGTTGCTAACCTAAAAGATCAGTGGCATGTGCCCCGGATCTATTCTGGGGTGCCCTGGATGTCTCCCAGGTAGATTCAGCTGTGGTGCCTCAATGGTGGGCATGCTGGGAGCTGTGGTGCATCAAGCGAGGGTGTACTGGGTGCTGTGGTGCCTCTATGTAGTCATACTGGGCACTGTGATGCCTTTACGGGGGCATGCGGAGAGCTGTGGTTCTTCTATGGGGGGCATGCTGGGAGTTGCGGTGCCACTGAAAGGTCAGGGCACGCTATGGGGGGTGCATGCTTTTTTGTATTAATGGAGAGGGGGCTTCATCTAACATTTTGCTGGGCAGGCCTACTTAGACCACTGTTAAGTTCATGTCAATTTGGCTAAACCCATGACCACACCCACTTCCTGTTGCATGGCCACGCCCATTTTATGGCTGGACTGCCTAAAAGTGCCCCGGATCTCTTAGGATCCTAGCAACACCCCTGGTCACTTGGACCCTGGGGCGTAGCAATATCCATAGCAACCTGGAGAAGAGGGTACTTGATATGTTCACCATAAACTTTGCTTTTGTTGCTCCACCCTCTGACATTGTCTCACTGCTCAAGGACTATACACAGTATGCATTGTATGAGAAAGTGAATTGACCAATCAACTCATATACATAGGGTAGGGGCAGGCAGCATTGCTTAAAGGTGCATAGATATGAGGGCCCCATGAAAATGTTGCTATAGGGCCCAATAATGTCTAGCTATGCCACTGCTTGGACCGAAACATTGTGCTTTACACTGTGGCACTTATAATAAAATAGCCTAACTTGGCCCAGGTCTAGGTAAAGACCCAGTTAATTTATTCTGCTCCTAACTAATTTTGCACATTATGTATGAAAATAACATTTCAGCACTTTAGTTTAAAGTAAGCTTTCCTAACATAAATGTAATATCCCTGTCCTTGCCTCATTTTTAGTATGTTTTTGTGTACAGCGCTTGTTTATTTTTTACCTTATGTATATAAAACCTGTTGAGAGATAATTCATGAAAAAAAATTAAATCAACCCATTTTATTGTCTATTCTTCTATCATAAACTCAAGCCATAATGAGATATTTTGTGAATGAATACAACAAGCACATCCACCGATCTTTTCAATTCGAGAATTACAATTAATTTTTTCGATTAATTGTAACATCTGAAAAACCTAACCGACGGATCACACACGTGTTCAACTTTTCCCCAAACATGAAAAAATATGATTGTAAATTCTGAAAAAAGTGCTTGAGTCTTTAAATCAAGGCTAATTGGACCATGCCTTGTGGGGGTTTTTTCGCCTTCCTCTGGATCAACAGGGGTATGTGGGGGACGGGCTGGAGTTGTACTTTGTACTGGTTGAACTCGATGGACGTATGTCTTTTTTCAACCAAAATAACTATGTAACTATGTAACTATGTAACATTTTAATTAAAATTGATCAGAAAATCAGCCACTGCAAACTGATTTATATCGATAAAAACTGACAACTTGAACAAATTTTTTGCTTGAATAAAAAACATTACTTCTGTTTTTATTGAATTGCAGTAAAACATAATCTTCTTATTGTATTGCATGTGGCCACCTTTAACCACTTAACGACCGCCTAACACCGATAGGCGGCGGCAGGTCGAAAGAGGAATTACACGGCCGCTCGTAGAAGCAGCCTTTCCATGTCAGTTCACGGAGGGTGTCGCCGTGAACAGCCTGCGAGCCTCCGATCGCGGCTCGCAGGCTAAATGTAAACACGCGGGGAAGAAAATCCCACTGTTTTCATCATACGGCGCTGCTGCGCCTATCAGCGCCTGAAGCCTATCAGAGGCGGCGCAGGACGGATCGCCGTCCTGTGCCGCCCACAGCAAGGAAGGGAGGGAGAAAAAGGGAGCGAGGCGGAATATCGCTGCGGAGGGGGGCTTTGAGGAGCCCCCCCGCTTGGCCACACGGAGCGGCGGCGATCAGACCCCCCTAGTGGGTAAAAAAGGGGGGGAAGTCTGGTCGCCCTGCCTCACTGCTGATCTGTGCTGTGGGCTGGAGAGCCCACGCAGCACAGATCAGCAAAAAACAGCCCGGTCCTTGCCTACGCACATCCAATTTTGATTGATCAATTATTCCACTTCCAAGTAGTATGAGAGTGTACCGACACATTTCATAGTATTCAAAATCTGTTCGTACTCATAGTACATGGAAGTTGTAAAACTTGTCAACCAAAATTGGATGTGTGTGCGTGCCCTTCGGTTTGTTATAGAGAAAAATCATAACAGTTCTTATTTTTCACAGGCGCAAAGAATTAGCACTGTCTTTTCTAACCAGTGCGCGAACATTCAGGAAATCATCATTTAACTAAACACAGACGCAGAGATCAGAGGAGATCACTGGACTGACGCCCTCATTTGCAATGCAGCCGAATGAGGGAGCCAAATAGCCCAAAGATCTTCTGCCAGAATCTTAATTCTAGCTTATACTAATGCTTGCAGATGGAGGTCACAATTATGTATGTATACACAATTATGTATGCTTATTACTTGAAGCAGCCAACACATTTCGAGAGGCTTAACCTCTCTCCCTCAACTGCTATAACTGATAACTGTAGTGAAGTACAAACACAAAGAGAAATACAACACTCAGCATGCAATACATCATTACTGGATGACATCACTTCCTCAATTATTCTCCTAATACATTTGTGGCATCATTTTCTCTATCAACATTGTAGCCTAACAATTACAATATCATGTTCATGTAATCAGAACATAGCCACATTGTTAAGTTTACAAAGTTGTAATTACTTGGAACACTCTCAAAGATCACCTTTGATGATTTGTCAGAAACATAAAAAAACACATTTCAATAAATGTCTAAAAATATTTCTCTCTCTCTCTCAAATAGGTTGTCTGATTTTTAGTTGACTACCCTGTAACTTCCCATAACTAAAATTGGCTATAAAATACTGAACATTATTTTGAGTATATATGGTATGTACTGAATAATGCATGTATATTCAAATATATACAGTAGCATATCTTGGAGCATTATTAAAATATTTTTTTCCAAGAAGTTTTGTATATTTGTGAAATGATAGCTTGAGTTCCATGATCTATAACATTCTCAAAAAAGCACCAGAACAGCATTACTTATGGTAAAATCAATCAATCATCTAGCCAAAACAATGTAATAGGTTTGAAAATAATTGCAGTCTTTAGGCTCCTTTCACACAGGCAGCTGACAGGCAGTGAATTCACCACCTGTCAACTGCTCTGGTGCTCAGGCTTGGCGCTGGTTAGTGATCGCAAACCAGCATTAGACAGACAGAATTAGATCGGAATGTGGCTGCACTCAGACTCGACATGTCGCACTCCTCCCAGCAACCCCACAAGTGCTGACAAGGGTCGTGTTACTACTGCTGTTCGGCAAGCGCGCAGTTCAGCCTCCTGCCTGATGGCAACTATGAGCATAAAATAAATTAAAAACAAAGGAGGGCCAACAGCATGATAATAATAAATAAATAAATAGAGTGCATGAAAACTTCAATATGTAGGGCTAGATCAGGGCCGTCCAACACCAGTTCTTGAGAGCCATAGCCATGCCAGTGCTTAGGATGGACTGAGAAATGGAGAAATGTGTTCTACTTGATGAACCACACCCTTCCCAATTAAGTCCCATCAATTCATTTGAGCCGTACTAAAAACAATTGAGGATCTCAGCCTTTGAGGTCTGGAGTTTCACAGCCCTTAGCTAGATGATAAACAGTCCAGTGTAGGAGAGGGAGTGTCTTGCAGCAGCAGGTATCCTGGACGCTAGGCTTTTGTCCTCACAAGGTGAGCATCTCTTTCTTCACTTTGGGTACTCTAATTAACTCATCTGTTTATGTGAAAATATGTTTTGTGCTTTCTTATACTAACATTTATTTCCTAGCTACCTCTGCAGCTTATATATCACACATAAGATTTTCCGTGCGTTTTTGTGACACAATCGTTTTTCCCGCATGATTCTGCGCTCGATTCTCTTATCTTAATTCATTTTTTTTATCTTTTTCCATTAACCGATATGAGAAATCAAGCGCAGAACTGATCGGGAGCAATATCGGACATGACAGATTTTATCTATCGGATCTATCTATCGCACAGAAAATCGTACCATGTGTATTAGGCATTAGAGCTTTGCGTAGGACAAATCGGATTATACTAGGCGAATGATTAGTTAATTGACCAGTTAATCAGGTAATTTTCAGTATTAATCATCTGCCTTCCAAGTCTGATTAATCTCATGCCAAGTCTCAGTTCATTCCAAGTGAATTCCTTTTTCCCCAAACTTCAAGTTCATTTCTAATGCAGACAATTAATAAATTGCTTGTAGCCAAAATATTTTTGCTGGTTTTTGCCCTTATGTACGTAGCAAGTAAGGAATCCTATTAAATGGTCATTCTGTAATAGGATATCCCAGTGTTTATTTAAAAATGTTATTATTTGATTATGTAAATAGTTTTAGGTGGTAATAACCTCGAAGATAAAACTGGTAGATTTAGCTCCATTTATTTATTTTTGCTTTTAAAGGGACCTTAAGTGAGGCTTCCATATGTATTTCCTTTTAAGCAATACCAGTTTCCTGGCAGTCCTGCTGATCTCTTTGGCTGCAATTGTGTCTGAATCTAACATGCAGATAATCCAGTCAGACTTCAGTCAGAGCACCTGAGCTGCATGCTTGTTCAGGGTCTATAGCTAAAAGTATTAGAGGCAGAGGATCAAGCAGGACAGCCAGGCAATATGTATTGTTTAAAAGAAAATAAATATGACAGCCTCCTTATCCCTCTTACTTTGGGTTGTCTTTAAAGAGTCAAGATGAAGTAGGTTGCTCTTCTTAGTGCTCTATCCAGAAGCATGGGAAGATAAGCTTTGTCAAGAAATATCTGTTAAAAATTGTAAATGATCGTTAAATATAGTCATTTTGCTGAAAGTTAAGTCTACTGAAGCTAAGACCACTGCAGGATCAGTGTATCTAGGCAGCAAAAATGAAGTCATAGCTCCCAACGGAATGTTAGGTACTGCAAGCTATTAGACCTAAAACCAGTGAGGAATAAGTTAGTCTAGACAGCAGCAATCTATTATTAGCTTCCAGCAGAATGTCAGGCACCAGCATGGATAGCGGATCACTTTATTATGGAAAAGGATGGTATTGGCTGGAAAGACAATCAGGGCAGTGCTTTACTCAGGTTTTGTAGCATTTACTAGCAATAACAGTATGTAAGTCGAAAAGATAGTCACACCTACTTCTGGCTGGGGTAGCTTCTCCAGTATATCAATGGATGTGCAAAGCATTGTGTTAAAGAAAAACTAATGATCTGGCAGTAGGAAAGAGGGAAAGTGTTCACATCCAAGTACGTCAGCTATCTTTATTGATAAGATAAACCAAATAGTACTACAAACAAATGGAAATATAACATCTTGGCTAACTTGCCAAATCCATGGGGCTGGTCGGGTGAGTTCACAGGAGGGGGTGCAGGGGAACTGATGGACCGAACCCACTCCTTTGAACTCACCCGACCAACCCTAAGGATTTGGCAAGTTACCAAGTAGTTATATTTCCATTTGTTTGTATCACAGTTTGGTTTATCAATAAAGACTTCTGATGTACTTGGATGGTGAACACTTTCCCTCTTTCCCACTGCCATAAAAAAAATGTATCTTGTAAAAATGGTGAATGGTAAATTTTGTTTAGGGGTGTGTTCAGCAACCTACGGTAAAGTTGCAGGGGGCACACAGCAATTTCACTGGTAATCCCTAACCTAAGGTAGTAAGGTAGTGTGTGTTGCACAGTTAGCACACTACCTAAGTAATGTGTACGTTTCCAACTTTACCATAGGTTGCTGGATTCACCACTTAGTGGTAGCTTTTGTAGTGTAGATAACTTTTAGCATCAGTTTCTAAGGCCCCGTTCACACTTGCGTTTTGGCAAGTAAACGGACCGGATCCTGATCGGATCCTGATCGGATCCTGACCTGATCCTGATCAGAACCGTATGGTTCCGATCCAGATCCGGTCCGTTTGTATCAGGCATGCATCAGGCTGCCATCCGGATCCATGGGCAAAAAATAGCGAAATTTAAAAAAAAAAAATGTTGGGGTCAGCAGAAGGTGCACCTGGTGCACCTGTAGAATCAGGTTCCTCCGCTGTAGGCCTCACCTCCACCTCCGACATTCTGCCAAACAGCTCCAGCACGTCTGTCACTGCTGCTCCAGTCCAGACATGCTTGGCCCATGTGTCCCCATCCGAAATGGCCGCTTGGATACGCATAGGAAGTGGGGTAGAACGTCAGGTTTTTGTAGGCAGTGTGTTCTGTGCCTTCCGTTCCCCACTGGTTTCTGTGTTCCTGATGGTGCTGTCAGGCTCAGGTCCGGCTACGGTCCGGGTGCGTGGGCCGGAGAGCCGGACCCAAAAAATAGCGCATGTTGGAAAAGAGTCCGGAGTCCGGATCCGATCCGGCTCCGTACTGTACGGAACGGATACGTGTGAACGTCCGCATAGCCTTTACATTGCTATGCGGAACGTACGTTCTGTTTGTACAGTATGCGGTCCGGATCAGATCCGGAAAATCCGGATAGCGAACGCTAATGTGAACCGGGCCTAAGGGAAGGGCCCGTTTCCACTAGCGTAGTGGATCCGAGGCGATCACTGTATCGTCTCGCATCCAACCGCAGGTACTTCCGGTTGTCATCCGTTCAACCGGATGCGGTGTCATGCGGCTTCCCATCGGTGGCTATGGGGAATTGTATGCGTGTTGGAGAAAACTGCAGCTCGCTATCCATAAATTCCCCCACATCGTATTGTGCCGGATCGCTTAGGTCAATTCGAGTCAATGCAAACTACTCCATTGACATTGGTTGCAGTTTCTTTACGTTGTGATGCAGTGCGGTTTCCACATAGCAACGCGTCTAGTGGAAACGGGCGCTTCAATAGGATTTTGTAATTATTGATTTATCCATGAATTTACCCTGAATGGTCACACACTGATAGTAGTGCATGTGCTTAATTGGTAGTCACAACTGACCGATACCTCATAATTGGTGAGTCTTACCATTACTTTCTTTATAACAATAACAATAATATTTATATAGCGCTTTTTTCCCTCGGGACTCAAAGCGCTGTGACCCTGCATTATGCAGTCTCAAAGGCTAGGGAAAAGAGGTGAGTTTTTAGCCTTTTTTTTAAAGCTGTCCAGAGAGGGAGCCTCTCGTACTGATTGTGGAAGTGAGTTCCATAGAGTAGGGGCTGCGTAGCAAAAGGCCCGAGCACCAAATGTTAAGTGTATCCTGGGAATAATCAGCTTCATCTTGTTGGCAGAGCGGAGGGTGCGTGGAGGGGCATAGAGTTCCAATAGATCCGCTATGTATTTGGGTCCCATGTGGTGTAGAGCCTTGAATGTCAGCAGGCAGATCTTAAAATTGATTCTCCATTTTACTGGCAACCAGTGAAGAGTTTGCAGTACTGGGGTGATGTGTGAGCTGCGGGGGGCATTGGCTAGGAGTCTGGCTGCAGCATTCTGTACTAGCTGTAAGGGGCGCAGAATATCTGCTGTTTGAGTTTTAGATTTCCATCCAGGATTACCCCAAGGTTTCGCACAGAGTCTTTATACTGTACAGTATCTCCCCCCAATTGCTAGTTTGAGGTGGTGAGCATTTTGAACTTTATCCATCATGTGTGGACCACCTACCACCAACACCTCTGTTTTGTCAGAGTTCAGCCTCAGCCAGCTGGTATTCATCCAATTTTGTAAATCCACTAGACACGCATTTATGGATGCTGATGGGTCTTGGGTGCCAGGCTTGAAGGACAGATACAGTTGTGTGTCATCTGCATAACAATGGTATCCTAGGCCATAGTTCTGGATTATTTTGCCCAGTGGGAGCATGTAGACTGCAAAGAGTAATGGTGATAGTACAGAACCCTGTGGAACTCCATAGGGAAGTGTCACTGGATTAGAGTAGTGTGTGCCCAGACATACTTGCTGTGTCCTGCCAGATAGGAAGGTCTGAAACCAGCTAAGAACAGTACCCCTTAGGCCACAGTAATTCTTCAGTCGCTGGATTAGTATTTCATGATCCACAGTATCAAATGCTGCAGACAAGTCAAGAAGAATCAAAATTGAGCAATCACCCTTGTCCCTTGCAGTAAGTAGATAATTCATTACTCGGACTAATGCCGTTTCAGTGCTGTGCCTTTTCCTGAATCCTGACTGAAAAGTATCAAAGATGTTGTTATCTGTAAGCCTGGCTTCCAGCTGGTTGGCGACTACTTTCTCGATAACTTTTGATAGGAATGGTACGTTCGCCACAGGTCTGTAGTTGGTTACAGAATCAGGATCTAGTGATGGTTACTTCAAGTGGGGTTTTATGATTGCTTTCTTTAGTTCTTCTGGGAAAAGTCCACTTTGCAAGGAGCACTGAGTGATTTTGTGAAGTGCTGGCCTGATCAGCTCTGGGCACTGCATTAAGGATCTAGTTGGGCCAGGATCCAGGTCGCAGGTAGTGGGGCAGAGACTTTGAATGAGAATTCCAAAATCTTCTTCACTCAGAGTGTCAAAGACTTGCCATGGTGGTACGGTAGTAGGCAGATGCAAAGTCCATTGGTCAATTGATGTTGGTGTAATGCTGGCACGGATGGTAGACACCTTGTTTGTGAAGAAGGCAGAGAATTCTTCACACCTTTCCCTGGAGAATGTGGTTGGGGCTTTTAGGCAGGAAGGATTGCAGAGTGATTCCACTGCGTGGAAGAGTTGACCAGCTCTGTTGTTGGCTGTAGATATTTTGTGCGAGATGAAGTCTGATTTTTTCTTGGTTATTGCTTGTTGGTATTGTCTGAGGTGTTGAATTAGGCTAGATTTGTGCTCCTCAGACCCTGATTTACGCCACTGTCTTTCAAGTCTGCGCCCTTTCTTTTTTAGATCCATGATGGTTTTGTCAAACCAATTAGCTTTCTGCTTTTTGGTTGCTGATTTGGTGCGCCATGGGGCAATACTGTCAAGTGTTTCATATATCGTGTTGTTGTACTGGGTTACTAGAGTGTTTGGGTCCATTTGACTGTGGAGCAGATTTGTAAAATCCAGGTTGGCAGTTATCCTCTCCGGTGTTAATTTATTCAGGGGACGGATTTTGATTGTTTCTTTAGGGAGCTGCTTGATAGGGTGATGCTCAATAGTAAACTGTATTATGTGATGGTCTGACCACACCACTGGGGTTACTGTTATGTTACTAATGTCCATTCCAAGGTGGAACAATAAGTCTAGCGTATGCCCTCCTCTGTGGGTAGCAGATTTTACAACTTGTGTGAAGCCTAGTCCACCCATGAGATTTATTAGTTCATTTGCATTTTGTGATTAAGTGTTATCAGTCCAGACGTTGAAGTCACCAAGGATTATCCATCTCGGATAAGACAGAGTTAGCATTGCCAGCAGTTCTGAGAATTCCTGTAGGAATGGGTCAGCATCTCCGGGGGGGGCGATAAACCACTAAAATTTTGAAGCCTTTACCAGCTGAGATCTGGGCACCTATACATTCAAAAGACTTTGTTGAGCCAACATTCAGGGCTCTGAGCTGCAGAGTTGTTTTTCCACAAATTGCTACACCCCCTCCTCTGCGGTCTCGTCTTCCCTCACTTAGGACTGAGTAATTGTATGGGATGGTTGCTTCCAATGTGGGCCCGCATTGGCATCAATCAAGGTTTCAGTGATGCATGAAAAATCACATGTCTGAATAAGGTCCGCAATAATGGCCATCTTATTGTTTATAGAGCGGGCATTGCAGAGCAATGCGGTGACTGCATGGGGCTTAGCATTGGTGACTGGGTTCACTGCCGGGGTGTTACTGCATCTCTGACTAGGGAGTAGGGACATGGTAACTTCTGCTACTTTCAGCCTCTGATTTCCAGTACACATCACTGGAGATCGCTGGAAAGTTCTTTCCCTTGAATGGGCCTGGGTCCCTGAAGTTTTTTATGGGCCTGGCCACCTTTTTTTCCCTGTTTTTCCTTTATCATTTATATTCAGTAAAGCTGGTTCTTTTAGCTAGAAATAGTGAATGCCTATTTGATCTGGTGAATATTCTGGCTCCTGACGTGATAGAAATATATTGAGTTTGCAGAATCGGTAGAGCAAGACATACGAATAATGGGATTTGTCAGTATATGTTATGTAGATTGCACTCATTTTATTTAAAGGGATACTGTAGGGGGGTCGGGGGAAAATGAGTTAAAGTTACCCGGGGCTTCTAATGGTCCCCCACAGACATCCTGTGCCCACGCAGCCACTCCCCGATGCTCCGGCCCCGCCTCTGGTTCACTTCTGGAATTTCAGACTTTAAAGTCTGAAAACCACTGCGCCTGCGTTGCTGTGTCCTCTCTGCCGCTGATGTCACCAGGAGGGTACTGCGCATGCCCAGTATAGCCTGTGCCTGCGCCGTATGTTCCTGGTGACATCAGGGGGGGGGGGGGGCGAGGACACGGCAAAGCAAGCGCAGTGGTTTTCAGACTTTAAAGTATGAAATTCCAGAAGTGAGCCAGAGGTGGGGCCGGAGCATCGGTGAGTGGCTGCGCGGGCACAGGATGCCTGCGGGGGACCATTAGAAGCCCCAGGTAAGTTCAACTCATTTTCCCCCGACCCCCCTACAGTATCCCTTTAAAGCTAGGCAACAAAAAAAATCTGTTTTGAAAATTTAAAGGTAGAATTCTACCAAGATGTTTCCCTATGCACACTGTCAAGAAGAAGGCTACTTAAACCACTCTTACACATCCTCAGAGATAAAAACTTGAATTATAGATGGATACGAAGAACATACCCATATTCTCAAAGATTATGAGCCAATTGCTCCCTTTATGTAGAAATTAAATCTGAAGCCAATTTATCTGGATGGCTGGGAAGGGGTGTGCACTCCTGTTCTAAGAACGGAAAATCTGGAAGTGATAAAGTGGCAACATTAGAGAGGTGGTGCTGAGAAGTCTTGAATGGGAAGGTTTGATTGTTGACTAGTCCTCCCTCCCTACTGTATTAGTTTTGTTTTTTTCAGCACATATTACTCATCCTGTTTTGCCCGCTACCTCCTCTTTCTTTTTCTTTTTGGTGAATACATTCCTTTAGAATGGTGTGCTTACCAACTCTTGGGCTTCACTCCAGGAAAAAGGTACGTTTTTAGGTCTAGTGTTAACCTAGCCTGTCCTGTGGTAGCTCACATTGAAAGCTAATCACAGACCATTTAAGTTTCTTTGCACCCAGGTTATGCACCCAAATTATGGTAAGGTGTGCCGCTCCCAAAAAACCCTATTTTTCCAGGAGCAGAGACAAGCTGATAGACTGACATTTATAACGTATTTAGAACCAACAACCATACTTATCCATACTTATCCTTCCATGTTCCATGAAATATGTTCAACATATGTTGATATGTTGAATCATTCACTTTATCCAAATGTAGATACAGTAGATTGCAATGGTTGAGGTCTGCCTCCTTATGGCAATGGTTTCTACATCTGCTTTTCCGTACAAGCCAGCCACCTCGCCCCTGTGCTGTAAGTGCATACTGTTATACTGCACATTACTCGGATGCAGATGAAGTGCAGACTTCAATATTCTGTATTTCTCTTACCAGAAATTGATCAGGAAGTAATGATCATTTTAGCACCTTGCACCTCACAATTTCAAGAGAAATCTGAAGAATGATTACCTTATTTACGTTTTGACTACGATTATCTGATCCTCATTATATATGCCTGTAACCAAGCGTGATACAGTACCAAGCGTGATAGTGATCCAGTTATATCTACTGGGGACCTAGATTTTAAATGACTTTAGTTTGATTCAATGTTTTTATGAAACTGAACATCTACAACAACAACAACAAAACCTTTGTAGAGCAAGTTTTTTCTGTAGGACTCTGCTAGGGTTTGGCAAACACCAGTAGTGATATATTATAGCTATAGCAAAGATCTAAAAACACCAACTAAGTAATGACAGAAATGTTCCCTTTGTATGTGCCCCTAGTAATAGCAGTCTAGACTGCAGAAAATGGCCAGAGTCTGGGCTCCTCATTAGGTTCTTTGAAACTGATTTACTTGACATTATGTAAAAAGCTTTAACCATTTGTGGCCACCTGGGGCTTGATTCACAAAGCGGTGCTAACAGTTAGCACGCTGGTGAAAAGCCCTTTATCACGCCTAAACTCAGTTTAGGGGCTTGATTCAGAAAAGGGTGCTAAGTGTTAGCACGCCAGTGAAAAGCCACTTTGAATGTGCTAACATGCTTTGCACGTGCTAAGTAGTTAGCACATGCAAACTACTTAGCACCGTAGTTAGCACATGTAAACTACTTAGCACCCTAGTTTTAAAAAAAAAAAAATCAGTGTTTATTCAACAAAGAAAAGGAACATATGACAGAATTTGCAGTGTAGCAGTGCGCCTTCTAACTTTTCCAACAGTAGCTTCAGCATCAATTATCACTGTGGAAGATGAGAGGTATTGTTAACAATAATATAATGATCGTCACATAATATATAGAGCTCAGATTGAATTTAAATTTCCAAATATTCTATCTTTTACAAGATCATAATTAGCAAGACCAGGGGTATCTAACCATGGAGTTTAGCACTCTAATTAGCAAGGTGCTAAGTAGTAGTGTGCATGTCCTAACTATGGTGCTAAGTAGTTTGCATGTGGTAACTACGGTGCTAAGTTTGCATGTGCTAACTACGGTGCTAAGTAGTTTGTATGTGCTAACTACTTAGCACCCTAGTTAGCACGCCCAAAGCCTTTAGGAGTGCTAACTGGGTTAGCACCGTTTACTGAATCGAGCCCTAGGGGCTTGATTCAGTAAACGGTGCTAACCCAGTTAGCACGCCTAAAGACTTTGGGCGTGATAACTAGGGTGCTAACTGGGTCAGCACCGTTTACTAAATTTACATCGCGCGCAAAGTCCCACACTGAAAACTTTGCGTGCCCACAGCGCGGTGTGCGCGAAATGTCGCATCGCTGTGCGACGAAAACGGTGCGTTGATGCGCCTATACGGTCGCATTGCGTGCGACTTTAACGTCACATGGGCCTCGATTCACAAAGCGGTGATAACCCAGTTATCACGCCTAAAAGACTTTAGGCGTGATGACCTTTTCACCACTGAGTTATCACCGATTTTTCCTGCTCTTCGCGCGAAGTTACCGCGCGTAAGCGCGTTCGCGCGTATGCGCGTGAGTGCGCGCGCAAAGTCCCATAGGGCTTAATGGGAGCTTCGCGCGAAGCGGCGAGTGTTGCGCGCGCACTTACGCGCGTACGCGCGTACGCGCGGCAACTTCGCGCGAGTTTCTTCTTATCATGCCTAAAGTGACTTTAGGCGTGATAAGGGCCTTTTCACCACGGTGCTAACACTTTGCACCGCTTGGTGAATCGAGCCCATGGTGCGACATTAAGGTCGCACTCAATGCGACCTTATAGGCGCATCGGGTGCGTTGTTTTCGCGGTGCGCGCGCAAAGTTTTGCGTGCGGGACTGTGCGCGCGATGTGAATTTAGTAAAGGGTGCTAACCCAGTTAGCACCCTAGTTATCACGCCTAAAGTCTTTAGATGTGAATTTATCATGCCTAAACTAACTTTAGGCATGATATAGGGCTTTTCACAGGCGTGCTAACACTTAGTACGGTTTACTGAATCGAGCCCTAGGAGTGATAAGTTTAGGTGTGATAAGTTTAGGTGTGATAAGTTTAGGCGTGATAAGTTTAGGCGTGATAAGTTTAGGCGTGATAAGTTTAGGCGCGATAAATTTAGGTGTGATAAGTTTGGGCGTGATAACTATAGCACCAACTGGGTTAGCAACGCAGTGCACAGCTGATCAAAAGTTTTGCACTAGCAAAATCTGGTGCACTTCGCATAGAGTTTAATGGCACTGCTTTGCGTGCGGGACTTTGTGCGCGATCTAAACTTATCTAAACTTATCACACCTAAACTTATCACGCCTAAACTGGCTTTTCACCAGCGTGGTGCAATGGTTATCACGCCTAAAGTCTCTAACTGGGTTAGCACCGCTTTGTGAATCAAGCCTTTATAAACGTCTTGGCCTTTATAAAAATAGCAGTAAGGTCAAAATAAAAAAACAGCCCAAAGAACAGAGGATGCAATCAGAAAACAGAGTGAAATAGTGTTGCAAAATGCAGCTGGAGAAATCTGTATATTCAAGGTCCTCACACAAAAGACAATCAAAGCAACTTGATGCATGCAGTGCAATAAATTGAACAGAGGAGAGGTAAGTCTTGTACACCCTAGGTTCTCAATGAATGGGTCGCGTACCCTTGGTACTTAGGATGGTTCAGATGGTACTTCAACTTGTTGTAGACATTCTAATACAGGGACTCTGGGGTTTTAAAAGATGCTAAATCATATATAAATAAGCCTAAATAAATATTTTTAGTTATTTAAAAGTAAAAAGGAATGTTTGAAAAGCATTTATATATACAAATATTGATTACTCCTAAGAAATTCATGTGTGTCAAGGGGGTGACTTAGAAAGTGTTTGTCATTAATTCTCACATTACTTATTTTTCATCATAACTGTACGAAGAGCTAATGCATAAGATAAAAAGATAAGGAGAGATAAATTGTGAATTAAGTCATATAAGGTGAGATAAATCATGAGTTAAAGTCTGTAACGGAACCCCTCCTACCTGGGGATACTTACCTCGGGAGTGGGAAGCCTCTGGATGCTAATGATGCTTCCCCCATCTGCTTCACCCTCTGAAATCCAGTCCTGGGAGCCTTTTTCAGTTGCAAAGTACTGGAAACTTATTCTAAATAGAAGATGAAAAATTATCACCTTGGAGAAAACTCAGGTGAAAAAACTAATTGCATATGGGCCTCTCTGTCTGACTGAAAGAGTAAAAAAATCATATATGCAAGTGACAGTTTCTGGCTGGGTCGGGAGCGGGTTGGACTATAGTGTTACCCTCATTGATAAGGAATTATAGCCATAAGACACTTTCCAGGTAGAAAATGGCTTCTGGGAGCAGAAAAGAGTTAAAAAGGGACAATAGTTCATAGATTTTAGCTCTGGCATACTTCAATGAATGTGTTATTGAAAACAGGCCATGAAACAATAAAAACTTAAAATTAGATTTAAATCTAAAGTAAACATGTGGGATAGCTAAAAAAAAAGTCATTTCTAGGAGAAGGAGGATAGATATAATTGTTTATCTCATACTTTTTTTTTCACCTCGGATGTCCCCTTCAAAGGGATTGTCAGCCACAAAATCAAATTAAATTTACCTACTGCACTGTGTTCATTATGCAGCCTGGAACCGCACCCTGCAGTGGAAGCTCTCCAATCTGTTCAGAAATGTTTCTGCTGTAATAAATCTTTAACTATTTTAACTATTTTCACCGTTGCCGCTGAGAGGGAGAGAGGGAATGACATCAGAAATGGTTTCAGTCAGGGGGAACCATGATGGCAAATGCCTGAAAAAGAATTCTCTTTATTTACTGTATATTCCTGCATATAAGACTACTTTTTAACCCTTGAAAATCTTCTGAAAAGTTGGGGGTTGTCTTATACGCCGGGTATCATTGATGCTGGGTGATACCCTCTATCCTGTTACCTCCTCTCAGATCTCGCTGCTGAGGACTGAGTGAAGCGGCGCAGGCGCATATGTGTGAGATCTGAGAGGCAGAGAGGGAGGTAAATAGGATACAAGGGTGGGCCAGAGGGGTGAAAGAGGCGTATTTTATAGGCACAGCACGATCTATTCTTCCATACCAAGGAGAGTTGACCAATCCAACCAGTCAATTGACTATATACTGTTATATACTGGGTACCACATACAGTACAGCACTAGTATATGATTGTCACAGGAGCTCTAGTGGCTGACCACACTTAGCCTTCTAAACGGTGCCAGCGCACAGATCGTGCGAACTCTGGTCGCAGTCAATGCGCAGGAACCGTTAAGAATTAGCCGCAGACAACTCAGAAGGGAGCCTGTGAGACACGGGTAATTACAACGTCACCTACTGGTTCAGAGTAAACTGCCACCACCACGGTTACTATGGGACCGTGGGGCCCACTAACTGACTGACTAATCCTGCGAATAAAACGGTTAAACACACGATATTCTGTCTAGCCAACAACAAACAAACAGTAGCGTATCTTCAGAGACCCGGGATCAGTTCTGTGTGTGCTGATAAGCAGGGTAGCGGAAAGTGAATGACTTGGAGAAAGTCGTTTATTCACGCAATATAAATAATTAATATATACAGACAATTTATTAAAAATCACAATTATTAAGACAGTAATAGCCAGTATTAAAAATAAAAGAAGGGAGAAAAATACTTAGTTCCTGGAAAGATGTCCTTATTGTGGGAAGAATCATAAAGTTCTTGGTTTCAAAGTCCAGAGTTCAGACCAGGTGGATGCCAGCATATCCTCAAGCTGGCATCTCATGAGTTCAAGATGTTTCAGTGTGGAGAGCCTCTTCCCAGGCAGCTCATTCACTTTTTATGGAGCTGAGCTCAGAGGCGGGCTCCCAGAGTCGGCCCTCCAGGCCGGACTATGGTAATCACATGTGGGCAGGGGCTTTAGCAACCTCATAATCCTGACATGTTCCCTAGGCAGACCTGCGCGGCCGGCCCACAAATAATAAGTACATATTCTCGATCCCCAGAACCTACCGATTAATATGATATCAAACTTGGGCATGTTTGCATGCCTGGTTAAAAAACGGTGGAATTCCCAGAGTTCTGTTTAGGACAGTGGCCCAAATTTAATATCAAAACACTCACAAGATCCGGACCAGCAGAATGATATAACTTTCACATTTCTCACCTGAACGGTATTGCTTAAACATGCTCAAAATACTAAACTCCATGCTTTCTAATATGGCTCCGGCCGGTCTGAGCAGAGCAGATTTTTTGAATAGCCCCCTGCTGGGAGCTCATCCTGTCTTCCCCAAATGGCAGAGTGAGTTCTCTGCTGACTAATTAACATCTAGGTGTCACCTGGTTCCCAGAGCCAAAAGGGAAATTGTGCCTTCCACAGGGAATATGTCCAAGCTAATTAACACCTTCCCCCCAGGCTGTCATTTCAGCTAAGACAGATTTCCCAGCTGTTCCTAAGCAGAGGGATACTGCACATCAGATCTTGGCTTTATTGATCTGAGGCGCAATCGATGCAGGAATCGAGTGCGATCGTTCTTTTCTTCACGGGCGGTTCCAGGACGCGCCTGCGTCCCCGCAATCGTCCGTGACAGCCCTCCCCCTTGTCCGTGGCTTAGCCACTCATCCGCAAGATGTGTGGCGGCGCCGCTAACCTGGCTGACGGGCCTCGAGTTGCCGGTACGGCGGGAAAACCTATTGGAGCCTGTGGCTCGGTTCCCCTGGACCGGTCGCGGTCTGCTACCCTCAGGGTTGACCCAACCTGGACCGTTCTGGACAGGGCGTTTGCGCCACTGCAGTCGGACGTGGTGTCTGCCGGGACTGCTGACAACGGGCAGGGGGTTGGTTAGGTCAACAGCCAGCCCACGCAGGGTTCCCCTGCTAAGTGGCTGTGGACCTAAGGGAACCCCGCGGGAATCCCTGGACCTTCCCAGCTCCTGACAGACGGCACATGCCCTGCAGTAGTTTGCTACATCCCTGTTCATCCGGGGCCAATAAAACTGGTTCCGAATACCGGCGAGTGTCTTGCGGACACCCGAGTGCCCTGTCAGAGGATTACCATGTGCGGATTTCAGCACATGTCCCCTGAACGCACTCGGGACCACAAGCCACTTGGTATTCGCGTGGGATCTACCTGTAGGGGGCTGTACAGACTCACTGTACAGTCTCCCACCTTCCCAGTACACCTTGAAAGCGGCCCCGTCTGCGAGGGGCGCACCGGCTTGCTGCCTGAGCACCTCCAGGCTTGGGTCACTTTGTAGTGCAGCTGAGAATACGGCGCTGTCAGTTTCAGCCAACTGGCTCATGTCACACGAGGCCAGCGGCTGAAAGGTCTCATCCCTGCGGTCAGAGGAGGGGGAGGAGGCCGGAACCCCCTCCACCTGTTCTGAGCTCAGGTTCTGAGCAGTGCAGCTGCGCGGTACTGCTAGCACAGGTACACTGTCAGAATGGCACAGACGGACAGTACTCAAATCATCATTGCATGCAGTAATGATATTGACAGGTATAGACATTTTTTCATTACAGATAGGTTGTACAGTAAACTCAGGTACAGTTACAGCATCATCACAACAGACAGTCTGTACATCAAACTCAGGTGCCTTTGAAGCAGGCACTATTGAACCTGGTACCCTTGAACTGGGCACATTCAACCCACCTCCCCCTGGTGCTCCCCCAAGTGTATAAAGTACCTGGTGGTGGGTGGAGAGTCCGTCTCCTTCCGTGAGCGACAAGGCGGTCGTGGCAGGTTCATAGTAGGACACAAGCTTGCCCAAATCAGTCCCAAGCAACACAGGGACTGGGAGATCCTTCATAACCCCAACAACCCGTTCTTGGACTCCTCCCACTCCCCAATCCAGCTTCACTTTTGCGTGGGCTATGTGGAAAAGGGTGCCCTCTACTCCAGTAAGGGCAAGGGATCGGCTGGAGCTGATGCTCTCCTTTGGCACAAGATGTGAGTGAACTAACGTGATGTCAGCTCCGGTGTCTCGAAATCCGGTGACAACTTTGCCGTTCACTCTAACAAGTTGCTGCTGGTCGGTTCGGTTGCGGATTTCCTGTCCGCGTGCAAACAGGACAAAATCTGATGATCCAGGCTGTGGTTCGCTGGCGGGTTGCCTCTGCTGTGGGTGAGGTGCAGGTGATGTCTGTCTCCGCTCCGGGCAGTCGAACTTCATGTGTCCGGGCTGGCGGCAGTAGTGACAGGTGACCTCTCCAGGCGCTGCAGGCCTGGGTGCAGCAGCTGCGCTGGGTGGCCTCTGTGGCGGACGGCTCACAGGGGCAGGAGGGTCTGCCGAGGTATTGGGCTGACCTCCTCTCCAGCTGGATGGGACAGTTCTGCGTGTATCAGCCACCCGGGTAGTTGCAAAAGTCTCAGCAAGGTCTGCAGCGACAGTGGCTGAAGCCGGCCTGCGTTCTAACACAAACTGTCGTACATCAGCAGGGCAAATGTTCAGAAATTGTTCCAGGACTATCAAGTCCTCCAGGACGCCATAAGACCCTTTGGTGAGGCCTAGCGTCCACTGGCGGAGTGTGGTGAGCAAGCTGCTGGCCACATCTCGGTACGAATCAGAAGACTTTTTCTGCCAGGCCCTAAACTTTTTCCGATAGGCTTCTGGCGTCAGCTGGTACTTAGTAATGATAGCGTCTTTTATAGCATCATAATCATTATCCTTTTCCGCAGGCAATTCTGCGAAAGCATCAAGCGCTTTGTAGCGCAGCAAAGGTGTCAGATGTCTGGCCCACTGGTCTTGGGACAGACGATACTGACGGCATGCTTTTTCAAAAGACCGCAAAAACAAGTCAATGTCAGTGTCTTTTTCAATATTAGCAAATTTAAATTTTGCACTTACGGGTGCTGCAGCTCCTTCAGCAGGGAGGCTGGGCGGTGAACTCCGGCTGGCCTGTTGCACCTTTGCCATGTTGAGCTCATGCTGTCGTCTCTCCCGCGCCTCTGCGGCATCCCTCTCCGCGTGGCGTTCAGCAGCAGCAGCAGCAGCAGCAGCTTTGCGTTCTGCAGATTGGCGCTCCCGTTCCTCTCGTGCTTCCATGTACTGCATGTACTTTTCCAGGTCAGTCTCCATCAGCTTTTGTAATGCCTGCTGCATTACCGGGTCAGCACCCATGGACAGTCCAGTACTGGCCAGTTCCGGGCGAGTAATGTCAGAAACTCTGGGATTGGGGTCCATACTGACAGTCTCTGGCGTAACTGTTGCAACAGGGCCCGCAGGATGCTCAACCTCTGTACGCCTAAGATCTTCAGCCTCTGGTTCCCCTTGATTGTCAGATGGGCTGGTATCCACCTCAGCGGACACTCCCGGCTCCCGCAGTTGCTGGGCATCCCATCTGGACAAGTCTGCTATCAGGTCCCGTTTTGTCTTGCGGAGGATGCCAATGCCCCTCTCTTCGCAAAGATTTTCCAGGTCTGCTAGGCACATGTTCTGGTAGTTCCCGGACATTTCCATGCCAAATAAAATAAAACTTTGGGGAAGGGGTACTGGCTACACAGTCTCTCTGTATATATAAAAAATATATTGCCTTCCAGCTACACCAACGAATTAGTTCGTTTCTCGATAGCGCTAGCGCTATCGCAGATACTTTCAGCACAACACAGATCCCAACCGCTGCCTAACACTGTCACAGGAGCTCTAGTGGCTGACCACACTTAGCCTTCTAAACGGTGCCAGCGCACAGATCGTGCGAACTCTGGTCGCAGTCAATGCGCAGGAACCGTTAAGAATTAGCCGCAGACAACTCAGAAGGGAGCCTGTGAGACACGGGTAATTACAACGTCACCTACTGGTTCAGAGTAAACTGCCACCACCGCGGTTACTATGGGACCGTGGGGCCCACTAACTGACTGACTAATCCTGCGAATAAAACGGTTAAACACACGATATTCTGTCTAGCCAACAACAAACAAACAGTAGCGTATCTTCAGAGACCCGGGATCAGTTCTGTGTGTGCTGATAAGCAGGGTAGCGGAAAGTGAATGACTTGGAGAAAGTCGTTTATTCACGCAATATAAATAATTAATATATACAGACAATTTATTAAAAATCACAATTATTAAGACAGTAATAGCCAGTATTAAAAATAAAAGAAGGGAGAAAAATACTTAGTTCCTGGAAAGATGTCCTTATTGTGGGAAGAATCATAAAGTTCTTGGTTTCAAAGTCCAGAGTTCAGACCAGGTGGATGCCAGCATATCCTCAAGCTGGCATCTCATGAGTTCAAGATGTTTCAGTGTGGAGAGCCTCTTCCCAGGCAGCTCATTCACTTTTTATGGAGCTGAGCTCAGAGGCGGGCTCCCAGAGTCGGCCCTCCAGGCCGGACTATGGTAATCACATGTGGGCAGGGGCTTTAGCAACCTCATAATCCTGACATGTTCCCTAGGCAGACCTGCGCGGCCGGCCCACAAATAATAAGTACATATTCTCGATCCCCAGAACCTACCGATTAATATGATATCAAACTTGGGCATGTTTGCATGCCTGGTTAAAAAACGGTGGAATTCCCAGAGTTCTGTTTAGGACAGTGGCCCAAATTTAATATCAAAACACTCACAAGATCCGGACCAGCAGAATGATATAACTTTCACATTTCTCACCTGAACGGTATTGCTTAAACATGCTCAAAATACTAAACTCCATGCTTTCTAATATGGCTCCGGCCGGTCTGAGCAGAGCAGATTTTTTTGAATAGCCCCCTGCTGGGAGCTCATCCTGTCTTCCCCAAATGGCAGAGTGAGTTCTCTGCTGACTAATTAACATCTAGGTGTCACCTGGTTCCCAGAGCCAAAAGGGAAATTGTGCCTTCCACAGGGAATATGTCCAAGCTAATTAACACCTTCCCCCCAGGCTGTCATTTCAGCTAAGACAGATTTCCCAGCTGTTCCTAAGCAGAGGGATACTGCACATCAGATCTTGGCTTTATTGATCTGAGGCGCAATCGATGCAGGAATCGAGTGCGATCGTTCTTTTCTTCACGGGCGGTTCCAGGACGCGCCTGCGTCCCCGCAATCGTCCGTGACAATGATTTTTTTTTTCAATTTGGTGTACGTTGGAAGAGGGGTAGTCTTATACGGTGAGCATATCACAAACTCTATATTTTAACTGAAAAAGTTGGGGGGTCGTCTTATACACCCAGTCGTCTTATAAGCCGGAAAATACGGTACTTTATAAAATTCACTGAAATTAAACAGTGAATAGTACAATACATCTGTTATGTGAGTAGAACACGTATTTATCAACTTATATATGTGATTTTTCTCCAGGCATAGTATGGCTGACCCTGCTGCTTTAAAGGGAACCTAAAATGAGAGGAATATGAAAGCAGCTATCTTCATTCTCTCACAAAGTATACCAGTTGCCTGACATCTGTGCTAATGCTCCGCCTCTAATGCTTCAAGTCACTGGCCCAGAATGAGCATGCAGATCAGATGCTTTGGCTCCGGTCTGATTCTACCGGCTGCACGTTTATTGCAGGTGTTTGACTCACACCAAATGCAACTGGCAATTCTTTATAAGGCAAATTGGCAATGAAGATGTTAGCCTGCATATTCCTTTTACTTCAGGTTCCCTTTAAACCAGGCTTGGGCAGCACCTGCTCCAACGAAGCACAATCATAACTGGACTATGAACAGATCCTAACTCTGTTATATTATGCAGCCTAGCACTGTTAATTAAGTAAGTTCAAGTGCTTAGATAGTGCTATGAAGTGGTATGACGCACAGTCGTACAAGGCGAGGCAGAGAAAGCTGTCACAGGAGTTGGCAGATTGTTGTGCTGGTGCACATGTGTGCTCAGAAGAATGAAGCGTAAAACTTGCTGCAAAAAATAAATAGCTAAGGTGTCTTCAAATTAGTAATGGATTATAACTGCATTACTGATTGAGGGCTATTAAGTTGACCTGAAAAACTCACAAGTGCAGTTATCCTTTATGGTGTCATATGAAAATGAGCACGAGAAGAGCAAAGCGTGCTCTACGTGGCCTAGTGATGTAGCGGATAGCACTGTTGCCTTGCAGCCCTGGGTTTGAATCGCAGCCAGGGCAATATGTGCATGGAGTTTGTATTTTCTACCCGTGTCTGTGTGGGTTTCCTCTGAGCACTCCAGCTTCCTCCCACATCCCCCCAAAAAATACAGATAAGTTAATTGGCATCCTCCTAAATTGGCCCTAGACTAGATGGGCATATGAATGAGGGACAGTTTGTGACTATATACTCTGTAAAGTGCTGTGGAAGACGCCAGTAAGCAGCCTTGTAGGAATAGGGGATGTAACAGTTGCGACCGCACCGGAGGCCTTGAACCTCAATGGCAGCATTAGCTCTTTTTGGCCCTGTGCTAATATTTTTTAACTTTTATAGATGCTTTAAATAGTGGTAATCCTTACTAGACTGTTACTCTCCTCTGCTTACATCTCTCATACTGTGTATGCCCTTAGCAGGTTTTGTTACACCATATGAATTATTATGTATAGAGTGTTTAGGGGGCCCAATGTAAAACTTGCCCTGGGGCCCAAAGCTCCTCAGTTACGCCACTGCCATCAAGTAAGAAATAATAATTTAACTGTCAAAACCATTTTTCACAGCAAACGCACTGTGATTGTGTTTATTCTAATGTTTACGTTGCATCTATCTGTGCATTTCCTATTTTTCTGTGATTTTTTTTATATTTCTTATAAGAAAAAAAGTGCTTACTTTTTCAGTTCTTTTAACTAGCAAAATAATAAATCAAACTAGGAAATTGCATGAAAGTCACACAGCATGGAAACTTAGTTGTAGCTGAAATACGTTACAGTAGATGAGAGACTTGTCAAGGGATGTAAGGATGTTTTTCTTATTGCCAAAACGAATGCTTTAATTCGATGGTGGACCAAAATTGGAGCGGGTCTGGACGTAGAAGTGAGAGCTTGTAGCACGAACAACACGTGGTGGAGTGGATATAGCGGTGTCCTGGAGGTCGTAGCACGCTGACAGTGTAGAGGAACACAAGCAGAGCCAGCCAGTGCCCACCATTTTCCAAACTCAATGCAGATTTTTTTTACTACGAAGCGTGTAAGTGCACAACTGTTTTAAAGACATTAAATACGTTACGATTTTACACTATGTGAGGTTTTCTTAAATTTGAGGCTATTATTACAAGAGTAGTTTGTATAAGTTATGATGAAGACACGTTATCTGAGGTCTACTGTTGCTGATTGTGCCAGTGAGGTGGGGACAGGGCCGGATTTGGACATTTTACCACCCAAGGCCAACTGTCACCAACGCCGACTCCCCCCCCCCCAACCGCCTCATCCTGTGCATCACCCATCCTGTGTGCTCCCCCTTTGTCCTGTGCTCTCATCTTGTGCTCCCTCCCATCTTGTGTACTTCCCTGGTCCTGTGTTTCCCCCATTCTGGGCTGTGCATGGGGGGGAGCACAGGACCAGTGCTCCACTGCTCGTCCCTGTGGAAGCAAGGTGATTGCGGACTTGGTGTGTAACTGCTGAGGTTTAAATATCTGGCAGTTTAACTGTCTTAGTGTGACAGCCCACTGCCAGCCCCTTGCTTCCTGGTGCCCTAGGCCACGGCCTATGTGGCCTTGCTTCAAATCCTGCCATGGGTGGAGAACAGCCTTGTGTTTCAGGGCGTATGCTGACCTACATACAGGTCCTGACCTTGAGTTTGGGGAGTCCATTCACATAGGGTGTGGGGGTGGATCATCTGCAGTGTTGTATGAAGATCATAACAAGCTACCGATGAAAATAGCCTGAAAGTTGGACTAGACATTATTTTGAACATTGCGGTTGTGTGGCGCTGCCTTCTAAAGTAGAACAAAATACTTATTTGAAGAAAATAAATAATGTGGTTTGGGTTCAAGTAAAGCAAGGTGATAGGAGAACAATCGTCTGCTAAAAGGCTATAATGTACTGAGCACAGTGTATACTGCAAATAGCTGTACTGGAAAAAGAATGCTTCATGTCATCCTGCTTCAGTGATTGTGATTAGGCTGGCAAGGTTAAGGAATGTTTTGTGTAAAAAAAAGGTGCGGCTCCTGATAGCGTGGCGTGTTGTAACCAGGCCTATTTAGTGTAGCAGAATGGGTGTGCCTGGGCTTTTCTGAGTGCCCTTTTGTCTGCTCTTCAGAATAAATATTTTATGAGTAAAAACACAGAACCTCTCATGATGCCACTCTAGTGTCAAAGCCTACGTCAGAACTCACAAAGTTAATCAGACTTATCAATAAATAAAATCCAGTAGCTAACAACATAATGAAACGACACCTGAAATGTCGGAAATAAAGACGGAGCCACTGTTGACTTACTTTTAAAACGCTACCTTACTGGCTATTGCCTTAAATCCTCTGTTTTTAAAGTGTAACTGTCGGCATAAAATCAAAAATCAATTCTTTATTTTTATCTGGTAAACAAGTAATAAGAATGCTAACCATACAATCCAAAAGTTCAAAAATAACTATTACTTTTCTTGTTGATAAATTACCTTCCCCACTTTACCTGACTCTTATTTGGTACATTGCCACACAAAGGATGTTGTAGGGCATGCTGGGTTGCCTTTTTTTTGTTTCTTTATTTCCCCTTAAACTTAATCAATGCAGCATGATTGGCTGAAGCATCTTTCCCCCCTGTTTTCCCCTGCCACACCTCTGTTCCTCTCTGATTGGGCAATATTACTCATGCTGAGACAATGCACTTTCTATTGCAGAGCTGGATGGGAGTGCCTGAAGACTGGGAGGAGGGCGGGCAATGCATACACAATCAGGCAGTGGAGAGTAAGGGAGGAACTGACATCAGGATTGGCTTCAAGATAGACACAGTTAAAATGGAGAATCCTAAGAAGGATTTTCTCCTTTTTTTACTATAGAGAAAGCACTAAAATCTAAATGTGAACAGTGCAATACATATGTTATGTAAGTAGAGTAAGTATTTATCTACTTATATATGTTGTTTTTTTCCCTGAGATAGTATGGCTGACAGTATGGCTCCTCTTTAAAGTGAAACTGTAGTTAGGAATAAGTATACATTTCTAAACTTATCTCCAAACTCTGCATTGCCTATTAGTTTGTCTTACCTGCCTTTGTTTTGTGTGCAAGTAAACAAATGGACACAAGAAAACAGATGAAGAAAAGATTGCTGGAAAATGTTGTGAAATACAATGCTGGATTTAAAAAAAGGGTTTTAAAAGCAGCAGGAGAAAATGAAACTTAAAGGAATACTATCGATACCCAAGTGTTCTAAAATGACAGCGTGCAAATAATGTCTAAGTAGCTGTGTAAACATTTTCCTACCTTTCATGTTAAATATCAGAGGCAAAAACTGTAATTTATTGAGGGTAGGATTTAGCTGTATTGGGACAAATCAATTGCAGAGGGGGTGTCTGCTTCAATGCACAGCCAGAGTTGCATATCAGACTACAGAAAGTAAATATCAAACATATTAAACTCTGAAAGCAAAAACAGTATGAAAAGCTGTGACAATTAGTTACATTTCCTCTTCTCTCTTCAGACACTTCATTCAGAAACACAGGACACAGAAGCTGCAGCTGTTGGGAGCTTTCTCTCTGTCACACACAGAGTTACACATAGAGTTCACTGATCAAGTGTGAGGGGAATATCCTCTCTCCTCATGGCTCAGTCAGCCGTCAGTTTTGGCGTCAGTAAAGATTGAAAGTATTTTGCTAACAGTAAACAAAGAAGTTGCTACTAAAATGTATACACCAGTACTTAGCATCACTTCCCAAACAATTCCTGTGTCAATTGAAAAAAATTTGTGAACCGATAGTATTCCTTTAAGGTGGCCATACACTCGTTAGATTAGCAGCAGATAGATCATCAGATAGATTTCTGATCTATCTGATGTGTTTAGGAACATTTTTTACTAGGAACAGATTTCCAATAGATTTCAGTTTGAAATCCTTTGAAAATCGATCTGATGGCATTTTTTGCCATCAGATTTCCATTAGGGCCAATGCAAAATGATAAGCAATCGACCTAGATTTTCCAGCCTGCCAGATCGATTGAAATCGATCGAAATCGGCCACAAATCGGTCGATTGGTCAATCGATTCGATCCCACCTGTGATGCAGTGGTCCACCGCCAGTTCGACAGCCACCAATTAGGCTCTGGCTGCCTAGGTGGCGGCGGCCTGAGGTCTATATTTAGTCAGCAATAGAGATGACCCGAACCTCCGATTTTCGGTTCACGAACCAGATCCGCGAACTTCCGCAAAAGTTCGGTTTGCGCGAACTTTCGCGAACCGCAATAGACTTCAATGGGGAGGAGAACTTTGAAAACTAGAAACGCTTATGCTGGTCACAAAAGTGATGTACTGCTTCACACTGACACACCAAACTCACTGTGTAACGCACCGCAAACAGCTGTTTGTGTTGTGACTGCTGGACTGGTGCGCACCATGGTGAGATTGCCCTTCCTCAGTGATCTCAGGTAATGTCTGACTGCTTTATCAACTTTCGATGGTTCTTTCTCTACCATTGTTAAAGCTTACATCAATTTTTTTAAATACTTGTTCTGCTTGCTGTTCAATACCTGCAACGAGAATCTGTTATGGAGGTCAAGTCTGCCATTGTGAGTGACCACGGGTAATGGCCGGGGAATCAGGGTTTGATTCCAGTCCGGAGTGGGAGCCTAAGAAACGGCTATCACCACCACACATCAAAGGAAGGCAGCAGGCACGCTGTGGGCAAAGGAGCAGGAACGACTACCACACATCCAAAGAAGGCAGCAGGCATGGCATGCACATCCCGAGGTAGTGACCCATAATAACAATACAGGAGGACTTTCGAGGCTCTGCTGTATATGGCACTGATCGACTTTACTACCTGTAACGAGAACCTGTTATGGAGGGCAAGTCTGCCATCCATTCAAGTGAAAGGTATGCACTGACTGCCAGGTATAATACAATGTGCAGTCACAGATGCAGTGAAAGGTATGCACGGAGTGGTATATCACACTGCGTGCACTTACGTAGGTGGGTGGGTGCACTGAAGTGACCAACAGGTAGTAGTAGGTATATGCAGTGATGGGTATTACAATGTGCACCTGTCACACACAGACAGGTACCGGACAAGCACAGTGACACTGCGTGCGCTCACGTAGGTAGGTGGGTGCACTGTGAACAACAGGTAGATTAATATATGCAGTAATGGGTATTACAATGTGCACCTGTCACACACACAGGTAGTCACTGAATGTGCTGGGCCTGGCTGGCAGTGGCACACACACAGTATGAATTATCAAGGCTGTCTATGCAACACAAGTGTCAGTGGGACACACGGAAAAAAAATAGATCACAAGAACAAGATTAGCTCTCAAAAAAGCTGTTGAGGGGTGCTATTTTAGCAATAAGAATCAGCAAGGAGCAAGATAAGAAGCCTACAAAAGCCTAACTAATCTTTCCCTATGAGAGTCTGCAGCAGCTGTCCCATCTCTATTTACTGCAGGCACACGAGTGAGTAAAATGGCCGGCGCTGCCTGCCTTTTATAAAGGGGGGAGTGGCTCTAGGAGGGAGTGTAGCCTGATTGGCTACAATGTGCCTGCTGACTGTGATGTAGAGGGTCGAAGTTGACTCTGATGCACTATGGAGGCGAATCGAACTTCCTGTAAAGTTTGTGGTTCTCCGCGATCATGAACCCCCGGAAGTTCGTCCAGAACCGTTTGCCGGCGAACCGTTCAGGCCATCTCTAGTCAGCAAAGCCTTCCTTTTCTCAAATCAGACCTAGATTTCCCACTCTGACCACTGCCTGAAGTATTTGATAAGTACATAAACAGTCCCTTTACTTCAGTGTCTTCATTCAGGTTGTCACCTTTCCAAGAGAGTTAAGTGGTCACTGCACAACCGAAAGCTTACTTTTATTCTTTTAAGTCAGCCAATAAATGGTATCATCCTAATTCAAAAAGTCTTGCTTTTACTCATGGCTAACACGGTACAATACTCTACTGTGCTTCACTTATTAACTTTGATGCATGTTTTACAAGAAATCATTGTTCACCAGTGAGATTGCAGATAACGTTGGGAGGAGCATTTCCTTTCTTGGTGATTGATGCAAATTTGAAGGAAATTCCTTTGTTGCCTGTGAAATTGCATTAGTTCCATCTCTATTGCCAGTGTATGCCATGAGCATTAAAAGATTTAACAAGCCATGATCTGTTATCTATTTGTAACAAATATATTCTTTTACTTATTGAGTATATGACAAGAAGCTTCTGACCTCTGCCCTTTACCTTTATCATGTATTGCCTTAAAATTAATGTTAGTGATTTAGGTATATTTATTTTTTATATGAAGTACTTAAAATCTAAATATAAAAAGAAACTGATCACTATCACCACTTCTATTTGACCTAATATTATTGAAGGTCCCTCTTCTGATGATATTGAGTGGATTTGTAAGTAGAAATGTGTCACTGCTACAGACAGCAGGGCCCATATGCAGTTAACTTTTCTCCTGCGTTTTCTCCTAGGTGATATTTTCAAACTTGTCAATACAATGCCTTTTACATCACCAGCAAGCAAGAAAAATTGTTTTCATAGTACTTTTCCACCTATTTTTTGTGCTTTTTCAGTTACAAAGTGCTTAAAAGTTATGCTATATAGAAGATGAAAAATTACAACCTAGGAGAAAACTCAGGAGAAAAAGTATATTGCATATGGGCCCAGTGCCCATATGCAATTAACTTTTATTTTCACCTGAGTTATCTCCTAGGAGATAATTTTCATATTCTCTTTAAAATAACTTTTTAATCCTTTTACAATTGAAAAAGTACATAAAAGTTTGTGAAAACGTACTATCAAATTTATTTTGAGTATTTTGTTGCATGCTGGTGGCTTAAAAGGCATTTTATTACAAGTTGTGAAAATATCACCTAGGAGAAAACTCAGGAGAAAAAAAGGACTTGCATATGGGCCCATGGGCCACATTGGGCATTAGAGCAATGAAATGCTGGCTATCATTTAGATGCTCCTCCACATCCAATGCATAGGATGCCATTGCTCCTCTCTGCATCTCTGCAAGGAATCTGCAAGGAATCTGCAAGGAGGACTCTGCAAGGAATTGACACTTCCTGGTAGCGCCGATCGCGCACTTCCAGTTTCAGCCAGGTGGGTACTTCCTATGTAGTCTAGGCGAGAGAGATCGGGCATTATTGGGGGACAGCTGCGCCTGCAAGCCGCTGCTATATTTCTGTCCCGTTCTGTGGGACATACGAATACAACGCGAAAATAGCAATGTCCCGCTATGCAGGACATACGAGTGGAAAGCATTTTATTGATAAGGGCCCATATGCTATTAATTTTTTCTCCTGAGTTATCTCATAGGAGATCATTTTCATCTTCTTTTTAAAATAACTTTTCAGCATTTTTCAATTGAAAAAGTACCCAAATGTGGCTGAAAAGGTGCTATAGTAGTACTATTTTCTTGGTTGCCGCTGGTTTAAAATGCATTTTATGACAAAATGTGGAAATATCACCTAGGTGAAGAGTCAGGGGAAAAAAAGAATTGCATATGGGCCAAGGTGTGAAAATATCACCTAGAAGAAAACTTGAGAGAAAAAGTGAATTGCATAAGGGCCCATGGTCCATATGCAATTCACTTTTTTTTAATGAGTTTTCTCCTAGGTGATATGTTCTCAACTTAAAATAAAATGTTCACTTTAAAGGATACCAGAGGCAAAGTGTGCATCTAAAATGGATGAGGAGAAGGTGGGAATGGACCATCCGAGGCTGATTACTCCATTTGGACCACATTGGTTGTGTCTGGATGAAACAATGAACAAATATTGACATGTTGACACAAGAGATGAAAAGATTGCTACAATAGTGGTCCCCAAAACCGATTATTACTGCAATATGCAATAAGAATCTATCTAGCTCTCTGATACGTTCTGAATTGAAATCGGTAAAAAGTAATTCATGGTTGAAGCCAAAATGGGGGATGTACAAGTGTAAAAAATGCTCAGTATGTAAATATGTTAGCAAAGGTAAGTTTTTCAGAAATGCAGACAATAGTAAAGAATATGAAATAAGGTCTCACATTGATTGTAATAGTGACTATGTAGAGTATCAGCTCACATGTCCCTGCATGAAACATTATGTGGGAAAAACCAGTAGAGCATTGAAGGTTTGCATGCAGGAGCATGTGCGTGATATACTGAGATTAAGAAGCCTAAGGAAGAAAGAAAAAGGAAACTCACTACAGTGTCAAGGCACTTTGAGAAGTTTCATGGATCTGACGCTGCTGGGCTGAGCGTTAGAGGCATCTATAGATTGATACCGAATTTGAGGAATTTTGATTTGGATAGGCAATTAACTAGAAAAGAAAGTTACTGGATCTATGCCTTGAATACTCTGGGCCCGGCAGGGTTAAATTCAGATATAAATCTAAAGGTTTTCCTGTGATGTGTTTTGATACATGTTATTGATTACTTTGCATTTGTTCCAAGGTCTTGGCTGCCGGGCCTTTGTGGGGTCCGTGTGAGCGGAGGATATACGCTTTATCAGCGCTCTCCATTTACAATTCCGTCATAAGTACCGTGGCAACCAGCCGGATGAAAAAGGGCAATCTAGCCTGGGAGGATGAACAATTGATAAAGGTATCCTCGAGTCAATGCTGTGTTGCACGTGTGGTTGGATCACCCAAAAAGACAGACATTCATTTGATCAGGTCGTATGCTTTTTATAATTCATGACCAGGCATCAAAAACCACCATCAGTGACTTTTGATTTCATGGATTTCTAGGAATTGCCTTAGAGGTTTTGGAAAGAGAACTGGTATCTATGGGTTATTGATGCAACTCCTTTTTGGAGGACAGCTGGAACTGAATCATATTTTTTATATGAATTCTATTTTTAAAGAGAATCTGTATTGTTAAAATCGCACAAAAGTAAACATACCAGTGCGTTAGGGGACATCTTAGGGGAAAAAGTTTGTTTATAAACAAACAAAATGGCCACCAAAACAGGAAGTAGGTTGATGTACAATATGTCCACACATAGAAAATACATCCATACACAAGCAGGCTGTATACAGCTTTCCTTTTGTATCTCAAGAGATCATTTGTGTGTTTCTTTCCCCCTTCTGCTCTCATGCACTGAAGTTTCAGGCTGCTCTTTTCTTCTTGCAAACAGCTTTGCCCTTGTCTGTAATTCTTCAGTATGTGAAAGCCCAGCTAGCTCAGAGGACGATTTATCCAGCTTGTAAAAGATAAGAGAGAAGAGAGAATCTGCCATAATCTAAATAATACACAGGCAGTGTGCATAGAGGGGCCTGAAGGGGGGAGATTCATCACAGAACCACAACACTGAAGAACTTGGCAGCCTTCCAGACACAGGCTGACAAGTCGGACAGGGGAAAGATACATTGATTTATTACAGAGACTGTTATAGTAGAAAGTGCTGCAGTAAGCCAGAACACATTAGAATAGCTTTTGGAACTTGTAGGATGATAAAAAACAGGATGCAATTTTTGTTACGGAGTCTCTTTAAAGAATAGATTGTGAACAATCTTTATTGGTTGACAGCTGGAACTGTTATATTTTGTACAAGCTTTATGCCCGTCGCCCGAATTGGAAGCATCATATGCACTTTATTATTGTGGATCCACTCCCAGTGAACTTATTTATATTTAGGATGGACTGTTTGCAAAATTAGAGCATAAGTCATCATTACTGGGGGGTAGTGGGTAGCAGGGGCATTGCTAGGGTCCTGGGAGATCCGGGGCACTTCTGGGCACCAAGTACATGTTCATAATGGGCGTGGTCTTGTGGGGAAAGTGGACGTGGTCATGGGTGAGGCTAAATGTACATGAACTTAGCAGCAGTGTAACTTAGGCTATGTTCACAGTGGTGTGTTGCGGCATAACAACCGCTTTGTAACACAGCTTGCCGCACTGCAATGCACCACATATAGTGACCATAAATGAGGGGCATGTGGCATGGCTACCATGGGATGGAATTGGATTGACATGTAATGTCAGAGATGAATGTGCAGCATTGTGGGATAGATGAAAGGTCATCATGGATAAAATGGCAGAGATGGGTGCAGCACTGTGAGGTAGATGGATGACAACTCAGAGATGAAATGCAGCATTGTTGTGGGATAGATTCATCTATCCCATTCCCACAATGCTGCGTTCACCATCTCTAACATTTTTTTTTTTTTATTAAGAGGGGTTTTATTGTAGCATGAAAAATAAAACAGTGTGCATAAGCATAATATGAATAGTACAAAATTCAAACCGAGAAATAGCAAGGGGAGCAAGAACAGACATATGCAAGAAAAAAAATTAGGGTTGATACGCCTGGAAATTGGTGGAATGAAACCACCCTACTGAGATTCCAGGGATCACCTTGAAAATAAAATCTAGCAAAATTGTTAACTCAACAATCATGCACCAAATGAAAAGAAAAATGAAAAGAAAATCAAACAAAATAAGATAAAACAAACCGTAAAATATCACATAACATTGTATATATATGGGACCTGACTTCAAGCAAAGGACTAGGGTCATATAGAAAGAGAGAGTCCGGGGGGGGAGATACAATAAAAGGAGAATAATATGGGAATATCAAGCTGTCTATAGCGTCTCCAATTGTCCCAGATAAGGTCAAATTTAGTAAGATTTTCAATGCTGTAGTAATATATTCTATCCATGAGCATAATTATATCCAACCTCTGAGTAACCAATGAGATGTTAAGAAAGGTTAAAATACAAATAACACGCGCTGGATAATCCCCAATCTCGTTTATTAGTAGTCTAAAAGCACAAAATTCCAAACAAGAAGCTTCAACAGCACCTCGTAAATCATTCACTCCTGCTCACCTCACACACTTAGAAGGGCCCTTCTATAAAAAATGATAAAAAACCTTAAAAATAGGCAATACAAAATTCTGTCTAAAAAAATGATAAATGCTTATCTTACTATCAAAAAACTCCTTTGGACCGTTCTGACAATGATAGTAGCAGTTTCCTTATCAAGGGCAAATTCTCATCCAGCAATTTATAAGAGCGCGCTGTGCTCCAATGTGCAAGCCATAGTACACACAGACAGTTCCTTGTCAAGAATTGTTAGTTATATGCACAGCGCTTACAGAAAAGTTGATGCCCAGACAGATTGTATATAACTCACGTGTCCCCACATGTACAAGTCCTCATAGGTCACAGATGTGGATAGTATTCCTCTATTCTCCTCACAAGCCGTGATATTGGTAACAGCGGCTCCAGGTCTCTGCTTCGCACCGGCGGACTCGTGTAGGGCACGTCACTTCCGCAAGTAAGATTCTGCGGGCTGTTCCTAGTACTTCCGCCCGGCTGGGCTACTCTGGGCTTTGCTATACACGGTGACGTCACCTCAAGATCTACGAACTTTTCACACGGGCAGCAGCTGCGCGCACACTGCTAGCCCAGTTCAGATCTTGTGATTTTATCGCCCACAGATTTCAGCAATATCTCTCCACCTCTACGCGTTTCAGCCACTGAACGGTGGCCTTCATCAGGAGGGTTTATATCTATCTATCCCAGAAGATATAAACCCTCCTGATGAAGGCCACCGTTCAGTGGCTGAAACGCGTAGAGGTGGAGAGATATTACTGAAATCTGTGGGCGATAAAATCACAAGATCTGAACTGGGCTAGCAGTGTGCGCGCAGCTGCTGCCCGTGTGAAAAGTTCGTAGATCTTGAGGTGACGTCACCGTGTATAGCAAAGCCCAGAGTAGCCCAGCCGGGCGGAAGTACTAGGAACAGCCCGCAGAATCTTACTTGCGGAAGTGACGTGCCCTACACGAGTCCGCCGGTGCGAAGCAGAGACCTGGAGCCGCTGTTACCAATATCACGGCTTGTGAGGAGAATGGAGGAATACTATCCACATCTGTGACCTATGAGGACTTGTACATGTGGGGACACGTGAGTTATATACAATCTGTCTGGGCATCAACTTTTCTGTAAGCGCTGTGCATATAACTAACAATTCTTGACAAGGAACTGTCTGTGTGTACTATGGCTTGCACATTGGAGCACAGCGCGCTCTTATAAATTGCTGGATGAGAATTTGCCCTTGATAAGGAAACTGCTACTATCATTGTCAGAACGGTCCAAAGGAGTTTTTTGATAGTAAGATAAGCATTTATCATTTTTTAGACAGAATTTTGTATTGCCTATTTTTAAGGTTTTTTATCATTTTTTATAGAAGGGCCCTTCTAAGTGTGTGAGGTAAGCAGGAGTGAATGATTTACGAGGTGCTGTTGAAGCTTCTTGTTTGGAATTTTGTGCTTTTAGACTACTAATAAACGAGATTGTGGATTATCCAGCGCGTGTTATTTGTATTTTAACCTTTGTTTTTGTGTAAAAGGGGTGGAGGGATTCCCCCTTATAACACGCAGCGGTGCAGTAGTTTACTATTGTGTTTGGATCCTCCTTAGCGCTTGGTCTGTCCATATACATTTCTTTTAATGAGATGTTAAGAGTAGGGGATCTCCATTGGAAGGCAATACTCCATTGGGCTGCAAGGAGCATATATCTATATAAAATATGAAAGTTACCAGGTACCTCATTTGGAGTATATAGGAGGGCCTGAGAAACAGACAAAGAGAAAGGGAACCCAAACACCTGGCGGGCCATAGTTTTCCAGTCGTTCCAAAATGTAATAGCTTAAGGGCATTCCCAGAAAATATGGACAAGTGTACCTTCTAATCCACATCCACAGTAGCAATGAGGAGGTACCGAAGGATAAAATCTATGTAATTTGACTGGGGTATAGTACCATCTACATCAGGGGTCTCAAACTCGCGGCCCGCGGGCCATTTGCGGCCCGCGATACAATATTTTGTGGCCCCAGGGCCCCAGAGCTTGTAGGGGCCCCCAGTGGCTACAAGAGGAAAAAAATTTTTTTCAAATCGGCCTTATAGTTTTTGAGAAAATCGATTTTAAAGTTGCAAAGGAAAAAAATACACATTTAAAAACCCGCCGACTTTAATGGTTAATAGCAAATCCACCTTAAATGCTAGAAACCCTAAATTTGCAGGATATGTTAAGGAGATCATTAGGAATAAGAGGAAAAAACAATTTTTCAAAAAGACCTTATAGTTCTTGAGAAAATCGATTTTAAAGTTTCGAAGGAAAATAGTATACTTTTAAATGCGGTAAATGTCACTTTTAGTAGCAAGCCTAACGGTAGTGTAATTTTACATGTATCAAAAGAAAGAGCAATACATTTCCTGACAGAGTTTCCAGGGTGTCCATACGCAGCCGCAGCGCTTTGGCCAGGGATCGCTATACAGCCGTAATATGGCTGTATGAAGATTCCGGGCATTTTTTCCTATTTTCCCAATTTTTTTTTTATGTTTAGAGTGGGCAGGCAGAGGCGGCGATCCGCCGCGATTGACGTCAGGAGGGGCAGAGCTGAAGCTGAAAGCTCTGCCCCTTCCAGGAAATGCCGGCGGATTGCCCCCGGGGCGATTTGGGGGCTCTGCAGCCCTCGTTTTGCGGCGGGGACACGTGAACTCCCTTATGCGGCCCAGCCTCATCCTGACTTTGCCTCCTGCGGCCCCCGGGTAAATTGAGTTTGAGACCCCTGATCTACATAGAAGCTTAATAGCTGTATCTTTAATAATATTGGACTTAACTACCTTAGAAATTGAGGTCCAAGAAACTGACCAATCTGATAGGGGTATCTGGGTTCCCAATTCCCGTTCCCATGCCCTCATATATAACATCTTCTCATCAGGGTCACGTCTTAATAGTAAGGCATAGAGTAGTGAAATGAGACCTTTGCATCTAGAAAATCCAAAATACAGAGATTCAAATGTTGTTAGTTCATTATTGGGAGGGGAGGGGAATTGAGAGCAAAAAAATGTCTAATTTGGCAATATCGAAGTGTTTCACGGGGAGGGGTATCCCGACCAAATTTGAACACGGAGAAGGAAATAATCTCTAACATTTTATCCTAACAACTGGTTCACTGGGGTCCACAGGGCATTGAGTGAGGTTGCAGGTTGTTACTGGAGTCTGCAGGGCAGATATTGTGGGAGCAGGAGGATAGAGAGCAAAGGATTACTGGGGCTCTGCAGGGCAGATAGTGTGGGTGCAGAAGGGATAAAGAGCAGTGGCGTAGGGACCGGGGTCGCAACGGTCGCCATGGCGACCGGGCCCGGCTCCTAAAGAGGCGGGGGAGGGGCCCATGTCCGTTCGGAGGGCCGTGCGGCCCGTGCGCGCTATTGGGAGGGGGGAGCCGAAGCCGCGGGGAGGGCAGCCCGACCTCTCCCTCCCTTCCTCTCCCCGCCCCCCCCCCCCCCTCAGATGCTGAGTGAGCGGCGCACGGAAGCGCTGTAGGCAGAACTCACCTCCGTCCCTGGTTCCAATCGCCGCTGATCTCCTCTCTGCATAGAAGCTGATACTGATACACACTGCTTCTGGCTAAACAGGAAGCAGTGTGTATCAGTATCAGCCATCTATACAGAGCGGGAGGAGATCAGCGGCGATTGGAACCAGGGACGGAGGTAAGTTCTGCCTACAGCGCTTCTGTGCGCCGCTCACTCTGCATCTGAGGGGGGGGGCGGGGAGAGGAAGGAAGGGAGAGGTCGGGCTGCCCTCCCCGCGGCTGCGTCATGGGGGGGCAGCTACCTACCTAATCTATCCTGGGGGGGGGGGGCAGCTACCTAATCTATCCTGGGGGGGCAGCTACCTAATCTATCCTGGGGGGCAGCTACCTACCTAATCTATCCTGGGGGGCAGCTACCTAATCTAACCTATCCTGGGGGGCAGCTACCTAATCTATCCTGGGGGGCAGCTACCTACCTAATCTATCCTGGGGGGGCAGCTACCTAATCTATCCTGGGGGGCAGCTACCTACCTAATCTATCCTGGGGGGCAGCTACCTAATCTATCCTGGGGGGCAGCTACCTAATCTATCCTGGGGGGCAGCTACCTTCCTAATCTATCCTGGGTGGGGGGGCAGCTACCTAATCTATCCTGGGGGGGCAGCTACCTAATCTATCCTGGGGGGCAGCTACCTAATCTATCCTGGGGGGCAGCTACCTACCTAATCTATCCTGGGGGGCGGCTACCTAATCTATCCTGGGGGGCAGCTACCTAATCTATCCTGGGGGGCAGCTACCTAACCTATCCTTAGGGGCAGCTACCTAATCTATCCTGGGGGGCAGCTACCTAACCTATCCTGGGGGCAGCTACCTAATCTATCTTGGGGGGCAGCTACCTAATCTATCCTGGGGGGGCAGCTACCTAATCTAACCTATCCTGGGGGGGGCAGCTACCTAATCTATCCTGGGGGGCAGTTACCTAATCTATCCTGGGGGGCAGCTACCTAATCTATCCTGGGGGGCAGCTACCTAATCTAACCTATCCTGGGGGGCAGCTACCTAATCTAACCTATCCTGGGGGGCAGCTACCTAATCTAACCTATCCTGGGGGGCAGCTACCTAATCTAACCTATACTGGGGGGGCACCTACCTTATCTAACCTATACTGGGGGGCATCTACCTAATCTAACCTTATACTGGGGGGCACCTACCTAATCTAACCTATACTGGGGGGCACCTACCTATCTAACCTATACTGGGGGGCACCTACCTATCTAACCTATACTGGGGGGCACCTACCTATCTAACCTGTATTGGGGGCACCTAGCTAGCATATACAGGTGGCAACTATACTGGCTACCTATATTGGAGGCACCTACCTAACTAACCTATACTGGGGGCACCTACCTATCTAACCTATGCTGGGGGCACCTACCTATCTAACCTATGCTGGGGGCAACTATTCTGGCTACCTATATTAGAGGCACCCACCTAGCTAACCTGTACTGGGGGCACCTATCTATCTAACTTTTACCGGCGGCGCCTGCCTATCTAACCTATACTGGGGACAACTATACTGGCTACCTATGCTGGAGGCACCTACCTGGCTAACCTATACCGGGGGCAACTATACTGGTTTACCTATGCCTGGCTACCTATACTGGGGGGACCTATAGCTGGCTATAGGGATTCGGATATGTGTGTGCGTCGGGTGTTGCCGGGGGAGGGGGGGGGGGAGCTGTTGTTGCCGTGGGGGGGGCTGTTGTTGCCGGGGGGGGGGGGCCACATCCAAATTCCGCATCGGGGCCCAGAGGTTTGTAGCTACGCCACTGATAAAGAGCAAGGGATTACTGGGACTCTGCAGGGCAGATAGTGTGGGTGCAGGGGGGATAGAGAGCAGGGGATTACTGGGGTCTGCAGGACAGAGAGTGTGGGTGCAGGGGAGATAGAGAACAGGGTATTAATGGGAGTCATTCAGAGGATGTCTGCAAAAGTAACAAATTTTATTAAATACACATCATGTACAGCCCATTAAACAACCCTTATCCCCCCTTAAAAACACGGCCGTGTTTCCTAGTCAGCTGACCTCACACTCTTCCACCCACAAAACTCACACAACAACATGAGGGTATGAGCAATTGGGAAGGCCTCCCCTTTATGCTCAAACTCCAACGGATGCAATCCTCTGTATGTTGATAATGGAGATTTATATTGGGTGAGACATGCCGCTTTGAATAACAATTAGAGTACTTCCCTTTTAAGCCAAGAGTTCAACGACAAAATTGTCTATGGTATAGAGCAACCAGTGTTTCACCGTGGCACCTATGAGCTGTCCAAGATATAACAGTGGCATCACAAAAGTGTCGCTTCCATGGCAGCCTATCAATTGAATACACACTGTTGCCACCAATCAACACAGGATCTAGATGGGGGGTTTTCAGCTTTTGGACCTAGATAACAGGCAATCCACATCTCATGCTCAGCATTTTCCCTGCGCTTCAACCGCAGCCTTAAACATCAACGCCTTTGCTATGTCACAGCTTGTTGTCATGCAGATGCAAAGCCATGCGTATTAGTGAAGCCATAAGCCGAATGTAGCATTGCCCGGTCGGGCTCTCACCCCTCAGATGATGTTGATTTCATCCTGAACTTTCAACATAAGTCCACAGTTCCCGGATCATCCGGTCTCTCAGCGCTCTCCACAGTAAAACTCACGGCAGGGTAGTTCACTAGGCGTTCAGCGTGCGCCGCTGTACGGTGTGCAGAGTCAGCCTTTGGTCACGTCCGTGTCACGTGACATGTTTCGCTTGGTATACACCCAGCTTTTTCAAACGCACTTTAGGATTGGATGGTAGTTCCTTTTTATATAGTCACGTGAATTGTATGTTAACCAATCATCTTTCCATTAAAATCTGCCTAGCAACTGGTGATGCTGCTTACAGAGCTATTCATGCAGTGATTTTCTCTCGTGCTCCAGCGCTACCCTGTCACACCAATCATAGCACCTTGTCACAATACTTACTCCTGATCGATCATGGCACACACATGCACAGGTACTGGACCAATATGGCATATTAGATATCAAATACACTTTATACTTTCTTTTACACATTGCTTCATTTTTAGTATTTGTTTACTTTTTACACACATACAGAGACCTCACAGCAGACCCTCCTGGGAGACTGGGAGGTATACAATCGCGGGCCTGACCATCAATTACGCCTAAGGACCGCAGATGCAACCTCCCAATCTCGATACTTTGAGGTCACCTGAACAGTTGAAGTCCACATTTATCCAAATACCCCCCGCTCCCCGAAGGGACCATGAACTTGTATTTCACATGACGCAGGATGTCCCAGGGCCCCCAGGGACTGCCCGGCTTTTAGATATTACACCGCAGCAGAACCTGAGCCCCCCGGGGCTGTCCATTACGCCCTAACAAGGCAAGAAAGGTACCAAGGACATATCGGTGTTTAAACCCCTAGGTGTCAGCGTATGTAATTTAAAAATCCATTTGATTTCCATTTGTTTTAAAGATCTTTCATAATCACCACCTCTTGGGGATAAATTCATCTTATAAAATCCCTTGACCCTGATTTGATCTGGATCACTTGCATGAAACTTCTGAAAATGTTCCCCTAGTGGTGAACCAATTGTAGCATGTTTAACATTACTCACATGTTCCTGAATGCGTTCTTTTAGGGCCCGTGTTGTTTCCCCTATGTACTTTAAACCGCATGGACATGTAATCATGTACAGTACAAATTTACTGTTACAGTTTATAAATGACCGAATGTGAAATTCATGCCTCGAGTCTGCATCCTCAAAAACATCAGTTCTTTCAACCAGGTGGCAGACACTGCAGTTCGAACAAGCAAACATCCCCTTGGGGCGCTGAGACACACCCAGCCACATGGCTGCAGATGTTGCCGCCTTGGGCTGGTAGTCCGAGCGCACCAATATGTCGCGTAAATTGGGTGCCCTTCTAGCTGTCATTCTAGGATAGTCACCCACTATTCCAGCAATCTTTGGATCAAGCTGCAGTAAATGCCAATGCCTGGACAGGATGCCCCTCAACTGACTCCAATGAGTGCCATACCTTGTGATTAATCTAATTGGATCATCTTTCTTTAAAACAGATTTTTTGTCCTTTCGTGCAATCAAATTCTCTCGTGGGGTAGATTCAGCCCTTATTCTTGCCTCATTTAGTGATTTGTCATCGTAGCCTCTTTCACAAAACCTTTTTGTCATAGCTTCCGATTCAAGGACAAAGTCCTTCTCCCTAGAACAATTCCTGCGAATGCGCAGAAACTGACCCACAGGGATACCTCGAATCAGAGATTTAGGAAGGAAGCTGGATGCATGCAACAGCATGTTACCAGCAGTCGGTTTCCTAAATGTACATGTAGAAATTCCAGTATCATCTTTTCGAATCAGTAGGTCAAGGAAGCTGATCTCATTGCTGTCAACTATGTGGGTAAGTGAAATGTTTCTATCGTTCATATTCAAATGATCGAGGAATACTGCAAGATCACAGCCTGTACCCCGCCAGACCAGGAAGACGTCATCAATAAACCGAATCCAGCAGGCGGCGTGTGCCCCAAACGCCGCATTCGCATACACCTCGTTCCGTTCCCACAGACCGAGGTGCAGGCAGGCGTATGACGGGGCACACGCCGCCCCCATCGACGTCCCCCTGATCTGGCGGTAAAACACTCCCCCAAACCTGAAACAATTCCGAGTTAAAACCATCTCAAGTAGTTCCAAAATGAACTGTTTTCTCTCATTTTGCATCTGTTCAACTTCAGTAAGAAAGAATTCAATTGCTGCTATTCCCACATGATGGGGTATGGACGTATACAGGGCTTCTACATCAATGCCTACTAATAGATCAGTTGATAATACCTGAAAACCATCTAGAAGGGCAAGCACTTCACCTGTGTCTCTTGCAAATGAGGGAAGCCCTTCCACAAGTGGTTTAAAAACTTCATCCAAAAATCTACACACTTTTTCAAAGGGTCCCTCAATTGCAGATACAATGGGTCTCCCCGGAGGGAGATCCTGGTTTTTATGAATTTTAGGTATTAGGTAGAGTATGGGTATACGATATGTAGTGACCTTCATGTATGTCCATTCATTGGAACTAATGATCCCCGCCGAAAACGCCACATCAAGTTTGTGATTCAAAAGTTTCACTATTTCTGGAAAGGGATTACCTCTTAATTTCACATACACTTCAGGGTCATTTAGCTGTCTCTGAGCTTCCTCCATATATAGCTGTTCACCCCATAGTACCAGATTGCCCCCCTTATCACTGGGTCTTAGCACTACCTGTTCCATCTCTTTTAATTCAACAAGTGCCTGTTGTTCTTCCACTGTGAGATTGTTTTTCCCTGGGGGGTTCCAGTTGATTGTTCTTAAATCCTGTTCAACTGCCCCACAAAATGATCGCAAATATGGGTTAATTGAGATGGAGGGGAAATAGGTAGATTTCTTTTTGACTTTAGTAAATCTTTTCACCTCAGCATTGGACACACAATCCTGTGGACGATTCTCATCCAGTAGGGATTCCAAATCAATCAGGGCCTGTCTATCTCTTATCGTGTCTGATACACCAAGGCCATGAGATGTCATTGGATCTATGGTTTCACCATTTTGATCCCCTGACCACATGGCCTTGAGCAGTACTTTTCGCAAGAAGAGCCGTAAGTCCTTATAAACCTCAAAATGATCCCCCACTGCTATTGGACAAAAAGTTAGTCCCTTATTCAGCAATTTAGTATGGGCAGATTTCAATTGAAATTCTGATAAATTAATTATATTGGCTCCTCCTTCACTTACTCCTATCTCATTAACCTCCTCTTGATCACTCACTTCCCCTTCTGGTTTTTGGCTTCCCGATGGGGTATCTCCCTTTTCAAGATCGATTTTGGTTGCTGTCTGCGTTTTTGTTGTTTCTTTACTTTCTTTTTCACTTTTTGCTCCTCCTCTACCCCTTTTCCCCCTCCTTCGTTTTCCTCCTCCTCGCTTGACCCTAAAAAAGAAACCGATTTTTCAGATACATCACCTTCAGATCCTGAATTCCCACTCTGAGACCTTGACCTACCCTTCGCCTGACCTGGTGCATATTCAAAATATTTTCCATTGTCCTATTCCTCTACATCAATAAGGAATTTTTGGCGTTTGGTATTCTTTATCTTTCTCTGGGTATTTTCTACCTCCTTTTTCAACTGAACATTAAACCTCTCAAATTCTGGATGGGTTTCAAACTTTTTCATCTCTTTAAGACTGTCTTCTATTTCTAATTCAATTTCCTGTACCTGAATCTCCTCTTCCTCTTTCATTATTTGCATTGTTCTTATACCCCTTTGGATACATTCCTGTTTCCAAATAGGGAGGAACCGTGGATTTAAAAGGTGTCCGGAAGGTATAACCCTCTCTCGAACCCCCCATGGGATCACCTGTTTGTTAATGTACGATTCTAATGTTACCACTGTCCACCTTCGTCTTAATAATCTCAGGGTTAATCTCCGATGGTTCCTGAACACCTTTCTCCACTCCTTGTTAGCAGATATCTGTCCAGAGGATTGTTGCTGATCATCTGCCAGAAATGTAGATACCATGTCATCTACAAGGTCCACTGCCAATGAATATGCCATGATCGATCACCAGTTGCAGACTTATCCACATACACACATAAAAACGTGACCCAAGGGACCTGTCTAGTGGGCTGTTTTCATAATGTCTGAGAATGACCCATGCAGCTACCTCACACAATACGTATACAAAGAAATTTCCTGGGGTGCGCTTGGGTCTAGGTAAACCTACTATACCCTCACTGGAGGGGAGCCAACCTCTGACAAAGGTCCTAAAGAGCAAAAAATCATTCAGAGGATGTCTGCAAAAGTAACAAATTTTATTAAATACACATCATGTACAGCCCATTAAACAACCCTTATCCCCCCTTAAAAACACGGCCGTGTTTCCTAGTCAGCTGACCTCACACTCTTCCACCCACAAAACTCACACAACAACATGAGGGTATGAGCAATTGGGAAGGCCTCCCCTTTATGCTCAAACTCCAACGGATGCAATCCTCTGTATGTTGATAATGGAGATTTATATTGGGTGAGACATGCCGCTTTGAATAACAATTAGAGTACTTCCCTTTTAAGCCAAGAGTTCAACGACAAAATTGTCTATGGTATAGAGCAACCAGTGTTTCACCGTGGCACCTATGAGCTGTCCAAGATATAACAGTGGCATCACAAAAGTGTCGCTTCCATGGCAGCCTATCAATTGAATACTCACTGTTGCCACCAATCAACACAGGATCTAGATGGGGGGTTTTCAGCTTTTGGACCTAGATAACAGGCAATCCACATCTCATGCTCAGCATTTTCCCTGCGCTTCAACCGCAGCCTTAAACATCAACGCCTTTGCTATGTCACAGCTTGTTGTCATGCAGATGCAAAGCCATGCGTATTAGTGAAGCCATAAGCCGAATGTAGCATTGCCCGGTCGGGCTCTCACCCCTCAGATGATGTTGATTTCATCCTGAACTTTCAACATAAGTCCACAGTTCCCGGATCATCCGGTCTCTCAGCGCTCTCCACAGTAAAACTCACGGCAGGGTAGTTCACTAGGCGTTCAGCGTGCGCCGCTGTACGGTGTGCAGAGTCAGCCTTTGGTCACGTCCGTGTCACGTGACATGTTTCGCTTGGTATACACCCAGCTTTTTCAAACGCACTTTAGGATTGGATGGTAGTTCCTTTTTATATAGTCACGTGAATTGTATGTTAACCAATCATCTTTCCATTAAAATCTGCCTAGCAACTGGTGATGCTGCTTACAGAGCTATTCATGCAGTGATTTTCTCTCGTGCTCCAGCGCTACCCTGTCACACCAATCATAGCACCTTGTCACAATACTTACTCCTGATCGATCATGGCACACACATGCACAGGTACTGGACCAATATGGCATATTAGATATCAAATACACTTTATACTTTCTTTTACACATTGCTTCATTTTTAGTATTTGTTTACTTTTTACACACATACAGAGACCTCACAGCAGACCCTCCTGGGAGACTGGGAGGTATACAATCGCGGGCCTGACCATCAATTACGCCTAAGGACCGCAGATGCAACCTCCCAATCTCGATACTTTGAGGTCACCTGAACAGTTGAAGTCCACATTTATCCAAATACCCCCCGCTCCCCGAAGGGACCATGAACTTGTATTTCACATGACGCAGGATGTCCCAGGGCCCCCAGGGACTGCCCGGCTTTTAGATATTACACCGCAGCAGAACCTGAGCCCCCCGGGGCTGTCCATTACGCCCTAACAAGGCAAGAAAGGTACCAAGGACATATCGGTGTTTAAACCCCTAGGTGTCAGCGTATGTAATTTAAAAATCCATTTGATTTCCATTTGTTTTAAAGATCTTTCATAATCACCACCTCTTGGGGATAAATTCATCTTATAAAATCCCTTGACCCTGATTTGATCTGGATCACTTGGATGAAACTTCTGAAAATGTTCCCCTAGTGGTGAACCAATTGTAGCATGTTTAACATTACTCACATGTTCCTGAATGCGTTCTTTTAGGGCCCGTGTTGTTTCCCCTATGTACTTTAAACCGCATGGACATGTAATCATGTACAGTACAAATTTACTGTTACAGTTTATAAATGACCGAATGTGAAATTCATGCCTCGAGTCTGCATCCTCAAAAACATCAGTTCTTTCAACCAGGTGGCAGACACTGCAGTTCGAACAAGCAAACATCCCCTTGGGGCGCTGAGACACACCCAGCCACATGGCTGCAGATGTTGCCGCCTTGGGCTGGTAGTCCGAGCGCACCAATATGTCGCGTAAATTGGGTGCCCTTCTAGCTGTCATTCTAGGATAGTCACCCACTATTCCAGCAATCTTTGGATCAAGCTGCAGTAAATGCCAATGCCTGGACAGGATGCCCCTCAACTGACTCCAATGAGTGCCATACCTTGTGATTAATCTAATTGGATCATCTTTCTTTAAAACAGATTTTTTGTCCTTTCGTGCAATCAAATTCTCTCGTGGGGTAGATTCAGCCCTTATTCTTGCCTCATTTAGTGATTTGTCATCGTAGCCTCTTTCACAAAACCTTTTTGTCATAGCTTCCGATTCAAGGACAAAGTCCTTCTCCCTAGAACAATTCCTGCGAATGCGCAGAAACTGACCCACAGGGATACCTCGAATCAGAGATTTAGGATGGAAGCTGGATGCATGCAACAGCATGTTACCAGCAGTCGGTTTCCTAAATGTACATGTAGAAATTCCAGTATCATCTTTTCGAATCAGTAGGTCAAGGAAGCTGATCTCATTGCTGTCAACTATGTGGGTAAGTGAAATGTTTCTATCGTTCATATTCAAATGATCGAGGAATACTGCAAGATCACAGCCTGTACCCCGCCAGACCAGGAAGACGTCATCAATAAACCGAATCCAGCAGGCGGCGTGTGCCCCAAACGCCGCATTCGCATACACCTCGTTCCGTTCCCACAGACCGAGGTGCAGGCAGGCGTATGACGGGGCACACGCCGCCCCCATCGACGTCCCCCTGATCTGGCGGTAAAACACTCCCCCAAACCTGAAACAATTCCGAGTTAAAACCATCTCAAGTAGTTCCAAAATGAACTGTTTTCTCTCATTTTGCATCTGTTCAACTTCAGTAAGAAAGAATTCAATTGCTGCTATTCCCACATGATGGGGTATGGACGTATACAGGGCTTCTACATCAATGCCTACTAATAGATCAGTTGATAATACCTGAAAACCATCTAGAAGGGCAAGCACTTCACCTGTGTCTCTTGCAAATGAGGGAAGCCCTTCCACAAGTGGTTTAAAAACTTCATCCAAAAATCTACACACTTTTTCAAAGGGTCCCTCAATTGCAGATACAATGGGTCTCCCCGGAGGGAGATCCTGGTTTTTATGAATTTTAGGTATTAGGTAGAGTATGGGTATACGATATGTAGTGACCTTCATGTATGTCCATTCATTGGAACTAATGATCCCCGCCGAAAACGCCACATCAAGTTTGTGATTCAAAAGTTTCACTATTTCTGGAAAGGGATTACCTCTTAATTTCACATACACTTCAGGGTCATTTAGCTGTCTCTGAGCTTCCTCCATATATAGCTGTTCACCCCATAGTACCAGATTGCCCCCCTTATCACTGGGTCTTAGCACTACCTGTTCCATCTCTTTTAATTCAACAAGTGCCTGTTGTTCTTCCACTGTGAGATTGTTTTTCCCTGGGGGGTTCCAGTTGATTGTTCTTAAATCCTGTTCAACTGCCCCACAAAATGATCGCAAATATGGGTTAATTGAGATGGAGGGGAAATAGGTAGATTTCTTTTTGACTTTAGTAAATCTTTTCACCTCAGCATTGGACACACAATCCTGTGGACGATTCTCATCCAGTAGGGATTCCAAATCAATCAGGGCCTGTCTATCTCTTATCGTGTCTGATACACCAAGGCCATGAGATGTCATTGGATCTATGGTTTCACCATTTTGATCCCCTGACCACATGGCCTTGAGCAGTACTTTTCGCAAGAAGAGCCGTAAGTCCTTATAAACCTCAAAATGATCCCCCACTGCTATTGGACAAAAAGTTAGTCCCTTATTCAGCAATTTAGTATGGGCAGATTTCAATTGAAATTCTGATAAATTAATTATATTGGCTCCTCCTTCACTTACTCCTATCTCATTAACCTCCTCTTGATCACTCACTTCCCCTTCTGGTTTTTGGCTTCCCGATGGGGTATCTCCCTTTTCAAGATCGATTTTGGTTGCTGTCTGCGTTTTTGTTGTTTCTTTACTTTCTTTTTCACTTTTTGCTCCTCCTCTACCCCTTTTCCCCCTCCTTCGTTTTCCTCCTCCTCGCTTGACCCTAAAAAAGAAACCGATTTTTCAGATACATCACCTTCAGATCCTGAATTCCCACTCTGAGACCTTGACCTACCCTTCGCCTGACCTGGTGCATATTCAAAATATTTTCCATTGTCCCATTCCTCTACATCAATAAGGAATTTTTGGCGTTTGGTATTCTTTATCTTTCTCTGGGTATTTTCTACCTCCTTTTTCAACTGAACATTAAACCTCTCAAATTCTGGATGGGTTTCAAACTTTTTCATCTCTTTAAGACTGTCTTCTATTTCTAATTCAATTTCCTGTACCTGAATCTCCTCTTCCTCTTTCATTATTTGCATTGTTCTTATACCCCTTTGGATACATTCCTGTTTCCAAATAGGGAGGAACCGTGGATTTAAAAGGTGTCCGGATGAACGATAGAAACATTTCACTTACCCACATAGTTGACAGCAATGAGATCAGCTTCCTTGACCTACTGATTCGAAAAGATGATACTGGAATTTCTACATGTACATTTAGGAAACCGACTGCTGGTAACATGCTGTTGCATGCATCCAGCTTCCATCCTAAATCTCTGATTCGAGGTATCCCTGTGGGTCAGTTTCTGCGCATTCGCAGGAATTGTTCTAGGGAGAAGGACTTTGTCCTTGAATCGGAAGCTATGACAAAAAGGTTTTGTGAAAGAGGCTACGATGACAAATCACTAAATGAGGCAAGAATAAGGGCTGAATCTACCCCACGAGAGAATTTGATTGCACGAAAGGACAAAAAATCTGTTTTAAAGAAAGATGATCCAATTAGATTAATCACAAGGTATGGCACTCATTGGAGTCAGTTGAGGGGCATCCTGTCCAGGCATTGGCATTTACTGCAGCTTGATCCAAAGATTGCTGGAATAGTGGGTGACTATCCTAGAATGACAGCTAGAAGGGCACCCAATTTACGCGACATATTGGTGCGCTCGGACTACCAGCCCAAGGCGGCAACATCTGCAGCCATGTGGCTGGGTGTGTCTCAGCGCCCCAAGGGGATGTTTGCTTGTTCGAACTGCAGTGTCTGCCACCTGGTTGAAAGAACTGATGTTTTTGAGGATGCAGACTCGAGGCATGAATTTCACATTCGGTCATTTATAAACTGTAACAGTAAATTTGTACTGTACATGATTACATGTCCATGCGGTTTAAAGTACATAGGGGAAACAACACGGGCCCTAAAAGAACGCATTCAGGAACATGTGAGTAATGTTAAACATGCTACAATTGGTTCACCACTAGGGGAACATTTTCAGAAGTTTCATCCAAGTGATCCAGATCAAATCAGGGTCAAGGGATTTTATAAGATGAATTTATCCCCAAGAGGTGGTGATTATGAAAGATCTTTAAAACAAATGGAAATCAAATGGATTTTTAAATTACATACGCTGACACCTAGGGGTTTAAACACCGATATGTCCTTGGTACCTTTCTTGCCTTGTTAGGGCGTAATGGACAGCCCCGGGGGGCTCAGGTTCTGCTGCGGTGTAATATCTAAAAGCCGGGCAGTCCCTGGGGGCCCTGGGACATCCTGCGTCATGTGAAATACAAGTTCATGGTCCCTTCGGGGAGCGGGGGGTATTTGGATAAATGTGGACTTCAACTGTTCAGGTGACCTCAAAGTATCGAGATTGGGAGGTTGCATCTGCGGTCCTTAGGCGTAATTGATGGTCAGGCCCGCGATTGTATACCTCCCAGTCTCCCAGGAGGGTCTGCTGTGAGGTCTCTGTATGTGTGTAAAAAGTAAACAAATACTAAAAATGAAGCAATGTGTAAAAGAAAGTATAAAGTGTATTTGATATCTAATATGCCATATTGGTCCAGTACCTGTGCATGTGTGTGCCATGATCGATCAGGAGTAAGTATTGTGACAAGGTGCTATGATTGGTGTGACAGGGTAGCGCTGGAGCACGAGAGAAAATCACTGCATGAATAGCTCTGTAAGCAGCATCACCAGTTGCTAGGCAGATTTTAATGGAAAGATGATTGGTTAACATACAATTCACGTGACTATATAAAAAGGAACTACCATCCAATCCTAAAGTGCGTTTGAAAAAGCTGGGTGTATACCAAGCGAAACATGTCACGTGACACGGACGTGACCAAAGGCTGACTCTGCACACCGTACAGCGGCGCACGCTGAACGCCTAGTGAACTACCCTGCCGTGAGTTTTACTGTGGAGAGCGCTGAGAGACCGGATGATCCGGGAACTGTGGACTTATGTTGAAAGTTCAGGATGAAATCAACATCATCTGAGGGGTGAGAGCCCGACCGGGCAATGCTACATTCGGCTTATGGCTTCACTAATACGCATGGCTTTGCATCTGCATGACAACAAGCTGTGACATAGCAAAGGCGTTGATGTTTAAGGCTGCGGTTGAAGCGCAGGGAAAATGCTGAGCATGAGATGTGGATTGCCTGTTATCTAGGTCCAAAAGCTGAAAACCCCCCATCTAGATCCTGTGTTGATTGGTGGCAACAGTGTGTATTCAATTGATAGGCTGCCATGGAAGCGACACTTTTGTGATGCCACTGTTATATCTTGGACAGCTCATAGGTGCCACGGTGAAACACTGGTTGCTCTATACCATAGACAATTTTGTCGTTGAACTCTTGGCTTAAAAGGGAAGTACTCTAATTGTTATTCAAAGCGGCATGTCTCACCCAATATAAATCTCCATTATCAACATACAGAGGATTGCATCCGTTGGAGTTTGAGCATAAAGGGGAGGCCTTCCCAATTGCTCATACCCTCATGTTGTTGTGTGAGTTTTGTGGGTGGAAGAGTGTGAGGTCAGCTGACTAGGAAACACGGCCGTGTTTTTAAGGGGGGATAAGGGTTGTTTAATGGGCTGTACATGATGTGTATTTAATAAAATTTGTTACTTTTGCAGACATCCTCTGAATGATTTTTTGCTCTTTAGGACCTTTGTCAGAGGTTGGCTCCCCTCCAGTGAGGGTATAGTAGGTTTACCTAGACCCAAGCGCACCCCAGGAAATTTCTTTGTATACGTATTGTGTGAGGTAGCTGCATGGGTCATTCTCAGACATTATGAAAACAGCCCACTAGACAGGTCCCTTGGGTCACGTTTTTATGTGTGTATGTGGATAAGTCTGCAACTGGTGATCGATCATGGCATATTCATTGGCAGTGGACCTTGTAGATGACATGGTATCTACATTTCTGGCAGATGATCAGCAACAATCCTCTGGACAGATATCTGCTAACAAGGAGTGGAGAAAGGTGTTCAGGAACCATCGGAGATTAACCCTGAGATTATTAAGACGAAGGTGGACAGTGGTAACATTAGAATCGTACATTAACAAACAGGTGATCCCATGGGGGGTTCGAGAGAGGGTTATACCTTCCGGACACCTTTTAAATCCACGGTTCCTCCCTATTTGGAAACAGGAATGTATCCAAAGGGGTATAAGAACAATGCAAATAATGAAAGAGGAAGAGGAGATTCAGGTACAGGAAATTGAATTAGAAATAGAAGACAGTCTTAAAGAGATGAAAAAGTTTGAAACCCATCCAGAATTTGAGAGGTTTAATGTTCAGTTGAAAAAGGAGGTAGAAAATACCCAGAGAAAGATAAAGAATACCAAACGCCAAAAATTCCTTATTGATGTAGAGGAATGGGACAATGGAAAATATTTTGAATATGCACCAGGTCAGGCGAAGGGTAGGTCAAGGTCTCAGAGTGGGAATTCAGGATCTGAAGGTGATGTATCTGAAAAATCGGTTTCTTTTTTAGGGTCAAGCGAGGAGGAGGAAAACGAAGGAGGGGGAAAAGGGGTAGAGGAGGAGCAAAAAGTGAAAAAGAAAGTAAAGAAACAACAAAAACGCAGACAGCAACCAAAATCGATCTTGAAAAGGGAGATACCCCATCGGGAAGCCAAAAACCAGAAGGGGAAGTGAGTGATCAAGAGGAGGTTAATGAGATAGGAGTAAGTGAAGGAGGAGCCAATATAATTAATTTATCAGAATTTCAATTGAAATCTGCCCATACTAAATTGCTGAATAAGGGACTAACTTTTTGTCCAATAGCAGTGGGGGATCATTTTGAGGTTTATAAGGACTTACGGCTCTTCTTGCGAAAAGTACTGCTCAAGGCCATGTGGTCAGGGGATCAAAATGGTGAAACCATAGATCCAATGACATCTCATGGCCTTGGTGTATCAGACACGATAAGAGATAGACAGGCCCTGATTGATTTGGAATCCCTACTGGATGAGAATCGTCCACAGGATTGTGTGTCCAATGCTGAGGTGAAAAGATTTACTAAAGTCAAAAAGAAATCTACCTATTTCCCCTCCATCTCAATTAACCCATATTTGCGATCATTTTGTGGGGCAGTTGAACAGGATTTAAGAACAATCAACTGGAACCCCCCAGGGAAAAACAATCTCACAGTGGAAGAACAACAGGCACTTGTTGAATTAAAAGAGATGGAACAGGTAGTGCTAAGACCCAGTGATAAGGGGGGCAATCTGGTACTATGGGGTGAACAGCTATATATGGAGGAAGCTCAGAGACAGCTAAATGACCCTGAAGTGTATGTGAAATTAAGAGGTAATCCCTTTCCAGAAATAGTGAAACTTTTGAATCACAAACTTGATGTGGCGTTTTCGGCGGGGATCATTAGTTCCAATGAATGGACATACATGAAGGTCACTACATATCGTATACCCATACTCTACCTAATACCTAAAATTCATAAAAACCAGGATCTCCCTCCGGGGAGACCCATTGTATCTGCAATTGAGGGACCCTTTGAAAAAGTGTGTAGATTTTTGGATGAAGTTTTTAAACCACTTGTGGAAGGGCTTCCCTCATTTGCAAGAGACACAGGTGAAGTGCTTGCCCTTCTAGATGGTTTTCAGGTATTATCAACTGATCTATTAGTAGGCATTGATGTAGAAGCCCTGTATACGTCCATACCCCATCATGTGGGAATAGCAGCAATTGAATTCTTTCTTACTGAAGTTGAACAGATGCAAAATGAGAGAAAACAGTTCATTTTGGAACTACTTGAGATGGTTTTAACTCGGAATTGTTTCAGGTTTGGGGGAGTGTTTTACCGCCAGATCAGGGGGACGTCGATGGGGGCGGCGTGTGCCCCGTCATACGCCTGCCTGCACCTCGGTCTGTGGGAACGGAACGAGGTGTATGCGAATGCGGCGTTTGGGGCACACGCCGCCTGCTGGATTCGGTTTATTGATGACGTCTTCCTGGTCTGGCGGGGTACAGGCTGTGATCTTGCAGTATTCCTCGATCATTTGAATATGAACGATAGAAACATTTCACTTACCCACATAGTTGACAGCAATGAGATCAGCTTCCTTGACCTACTGATTCGAAAAGATGATACTGGAATTTCTACATGTACATTTAGGAAACCGACTGCTGGTAACATGCTGTTGCATGCATCCAGCTTCCATCCTAAATCTCTGATTCGAGGTATCCCTGTGGGTCAGTTTCTGCGCATTCGCAGGAATTGTTCTAGGGAGAAGGACTTTGTCCTTGAATCGGAAGCTATGACAAAAAGGTTTTGTGAAAGAGGCTACGATGACAAATCACTAAATGAGGCAAGAATAAGGGCTGAATCTACCCCACGAGAGAATTTGATTGCACGAAAGGACAAAAAATCTGTTTTAAAGAAAGATGATCCAATTAGATTAATCACAAGGTATGGCACTCATTGGAGTCAGTTGAGGGGCATCCTGTCCAGGCATTGGCATTTACTGCAGCTTGATCCAAAGATTGCTGGAATAGTGGGTGACTATCCTAGAATGACAGCTAGAAGGGCACCCAATTTACGCGACATATTGGTGCGCTCGGACTACCAGCCCAAGGCGGCAACATCTGCAGCCATGTGGCTGGGTGTGTCTCAGCGCCCCAAGGGGATGTTTGCTTGTTCGAACTGCAGTGTCTGCCACCTGGTTGAAAGAACTGATGTTTTTGAGGATGCAGACTCGAGGCATGAATTTCACATTCGGTCATTTATAAACTGTAACAGTAAATTTGTACTGTACATGATTACATGTCCATGCGGTTTAAAGTACATAGGGGAAACAACACGGGCCCTAAAAGAACGCATTCAGGAACATGTGAGTAATGTTAAACATGCTACAATTGGTTCACCACTAGGGGAACATTTTCAGAAGTTTCATGCAAGTGATCCAGATCAAATCAGGGTCAAGGGATTTTATAAGATGAATTTATCCCCAAGAGGTGGTGATTATGAAAGATCTTTAAAACAAATGGAAATCAAATGGATTTTTAAATTACATACGCTGACACCTAGGGGTTTAAACACCGATATGTCCTTGGTACCTTTCTTGCCTTGTTAGGGCGTAATGGACAGCCCCGGGGGGCTCAGGTTCTGCTGCGGTGTAATATCTAAAAGCCGGGCAGTCCCTGGGGGCCCTGGGACATCCTGCGTCATGTGAAATACAAGTTCATGGTCCCTTCGGGGAGCGGGGGGTATTTGGATAAATGTGGACTTCAACTGTTCAGGTGACCTCAAAGTATCGAGATTGGGAGGTTGCATCTGCGGTCCTTAGGCGTAATTGATGGTCAGGCCCGCGATTGTATACCTCCCAGTCTCCCAGGAGGGTCTGCTGTGAGGTCTCTGTATGTGTGTAAAAAGTAAACAAATACTAAAAATGAAGCAATGTGTAAAAGAAAGTATAAAGTGTATTTGATATCTAATATGCCATATTGGTCCAGTACCTGTGCATGTGTGTGCCATGATCGATCAGGAGTAAGTATTGTGACAAGGTGCTATGATTGGTGTGACAGGGTAGCGCTGGAGCACGAGAGAAAATCACTGCATGAATAGCTCTGTAAGCAGCATCACCAGTTGCTAGGCAGATTTTAATGGAAAGATGATTGGTTAACATACAATTCACGTGACTATATAAAAAGGAACTACCATCCAATCCTAAAGTGCGTTTGAAAAAGCTGGGTGTATACCAAGCGAAACATGTCACGTGACACGGACGTGACCAAAGGCTGACTCTGCACACCGTACAGCGGCGCACGCTGAACGCCTAGTGAACTACCCTGCCGTGAGTTTTACTGTGGAGAGCGCTGAGAGACCGGATGATCCGGGAACTGTGGACTTATGTTGAAAGTTCAGGATGAAATCAACATCATCTGAGGGGTGAGAGCCCGACCGGGCAATGCTACATTCGGCTTATGGCTTCACTAATACGCATGGCTTTGCATCTGCATGACAACAAGCTGTGACATAGCAAAGGCGTTGATGTTTAAGGCTGCGGTTGAAGCGCAGGGAAAATGCTGAGCATGAGATGTGGATTGCCTGTTATCTAGGTCCAAAAGCTGAAAACCCCCCATCTAGATCCTGTGTTGATTGGTGGCAACAGTGTGTATTCAATTGATAGGCTGCCATGGAAGCGACACTTTTGTGATGCCACTGTTATATCTTGGACAGCTCATAGGTGCCACGGTGAAACACTGGTTGCTCTATACCATAGACAATTTTGTCGTTGAACTCTTGGCTTAAAAGGGAAGTACTCTAATTGTTATTCAAAGCGGCATGTCTCACCCAATATAAATCTCCATTATCAACATACAGAGGATTGCATCCGTTGGAGTTTGAGCATAAAGGGGAGGCCTTCCCAATTGCTCATACCCTCATGTTGTTGTGTGAGTTTTGTGGGTGGAAGAGTGTGAGGTCAGCTGACTAGGAAACACGGCCGTGTTTTTAAGGGGGGATAAGGGTTGTTTAATGGGCTGTACATGATGTGTATTTAATAAAATTTGTTACTTTTGCAGACATCCTCTGAATGATTTTTTGCTCTTTAGGACCTTTGTCAGAGGTTGGCTCCCCTCCAGTGAGGGTATAGTAGGTTTACCTAGACCCAAGCGCACCCCAGGAAATTTCTTTGTATTAATGGGAGTCTGCAGGACAGAGAGTGTGGGTGCAGGGGAGATAGAGAACAGGGTATTACTGGGGGTCTGCATGACAGAGAGTGTGGGTGCAGGGGAGATAGAGAACAGGGTATTACTGGGGGTCTGCAGGACAGAGAGTGTGGGTGCAGGGGGGATAGAGGGCAGGGGATTACTGGGTATCTGCAGGACAGAGAGTGTGGGTGCAAGGGAGATAGAGAACAGGGTATTACTGGGGGTCTGCAGGACAGAGAGTGTGGGTGCAGGGGAGATAGAGAACCGGGTATTACTGGGGGTCTGCAGGACAGGGAGTGTGGGTGCAGGGGAGATAGAGAACAGGGTATTAACGTGAGTCTGCAGGACAGAGAGTGTGGGTGCAGGGGAGATAGAGAACAGGGTATTACTGGGGGTCTGCAGGACAGAGAGTGTGGGTGCAGGGGAGATAGAGAACAGGGTATTAGTGGGGGTCTGCAGGACAGAAAGTGTGGGTGCAGGGGAGATAGAGAACAGGGTATTACTGGGGGTCTGCAGGACAGAGAGTGTGGGTGCAGGGGAGATAGAGAACAGGGTATTACTGGGGGTCTGCAGGACAGAGAGTGTGGGTGCAGGGGAGATAGAGAACAGGGTATTACTGGGGGTCTGCAGGACAGGGAGTGTGGGTGCAGGGGAGATAGAGAACAGGGTATTACTGGGAGTCTGCAGGACAGAGAGTGTGGGTGCAGGGGAGATAGAGAACAGGGTATTACTGGGAGTCTGCAGGACAGAGAGTGTGGGTGCAGGGGAGATAGAGAACAGGGTATCACTGGGAGTCTGCAGGACAGAGAGTGTGGGTGCAGGGGAGATAGAGAACAGGGTATTACTGGGGTCTGCAGGACAGAGAGTGTGGGTGCAGGGGGGATAGAAAACAGGGTATTACTGGGTATCTGCAGGACAGAGAGTGTGGGTGCAGGGGAGATAGAGAACAGGGTATTACTGGGTATCTGCAGGACAGAGAGTGTGGGTGCAGGGGAGATAGAGAACAGGGTATTACTGGGGTCTGCAGGACAGAGAGTGTGGGTGCAGGGGGAGATAGAGAACAGGGTATTACAGGGAGTCTGCAGAACAGAGAGTGTGGATGCAGGGGGGATAGAGAACAGGGTATTACTGGGTATCTGCAGGACAGAGAGTGTGGGTGCAAGGGGGATAGAGAACATGGAATTACTGGGGTCTGCAGGGCAGAGCGTCGAGGTGCAGGAGGGGGGGGGGGGGGTTAGAGAGGAGGGGGCTACTGGGGTATGCAGGGCAAAGAATGTGGGTGCAGGGGAGGGGGTAGAGCACAGGGGGTCTGCAGGGCAAAGAGAGAGGTTGGCTGAGGACAAGAGTTATTTGAGGGTGCAGAAGGTAGGAAGGTAGAGAGTGAGAGCTAGCTTATCTCATGAATGTGCTCTACTCCTCTCTCACGTCCAGGGTTAGTCTGATGAGGGGGCGGAGCTTAGCCTGCACCACACTTCGATCCTCCCCAAGATCCACGGGGGTCCTGGCAAATGCTGCAAGCAGAGGTGGGTGGAAGTCTGCACACATGTGCAAGTAAATACAGCTCTGCTGTGCACTGTGCACTTAGGAGTTGCAGCGCACATAGAGTTTTGGGGGAGGGCCATTGACCAGGGTTGCCAACCCAATTTCTAATTTTTGACGGACAAAAGGCCCAAAAAAGCAGGACACTCAAAATTTTGGACGGACAGGGGGCGGAGTTGGGGGCAGAGTCAAAAGTGCACTTTTAAGTAGCTGTGGGTGGCGCTAAGCTCTGGGCATTATTATTTTTTGTATTTATATAGCCAGGGTTGTGGAGTCAGTCAGAGCAATTTTTGGGTACCTGGAGTTAGCAGTTTCATAAACTAAGGCGTCAGAGTTGGATGATTTTTGTACCAACTCTACAGTCCTGTATATAGCACTGACATCTTCTGCAGCACTTTACAGAGTACATGGTCATGCCACTGCAGTGGCGTAGCTAAGGAGCTGTGGGCCCTGTTGCAAGTTTTACAATAGGGCCCCCCAAGCACTCTATACATAACAATTGATACGGCGCACCAAAACCTGCCAATGGCAACTACAGTGTCTGAGGTGCAAAAAGGGGATGGGGAACAGTTTGTTAATGATTACTACTATTCAAAGTATCTATAGAAGTGATTATTATGAGTACAGGACCAATAGAGAGCGAATACTGTAGTTGAGGGATGGCGTCTAGGGGCACCTCTGGCCCGGATGCGGTCTCTACCTCTGCACCCCCTATTGCTACGCCCCTGTATCACTGACTGTCCTCAGAGGAGCTCACAGTCTAATCCAGGAGTGGGTAAACTTTTTGACTTGAGGGCTACATTGGGTTCTTAAATTTAATTGGGGGGCTGGTGCAGAATAGGAGTGCAGTGCACGAAGCGTGCTGCGACAAAAAAAGGGCCTGACTGTAAGGTAACAGTGTAACGCAAAGACAGTGGGCCCAGGTTTTCTCCCAAACACGGGACATTTTTCCCCCACCCACAAACAACTAAGACAAGACAAGACAAATAACATTTATATTGCACTTTTCTCCTGGCGGACTCAAAGCACCAGAGCTGCAGCCACTAGGACGCGCTCTATAGGCAGTAGCAGTGTTAGGGAGACTTGCCTAAGGTCTCCTACTGAATAGGTGTTGGCTTACTGAGGCCCAGGGACAGCAGGCAGCCCCCCTCAGACAGCAAGACACGTAATGTGGCAGCTTTCCCCAGAAAATACAGATCATGGCAAAGCATTTACAAATATGGCAGCCTCCATATCCCTATTATATCTTACTACATCTATGTTGTACAAAGGCCATATCAAAGTAAATTCAATCTGTAGGTCCTATCACATATAAAGTATGTTGCTAAGATTGTACTATACAATCTGACTGTAGTGTGTACAGTGTATGGCAAACTAGTTTCAAAACTGCTTTCTGGTCAACAATTAGTTTATGTAAGAAGCAGAGTGTGTGTGACATCTGGGCTGGGGATATACAGTGGTGTGTTCTCCCCCTGCCAGCCACTCTCTGTCCAGTTACAAGGCCAGTCCTTCTGCCAGACAGGCTGGGGGAAATATGCAGAGGGTTGCAGAGTGAGACATAAAGAAAGAACCAGTCTAGCAGAATGACTTGCCCTGTAACTGGACAGAGAGTGGCTGGTAGGGGGAGAACACACTACTGTATATCCCCAGCCCAGATGTCACACACACTGCCCTCACAACTTCATACCTGGATCTGGCTGCCATTATATTCTGGGGACAGGGGGAGAGGAAGACAGTGATGAACACGCTGGCTGCTCGGTGCTTGCTCTCTCTGTCCCCTACAGTACAGCTGCTGCTGCTGCTGCTTCCAGTTCCTGGACAAGAGTTGTGGGGGGGCGGGCTCTCATGGCTGCTTCTACTCTTGCTCTCTCTCATTGGCTGGAGTGAGGCAGAAGCAGCAGAAAGAGCACTGCTGATTGGAGGGCGGGAGGGAAGAAGGACAGAGAAGCCCAGGGCAGTATGGGGCTTCATGCAGAGCTACCTCACGTGCAGCAAAGGGACCAGGCCCCAACCAGTCCCACAGACTCCCAGCCCCCAGGGGTGCCCCTCTCTCCCTCACAGAGAGAGACTCACAGTTAGTGTGCTGGGTCGACTGTTCTTCTCCTTGGCCTGGTCACTCCTGGCAGCCTGGCAGCTTGCTGGGCTGTGGGTGGGGGGCGAGCTCCAATCAGTCTGCTGTAGACTGGTCGGCTGTTGTTTGTCTGCCTCCCTGCCTCCAACTAAGTCACTCTCCCCCTGTCCCGAACCAGTCAGTCTCTGTCCCACAGACTCCCAGCCCCCACTCCAAGCCAGGGTGCCTCTCTCTCCCTCACAGAGACTCACAGTAGTGTGCTGGACTGGCTCCTCTGCTCCAGGCTCCTGTGCTCGGTCGGCTGTCAGCTGCTGCTGATCTGCTCCTGCCCTGGCTGCTCCTCGGCTCTGCTCTGCTGCGTGGCTCAGCGGCTGTGTGTGTGGCGTGCCTGAGTGTGAGTGCTGTCTGTGCTCATGTGCTGCCGCTGCTGCGGCTGCGAGTCTGCGACCTCAGCTCCGACCTGACATTGGCTGCAGTGCTGCCGCCCTGTGACGTACTCCTCTCTCCTCGCCGGTGTCCTCTCCTCGTCTCGCTGCTGTGCTCAGACTGAGTGGGCTGGGCCGGCTCCCTCCCTGCATCTCGTATTGGGCAGCGAGTGGCGCCGGTGCCAAAAAGAGGTTAGCTGATTGGAGGGGACACCCGGGGAGGAGAGCGGCGGCTGAGGGGAGACTGAGGGAGGGGGGAAAGAGCGCGCATAGCACAAGGCGCATGCGCAGAATAAGTTGGAATAATTTATGCACTTTTGGACGGACGACTGCCCAGGAAATACGGGCAGTACTGACAGCTCTTTTTTAAGAGCTTCTGTACGGACAGTCCGTCTTTTGACGGACGCTTGGCAACCCTGCCATTGACGGAGTGAGTGGGAGGAGCTACACCCCGGCATTTTAGATATGAGGCAGGCAGATCAAAAAGAGGACAGCAGCCAATGAGAAGGCAGCGGGTGTGTGTAAGCTGCTACTGCACGCTTAGGGGGCGGATGAAAGGCGGGACACGCATCCACGGAGTTCCACGGCTAATGTGAAATTTCCTCCATCTCCGTCCGCTTACGGGCACTGAGGCAGGCGACATCCGGGGCACCCCAGCAATAGGTTCCGGGGAGTGCCCCGGATAAATTACCCTAGCGACGCCCCTGGTTGGTAGGCATGTTCCTAGTTTATGTGGGGTTGATATGGTCTTTTTCATGTATTGAGGTATCTGCAACCATACCCTTATTTTTGGGTTTCTGTTCAATTTGATTAAAAAGTGAAGCATATTTTTGCAATAAATTTATGCTCTTTTGAGTGCAGCTGTACTGGTGGTTTGTTGTTCTTCGTTTTTTTTTGTTCTTTTGTGATTACCAGTTCTGGCACCAATGAGGTTTAGTCTATGATTTGATGAACAGGTTTTCATGTTTTTTTTTCCTAAAATGGAGGCTACATGGATGTTGGTGCAGATGTCCTCATACTTACTGTTCCTCTCATTTACTGCCGCCTCCCTCCAATTGAATGAAAAAGGTCTATTTTGTTTCTGCGAGTCACCCGAGTTGCACACTACCATACTTGCACAGGCCCAGAGCCCTGCCTCCTTGACCACACTCGGGCATGCGCACTACTTCAAACTCGTAGCCACATGCACAGAATGTTCCCACCTATAAGAGTGCAGTCAAGGAGGCGCCATACAAGCTTGTATGGTAGTGTGAGGGCAATTTGCAGAAACTAACATGGCCTTTTTCATTCAAACGAACCAACATCCCTGTAGTCTCCATTTTAGATGCACACTTCGCCTCTGGTATTCTTTAATTTATAGTTAGTGGTTAAATGAAGCCATTTATTATTACACATACGTGTGTGTGTGTGTGTGTGTGTGTGTGTGTGTGTGTGTGTGTGTGTGTGTGTGTGTGTGTGTGTGTGTGTGTGTGTGTGTGTGTGTGTGTGTGTGTGATTTTACTTCATAACAATATGTGGAAGCACCCAAATGGCCTTGATCATACCCTTGAATTTTTGGCCTTATAATATGCATACAAATGAACACACACAGTTTAATTTGATTTTCAGACTAACGGTCCACACCTATAACTTGTTGTTTGCTTGTAATTAGCAGTCAAGGAGTTTGCTGTACAAAGCCAGTTGCACACTTTGGAGTTTATGGACTGCTAGATGCTGAACTAGCCAATAATTTGTGGTATTATTTTAACCATGATAGAATTCCTCTGGATCAACAGGGATATGTGAGGGAGCAGGCTGGTGTTGTACTTTGTTCTCTGGTTGAACTCGATGGACGTATGTCTTTTTTCAACCAAAATAACTATGTAACTATAGTTAGTTAGAATAGATTTCAGGGCGTTTTAAAGTTGAGGCCTATGTCGTGCAAATTATTTTTTGTGAAAAACTAAAACAAAAGCTATAAAAAAATTATTTTTCATATATTCTGTTCCAAAATAAAAAGCTTGTAAAGAAAGTGACAGAATTTAAAATACAATACATAAATTGTTACCTAAAGGACATGGAAATATGTATGCCATGAGGATATATTACTGTTATTTTTTCAAATAAGGGATTACAATTATTGCTAGGGTACAATGAGAAAACAGAAATCATCATGTAGAAAAAAATTGAAAACTGTTTGCGTCCATAAGGTCAAAACAATCCTAAGTGGCTGAAGTGGTTAAACATGGTGAAACATGGATAAATGATTAATTACTTTTGCACAACTCTAGATTGGGAGGCAGGTACAAAAGATGGTGGTAGGTTGGCACTGCAATGCAGATACAGTAAGCTATGGAACATGCACTAGTGGGACATCAAATTCCTCCTCTTGTAAGCCCTCAATCAGCGTGCTCAAGCAGGCAGTAGCAATAAGTAGATCAATGATGGAGAGAGAACAAAACAGGAAGAAAGCTGGCACTGCTGTAGTGGCTCAATTTATTGTAGTAAAAGTGAACATCACAAGTTCATGACGTGCAAAGTTGCATATAAAAAGTTGGTTCACATACCAAAGTGAGTGAGGAGGCACTGTAGATGATGGTGGGTGCCGGGTACAGGGTGCCTGACGGCCGTTTCACGCACAACTGCGCTTCTAAGGAGGCTGTGTGTCCATTTTGTGTGGTTTCTGGCTAAATAGCGCCAAAAAGTCGGCGGGTGACGTCACATCGCGTACTGACGCCGCCATAATTTCTGCAATACGCATGTGCACGTTTAAAGGGAACCAGAGAGGATGAACTATACATACCTGGGGCTTCCTCCAGCCCCATACGCACGGATCGCTCCCACGCCGCCGTCCGCTGCTGCCTGGATCCGCCGCCACCGGGTCCCGTCACTGCCGCGAGTCGGGAAGTCGGCCGGCGGACGCGGCCAATTCTCCGCATCACAGGGTGCTCTCCCCATACAGATACGCATGTGGCTGCTTACTGCGCAGCCGCATGCGTACATGTATGGAGGGAGCCCCTGTGATGCGGACAATTGGCCGCGTCCGCCGGAAGTGACGGGCCTGGTACAGGCGGATCCAGGAAGCTGAGGACGGCGGCGTGGGAGCGATTCAGGCTTATGGGGCTGGAAGAAGCCCCAGGTATGTATAAAATCTTTGCCTTTTTTCACCCCTCGTTCCTCTCTGGTTCCCTTTAAGACGTGTGAGCGTCATGATGTACACGTACGTAAGTACGCCTGCCACCACTAATGTACGCATGCCATATTGGTACATGCGTATAGCATAACTAGCCATAGTGGGGACATAGAAAGGCGTACAAATGGCCATGATGGGGAAAAAAAACTCCATCTAGATTGGGGCATGTAGTGCAAACTATGTTTTTGGTTGGTTTTAAACAAGCTTTTAAAGTATTTTAAACTACTTGTGTGAGTTGATACAATACTGTAACATAAATCAACAAAAATATGCAACAAAAAAGTTGTAAATTGTATATTTTGTACATGAAGACCAGTAATGAGCGAAAATGCAAAAAATCTTTTCACCGAATTTTAGCCGAAAAAGCACTACTTTCGTTTCGACAGGTGAATTTTCGATCTAATATTTCCGTGCTTATTTTCGCCTAATGTCCGTTATTTTCGCGGTAAATTGCAAAGCCCCCTTACAAGCTAGAATCACCAAATTAGCAGATTATGTTAAGGAGGCATACATGTTACTTGCTACATGCTACATACATACATGTTACATACATACATACGTTACATACATACATGTTAAATGTTACATGCATACATGTTACATGCAACATGTAACATACATACATACATACATACATGTAACAGGTTACATACATACATATTACATGCTACATACATGTTACATACATACATGTTACACACATGGTACATGCTACACGTTACATACATACATGCATACATGTTACATACATACGTTACATGTTATACGGTTACACGGTACGTTACATACATGTTACATACATGCATGCATGTTACATGCTACATGCATACATACATGTTACATACATACATGTTACATGTAACATGTAACATACATACATGTAACAGGTTACATACATACATGTTACATGCTACATACATGTTACATACATGTTACATGTTACACACATACATGTTACATACATACATGTTACACACGGTACATACATACGTTACATGTTATACGGTTACACGGTACGTTACATACATGTTACATACATGCATGTTACATAAATACATGCATGTTACATGCTACATACATACATGTTACATACGTACGTGTTACATGTTACATACATACCAGTTGCCTGGGTATCTTACTAATCGTCTGCCTCTAATACTTTTAGCCATAGACACGGAACAAGCATGCAGCAGATCAGGTGTTTCTGACACTATTGTCAGATCTAACAAGATTAGCTGCATGCATGTTTCTGGTGTGATTCAGACACTACTGCAGCCAAACAGACCAGCAGGGCTGGCAAGCAACTGGTTTTGTTTTAAAAGAAATACATTTGGTAGCCTCCATATACCTCTCACTACAGTTCTCTTTAAAAAAAAGACTTTGTTTTTAGAATACAACTACAATCCAACTACAATCCAGCCTGTTGTAACTTGTATTTGTGGAGATTTTCAAACCACAAACACACAATAGACTTCAAATAAATGAGCAGTAGCTAGCTAAGCTCTCTCTACACCTGTCACATCCACTAACTCTTCCCAACAAAGGCTGGTGTGTCAGAAAGCTAGTCATACTCAGGGGGCTGTCTGTTGTCTAATTGGTTGTAGTTATATGGTTCCTGGGTCAATTGTGCTGCTAAGAATCATGGGAGGCCTAATATGGGGAGAGAAGACATTACTTCCTATCAATTCAGATTTTTCATGCTAAGCACATGTCGAATATAACAGTTATTTTCGAAATTTCGCACATCCCCTTTAAATTTCTCTACTGGTCGAAAACGTGAATATTTCTGAAGATTTTTGCAAAAATTCAGCGAATTCGAAAACGGGATTTTCGATGCGAAAATGACTTGGTCGAAAATTCACAAGCAACACTGATGAAGACAACTTTATTTGTATCTCTGAAATGAGTCGTTTGCAAGTAGGGGACTGTCTGTACCTTCTTGAATGAATCAATTTTGTAGCTTGAGAGTTTAAGATGTTAATGGCACAGGCATTGCTGACTCCATCAATATCTGGCTCCGCCCCCTGTGCTGAACCATAATTGTATGCTGCCTTGCTGGGGCTTCCTATTAGTCCATAGGAAATCAGCAAGAACATTCAACTAAGTACCCCCTTTCTTCTACAAATATGTATCATGCAATGATCTAATAATAGATAAAGAGATATAAACAATGAAAAATGCAATACACACTAGTATTGGCCATTACAGCCCTAGGTCAGTGATGTTGCATCAGTTCCTCCACAGCGGCATAATAAGTTAGAAACAAAAAATGAATCAGAAAGTGAAACATACTTGCCAAAATATACTACCACTAATGCCATTGTGTCAAAGACACAATGAAAAAGCGTTACCTAAGGTGTAAATGACAGGTGAAAATGATGGTGGAAATTATTCACTTTGACTGAAATTATTTACTTTGACTGCATTTTTCACTATTGATGTTATTATGAACTCTGTGCCAGGTTAAGAGAATAATTTCCACGTTTTTTCATTGTGTCTTTGACACAATGCCCGTAGTGGTAGTATTTTTTGGCAAGTATGTTTAATTTTCTGCTTCATGTTTTGTTTCTAATTTATTATGCCACTTTGGAGGAACTGATGCGACATCACTGACATCACTGGCTATAATGGCCAATACAAATGTATATTGAATTTTTCATTGTTTATATCTCTTTATTTATTACTAGGCCACTGCATGATACATCTTTGTAGAAGAGAGGGGGTACTTAGTTGAATGTTCTTGATGATTTCCTATGGACTAATAGGAAGCCCCAGCAAGACAGCATGCAATTATGGTACAGCACAGGGGGCGGAGCCGGATTTTGATGGGGTCAGTAATGCCTGGGTAGCAGCCTGAATGTGGGGGCAGGGGCTTGGTAGCAGTGAGGCTAGCCCCCCCCTCCCTTTTTTCCAATACTTTGATAACAACATCAAGAAAGAAATATATACATATATCTATCTATCTATATATATATATTATTTATATAGCGCCGACATCTTCCGCAGCTATATAGTCTTATCACTAACTGTCCTTCAGAGGAGCTCACAGTCTAATCCCTACCTTAGTCATATGTCTATGTATGCATCATGTACTGTATGTATTGTAATCTAGGTCCAATTTAACCACTTGCCGACCGCGCACTCATACCGCGCGTCGGCAAAGTAGCAGCTGCAGGACCAGCGACGCAGTTCTGCGTCGCCGGCTGCAGGCTAATTAATCAGGAAGCAGCCGCTCTCGCGAGCGGCTGCTTCCTGTCAATTCACGGCGGGGGTCTCCGTGAATAGCCTGCGGGCCGCCGATCGCGGCTCGCAGGCTAAATGTAAACACAAGCGGAAATAATCCGCTTTGTTTACATTCGTACAACGCTGCTAACAGTAGCAGCGTTGTACCAGATCAGCGATCCCCGGCCAATCAGCGGCCGGGGATCGCTGTCACATGACAGGCAGGAGCCTGTTAGAGGCTGCACAGGACAGATCCGTTCCTGTGCAGCCTCGGATCTCCGGGGAAGGGAGGGAGGGGAATTTCGCCGCGGAGGGGGGCTTTGAGGTGCCCCCCCCCGCAACACACAGGCAGGCAGGAGCGATCAGACCCCCCCCCCCCCCAGCACATCATCCCCCTAGTGGGGAAAAAAGGGGGGCGATCTGGTCACTCTGCCTGCACCCTGATCTGTGCTGGGGGCTGCAGAGCCCACCCAGCACAGATCAGCTAAAACAGCGCTGGTCCTTAAGGGGGGGTAAAGGGTGGGTCCTCAAGTGGTTAAGGGGCAAGCCAATTAACTTATCTGTATGTTTTTGGGTTGTGGGAGGAAACTGGAGTACCCGGAGGAAACCCACACAAACACGGGGAGAACATACAAACTCCGTGCAGATAGTGCCCTGGCTGAGATTCGAACTGGGGTATTTTGTGCGATTTTACAGATTTGCGATGTGCGATTGCAGATTTTTACAACAAAGATTTTTGCATTAGCATGAAGACCAATGACTGTGAATAAGCTTGTTTTCTCCACTTGAGGACCGTAGGTTTACACCCCTCTAGCGACCAGACTATTTTTTACAATTTAGGCCACTGCAGCTTTAAGGCCTCGCTGCAGGGCCATACAACTCAGCACACAAGTTATTTCCTTATTATCTTGTCTGCCCACCTTTCTGTTGGTGTGCTCTGATCACTCCCAGGATGTTTATTTATTTGTCTTTTAAAAAAAAAATGTACGTATTTTTTTTTTTATTATAATCCCTCCCTCCCTCCTCCGCCAGCCAATCACAGTGATCAGCTGTCATAGGTATCAGCCTATGACAGCCGATCACTTCTGTGCCTCCCAGGGGGACAGCCGTGTCACACCTTTTAGGCCTCTTTCACAGTGGGATGGTGCGTTTGATGCGATGTTAAAGAGACTCCGTAACAAAAATTGCATCCTGTTTTTTATCATCCTACAAGTTCCAAAAGCTATTCTAATGTGTTCTGGCTTACTGCAGCACTTTCTGCTATCACAGTCTCTGTAATAAATCAATGTATCTTTCCCTTGTCAGACTTGTCAGCCTGTGTCTGGAAGGCTGCCAAGTTCTTCAGTGTTGTGGTTCTGCTATGAATTCCTCCTTCCAGGCCCCTCTATGCACACTGCCTGTGTATTATTTAGATTAGAGAATCTTCTCTCTTCTCTCTTATCTTTTACAAGCTGGATAAATCGTCCTCTGAGCTGGCTGGGCTTTCACATACTGAAGAATTACAGACAAGGGCAAAGTTGTTTGCAGGAGAAAAAAAGAGCAGCCTGAAACTTCAGTGCATGAGAACTGCAGGGAGAAAGAAACACACAAATGATCTCTTGAGATTCAAAAGGAAGGCTGTATACAGCCTGCTTGTGTATGGTTGTATTTTCTATGTGTGGACATACAGTACATCAACCTACTTCCTGTTTTGGTGGCCATTTTGTTTGTTTATAAACAAACTTTTTAAAACTGTTTTTAACCACTTTTAATGCGGCGAGGAGCGGCGAAATTGTGACAGAGGGTAATAGGAGATGTCCCCTAACGCACTGGTATGTTTACTTTTGTGCGATTTTAACAATACAGATTCTCTTTAAGGCCGCATAACGTGCCCCTAATGCAACGCATTGAAAGACTATAACTTGGACATTATAGTACATTCTTTAACCCTGCGTTTGGTGCACCGTTTTCATCGCACAGTGATGGAGCAAAAATGGCGCATGCGTTACATTAAAAAAAACAAAAACATTACTGAGCATGTGCAACATACACAACGCAGCAGATTTATTGCTAAACACACAGCATGCAGCACTTTCTAAATATTGCTACACGTTACACACAATAATATTGCTGTTCGTTAGTCCCCGTTAAAACATTTTCTAGCGTGCAACTTTAACGTCCCACTGTGAAAGAGGCCTAAAACAATACCATTTGCCTGGCTTATCTGCTGATCCTCTGCCTCATGCAGGCTTCGTATTAAAGTCTAAAGGTACGAAGCCTGCATGCAGTGAGAACAACGCAGTATTGCGAACAGGCCCATAGAATTGTATGGGCTGTGAGTTGACATGCAAAATTATTCTGTACCGCAATTGAGCACTGTGAACTAGCCCTAAGAGTTGTTTCACTCTGAGCCAGTGCTATTTTAAAAAGGTGTGAAGTGGCATCTGCCATGTCTCACTTCACAAAAGCAACTAGCATAGCTAATATTGTTCTTCAAACAATATGCAGGAATAATTAAACAATATTAACAATGTCCACCACCTTCCTCTGAAGTTTAATAAAGAGTAAAAGAAAACTTTAAAACTTCTAGTGGTAAATATGTTAAAAAAGCACATGAAAAGTTAAAGAGAACCAGAGGGGAGTTTCAAGAATGCTATTAGGACACAGAGGCTGAATCTGTATACTATCACCAGCCTCTGTGTCTGTACAGTGTCCCCCTAGGCCCCCCCTGCATTCTGCTATCCCACATAAAAAAACGCCATGCTAGCGGCATGCACCTTGTTGCTACCTGGCTGTTTACCTTAATGCTGCCAGGACCGCAGCTTACCCTGCCTCCTCTATATCGCGGCTCCCGGCCTGCGTCCCTTCCCTCCCCCGCCTCTGTAAGCTGATTGGAGGGAAGGGACGCAGGCAGGGAGCGGTGCTATAGAGGAGGCGGGGGAATGGCGGTGACTGGCAGCATTAAAGAGAACCCGAGGTGGGTTTGAAGAATGCCATTAGGGCACAGAGGCTGGTTCTGCATACTATCACCAGCCTCTGTGTCTGTACAGTGTCGCCCCAGGCCCCCCCCCACCCCCTGTGCTCTACTATCACCCATAAAAAAATGCCATGCTAGCAACATGCACCTTGTCGATACCTGGCTGTTTACCTTAACCCATTCAGGTTCCGTCGTTTTCACGTGAGAAATGTTCACCTCCCATTCATTAGCCTATAACTTTATCACTACTTATCACAATGAACTGATCTATATCTTGTTTTTTCCGCCACCAATTAGGCTTTCTTTGGGGAGTACATTTTGCTAAGAGCCACTTTACTGTAAATGCCAGTAGAGAAGGATCCGCAAGCCAATCAATGGTAGAAAAATAGCTGGTGCTTTTTATTCAGAAATTCCACATGGTAAAAATGCAGTAAAATCACATGGTTCAACTGACGCGTATCGGGCTTACAATCTGCCCTTAGTCATAGTTAGAAGTGAACCTGCAAGGGGAAGGCTTTAAGTAGGCGGGAGGGAGAGGAAACTCCACCCTATACCTCTACAAGCCATCTCCTTAAAGGAAACATTACAAATGTACACATGATAAACATATGTCATATTAAAAAGACATTACAAAAGTGCACAATTCATGAGTCTGCTAAGAAAAATGACAATGAAAAGCAAACATTAAAAAGACTAAGAAGTAATGTAAAAAATTACTACTAGAAAAAAGAGAGACACGGAGCCCTAGAATTAAATGGCCCATTCAATGTGCTATATCTATTTGTGAGAAAAGGAAGGAGAGGAGACAAGGAGAAAGAAAGAGAAGACCAGAAAATAGAATTAGCAATCATAAACCAAGTTTAGATCCCAACGTGTGTTCAGACCCTTAGGAGTGCGAGTATCCATCCTATGGATCCAATAGGCTTCTCGCCTCAACAATAGTTTATGGGTGTCTCCGCCTCTCTTAGGACTCACTATACGTTCCACTCCTTGAAAGATAAAGGAGGAGAGATTACCCCCGTGGACATTCTCAAAATGCTTAGAGACTGCCGACTTTAACTGGAGACACTGCATCTCGCAGCGTCTCCACTAAAACTTTCCGCAAACCTACAGCGGGGAACTCTATACTCCTTGCAAGCTCCTGTCATCCAAGGCACACCATCAATGCCATCCCTACAGGGGAATTTACTCGGGCAGCCCGCAACTGCTCCAGCCCTATGGAATTGGAGCAGGAATGCAATCTGGTCGAAAACAGACTAAAGCAAAGGGGATATACTAAAAAACAGTTAGCTTGGGGACGCTCTAGAGGTACCAGGAGATCACGTAGTGAACTTTTAACAGTCAGAAACCGGGAAGGTGATCGGGATGATAGGGTGACTTTTGTCACGGAATACAGCCTTGAATTTAACAAGATCACAAACATTGTGAAGAGGTATCTTCCGGTGCTGAATTCTGACTCTAGATTTAAAGCCATTTTGAAACAGGGGTGTCGCTTCTCTGCCAGAAGGGCACCTACGTTGGGTTCCATCCTTTCTCCTAGTTGTTTTCAATCCACTACCTCATCTCGTACCCCCACTTGGCTTGCTACGGTAGGATCTTACCCGTGTGGCTTCTCAACATGCAATTACTGCCATTGTCACAAAAAGGGGTCCTCTATTTTTTCCTTTGCGACTGGTAATAGTTTCCCCATTAAACAGTATGTGAATTGCAACACAAGGTGCGTTATTTACGTTATTTCTTGCACTTCTTGTCGTTTGCAATATGTGGGGTGCACCACTCGCAACCTAAGAGCCCGTATTGCTAACCATTACTGTGGCACCAGTTGGAAGACTTTCAATAAGTCGGCAGTCTCTAAGCATTTTGAGAATGTCCACGGGGGTAATCTCTCCTCCTTTATCTTTCAAGGAGTGGAACGTATAGTGAGTCCTAAGAGAGGCGGAGACACCCATAAACTATTGTTGAGGCGAGAAGCCTATTGGATCCATAGGATGGATACTCGCACTCCTAAGGGTCTGAACACACGTTGGGATCTAAACTTGGTTTATGATTGCTAATTCTATTTTCTGGTCTTCTCTTTCTTTCTCCTTGTCTCCTCTCCTTCCTTTTCTCACAAATAGATATAGCACATTGAATGGGCCATTTAATTCTAGGGCTCCGTGTCTCTCTTTTTTCTAGTAGTAATTTTTTACATTACTTCTTAGTCTTTTTAATGTTTGCTTTTCATTGTCATTTTTCTTAGCAGACTCATGAATTGTGCACTTTTGTAATGTCTTTTTAATATGACATATGTTTATCATGTGTACATTTGTAATGTTTCCTTTAAGGAGATGGCTTGTAGAGGTATAGGGTGGAGTTTCCTCTCCCTCCCGCCTACTTAAAGCCTTCCCCTTGCAGGTTCACTTCTAACTATGACTAAGGGCAGATTGTAAGCCCGATACGCGTCAGTTGAACCATGTGATTTTACTGCATTTTTACCATGTGGAATTTCTGAATAAAAAGCACCAGCTATTTTTCTACCATTGATTGGCTTGCGGATCCTTCTCTACTGGTCTGTGAACTGGCTTGGCTTCCATGATCCTGCACCCACTGGCTGATTGGTAGGGGGTTTGAGCGTTTTGAACTATACTATTTGCTTTGTGCTTGCCTGTCTTCATGCTCCCCCCTACATGCTGGATTATTTATTCCACTCTTATGGTCTAATGCTAACATCACCCTTTTAATTACTGCTTGATTTTATCATGGAGCTACGTTCTAAGAACCAATTGCCCAACAATGTGAAAGGAGAGACTACTGGGTCTTACGTTCCTTTGAGTGTGGAGCTCCCTGCTGTGAGGCTGAGTACCTTGGCGGATGGTCGGGCAGTTCCCTCTTTCCCCGCTCTGCCTGTTGTGCAAACGGAGCAGTCTGGTATGCCCCCGATTCTGGCCTTGGAGGATCCTGGCCGAGGTTCGGCTGGTCGAGAGGATCCAGGCATTGCTGTGCCTACACTGCCCGGGCTTGATAGCAGGGACGCTGTGCGGGAACCTTCTTTGCCGCTTGCAATAGCTGGGGGAACTCCAGTGATGCACGCTTCCCCCGGAAGTGACCTCACGATGGGCAAATGCCAGGAGGCGAAAACGGCGTCAGATACTCCAGCCCGGCACAGCTCTCCCAGCTCACCTCTGCTAACTCAGCTGTCCACCCAAGAGCTTCTTCGTCTGGCGAAACAGCGGTATGATATACATCCTATCACCGCTGCAACATTTTCTCATCCCAGGTCTCAATCTATGGCTCCATCTGAGGACATTGGGAGATCTGAACGTCTGGTGAGTGATATGCATATTCAAACCACAGTGCCACACTGCTTGGGGGCTATCTCCAAATATTCTTATGGAACCAACACTTTCGCAGGTACACATGTTACTCCTGTTTTTCAACCATCGGTTCCACCACATATCACTGCCTCTAATGTGACTGCCACACCGCATACCTTTCTACAGACTTCAGCTTCTAGTCAAAATATTCCCTATGTGGGCATGCAACCTCCATACGTGGACTTTCAGAGACTGAATTTTCCATCCTTTGCACCCACTAATATTCCATCTTTTGCTAATATGTCCACTCATATGCCATTCCCTCACCATCTACTGGGACATTCGACAGGCATTCCTTCAGGCCAATATCAAGGCTATCCGCCTGTATCAATGCAGAATGGCATCTTTTCTATGCATCCCATTATGAACACTGGTCTTCATCTGCATTCTGCTGAGCCCTTGCTGTCTACTCAGCCTGCTGACATTACACTATCATCTGAACAACCGGTGAATACGACGTTGATTTGTCTTCTAATGACACAATATATAATGATATAGCTGTCAGTTCTGCCGATGCACTCCCCAGTCAGACCACCAATGTTAAAGCATCTAATTATAATTTTGATCCTAATATTAACCTTAACACGTATGGTGATCTATTGCAGGATTCTGATCGCAAAAATAAATTTATATCTGTGTTTTCAGGAGATTGCGGTGCAGCTAGCTTACAACCGGAACTTACTTTACATTCTTTATACACCACCCTAGAGTGTTTGATGGACAAGGAGGTTCGTCTCTGGTGGGATGTCACTAGCTTAAAACATTACATTAGTAAAGGCATCATACCCAGAGGCTTGCGGATTAAAAAAGTTCCTACTACAATCTACTCTGACAAATTTGTCATTGAGTGGAATCAAATCCTGACTGATTGCTCTCTGCAGCTTATGAGATTGATAGTCTCATATGAGGAGCAAAAGTTGATAGATCTCAAGCTGCAGATAGACAAAACTCATCAGGATCTAAAAAAGTTTGGCTCTTTGAGTCTCTATGATGATCTCAATTCTAAACTAAAAAATAATATTAATAAGCTTGAAACCATCATCATGGAGACAAAACGCTTCAAATTTCTTAGGGACACAAACGATTACAGTCATAATGTGGTGTACGAATGGGGGAGATGGGAATCTTTTTATAGGTCTCCTAAATCCATTTTAAAGAAATTTACCCCCAAGAAAAATGTTAGCTTCAGCTCTTTGGATACATCGGGCTCTCTGTCAGATGTCTCTGAGGCCCCTGAATCTAATCGTAGAGCCCTGCAATCTATTTTTCCTAATGTCACCCATCAGACAGAGGACCCTCCATTACTTCAAACGTCAGGGGTCCCCATTCCTCAGCCATCCTATTACAGGACACAGAGAAAATCAAACAAAACCAAAAAACGAAAACAAAAAAGAAACGGGTTAGACGAGCAGGGCGCAAACATAGAAAATCGGAGAAACAAATAGCTCCTGACATGGAATCTATTGCCTGTAATGTGGTCAATCTTTCCAATTACACTCTTTCTCCAGATCAGGTTAAAGGGATACTGTAGGGGGGTCGGGGGAAAATGAGCTGAACTTACCCGGGGCTTCTAATGGTCCCCCGCAGACATCATGTGTTGGCGCAGCCACTCCCCAATGCTCCGGCCCCGCCTCCGGTTCACTTCTGGAATTTCTGACTTTAAAGTCAGAAAACCACTGCGCCTGCGTTGCCGTGTCCTCGCTCCCGCTGATGTCACCAGGAGTGTACTGCGCAGACACAGACCATACTCGGCCTGCGCTGTGCGCTCTTGATGACAGCAGCGGGATCGAGGACACGGCAACGCAGGCGCAGTGGTTTTCTGACTTTAAAGTCAGAAATTCCAGAAGTGAACCGGAGGCGGGGCCGGAGCATCGGTAAGTGGCTGCGCGGGCACAGGATGTCTGCGGGGGGCCATTAGAAGCCCCAGGTAAGTTCAGCTCATTTTCCCCCGACCCCGCTACAGTATCCCTTTAAGTTATTGTCCAGGGGTTTATCCTTTGCTCCCTCTAATCATTTTGATTTATTTCGTACCATTTTGGATGTTAATAGATTTCTCAGAAACTTGGTAGTGAAAAAACATTTTTTTGAGGATCCCTCTGAAATGGCTGAACCTCTAGCACCGGTACCCTTGCCGCGGAATCAAATTGAGGATGTTTCCTCTTTCCGCAACATTAGGAATTTCCTGGTGCTACAGGCTTTGGATGACAGGGGTGTAACAGGGGTGAGTGTGGACCAGGTGACACCTATTAAGATCTCCAACCCCTCTTTTTACCCAGTTAATGCCCGGTCTTCGGAGGTAGATACCTTCCAGGATCTTATAGAGAGGGAGCTTACCGACTTGTCGAGGTTGTCCAGGGCACCATCCGACCTCTCCGCCTCCGAGCGACAGGCCTTGAATTCTCTTCGAGACAATGCTGAAATTGTGATTCGCTCGGCAGATAAGGGAGGTGCGGTCGTTGTCCTTAACACCGATGACTATCGGTCAGAAGCTTTACGACAATTGGGTGATGCTGATGTCTATCGGCCCTTACTCCGGGATCCCACTTCTGATTTTCTTGTTGATCTTCGGGAGCTTTTGGAATTGGGACTTAATATGGGCGTTATTACTAAAAGCATGTCAGAATATTTGTGCCCTTCTCATCCTATTGTCCCTGTCTTCCATCACCTCCCGAAGATACACAAGCCGGGCGCTCCCCCGCGGGGCCGCCCCATTGTGGCTGGCATTGGTTCCGTGGGTGAGCGCCTGGGTGAGTGGGTCGATTCGCATCTGCAGCCCCTTGTCTCGAGACTGCCGGGCTATCTACAGGATACCCGACATGTCTTGTCCAGTTTCACTGATTTTGTGTGGGAGGAACAGTTTCATTGGGTGACCATGGATGTCACCTCTCTGTACTCTTCTATCCCACACAATCTTGCCCTGAGAGCCTTGAGTTTCCATCTTGAGAAATACTCTACCTTTGACACTTCCTTGCAATTTTTCCTCGTGGGCGCCGTGGAGTACCTCCTCACGCACAATTATTTTATGTTTGATTCGGGGTTCTACCTCCAGAGATGCGGAGCTTCCATGGGGGCTAAGTTTTCCCCCTCCCTAGCCAACCTATATATGGGTTGGTGGGAGGAGCTCCGCATCTTTGGGGATGAGAACCCCTTTGCCTCCCATATCGTTTGGTATGGCAGATTTATAGATGATTTGCTTTTGGTGTGGGGGGGTCCTCCCGGCCTCCTTGAGGACCTTTTGATTTATGTGAATTGTAATGAACTCAATCTCAATTTTACTATCAGTCATCACAAAACACACATTGACTACCTGGATTTGACTTTAACTGGAGACACTGCATCTCGCAGCGTCTCCACTAAAACTTTCCGCAAACCTACAGCGGGGAACTCTATACTCCTTGCAAGCTCCTGTCATCCAAGGCACACCATCAATGCCATCCCTACAGGGGAATTTACTCGGGCAGCCCGCAACTGCTCCAGCCCTATGGAATTGGAGCAGGAATGCAATCTGGTTGAAAACAGACTAAAGCAAAGGGGATATACTAAAAAACAGTTAGCTTGGGGACGCTCTAGAGGTACCAGGAGATCACGTAGTGAACTTTTAACAGTCAGAAACCGGGAAGGTGATCGGGATGATAGGGTGACTTTTGTCACGGAATACAGCCTTGAATTTAACAAGATCACAAACATTGTGAAGAGGTATCTTCCGGTGCTGAATTCTGACTCTAGATTTAAAGCCATTTTGAAACAGGGGTGTCGCTTCTCTGCCAGAAGGGCACCTACGTTGGGTTCCATCCTTTCTCCTAGTTGTTTTCAATCCACTACCTCATCTCGTACCCCCACTTGGCTTGCTACGGTAGGATCTTACCCGTGTGGCTTCTCAACATGCAATTACTGCCATTGTCACAAAAAGGGGTCCTCTATTTTTTCCTTTGCGACTGGTAATAGTTTCCCCATTAAACAGTATGTGAATTGCAACACAAGGTGCGTTATTTACGTTATTTCTTGCACTTCTTGTCGTTTGCAATATGTGGGGTGCACCACTCGCAACCTAAGAGCCCGTATTGCTAACCATTACTGTGGCACCAGTTGGAAGACTTTCAATAAGTCGGCAGTCTCTAAGCATTTTGAGAATGTCCACGGGGGTAATCTCTCCTCCTTTATCTTTCAAGGAGTGGAACGTATAGTGAGTCCTAAGAGAGGCGGAGACACCCATAAACTATTGTTGAGGCGAGAAGCCTATTGGATCCATAGGATGGATACTCGCACTCCTAAGGGTCTGAACACACGTTGGGATCTAAACTTGGTTTATGATTGCTAATTCTATTTTCTGGTCTTCTCTTTCTTTCTCCTTGTCTCCTCTCCTTCCTTTTCTCACAAATAGATATAGCACATTGAATGGGCCATTTAATTCTAGGGCTCCGTGTCTCTCTTTTTTCTAGTAGTAATTTTTTACATTACTTCTTAGTCTTTTTAATGTTTGCTTTTCATTGTCATTTTTCTTAGCAGACTCATGAATTGTGCACTTTTGTAATGTCTTTTTAATATGACATATGTTTATCATGTGTACATTTGTAATGTTTCCTTTAAGGAGATGGCTTGTAGAGGTATAGGGTGGAGTTTCCTCTCCCTCCCGCCTACTTAAAGCCTTCCCCTTGCAGGTTCACTTCTAACTATGACTAAGGGCAGATTGTAAGCCCGATACGCGTCAGTTGAACCATGTGATTTTACTGCATTTTTACCATGTGGAATTTCTGAATAAAAAGCACCAGCTATTTTTCTACCATTGATTGGCTTGCGGATCCTTCTCTACTGGTCTGTGAACTGGCTTGGCTTCCATGATCCTGCACCCACTGGCTGATTGGTAGGGGGTTTGAGCGTTTTGAACTATACTATTTACTGTAAATGCATTTTAACAGGAAGAATAAGAAAAAACGGAAAAAATTCATTATTTCTCAGTTTTCAGCCATTATAGTTTTAAAATAATACATGCCTCCATAATTAAAACTCACGTATTGTATTTGCTTATATGTCCCGGTTATAACACTGTTAAAATGATGTCCCTATCACAATGTATGGCGACAATATTTTATTTGGAAATAAAGGTGCATTTTTTCCGTTTTGCATCTATCACTATTTACAAGTTTAAAATAAAAAAAATATAGAAATATTTCATCTTTACATTGATATTTAAAAAGTTTAGACCCTTAGGTAAATATTTACATGTTTTTTTATTTTATTGTAATGTTTTTTTTTTTTATTGTAAACATTTTATTTGGGTAGTTTTAGGAGAGTGGGAGGTAAACAATAGATTTATAATGTAAATGTGTGTTAATTTTAAAAAATTTTTTTTACAGGTGTAGTATTACTTTTTGGCCACAAGAGGGCGGCCATGAGTTTGTTTACATGACGTCACTCTAAGCGTAACATACGCTTACAGTGACGCATCGGGAAGGAAACGGCCAGAAAAGGCGCAGCTTCTGAGAGAAGCTGTCGCTTTTTCAGCGGAGAGAGGAATCAATGATCGGGCACCGTAGCCCGATACATTGATTCCCTGGCTACCGAATCCGCGGCCAGGAGTGCGCGTGCACACGCGCGAGCGGCCGCGGGAGCGCGCGGTAGCGCGCATGGTTCCTGGCCGTAGAAACTACGTCCAGGAACCAAAATAGGTTAACAAAATGCACATCCCCTGTAACGGGCACTATACAGTGGGACGTGAAAGTTTGGGCAACCTAAAAATCTGAAAATCAACTTGTCATGATTTTCCTGTATAAATTGTTGGTTGTTATGATAAAAATGTCAGTTAAATATATCATACTAGCCGACCCGCAGCATACCATACGCCGCATAAGGGGGTAGCAGGCAGGAAGGGGGTATTGGGCACAGTGGCGGGGAGGGGGGTCAGACCCCCCCTCCCTCACCTGGGTCCCCCATGTACGCTCCCCCTCCAGCTTACGCTCAGCAGAACCCCCCCCTCCCTCACCTGAGTCCCCCATGTGCACTCCCCCTGCAGCCTAAGCTCAGCAGGACCCCCCCCCCCCCTCACCTGGGTCCCCCATGTGCGCTCCCCTTCCAGCTTAAGCTCAGCAGGACCCACCCTCCCTTACCTGGGTCCCCCATGTGCACTCCCCCTGCAGCTTAAGCTCAGCAGGACCCCCCCCACCCTCACCTGGGTCCCCCATGTGCGCTCCCCCTCAAGCTTAAGCTCAGCTGAACCCCCCCTCCCTCACCTGGGTCCCCCATGTGCGCTCCCCCTGCAGCTTAAGCTCAGCAGGACCCCCCCCCCTCCTCACCTGGGTCCCCCATATGCGCTCCCCCTCCCAGTTTAAGCTCAGCAGCAGCTGCCACCGCTATCGGTAAGAGGCAGCGGGTGGGGGAGACTCAACTCTTCCGCGTTCCGCGTTCCAGCGTGCGTTCCACTGTCGTCACTTCCTGCAATGCCGCCCACTGTATTGGAAGTGGACGGCATTGCAGGAAGTGACGACAGTGGAACGCAAGTGGAACCCACTGCCTCTTACTAATGGCGGCTGCTGCTGCTGAACTTAAGCTAGAGGGGGAGTGCAGATGGGGACCCCGCCACTGTGCCCAATACCCCCTTCCTGCCCACTACCCCCTCCATCTCGGCGGCAAGTCTAGGACCGCCCCTGGGTGCAGGGCGCTACTTCTTCTTCTTGCTTGGACCGGCCTTGGGGGCAGGGCGCTACTCCCTCTTCTTGCTTCAAGGTTGAGGCACTTACTCTAATATATATATATATATATATATATAATCAGACACACACAGTGATATTTGAGAAATGAAATGAAGTTTATTGGATTTACAGACAGTGCGCAATAATTGTTTAAATACAATTAGGCAGGTGCATAAATTTGTCATTTTATTGATTCCAAAACCTTTAGAACTAATTATTGGAACTCAAATTGGCTTGGTAAGCTTAGTGACCGCTGACCTACATACACAGGTGAATCCAATTATGAGAAAGAGTATTTAAGGGGGTCAATTGTAAGTTTCCCTCCTCTTTTAATTTTCTCTGAAGAATAGCAACATGGGGGTCTCAAAATAACCCTCAAATGACCTGAAGAAAAAGTTTGTTCACCATCATGGTTTAGGGGAAGAATACAGAAAGCTGTCTCAGAGATTTCAGCTGTCTGTTTCCAGGAACTTATTGGAGAAATGGAAAATTACAGGCTCAGTTCAAGTTAAGGCTTGAAGTGGCAGACCAAGAAAAATCTCGGATAAACAGAAGTGACGAATGGTGAGAACAGTCAGAGTCAACCCACAGACCAGTGCCAAAGACCTACAACATCATCTTGCTCCATATGGAGTCACTGTGCATTGTTCAACCATTCGGCGCACTTTACACAAGGAGATGCTGTATAGGAGAGTGATGCAGAGGAAGCCCACAGAACAAACAGAGCCGCTTGAGGTATGCTAAAGCATATTTGGACAAGTCAGCTTCATTTTGGAATAAGGTGCTGTGGACTGATGAAACTTAAATTGAGTTATTTGGGCACAACAAGGGGCGCTGTGCATGGAGGAAAAACAACACAGCATTCCAAGAAAAACACCTGTTACCTACAGTAAAATATGGTGGTGGTTCCATCATGCTGTAGGGCTGTGTGGCCAGTGCAGGGATTGGGAATCTTGTCAAAGTTGAGGGATGCATGGATTCCCCTTAGTATCAGCAGAATCTGGAGACCAATGTCCAGGAATCAGTGAAAAAGCTGAAGCTGCACCAGGGCTGGATCTTTCAACAAGACAATGACCCTAAACACTGCTCAAAATCCACTAAGGCATTTATGTAGAGGAACAAGTACAACGTTCTGGAATGGCCATCTTAGTCCCCAGACCTTAATATAATTGAAAATCTGTGGTGTGAGTTAAAGAGAGCTGTCCATACTCGGTAGCCATCAAACCTGAATGAACTAGAGATGTTTTGTAAAGAGGAATGATCCAAAATACCTTCAACCAGAATCCAGACTCTCATTGGAACCTACAGGAAGCGTTTAGGGGCTGTAATTTCTGCAAAAGGAGGATCTACTAAATATTGATTTAATTTCTTTTTTGAGGTGCCCAAATTTATGAACCTGCCTAATTTTGTTTAAACAATTATTGCACACTTTCTGTAAATCCAATAAACGTCATTTCACTTCTCAAATATCACTGTGTTTGTGATATGATATATTTAACTGACATTTTTATTGTAACAACCAACGATTTATACAGGAAAATCCTGACAACTAACAAGGTTGCCCAAACTTTCGCATCCCACTGTATCTGTTTTTCAAATAAAAGCACTATCAGCTCTATCCAGATTAAAGAGACTGAGATTTTATAAGGATTTAATTCAATGTTAAGGTTCTATAACACCAAGTTTGTATGACACCTGATGAACAAAAATGGTGTAATATTGCTGTGCACAGACATTTCATAGCAATATTATAATTACCACCAGCACTGAGTACTGTAAGATACACTATTAGCGTGACCCGCTGTACTGAACTAGCATGACCGTTGTTATGGTGACACGCAATACTGTTAGTAGCACGCGTTACCTTTGCAACGGTCACGCCAGTTCAGTACCGCCGGTCACATTAACAGAGTAACTCGTGGTGCACAGTGTTGGCAGAATGGCAGTAAGGGTAATATTGCATGGCAACATTATCATGTTTTCATGCATCGGGCCCCATATCTCAGGTTCTTAAGTACAGTAACTTTAAGTAACTTGTGACATCATGATGTAGTTGCGATGGAAAATCTCTGATAGGCATTGCTGACTCATTCTAACAGTTGGACTGGAGTGTGGCTACATTCACTCAACTGCATGTGCAAAATAGAAAAAAGGTACTTATGTAAGTCTCTCTGAACTCAATACATTCCTGCAGGGCCGGCCTTTGATATGAGCGACCGGAGCGGTCACTCAGGGCGCCAGCTCTCAAGGGTGCATGCGCCCTGTCGCCCCTTGCCTCCCCACTGTCTCTCCCTGCGACCTCTCCATCTGTAATTAGAGCAGGACTACAAGATCATGGCCGCCAATGTCCACAAATGCGGACAATCGGCGGCCATTTTCTTGTAGCCCTGCTCTAACTACAGATGGAGCGGAGGCGGGGAGAGAAGAGTGACGTCGGCGCTGGAGCGTGGAAGTCAGGTGAGTCAGTCTCTGCCCGGCCCGCTGCCGCAGAAGGGGGTATTGACTGGGGTCATACTACCTACACTGGGGGCATACTACCTACATTGGGGGCATACTACCTACACTAGGGGCATTCTACCTACACTAGGGGCATTCTACCTACACTGGGGGCATACTACCTACACGGGGCATACTACCTACACTGGGGGCATTCTACCTATACTGGAGGCATACTAGCTACACTGGGGGCATACTACCTACACTGGGGGCATTCTACCTATACTGGAGGCATACTACCTACACTGGGGGCATACTAGTACCTACACTTGAGGCATACTACCTACACTGGGGGCATACTACCTACATTGGGGGCATACTACCTACATTGGGGGCATACTATCTACACTGGGGGCATACTATCTACACTGGGGGCATACTACCTACACTGGGGGCATTCTACCTACACTGGGGACATTCTACCTACACTGGGGGCATTCTACCTATACTGGGGGCATACTAGCTACACTGGGGGCATACTAGCTACACTGGGGGCATACTAGCTACACTGGGGGCATACTACCTACACTGGGGGCATACTACCTACATTGGGGGCATACTACCTACACTTGGGGCATACTACCTACATTGGGGGCATACTACCTACATTGGGGGCATACTACCTACACTGGGGGCATATTACCTACACTGGGGGCATACTACCTACACTGGGGCATACTACCTACAGGGAGTGCAGAATTATTAGGCAAATGAGTATTTTGACCACATCATTCTCTTTATGAATGTTGTCTTACTCCAAGCTGTATAGGCTCGAAAGCCTACTACCAATTAAGTAGGGATGGGACGAATCCACAATTTCTTCGAATCCGAATCCGGATCCGAATCTAAAAAGGTTCTCGAATATCTCGAACCTTTCGAATCCCGAATCTAACGAATCCTGCACATACGAATTGTGCGATCCGTGGTATAGTTGCCCGCAGTATAGGTAGCGAGGTAAAGGTGCCTTCAGTATAGCTAGCTAGGTATGGGTGCCTTCAATATTGGTAGCTTTCAGTATAGGTAGCAAGGTATATGGGCCTTCAGTATAGGTAGAAAGGTATATGGGCCTTCAGTATAGGTAGCAGGGTATATAGGCCTTCAGTATAGGTAGCAGGGTATATGTGCCTTCAGTATAGGTAGCAGGGTATATGGGCCTTCAGTATAGGTAGCAGGGTATATGGGCCTTCAGTATAGGTAGCAGGGTATAGGGGCCTTCAGTATAGATAGCAGGGTATATGTGTCTTCAGTATAGGTAGCAGGGTATATAGGCCTTCAGTATAGGTAGCAAGGTATATGTGCCTTCAGTATAGGTAGCAGGGTATATGGGCCTTCAGTATAGGTAGCAGGGTATATGGGCCTTCAGTATAGGTAGCAGGGTATATGGGCCTTCAGTATAGGTAGCAGGGTATATGGGCCTTCAGTATAGGTAGCAGGGTATATAGGCCTTCAGTCAGAGGCGGGACAAGGTCCTCCAGCACCCAAGGCTGAGACACCAAAGTGCGCCCCTCCATCCCTGCCACCCCAGCCGTCACACACTGATTGCTATTAGACTAAGAGGCGCCACAGGGCCCACAACCTCCCCAACACCTTAATATCTAGTTATATGGCTTTCTGTCACTGCTATGTATCCCCTTTTCTAATTTCTTTCTGTTTCAAACACAATTAGGAATAACAGCTGAATAAATTGTGCGCCCCCTCCTACACTGCGCCCTGAGGCTGCAGCCTCTCCAGCCTATGCCTCGGCCCGGCCCTGCCTTCAGTATAGGTAGCAGGGTATAGGGGCCTTCAGTATAGGTAGCAGGGTATATGGGCCTTCAGTATAGGTAGCAGGGTATATAGAGGCCTTAAGTATAGGTAGGTATGTAGGTAGGTATAGGGGCCTTTAGGTAGGTAAAGGGACCTTCAGTATAGGTAGCAGGGTATAGGGCCTTCAGTATAGGTAACAGGGTATATAGAGGCCTTAAGTATAGGTAGGTATGTAGGTAGGTATAGGGGCCTTTAGGTAGGTAAAGGGACCTTCAGTATAGGTAGCAGGGTATAGGGCCTTAAGTATAGGTAGGTATGTAGGTAGGTAGGTAGGTATAGGGGCCTTTAGGTAGGTAGGTATAGGGGCCTTTAGGTAGGTAGGTAGGTACGTACGTATAGGGGGCCTTTAGGTAGGTATAGTGGCCTGTAGGTAGGTAGGTAAGTATAGTGGCCGGTAGGTAGGTAGGTATAGTGTCCTGTAGGTAGGTAGGTAGTTAAAGGGACCTTCAGTATATGTAGCAGGGTATAGGGCCTTAAGTATAGGTAGGTATGTAGGTAGGTAGGTATAGGGGCCTTTAGGTAGGTAGGTATAGGGGCCTTTAGGTAGGTAGGCACGTATAGGGGGCCTTTAAGTAGGTAGGTAGGTATAGAGGCCTGTAGGTAGGTATAGGGGCCTTTAGGTAGGTAGGTAGGTAGGTAAGTATAGGGGCCTTTAGGTAGGTAGGTAGGTATAGGGGCCTTTAGGTAGGTAGGTAGGTAGGTACGTATAGGGGGCCTTTAGGTAGGTATAGTGGCCTGTAGGTAGGTAGGTAGGTATAGTGGCCGGTAGGTAGGTAGGTATAGTGTCCTGTAGGTAGGTAGGTAGTTAAAGGGACCTTCAGTATAGGTAGCAGGGTATAAGGCCTTAAGTATAGGTAGGTATGTAGGTAGGTAGGTATAGGGGCCTTTAGGTAGGTAGGTATAGGGGCCTTTAGGTAGGTAGGCACGTATAGGGGGCCTTTAGGTAGGTAGGTATAGAGGCCTTTAGGTAGGTATAGGGGCCTTTAGGTAGGTAGGTACATATAGGGGGCCTTTAGGTAGGTATAGGGGCCTGTAGGTAGGTAGGTATAGTGGTAGGTAGGTAGTATAGGGGGCCTTTAGGTAGGTATAGGGGCCTGTAGGTAGGTATAGTGCCCGGTAGGTAGGTAGGTAGGTACGTATAGGGGGCCTTTAGGTAGGTATAGTGGCAGGTAGGTAGGTAAAGTGGTAGGTAGGTAGGTGTCGCTCCCCCCCGTGCCTCCTCCGCTCACCCCCATGGCCTCCTCCGTCCCCCGTGCCTCCTCGCTCACCCCTGCTTAAGTATCAACTCACCTGTCCAGTGGAGCGCAGAGCGGCAGACCTCGTCCTTACTTCTCGGTTCCCTCTAGTGGCCGGACCGGCTTTTACTGATGACGTCATTGTAAAAGCTGTCACTAGAGGGAACCAGGAAGTCAGCGAGAGGTCTGCCGCTCTGTCTGCGCTCCACTGGACGGGTGAGTTGATACAAAGAATGCGGGCGGCCGGGCGGAGGAGGCGCGGGGCGGTCGGAGGAGGCGCGGGTCGGAGGAGGACGAGTGCGAGCGGCGGATGCGCGGCGATGCAGCGTCGGGATTCGGCGGATTCGTAAAGTGGAAAATGGCGTCGGGACTAATCCTGCAAATAAAACGGTTAAACACACGATATTCTGTCTAGCCAACAACAAACAAACAGTAGCGTATCTTCAGAGACCCGGGATCATTTCTGTGTGTGCTGATAAGCAGGGTAGCGAAACAGTGAATGACTTGGGGAAAGTCGTTTATTCACGCAATATAAATAATTAATATATACAGACAATTATGAAAATCAACAATTATTAAAACAGTAATAGCCAGTATGAAAAATAAAAGAAGGGAGAAAAATACTTAGTTCCTGGAAAGTTGTCCTTTTCGTGGGAAAACAGAGTTCTGGGTTTCAATTTGAGTTCAGAGTTCAGACCAGGTGGATGCCAGCATATCCTCAAGCTGGCATCTCATGAGTTCAAGATGTTTCAGTGTGGAGGACACTGAGTTTGGGTCCTCAGCCATTCTTATGCCCCTGCTTTAGTAGGAGGGAGTGAGGGCGGGGAGCCATACACCCCCTTCAAAGATGAGATGAGCCCTCCCCTTGTACTGGGGCTAGAAATCATATCTACCCATATATGGGCTCTATCTCACAGAACCGTACAGGTCAGGGCAGATTTATTAACATTTTCAGGTCTGTCTCGATTTACCCAGCGCCCTGATACCAGACATGAGGGGTGGGACCCCTGTGGTATCATCAGGGCACTTTGAAACTGCCTAGCTGGCAGTCCTTACCTCCGAAGGTTCTGAAACTTCCTCAGAACCAGCACCGGGGCTCATGCTACACTTCCCCCACGTTTGGTGAAGCTGCCATCTCAGGAACCCCAGAAATATTACAGATCTGGGAAGTTATGGATTATGCCAGGATGAGACTCAGGTTTATTCAGGATGTTCTAGCTGCTAACAGCTGACTTTCCTTTGATCTTTAGCAGAGAGCAGAGTGTCCAGACCTCCCGTGGATTCGTAGCCTGCTTGGCTGCACCTAGGCATCCTTTGGTTAATTAACATCTCCATGAGATCAGCTAAGTGTCACCTGGTTCCCAGAGCCAAAAGGGAAATTAGGCCTTCCACAGGGAATATGTCCAAGCTAATTAACACCTCCCCCCAGGCTTTCACTCAGCTAAGACAGATTCCCCAACTGTTTTAAGCAAAGGGATACTACACGTCAAATCTTGGTTCTATTGATCTGAGGCGCACTTGATGCAGGAATCGAGTGCGATCGTTCTTTTCTTCACGGGCGTCCAGGACGCGCCTGCGTCCCCGCAATCGTCCGTGACAGCCCTCCCCCTTGTCCGTGGCTTAGCCACTCATCCGCAAGATGTGTGGCGGCGCCGCTAACCTGGCTGACGGGCCTCGAGTTGCCGGTACGGCGGGAAAACCTATTGGAGCCTGTGGCTCGGTTCCCCTGGACCCGTCGCGGTCTGCTACCCTCAGGGTTGACCCAACATGGACCGTTCTGGACAGGGCGTTTGCGCCACTGCAGTCGGACGTGGTGTCTGCCGGGACTGCTGACAACGGGCAGTGGGTTGGTTAGGTCAACTGCCAGCCCACGCAGGGTTCCCCTGCTGAGTGGCTGTGGACCTAAGGGAACCCCGCGGGAATCCCTGGACCTTCCCAGCTCCTGACAGACGGCACATGCCCTGCAGTAGTTTGCTACATCCCTGTTCATCCGGGGCCAATAAAACTGGTTCCGAATACCGGCGAGTGTCTTGCGGACACCCGAGTTCCCTGTCAGAGGATTACCATGTGCGGATTTCAGCACATGTCCCCTGAACGCACTCGGGACCACAAGCCACTTGGTATCCGCGTGGGATCTACCTGTAGGGGGCTGTACAGACTCACTGTACAGTCTCCCACCTTCCCAGTACACCTTGAAAGCGGGCCCGTCTGCGAGGGGCTCAGCGGCTTGCTGCCTGAGCACCTTCAGGCTTGGGTCACTTTGTAGTGCGGCTGAGAATACGGCGCTGTCAGTTTCAGCCAACTGGCTCATGTCACACGAGGCCAGCGGCTGAAAGGTCGCATCCCTGTGGTCAGAGGAGGGGGAGGAGGCCGGAACCCCCTCAACCTGTCCTGAGCTCGGGTTCTGAGCAGTGCAGCTGCGCGGTACTGCTAGCACCGGTACACTGTCAGAATGGCACAGACGGACCTTACTCAAATCATCATTGCATGCAGTAATGACATTGACAGGTATAGACATTTTTTCATTACAGATAGGTTGTACAGTAAACTCAGGTACAGCTACAGCATCATCACAACAGACAGTCTGTACATCAAACTCAGGTGCCTTTGAAGCAGGCACTATTGAACCTGGTACCCTTGAACTGGGCACATTCAACCCACCTCCCCCTGGTGCTCCCCCAAGTGTATAAAGTACCTGGTGGTGGGTGGAGAGTCCGTCTCCTTCCGTGAGCGACAAGGCGGTCGTGGCAGGTTCATAGTAGGACACAATCTTGCCCAAATCAGTCCCCAGCAACACAGGGACTGGGAGATCCTTCATAACCCCAACAACCCTTTCGTGGACCCCTCCCACTCCCCAATCCAGCTTCACTCTTGCGTGGGCTATGTGGAAAAGGGTGCCCTCTACTCCAGTAAGGGCAAGGGATCGGCTGGAGCTGATGCTCTCCTTTGGCACAAGATGTGAGTGAACTAACGTGATGTCAGCTCCGGTGTCTCGAAATCCGGTGACAACTTTGCCGTTCACTCTAACAAGTTGCTGCTGGTCGGTTCGGTCGCGGATTTCCTGTCCGCGTACAAACAGGACAAAATCTGATGATCCAGGCTGTGGTTCGCTGGCGGGTTGCCTCTGCTGTGGGTGAGGTACAGGTGATGCAGATGATCCAGGTGCTGGTGGTGTCTGTCTCCGCTCCGGACAGTCGAATTTCATGTGTCCCGGCTGGCGGCAGTAGTGACAGATGACCTCTCCAGGCGCTGCAGGCCTGGGTGCAGCAGCTGCGCTGGGTGGCCTCTGTGGCGGACGGCTCACAGGGGCAGGAGGGTCTGCCGAGGTATTGGGCTGACCTCCTCTCCAGCTGGATGGGACAGTTCTGCGGGTATCAGCCACCCGGGTAGTTGCAAAAGTCTCAGCAAGGTCTGCAGCGACAGTGGCTGAAGCCGGCCTGCGTTCTAACACAAACTGTCGTACATCAGCAGGGCAAATGTTCAGAAATTGTTCGAGGACTATCAAGTCCTCCAGGACGCCATAAGACCCTTTGGTGAGGCCTAGCGTCCACTGGCGGAGTGTGGTGAGCAAGCTGTTGGCCACATCTCGGTACGAATCAGAAGACTTTTTCTGCCAGGCCCTAAACTTTTTCCGATAGGCTTCTGGCGTCAGCTGGTACTTAGTAATGATAGCGTCTTTTATAGCAGCATAATCATTATCCTTCTCCGCAGGCAATTCTGCGAAGGCATCAAGCGCTTTGTAGCGCAGCAAAGGTGTCAGATGTCTGGCCCACTGGTCTTGGGACAGACGATACTGACGGCATGCTTTTTCAAAAGACCGCAAAAACAAGTCAATGTCTGTGTCTTTTTCAATATTAGCAAATTTAAATTTTGCACTTACGGGTGGTGCAGCTCCTTCAGCAGGGAGGCTGGGCGGTGAACTCCGGCTGGCCTGTTGCACTTTTGCCATGTTTAGCTCATGCTGTCGTTGGCGTTCCCGCTTAGCGGCATCCCTCTCCGCGTGGCGTTCAGCAGCAGCAGCAGCTTGCCGCTCCCGTTCCTCCTGCATTTGGCGCTCTTCACGCATGTACTGCAGGTACTTGTCCAGGTCAGTGTCCATCAGCTTTTGTAATGCCTGCTGCATTAGCGGATCAGTACAAACGGACAGTCCAGTACTGGCCGGTTCCAGGCGAGTACTTTCAGAAACTCTGGGATTGGGGTCCACACTGACATTCTCCTGCGTGACTGTTGATGCAGGGCCCTCAGGATGCACAACCTCTGTACAGTCAGGAGTCTCAGTCTCTGGTTCCCCTTGCCTTGAGTCAGATGGGTCAGCGTCTACCTCAGCAGACACATCCAGCTCCTGCAGTTGCTGGGTATCCCATTGAAACAATTCCGTTACCAGGTCCCCTTGTTTCTTGCGGCCGACATCAATGCCTCTCTCTTGGCAAAGATTTTGCAGGTCCGCCAGGCACATTTTCTTGTAGTTCCCGGACATTTCCACGCCAAATAAAATAAAACTTTTGGGGAGGGGTACTGGCTACACAGTCTCTCTGTATATATAAAAAATATATTGCCTTCCAGCTACACCAACGAATTAGTTCGTTTCTCGATAGCGCTAGCGCTATCGTAGATACTTTCAGCAAAACACAGGTCCCAACCGCTGCCTAACACTGTCACATGAGCCCTTAGTGGCTGACCGCACTTAGCCTTCTAAACGGTGCCAGCGCACAGATCGTGCAAACTCTGGTCGCAGTCAATGTGCAGGAACCGTTAAGAATTAGCCGCAGACAACTCAGAAGGGAGCCTGTGAGACACGGGTAATTACAACGTCACCTACTGGTTCAGAGTAAACTGCCACCACCGCGGTTACTATGGGACCGTGGGGCCACTAACTGACTGACTAATCCTGCGAATAAAACGGTTAAACACACGATATTCTGTCTAGCCAACAACAAACAAACAGTAGCGTATCTTCAGAGACCCGGGATCATTTCTGTGTGTGCTGATAAGCAGGGTAGCGAAACAGTGAATGACTTGGGGAAAGTCGTTTATTCACGCAATATAAATAATTAATATATACAGACAATTATGAAAATCAACAATTATTAAAACAGTAATAGCCAGTATGAAAAATAAAAGAAGGGAGAAAAATACTTAGTTCCTGGAAAGTTGTCCTTTTCGTGGGAAAACAGAGTTCTGGGTTTCAATTTGAGTTCAGAGTTCAGACCAGGTGGATGCCAGCATATCCTCAAGCTGGCATCTCATGAGTTCAAGATGTTTCAGTGTGGAGGACACTGAGTTTGGGTCCTCAGCCATTCTTATGCCCCTGCTTCAGTAGGAGGGAGTGAGGGCGGGGAGCCATACACCCCCTTCAAAGATGAGATGAGCCCTCCCCTTGTACTGGGGCTAGAAATCATATCTACCCATATATGGGCTCTATCTCACAGAACCGTACAGGTCAGGGCAGATTTATTAACATTTTCAGGTCTGTCTCGATTTACCCAGCGCCCTGATACCAGACATGAGGGGTGGGACCCCTGTGGTATCATCAGGGCACTTTGAAACTGCCTAGCTGGCAGTCCTTACCTCCGAAGGTTCTGAAACTTCCTCAGAACCAGCACCGGGGCTCATGCTACACTTCCCCCACGTTTGGTGAAGCTGCCATCTCAGGAACCCCAGAAATATTACAGATCTGGGAAGTTATGGATTATGCCAGGATGAGACTCAGGTTTATTCAGGATGTTCTAGCTGCTAACAGCTGACTTTCCTTTGATCTTTAGCAGAGAGCAGAGTGTCCAGACCTCCCGTGGATTCGTAGCCTGCTTGGCTGCACCTAGGCATCCTTTGGTTAATTAACATCTCCATGAGATCAGCTAAGTGTCACCTGGTTCCCAGAGCCAAAAGGGAAATTGGGCCTTCCACAGGGAATATGTCCAAGCTAATTAACACCTCCCCCCAGGCTTTCACTCAGCTAAGACAGATTCCCCAACTGTTTTAAGCAGAGGGATACTACACGTCAAATCTTGGTTCTATTGATCTGAGGCGCACTTGATGCAGGAATCGAGTGCGATCGTTCTTTTCTTCACGGGCGTCCAGGACGCGCCTGCGTCCCTGCAATCGTCCGTGACAGATGGAGTCAAGCTCAACTCCCAGTCCTACTGCCAGTTTCTGGAAGACACCTTCTTCAAGCAGTGGTACAGGAAATGCATCCTTCAAGAAAAACATGATTTTCATGCAGGACAGTGCTCCATCACACGCGTCCAAGCAGGGCCGGCCCGAGACTTTTTGCCGCCTGAGGCAAAATTAGAAAAAAATCGCCGCCCTGCCCCCCCCCCCCCCCCCCCGTGGGTGGGGGGGCCGCCGAGCTGGAGGGGTAGCGGGCAGAGAGGGGGTATTGGGCCTATCGGTGGGGAGGGGGGTCAGATCCCCCCCTCCCTTGCCTGGGTCCCCCGATCTGTGCTCCCCTCCAGCTTTAAAAAGTGAAGTACCAGCTCTATGATTAAGAGGCAACGGGCGGGGATCACTCACCTTTTCCGCGTTCCATCGTGCGCTTCACTGACGTCACTTCCTGCAACGCCGTCCACTTACAATACAGTGGGCGGCGTTGCAGGATCGCTGGAGGGAAGCGCAGATCGAGGGACCCAGGGAGGGAGGGGGGGTCCGACCCCCCTCCCCACCACTAGGCCCAATACCCCCTTTCTGCCTGTTACCCCTCCAGCTCGGCGGGCGGCCCCCCGCACCCATAGACAGACGGGTGCTGCCCCCCCCAGAAATGCCGCTTGAGGCAAATGTTTCACCCCGCCTCATGAGCGGGCCAGCCCTGCGTCCAAGTACTCCAAAGCGTGGCTGGCAAGAAAGGGTATAAAAGAAGAAAAACTAATGACATGGCCTCCTTGTTCACCAGATCTGAACCCCATTGAGAACCTGTGGTCCATCATAAAATGTGAGATTTACAAGGAGGGAAAACAGTACACCTCTCTGAACAGTGTCTGGGAGGCTGTGGTTGCTGCTGCACGCAATGTTGATGGTGAACAGATCAAAACACTGACAGAATTTATGGATGGTAGGCTTTTGAGTGTCCTTGCAAAGAAAGGTGGCTATATTGGTCACTGATTTGTTTTTGTTTTGTTTTTGAATGTCAAAAATGTATATTTGTGAATGTTGAGATGTTATATTGGTTTCACTGGCAAAAATAAATAATTGAAATGGGTATATATTTGTTTTTTGTTAAGTTGCCTAATAATTATGCACAGTAATAGTCACCTGCACACACACAGATAACCCCCTAAAATAGCTAAAACTAAAAACAAACTAAAAACTACTTTCAAAAATATTCATGTAAGGAAACGCGGAAAGGCCGCCGTCTCTCGAAGTGAGGCGGCTGTTTCCGCGTCCAGCATGGCGTCACAACGCGGAAAAAACGCCGCATGCCGCATAGGCAGTGCGGCGGAATCCGCATTGGTAACGGCGGAATCCGCATCAGAGGCGGCCCCCGCACTAGATACATTGCATGACAGTACTGGTGTGGCTGGGACTGATAGTCCACCAAGATTCAGACTTACACGCGCGCGAGCACAGAGGCAGAGTTTAAATAGCAGTTAGAAGGGAGTCGGCTGACCAGCTGGGTCAGCTGACAAATTCCACTGCTCTCATTGGACCAGCCATTAGGGAGGTCCTGGAAAGGTCCTAGAGTATATATACTGCTGGTTGTTCACTTGCTCTTTGTCTGGCGTGCGATCACATATGTGGGAGCACCCAGATCCGTAGTCAGATCCGCAAGTGTGCCGGGACCAGCTGGAGCTGTAATCCTACACTTAGCTAGATTCTGTTGATAGCTAAAGTACTAGTTTGATTGTGATTATCTGTTATGACTTTTGCCTGCCTTGACTATCCTCCTGAACTCTGATCTTGTACCTCGATATTTCTGATACTCTGTTGCCGAACCCCGGCTCGTTCCTTGACTCTGCTTCTGCCTCCTGATTTTGTACCCCGATATATCTGATACCCCGTTGCTGAACCCTGCCTGTACTTTGACTCCGCCTTTGCCTCCTGATCTTGTACTTTATCTGTCCGTGTGTGTACGACCTGGCTTGTCCGACCTCGAGAAACGACCTTACTGTTAGAGGCGGTTCCTCGCTCTGTTAGTGATCCTTCCTCCTGAAGGTTACTTTCAGTCTGTCCTTCCTACTGTCAGTCTGACTCCTCCCGTCTTGGAGAGCTCAGGTCTGCGGAAGGAATCTGTGCAGTACTCCTTGCTGCACTGAGGCCTAGTCCTCTAAGTGTTATTGTTGCACCTAACACTACACTCTACTCAGGTGAACAGAGGTTAGCTAGTATATCGGATTATCAGTGATACTGCAGATCACGTATAATCTGGTATACATCTGTATTCCCAGTGATTCTGCAGATCACTGGTAATCAGATCCTCTCTGTGCTTCACCGATCGTTACAATTCAGCTTTGATATTAATGAGTTTTTTGGGTTCATTGAGAACATGGTTGTTGTTCAATAATAAAAGTATTCCTCAAAAATACAACTTGCCTAATAATTCTGCACTCCCTGTACACTTGGGGCATACTACCGAAACTGGGGGCATACTACCGAAACTGGGGGCATACTACCGAAACTGGGGGCATGCTACCTACACTGGGGGCATGCTACCTACACTGGGGGCATGCTACCTACGCTGGGGGCATGCTACCTATGCTGGGGGCAGCTATGCTACTACACTGGGGGCATACTACCTACACTGGGGGCAGCTATGCTACTACACTGGTAGCATGCTACTATAGTGGGGGCAGCTATGCTACTACACTGAGGGCATATTACCTACACTGGGGGCATACTACCTACACTGGGGCATACTACCTACACTGGGGGCAGCTATGCTACTACACTGGGGGCATACTACCTACACTGGGGGAATACTACCTACACTGAGGGCATACTACCTACACTGGGGGCAGCTATGCTACCTATATGGAGCAACTACACTACCTACACTGAGGGCAACTATGCTACCTATATGGGGACAACTATGCTACTTACACTGGGGAGCAACTATACTAGCTACCTATACTGGGGTAACTATACTACCTATACTGAGGGCTACTATACTAGCTACCTTTACTGTGGCAACTATACTACCTATGCTTGGCTACCTACACTGAGGGCACCTACACATGAGATCCTATACTGAGAGCACCTATACCTGGCTACCTACCTACCTATACTGAGTCTGAGGGCATTTTTTGGGGAGGGACGCACCACAGCTACAACGAGTGTTGCAAATTGTTGGTGCTATATATGGGCCTGTGTGTGTGTGTGTGCGTATGTGTGTACGCGCAAAGAGGATGGGGGGGAGGGGCACCAAAATCCGGTTTCGCTCAGGGTGCAGTGAAACCTAAGGCTGGCCCTGCATTCCTGTGCCACATAGTTGTAACATTATTTCAAATCTAGCAGCTGGTGTTGTCATGATCCTTGCTAAGAAACTCTTTGAAGGGAACATGAGGTGAAAGAAGTCTGAGGTTCCATACTTACCTGGGGCTTCCTTAAGCCCCCTTGAGGCCGCTCGGCCCCTTGCCGTTTGAAGCAGGGCTTTTTGGCGCTTGCCACGCACCATGTAGGACCAAAGCTTGGCACGGCTTTAGCAGTAACGCTATAGTCCCTGCCCTGCCCACAGGTAATTCGGGGATCCGGCAATTGCTGGACCCCCAATTACTTCTATCTCTGAGTTGCGACGACTCGGAGGGGGAATAGTATTTAACACCCCCTTAAATTTGTGCGGTAGCAGGGTGAGCTGTTATTCAGTTTACCCTGCACCAAAAAGCCCTGTGCGCCAAAGTACATCTCGCCTTTTCCCCCATGGCCTCTGCTGGACAGCCCGGTAGCCAGGCCGAGTTGCACAGACACAGAACGTTCACGGTAACGGCCAGGGTACCGTGACGTCTTGCGGGGAACAGGAGCTACCCGGGAGATGGCAAGGTACTGAGCGGCCTCAAGGGGGCTAAAGGAAACTCCAGGTAAGTATAAAACCTGAGACTGTTTTCGTCTCAGGTACACTTTAAAATGATACTTTTACAGATTATACCATGTTCGGTAATGCACTTATGTTATTGCAGACAGGGATCCTGTCAAACTGAATTGCTGTGCATACCTGTTTATTCTTTGAAAGAGAAGGGTAGGCTGCAGTGCAGACGGGCAACACCAGCATTGGCTTTTAAAGGAAACCAGAGACGCAATAAACTAAAACTTTTATACTGTACATACCTGGGGCTTCCTCCAGCCCCCTCCGCACCGATCACTCCCACACTGCTGTCCTCCGCCTTCTCTGTTGCCGGTGAATTGCTGTGCATACAGATTTGGGAGCTGGATAATGCCGATAGTAGAATATTGGTAATGTGATTATTCTACTATGGTGTTACATAACGTATCACTCACACTAACCCTCCCCTACCTAACCTCAACACTAACCTACCTCCACCTACGGCTAACACTAACAAGTTAGCTGTTTTGGGGTTTGGCTACGTAATAGCCAAAACCCCGGGCACCCTATCACTTACCCCCACTGATATCTGGAGTTTGGCTACATCACCGCCAATATCAGTGGTTTGGCTACTTGATATTGCCACTTAAACACCTGAGCTGCCAAACTCCATGCACCGCTGTTGCTGTCCCCGATCCTATGTGGATTTTGGCTACATAGTAGCCAAACTCTATGCGCCGCTGCTTTTTACCCTCAGGTGCCCAAATTATACATTCTGTGGCAGTACCCAAATTACCAATCGGGCTAGGTGCCCAAATTATGTGCTTTGCTGGGCACATCTTGTACATACAATGCAGAAATGTGGCTGGCCAGAAGTACAAATGCATAGAAGTAAACATGTGCCTGACGGGGCCTCTGCCATTAAAGTGTACCTGAACTATTGCCCAATGCCCATGACACAAGGAAAACACAGAAAAATCCACCTTATTTAGAGAGAACAGCCTGTCTAATTATACCTCATCTTCAAGTAATCACAAGTGTAATTTGACCTTTCCGCTGTGTCAGCACAGAAATTCGGCAGTCCCGGCAGACACAGCTAATATGTATACAGGAGATTAACCCTTTCTCTGCTTCCAGAAAGTAGACACACTGCAGATTTATTGCGGGAAGCTGTAAGCTGTGACAAAGAAATAAATGTTTTTTCTTTAAAGATAATTATGCCGTTGCTAATCTTTTAGAGCAGAGAAGAAGTTCTGTGTTCAGGTCCGCTTTAAGTTAATAAAATAGATAACAACTGAAGTTCCTTAACTCTTCCTGTACTGTAAACAATATTAGACTTATATCTGCGCTACTGATGTTCTATTTCTTAGCTGTACTACACATATGAATCATTATCTCATAAGTTTAGTTACACTTCAGATTCCCTTTAATCCCTGAAGTTTCATGCTCAATCCGTACAAATGAAAGTTATGGGCCCTGATTCACAAAGCGGTGATAACTCAGTTATCACGCCTAAAAGACTTTAGGCGTGATAAGCCGTGCAAAGCTGAGTTATCACCGATTTGTGCTGCTCTTCGCGCGAAGCTCCCGCGCGCAAAGTTTTGCGCGCGTAGCGCACCGCGCTGTGCGCGCAAAGTCCCATAGGGCTCAATGGACGCTGCGCGCGAAGCACGGTACATGCGCGCGGTGCGCTACGTGCGCAAAACTTTGCGCGCGGGAGATCGCGCGAGTTTCTTCTTATCACGCCTAAACTGAGTTTAGGCGTGATAAAGGGCTTTTCACAGGCGTGCAAACACTTTGCACCGCTTTGTGAATCAAGCCCATAGTGCGTGTGTACACACCTACTGATTATAAAGCAGAGATACCGAGAGCCCAGTATAGTGTAGTATGTATTGGATCAAGGGTGAAAAAATGACAAGTAAGTATTATACTCACAAACGTGGGTTACCACCAAGGTAACCACTGTATAGGCAGGTGGGGAGATTAGACCTGTCCCCACTCAGGATTAAGATGTCGCTCTCTGAAGAAGAAGAAAAGGGGTTTATCACCCTTCCACCGAGGGTGGAATTCTTGACGAGTGAAGGTACAGAGGCGCCAAAAGGATAAAACTTGATAAAATGTTTAAAATATTCAGGTGGCGGCGGTGGACCGACCACTCAGAAACAGACTTGATACTGTCGTAAGTAACAAAAAGGCAATTTATTTACATACTCCGCGAACAATAACAGCAACGCGTTTCACGGGCACAATCCCGCTTCATCAGGCATTAGACAACGGGAGTATCATACAACTGTAGGTCTGAGACACACTTGGCACCTCTGTGCCAAGCGTGTCTCAGACCTACAGTTGTATGATACTCCCGTTGTCTAATGCCTGATGAAGCGGGATTGTGGCCGTGAAACGCGTTGCTGTTATTGTTCGCGAAGTATGTAAATAAATTGCCTTTTTGTTACTTACTACAGTATCAAGTCTGTTTCTGAGTGGTCGGTCCACCGCCGCCACCTGAATATTTTAAACATTTTATCGAGTTTTATCCTTTTGGCACCTACTGATTAGTTGTTTCAGTTCCTACTAAATTTGTGTTGAAGAAGCAGTTGCAGGGTATGTGACTGAAACTGGCTGAGTAACCGTGAGGCTGGATCCACACTATAAGCTCTTTTTGATTAGCGTTTGCTGAGCGCTTGTTAAAAAATTGCTCCCATTCACTTTCATTAAAATCGTGGTAAAATCGCTGAGATTTTTACAGATTTTTACTGAAATGAATGAAAGTGAATGGATTTTTTTTTAACAAGCGCTCAGCAAGCGCTAATCAAATGCAAGCGCTCACAAAAGCGCTTATAGTGTGGATCCGGCCTTACTGTAGCCCCATATAGGGTAGGTGCTGCTTGGTTTCAGCGTGTTTACCATTTCACTCTCCAGTCTCCAGGCATACATGTATATGAGGAACCACATTTTTGCCAAATGCTTGCATGAAGCCAGTAGGCATAAAGTAATAATTTTAAAAAAAGGCATATCATGAGAAAATTAATTCTATATTTTCCCAGAAATTTGACTGCTGAAAATGCCTTTGGTGGAAATTCAAGCTCATCCCAGTTGCTGGAAGATAACTGTACTATCAATTATTAAATGCAATAAAGTCACTCATCTGTTGACCTCTTTCTCAAGCTCACCAGTGGTGATACTGAAAATAATCTGTGAGTTACTGTGTAATGGATACATAGAACTTACAGTATATTAATTTCACTACAACGGCAGGACTGTTTAGTAAAAAGTACCTATTTTTTGCCTAGAATACAAACATTGTTTTTATTCATGAGCTTCCTCTTGTGCCTATAGAAAAAAGGGAAACCACCCAAAGATGCTCCACAGACTTATACAGAAGCATTGTAATGTACATAATTACAGATGAACAAAAGGACAAAAGGAGGAGGAGCGCTCCATAGTGAAGTAGCGCTTTAATAGTAAAAACAAGCAATAAAATATTCACTTACTATATAGGTGGCCATACACTGGTCGATTTGCCATCAGATTCGACCAACAGATAGATCCCTCTCTGATCGAATCTGATCAGAGAGGGATCGTATGGCTGCCTTACTGCAAACAGATTGTGAACCGATTTCAGCCTGAAACCGTTCACAATCTGTGGTGGTGGTGCTGCCGCCGCTCCCCCCCCCCCCCCCCCGCATACATTACCTGCTCCGCCGGCGCGACTCCCCAGGTCTCTGCTGTCTTCTTCTCAGCTCTGGTCTGGTCTGGTCTCCGGCATGCTTCACTTTTTCCTGCCCGGCAGGAAGTTTAAACAGTAGAGCGCCTTCTATTGTTTAAACTTCCTGCCGGGCAGGAAGAAGTGAAGCATGCCGGAGACCAGACCGGACCAGAGCGGAGAAGACAGCAGAGACCAGGGGACTCGCGCCGGCTGAAACAGATAATGTATACCCGCTGTATTGCGGCGGTCGTGGGGCATTCGAACGCTGCTATCGACGCACTCCCGACCCGCCGGCAATCGAGAAAAATCTTACGCACGGACGGATCGACGGGAAAGATCGATTTTGGACGGAAATCGATCGTTCTGTCAGCGGTGTTCTGTCAGCGGTGTTCTGTCAGCGGTGTGCGCGGCGATTTCACAGCCAAATCGATCACTGTGATCGAATCGGCCGTATATCGTTGGGAAAATCGTTAGGTGTATGGGCCCCTTATGACAGTTGCAGGGGAGTTGCTAGCCCCAAAGATCAGTGGCACATGCCCTGGATGCCCTCCAGGCAGAGTAGAGGCACCCAGCATGGCGCCACACAGTACCCAGCATGCTCCACAGAGGCACCCAGCATGGCACTACACAGTACCCAGCATAGCACCACGCATGGCATTACAGAACCCAGCGTGCCCCATAGAGGCAGCATAGCACCCAGCATGACACCATAACACCCAGCATGGAACCACTGCACACAACAATGGGGGGTATAGTGGGTGCTATGGTGCCTCTATGGGGGCATGCTGGGTGCTGTGGTGCCTTTATGGGGGCATGCAGGGAGCTGTGGTTCTTCCTTGGGGCATGCTGGGAGTTGTGGTGCCTCAATGGAAGTCCCGTGGGAGCATGAGAGAGGGTCCACTAGAAGGTCAGCAAATGCTATGGGGGGACTGTCAGACAACCTGGCAGCAAGCCAGCCTGCCCAACAGAAAGCCAAACCAGCCAGCACAGAAGCCAGGTAACTCTGCCTAGTTATGTTTAAGTGGCACTGCCTATTTATATGATATACTGCATTTTTCTTTTGTTTAAATTTTGTTCTTCCAACATTTTGCTGGGTAGGCCTACTCCGCCCACTGTTAAGTTTATGTAAATTTGGCTCCATCCATGACCACACTCACATTTCAGTGCATGGCCACATCCATTTTTTGTCTGGAGTGCCCATAAGTGCCCCGGATCTCCTAGGATCCTAACAACACCCTTGAACAGTAATAAAAATCCCCGCAGTTGGGCAACAATGCCTGTCAGTGTGTCCGTGGGGGCAGCCTTCCTAGGTGTTGTTTCTCTAAACACTATGCTGAAAACATACAAAAACTATTTATGCTGGTTGTAGACAGAGCCGGGACAAAGTCCTCCAGCACCCAAGGCTGAGACATCAAAGTGGGGTGCGGAAGTTTGGGCAACCTTGTTAATCGTCATTATTTTCCTGTATAAATCATTGGTTGTTACGATAAAAAATGTCAGTTAAATATACCATATAGGAGACACACACAGTGATGTGAGAAGTGAAATAAAGTTTATTGGATTTACAGAAAGTGTGCAATAATTGTTTAAACAGAATTAGGCAGGTGCATACATTTGGGCACCACAAAAAAGAAATGAAATCAATATTTAGTAGATCCTCCTTTTGCAGAAATTACAGCCTCTAAATGCTTCCTGTAGGTTCCAATGATAGTCTGGATTCTGGTTGAAGGTATTTTGGACCATTCCTCTTTACAAAACATCTCTAGTTCATTCAGATTTGATGGCTTCCGAGCATGGACAGCTCTCTTTAACTCACATGACAGATTTTCAATTATATTCAGGTCTGGGGACTGAGATGGCCATTTCAGAACGTTGTACTTGTTCCTCTGCATGAATGCCTTAGTGGATTTTGAGCAGTGTTTAGGGTCGTTGTCTTGTTGAAAGATCCAGCCCCGGTGCAGCTTCAGCTTTGTCACTGATTCCTGGACATTGGTCTCCAGAATCTGCTGATACTGAGGGGAATCCATGCGTCCCTCAACTTTGACAATTTTCCCAGTCCCTGCACTGGCCACACAGCCCCACAGCATTATGGAACCACCACCATATTTTACTGTAGGTAGCGGGTGATTTTCTTGGAATGCTGTGTTCTTTTTCCTCAATGCATAACGCCCCTTGTTATGCCCAAATAACTCATCAGTCCACAGCACCTTATTCCAAAATGAAGCTGGCTTGTCCAAATGTGCTTTAGCATACCACAAGCAGCTCTGTTTGTGCTGTGGGCTTCCTCTGCATCACTATTGCATACAGCCTCTCCTTGTGTAAAGTGCGCCGAATAGTTGAACGATGCACAGTGACTCCATCTGCAGCAAAATGATGTTGTAGGTCTTTGGTGCTGGTCTGTGGGATGACTCTGACTGTTCTCACCATTCATCGCTTCTGTCTATCCGAGATTTTTTTGGTCTGCCACTTCGAGCCTTAACTTGAACTGAGCCTGTGGTACAGCTTTCTGTATCCTTCCCCTAAACCATGATGGTGAACAAACTTTGTCTTCAGGTCATTTGAGAGTTGTTTTGAGACCCCCATGTTGCTACTCTTCAGAGAAAATTAAAAGAGGAGGGAAACTTACAATTGACCCCCTTAAAAACTCTTTCTCATAATTGTATTCACCTGTGTATGTAGGTCAGGGGTCACTGAGCTTACCAAGCCAATTTGAGTTCCAATAATTAGTTCTAAAGGTTTTGGAATCAATAAAATGACAACAGTGCCCACATTTATGCTCCTGCCTAATTGTATTTAAACAATTATTGTGTACTTTCTGTAAATCCAATAAACTTATTTTCACTTCTCAAATATCACTGTGCGTGTCTCCTCTATGATATTTAGCTGACATTTTTTATCGTAACAACCAATGATTTATACAGGAAAATCCCGACGATCTAACTTTTCTACTGGTTTCCAGAGTCCATACACAGTTCTCGATGTGTCATGTGACCCGACACAGGACAAGTGACACGCCAGGAGCCGAACACGGAGGATGCCGGAAAGCCGCTGCGTAGAGGTGGTGGTGGTGGTGGGGGGGAGGGGGGGGTGTTGGTTGGGTCAAAATATGATTTTACGGCTGGTTGATCAAGCAACCTGCAAGCACATGTATCCGGCATCAAGCGATCCCCATTGGTGATGGATACCGGGGACTTTGCTGTATGATGTTAGCATCAAAAGCAAGGTGTTTCAAGAGTCATAGCCTTCATCAGGCTCAAGTCTAAAGTGCACGTAAAGTGCATGTGTCACTTTTGCTTGCAAAGTGACACATATCACTGAGTCTTTTCATTTTTGAGACTGTGACAGGCTTACGTAACACATCATAGTGCTGCATGAACCTTGGTGGTTGATGGGATGCCTTTATTTCATGTGAGCTGTTACAGGTACATACACATCAATGACGCAGGTGGCGTTTTTGAATCACGTGTTCATTTACATGTACACTTTGTCATGGATGGGGTAGTTAGGTTCAAGTTGCCTGAGTTTGATTTCAGTTTTTGTTTCTTTGCGTTTTTTTTGTTTTGTTTTGATAAAGGGGTCCTATGGGGCTCCGAAATACTGGCGTTTTTATACACAAAACAAATAAAGATACATATCGAATGTGCCAGCTTCCTGCTTTATTTGAAGATTTATAGAGGGTGTCATCCCCCTTTTTCAGCTGTAGTACTCCCTCTTAAGGTGTCATCCAGTAGTGAGTGCAAGGCAACACTAAGTTTTGATCAAGCCGAAAGTGTGCCTTAGCTAAGTGTTAAGGCTGAGACTCCCTACAAATACCAAATAGCAATGGCAAGCGTTAGCGTTTGTGATTTGTGACAACCATTTTCGACCACTTTCCGCAGTGCTTTGAAGGAATGCGATTTCACCTGTGCATTTCTTCAAAGGCAATTGCTCTGAAAATGCTGCATGCTTCGGTGTAATCACCATTGACTTTAATTAGTCGAATGTTTTGGAAATTACAAAAAGTTCCTGCAATCACTCTGTGTGTCCCGTGTCTAATACTAGGTACACACGTTACATTTTTTCATTCAATAGATGCGTTCGATTGATCATTTCCGTCATGTCTGATATTACTTTTGATCGTTTTACCGCTCGATTTCTCATAGAGGTGAATGGAAATTGATAAGACAAGATAAAAGAATTGAGCAAGAAATCGAGTGGAAAAAACGAATCGGAAATCGATCAAACGGGAAATCGTCCGAAAAACTGCATCGTGTGTCCCCAACCTGCACACACTTTGGTGTTTTCTGAGAGCGGACCATTGGATGGCATGCCTGATTGGAGACAAAAATAATGCAGCTGCTAATCTCTGGTAACCTAAAATGATGTATTCATTACATAAATATTGTCAACCCTCACAGAAGCTCTCTGCTACCAGTGCCTCCCTTCCTGTTGCATGTTATTTTTCAATTTGCAGGATACTTTAAATAAATGATACAGACTATAGTCATTTCTCATATTAAAGTAATATTATACTCCCAAAACGAAAATTTCAGTAACTACTCTTATTTACATAAAATAACATTTGGAAGGATTTACAAGCCATTCCTGTTTGTAAAAAATGTTTTTAGACACAGGAAAGCCTTGGGAATCCTTTCAAATGTTCTTTTATGTAACTAAGAGTAGTTACTGAAATCACTTTAAGTTATATTTTCCAGATACTTTTTGGAAAACTTAGGTAATGTCATTCCACTTAAAGAGGAACTGAACCAAAAAAAAGTCACTTAATTGAGCCTCCTTATCCCTTTGAAATGAATGATTAGACACAAAACACTTATGAAGGGCAATATAAAAAGTAGATATATTTGTGCAATACAGCTATGAATAAAAGAGAATGGCAGGCTCCATCTTGCAGCTCTATCCCTCCATTTTGCAGCTCTCAGTCCATGGGAGGTGCAGAGTGATTCTGTGGGCGGTGTTACAGTTGGAGTTAGACATGCCCATTCACGCCCACAGAATGAGATTTGCAGCCCAGTGTCATGAGGTCATCATCAGTCGCCCTGTTACAGGAAACTGACAGCTGTGGCTTCTGCTGCTGCCCTGCACTGGCACACGCCTTGATAAAGTATTATTATTTTTTCTCTAACTATGCCTCCTGCAGTGTGAGATCTTGTGCTTGTCATCCTGTAGCTCTCCCCATTCATTTTGTGCCAGATCTCGTATCATGTCCTGTAGTCATGCAGCTATCCCCTTTCGTATCCTGTCTGGCAGAGGTAGGGGGGAGTAACACTGCAGAGGGAATCCGCTCTTATGACAAGCACCCCCGCCCCTCTTTCTCTTCCTCGTAGGTGTCACGCAGGGGGAATCCCCTCTTACATCATCCAGCCACCCTTGTCCTCCCCTGTAGGAAGCTTGACAGAGGGAATTCCCTCTTATGTCACCACCCCCTGCAAGTACCCCTTCTCCTACCAGTACTTAGCGCATGGGCTAACTAAGCCTCATTTGAATCACTAGTGATTCAGGTTTGTGATCATCCCAGCTCTCATACACAGTAAGTGAGGTTTGGCGCAGTGTAAAAAAGACTAAACAGGTTTTTTCCCAAAAAATCATAAATATATATATATATATGCTTCACTGTTAATGCTTCACTCTTCATAAAACTGACCAAATGTCCACAAAAAAAAAATGACAGGCACGCATATGCTTCACTGATATTACTTCACTCTTGCTAATTTCAGGAAAAACGTTTTTTTTTTGCCAAAAAACAACCCTTTTAGATACACGATGGCCCCCTCTCGTTAATCAGTTCACATACACACTATCAGAGGTTTGGCACTTCACAGTGTAAAAAGGACTGTTATATGTTTTTAGTGGACATTTGTTTAGTTTTATATAGAGTGAAGCATTAGCAGTGAAGCATATATATGTATTCATGTTTTTTCAGGGGGGGGGGGGGGGGGGGAGTCCTTTTTACACTGCGAAGCTCAAACCTTTCTTAGGCTCTATTCACACCTGCGTTTTGCAGGAGTGATTTTTTCCGCGATTTCACACTGAAATTGCCCCCCAATACACACACACACACACACACTTCAGCTCGTTTACTATCAGTACAGGCACAGGGTAGCAGCTTGTAGTGGCTGGATAGTGTACTCGTCAAGGACTCTGCCTCTGACACAGGAGACCTGTGTTAGAATCTTGGCTCTTCAAGTTCAGTAAGCTTGATTTACTCAGTAGGAGACCTTGGGCAAACACTCCCTAACAATGCTAGTGCCTATAGTGCGCGTCCTAGTGGCTGAAATTCTGGTGCTTTTAGTCTGCCAGGAAAAAAAGCATGATATAAATGTGTCTTGTCTCATACTGTACACACTGGGGGTGGCAGGAATCATCACGCACTGCAGCTAGTTTACTATCAGTACAGGCACATAGTCACAGATGATACTGTACACATTAGAGGTATTAGAGATCACACATTGCAGCTAGATTACTATTAGTACAGGCACAGAGTAACAGAAGTTACATTGTACATAGTGGAGGTAGCAGAGATCAGCACATGCTGCAGCTAGATTACTATCAGTACAGGGCCAGAGTACCAGCTTATACTGTACATTCTGGAGGTCGCAGAGATCAGCACACACTGCAGCTAGTTTACTATCAGTACAGCCACAGAGTAAGGGCTGGTTCACATTACGACACCCACCCCGTACTCTTGCGTTCTGCTCTGTTGAACGGAGTGGGAACGCAAGGTCCCAACATGTCGGGAACGTCTGCTCCGATGAGCAGAACGCAGGCAGCGGAACGTAGCAATGTGAACTTTCCCATAGGGAAAGCATTGCTGTGGCTGCGGCTCATCGGAGCGGAACACAAGCTAATGTGAACCAGCTCTAACACTTTATACTGTACATACTGGAGGTAGCAGAGATCAGCACACACTGAAGATAGTTTACTATCAGTACAGCCACAGAGTAACAGCTTATACTCTACATACTGGAGGCAGCAGAGATCAGCACACATTGCAGCTAGTTTACTATCAGTACAGGCACGGAGTAACAGCTTATACTGTATATAATTGAGGTAACAAAGATCAGCACACATTGCGGCTAGTTCACCATCTATGGCGGTGAATTGGGCGCAGGGTGAGCCGCTAAATATGATTCCCCCTCCAAGTCATAGTAGCTTGGAGGGAAAAGTAATTTGGGGTCCGCCGAGGGTCAGTACCCGAATTACCCTGTGCACATGCTGTGGACTATAGCAGGTACCCAACTCACGAGCTACGCTTTAGGTGCCGAGATAAACTGTTTCTTGGTGTCACAAAACCGACTATTTACTTTAATATTGGAAGGGGGGGGGGGGGTATTGGCCATGCTCTATATGGGGCTGAAAGAGGGGTGCTACACCGGACACAAAGGAGGAGGGAGGGTGAAACATTCTCTATAGAAGTACAATATATATATATATATATATATATATATAATGTATACATGCATATCACAAAGACACACACACACACACACACACACACACACACACACACACACATTTATACTGTGCACACATACAGCACACAATGCATACATACAAGCAGTGATTTATACGTGGATCCAGACATATGCGCACATAGCATACATAGCACACAATGCATACACACAAGCAGCCATTCATACACAGGTCCATATACTTACAAACATTGCATACATATGGCAGCACCTCCAACTCACAGCACACAATGCATACACACAAGCAGCCATTCATACACAGGTCCATACACACATTGCATACATACAGCACAGCACCTCCAGCTCACAGCACTCTGACACGCTGTCTCCCCTGCACGAGTGTCTGTGTATCTCTCCTCTTTCCAGCGTCTTCACTTTCCCGGGGATGGGGGAGCTGGACATGCTTACACTCCAGGACTCTGCAGTTCTCAGCTTATTAGTCAGCAGAGCTGGAGCTGTAAATGCCGAGCAGGAGGGAATGGGAAATGTAGATCAGGCACCAGCCTGATCTAAGTCTATTTATTTTTACAGCAGCTTGTTGCAAACCCCCTCTGTAAAAGTGGTTTGTCCCCGCACACACTGCACTGGCCAGTGTCTTCTGACAGGAAGGCAGCGGGCTGGGGACAGAGGGCAGCGCTGATCTGCAATTGGGAGACAGCGGGGACAGAGAGCAGCACAGAACGGGGCAGGAGTTAATTACACAAGCATGTGTACGCAGTGGAGCTGGGAAAAAAGGGCGCATGCCGCTAGTGGACAAAAAGGGCGCCGCCATTCACTCCCATAATAAATAGCGTTTAATGGGCGCCGGGTAGGAAAAAAGGGCGCCGGAGCTAAATAAAGTTTATAAACGGCGCCAGGAGCTAAATAAAGTTTACAAACGGCGCCCGGAGCTGTTTAATGATTTATAACTGAACTTGTGGTGATTTACGTTTATAAAATGCACCCGTGCCGAATAACGTTTATGAAAATACTAAACATATTTATCTTATTTAAATAATTAAAACATTATTTAAAGTTTTATCCCTTACTGTTTGTAAAACATTATTATTCACAAAATAAAGCGATCAGTACGTAACGTAAATTGCAAAATATTTTTTTAATCCACAATTAGTAAAACATAATTATCCACATAATAAAGGGGGGTCTTAGGTTTAGGCACCAACAGGGGGGTCTTAGGTTTAGGCACCAACAGGGGGTCTTAGGTTTAGGCATTAACAGGGGGGTCTTAGGTTTAGGCACCAACAGGGGGGTCTTAGGTTTAGGCATTAACAGGGGGGTCTTAGGTTTAGGCATTAACAGGGGGGTCTTAGGTTTAGGCACCAACAGGGGGGTCTTAGGTTTAGGCACCAACAGGGGGGTCTTAGGTTTAGGCACCAAGAGGGGGGTCTAGGGGTTAGGGGTAGGTACAGGGAGGGTTACTTAGGCACCAACAGGGGGGTCTTAGGTTTAGGCACCAACAGGGGGGTCTTAGGTTTAGGCACCAACAGGGGGGTCTTAGGTTTAGGCACCAACAGGGGGGTCTTAGGTTTAGGCACCAACAGGGGGGTCTTAGGTTTAGGCACCAACAGGGGGGTCTTAGGTTTAGGCACCAACAGGGGGGTCTTAGGTTTAGGCACCAACAGGGGGGTCTTAGGTTTAGGCACCAACAGGGGGGTCTAGGGGTTAGGGGTAGGTACAGGGAGGGTTACTTAGGCACCAACAGGGGGGGTCTTAGGTTTAGGCACCAACAGGGGGGTCTTAGGTTTAGGCACCAACAGGGGAGTCTAGGGGTTAGGGATAGGTACAGGTAGGGTTCTGTGTAAGAGTAGGCTTAGGTATAGTTTTAGTAAAATTTTAGTAATAATTACTAATGTATTACAACACTTATTACGAACGTAGTTATATTTATATCATCTTTATAAACAATATTTTCAGATTTTATTATAAGAACAAACCATAAATGACGGTTATTCACAATAATATACAATTATAACAATTAAACATATATTATTGGTTTTTTTATAAACGTAATTATAAGTTTAACTTTTGAAACAGGGAAGATTAACGTTTTCACAATTTCCGATTTCATAAACATTATTTAATGATTTATAATTTTGTTAAACATTATTTGTAAACGAAATATAGCACACTATATTTATAAACCCTATTAATGATTAATTATTATTTAGAGTTTACACCCCGCGCCCTTTTTGTCCAGGCGCCCTTTTTGTACGTACGCGTACGCAGTAGCTGTTTGTCCATCTTCACAGGAAACGCCTGCTGATGACGTGCACTGTCAACAATAGCAGCAGGACGTCTCACTCGGTATTGACTTGGAAGGCAGAATTTGCATAAGCAGAAGGTCTCCCAGTGACCTTTGCGTGCCAGCAGGGCTGCCGGGCAGCCAGCGTCACAGGGGGCGGGGCTTATGCATTAATTGTATATTATATAGTTTATTAACATATTTTTGTACATTTATTGTACTGTTTTTGCCTGCAATTTCTCACATGGATTTCAATGCTGTTTTTACATTTTATGAGTTCAGTTCCACTTTAAAAGCTGCATATTGTTAGGCTTTACAAATGATCCAGATTATTTGTTAGTCTCTGCTGACCTCTAGTGGTGAAGTTATAAAACTAGCAAGGACTCAGGCTGTCCATTTTATCCATTTACTGTATTAATATTTTTTTCGAATACCCTGTTAATGCTGGTCCAGACGGACAGTTGCTGAGCAGTGCGTTTTCAAATACTGGTGGTGATCATTTGCTAGAAATCGCAAGTTGTTTTTTTGTGAAACATTTGTGTGAAAATGTGTTTTGGAGCTCTTCATTTGTGAGCAGTATGCTTGAAAAGAGTTCAAGGCGTTCAGAGCAGAATAGCTGGAAAGGTTGTTTTTTTTTTCTTCTTTTTTGGCAGAAACTAGCCATAGCAGGAAGTGGAAATACCTTTGCATACTAGAGACTGCCACAACAACAACAACAACAAATAACATATGTAAAGTGCTTTTTTTCCTATAGGACTCAAAGCGCATAAGCATGGCTCAGACCAGTAATTGGTTGATTAGTAAATTGTGGTACAGAGGAGAGTGGTATTTCAGTCTGGATTTGAAAAACTCCAGGGATGGGGCTGTCTTTACTGGGCTTGGTAGAGCCGGGACAAGGTCCTCCAGCACCCAAGGCTGAGACACCAAAGTGCGCCCCTCCATCCCTGCCACACACTGATTGCTATTAGACTAAGAGGCGCCACACGGCCCACAACCTCCCCAACACCTTAATATCTAGTTATCTGGCTTGCAGTCACTGCCATGTATCCCCTTTTATTATTTCTTTCTGCTTCAAACACAATTAGGAATGACAGCTGAATTAATTCTGCGCCCCCTCCTACACTGCGCCCTGAGGCTGGAGCCTCTCCAGCCTATGCCTCGGCCCGGCCCTGCTTGGTAGGGAATTACAATTGTAGGGGCATTATGAAAGAAAGCTCTGGCTCTAAAGGTTTTGAGGTGCACTTGGGCATGACCAAGTTTATGGATCCTGCTGATCTGCAGTTGTGAGAGGTGGGGTGCAGTTTCAGCAAGTCCTTCATGTATCCCATTGGCGTACCTAGGGAATGTGACACCTGGTGCTGATTATTTACAGACAACACCCCCCAGCCCCCCCCCCCCCCCCCCCAACAATAAAAACATTTTTTTTTAATTGGAGGGTTGACAAGTTGGGACACCGAGGGTGTTGTTGCAAATTTGGGGGGATTTGGGGGAAAAGGAGCCGTCAGGATGTGAATGGCGCTAACCGTTATGAAACTCTGTACAGTGCTGCAGAAGATGTCAGTGCTATATTAACAATAATAATATGGTAGGACATTACACTTTGACTATGGTACGATTAGATTGTGAGCTCCTCTGACGACAGTCAGAAAAGGGGGACATACAAAAGAGGGGGATGTATAGGAGGAGGAGGGGATAAAGAGGTAGAAGCGCAAGACAGAGAGCCTGGTGGGAGAGGAGGAATGGCAGAAGGGACTCTCATCAGGACTACAAACATCACGTGCTGTCAGGGACATGCTGTTAAAAGAAGCCACTGAAATATAAAAAGAGGAAAGGGTGATGGGGAATACAACCGGGTGGGAGGGGGAGCTTGCAAAAGAGATAAGATTACCTGCAATCAAGCTAATCTAAATTGCCTGAAGCTTGCTTCCCTGCTCACTACAGAAGTCATCTTTCAGCACCTGTATCACTGGCTTCTGCAACAGCAGACTGCCCTGCATTATTGATTAATTACTCTGATCAGGATAAATAATCAATAGTCCAGGGCACTGTGGTATTTCAGCAGCCAATGCACATTGCTACTAATGACAGTCAACTTCTGAAGCACTAAACACATCCTGCCCCCTCTCCAAGCTATTGTTCCAGCTGTAGCACAGCAATCATTCTCTCTACTCACCCTGCTGATCTGCACATTCACTCACTGCAGGGTGTGAGTAGAAAGTGAGGAGACACATTGCCCACGAGACAGGAAGGGGAAGGTGTGCTACATCTAGTTCAGGAAGCAGTACAGTCCCATGCACTACCTGCTGCTATTTTCCTGAATGAGTCACTTACTGTGATGAAACACTTAGGGCGGAGTTGGAGGTGTGCGCTGACGTCACACCAGAAAGCAAGGAAGGCGGATGGTAATGTGCTGCTCTGTGTGTCCACGGCTGGAGTGAGTGCAACCTCTGTAATCCTGCGTATATGAGGTATTAAACTGGAATCTGCTTTTACATATGGGTCTTCTCCTTGGCTGACATAAAGAGGCTTGATGTGCAGTGATCCAAGACGCGCTTCTGGTGAGTGCTCCCACAAAGGGGGAAACATAGCCTTGATCCCGGATAAGGTGGTGACGCTACCCTCTGGTGTGCGGCACGGTTCGCTGAATATAGCTTGTTGCAGGCAGTGCTGGGCATTGTGTGCATATTCTAAATTTGTGTTACAGGGTATGAGCAGGCGCAGTTACAGGGTATGAGCGGACATATGCAGTTGAGGTGAAGTGACCTTTTGTTGCTGCGATCCCCTAATAGTGATATTTTCCAGTGGAGCGCAGTATATTTTCTGGTATTTTCCTGAATATTACCCAAACTATGAAAAAAGGTCCAAGCTGAAAGAACACTGTGGCTGAGCACCACAGCGGCACCCCTAGCCATGGCTACACCCGGTGCTGTGAGCACCTGCAGCCTTGTGGTAGGTACACCACTGATGTATCCAGAGCCAAAATTGTGTAAGGATTTGAATGTCAACAGCCCAATCTTGAAGAGTATTCTCTATTTCACAGGTAGCTATTGCAATGTGTGAAGAATCAGTGTAAAGTGATAATGGCGAGGCCAGTGTCCTATATGACTGCCTAACTTCGTACTTCCTGTCAACAGTTTTCTGGGACACTTCCTTTCAAACCCCCTTATCAAATGACAAGCAGAGCAATTAACAGTGTTTGCCAGCTGTAGCAAGGGTTTCTCCTCATCGCTAGCAAACGCAAATGACTATTTGATGCATGAGGGATCTACCATGGCGATTTCTCAAATGCTGTCAAACGCTGTCACTTTCATTTGAACAACCACTTCCATTCATTCAAATGAAGAAACAGTTGATCTCTTTTTAAATGCAGCATTCAGTGGCCAAAAAGATGATGTGTTAGGAACTGGTAATAAAGATATAATAACAAATGTAAATTTTCTTTTCTTTTGATATTATGACTTCACTTTTGTGCAATATAATTCCCATGCAAATTTCTTACACACATTTTTTTTTAATTAATGCTAAACTAACTTTATTATATTATTTATTTATAAATTATAACTATCAAAACTGTACTAACCCCAAACCAAAATACCTCATTACCCACTCCACCCAAAAGCGAACCTGTTGCCTAGTGAGAAGAATTCATTGCACTTTATTTAAGCACTACTGCTCCATCCAGCCCATGCCATCTATTGGTGAGTGGAAAGGAGATGGCTTTCCTACTGAAATTAAAGGGAAGGTTCAGGGACTATCTAAAAAAAATAAAAATCCATTTCCACTTACCTGGGGCTTCCTCCAGCCCGTGGCAGGCAGGAGGTGCCCTCGGCGCCGCTCCGCAGGCTCCCGGTGGTCTCCGGTGGCCGACCCGACCTGGCCAGGCCGGCGGCCAGGTCGGGCCTCTTCTGCGCTCCATGGTGCGTTCCACGCCGGCGCGCTGACGTCATCGAACGTCCTCCGGGTTGTACTGCGCAGGCTCAGAACTACTGAGCCTGCGCAGTACAGCCCGGAGGACGTCCGATGACGTCAGCGCGCCGGCGTGGAACGCACCATGGAGCGCAGAAGAGGCCCGACCTGGCCGCCGGCCTGGCCAGGTCGGGTCGGCCACCGGAGACCACCGGGAGCCTGCGGAGCGGCGCCGACGGCACCTCCTGCCTGCCACGGGCTGGAGGAAGCCCCAGGTAAGTGGAAATGGATTTTTATTTTTTTTAGATAGTCCCTGAACCTTCCCTTTAACACAGAGGTTGTCTGCTTTTTAACCAGCCGTGACATCTAGCATTGATTGGCAGCAGTAGTACTGTATGTAAATAATGTAAATGATTAAAGTGCCAGCTATACAGTCACTAGGTAAATATAACATAGTAGCTGAAAGTCAGGCAAACCCAGAATCCACTTTAAGTACACTACTAAATAAATGGTACTATTTCAAATTTAAAGGGAAAGCTCAAGTCTCCTTAGGGCTGGGCACCCAGACCCCCTCTCCCCCCCCCCCCCCCCCCACACACACACACTTTCATTGGTCATTTTGCATTACATAAGGTAGACACCTGTGTATTGTAGCTATTAGTATTAATGTACATGCAGATGCTAAAGTAATGTTGCCCGTAATGATAGTTGGAGATCACTTTGGGTGACAACTTAGGAACAGTTGATGTACAGTTAGGTACACACCATACAATTTTCTGGCAGATTTACCTGCTAGATCGATTATTTCCAACATGTCCGATCTGAATTTCGATCGATTTTTTCGATCATTTTTTGATCGATTTATATTCAGTTCTATGAAAATCGATTGAAAAAAAACAGTAAAAATTTTTTTTAAAAAAGATTGGAAAATTGAAAAATTGATTGAAATTCAGATCGGACATGTTGGAAATAATCGATCTGGCAGGTAAATCTGCCAGAAAATTGTATGGTGTGTACCTAGCATTAGACAGCTCAGCTGTCCAACAGCCTGTTCTGTTGGAAAGAGGAGGAGGGAGGTGGAACAAGGAGCTCTCCACCGTGTAAAGTACAATAAAACTACAATAACATAAAGTTTAGCAGGATTCAATGTGTTGGGTTACAGAAGAGGGACCAATGACATATGGAGACTCCTGTACTCATGGTAAATGTCAGGTGACAAAGATATCACTGTGTATGTAACTTTTGTGTACTTAAAGAGAAACTCCAGTGAAAATAATGTAATGAAAAAAGTGCTTAATTTTTACAATAATTATTTATAAATGATTTAGTCAGTGTTTGCCCATTGTAATATCTTTCCTCTCCCTTATTTACATTGTGACATTTATCACATGGTGACATTCTTACTGCTGGCAGGTGATGTCTGTGGAAAGCGATGATGCATTTTTGGCAGTTGTAAACAGCTGTTATTACCCACAATGCAATGCAAAGACTCCCACAGTGTGATGTCAGCACCATGGGGAGGGGTTCCACCACAATATCAGCTATACAGAGTCCCCTTGATGATCCATTTGAGAAAAGGAAACGATTTCTCATGGGAAAGGGGGTATCAGCTACTTATTGGGATGGTTCAAGAAGTTCAATTCTTGGTTACGGTTCCTCTTTAAAGAAGAACTTTAACGGGGGCGTGGTCGGAACGAGGATGTGAGCAGATGCATCTCTCGGAGCTCCTCTGCACGCAGGCTACATTATTCCTTTTTACTATATCCTGCAGATCATACTAGCACTTCGTAGGGGTCTCACACCCTTGCTCAACTCCTCCTGCATCTCAGGGACCTGTTTTCTGCCACTGCAAGCTTATATGCTGATGACATGCTTGTCTGACGCTGGCCCCTCCCTTCAACGTGCTCTGTACATTATTGAAGAATTTGGTCTTTATTCTGGTCTTCACATCACCTGGTCCAAATCTTCTATACTTCCTCTGGATATGTTTCCCCCATCCCTGCCTCAGGCCTCTACTCTTCTTCAGTGGGCATCAGAGATCACTTATCTTGGAATACACATTTCTAAATATCCTCAGGAATTTTTATCCCTAAACTGGTTCCCACTGATTCAGCACATACAATCCAAACTTCGGGCTTGGAGTAAACTTCCGATTAATGTGGGCGGCAGAGCTAATCTCTTTAAAATGATCCTACTTCCCCGAGTCCTATATATTTCTTGGAACGCTCCCATTTATCTTCCATTCTCCCTCTTTTCTAAACTAAACATCCTCCTTACTCAGTTTATTTTGAATAAGGGTAGACACCGCCTCAATCTTCAAACATTACAATGCCCACAGGACCTTGGCGGTCTTGCAGTACCCAACTGTCATATTTATTATTTGGCTGCCCAGCTCTCCCATATCTATTTTGACCTTACTCTTCACAAAGACAGACTGTTGGGAATTCTGGCGGATTTTCCAGCACTCCGGCAAGTTGAGCCTATCACTATTATACTTATAGGTGCTAAAAATTCCTACTATAACAAAGATTTTCCAACTACTTTTGCTCAAACATTAAAGGCCTGGGATACTGCACATAAATATTTACACCTTGTACAACCTCTTAAATATACCTCTCTATGGGAAAACCGTAGTCTTCCCGAATTATGTAAATTACCCAATGCTAGACTCTGGATCAACAATGGTATCCTTTACCTGCACCAAGTTATAGACTCTGGCCATCTTATTCCATATGAACAATTATCTCTCCAGTATAATCTCCCATCCCATATGAAATTTGCTTATTTACAACTTTCCCATGCAATTAAAGCTTAATTTTCAGTTCTGTCGGCCACATTGTCAGACTCTCCTATTTTATCCATTGTCAAAGGCTCCTCCCCATACAACTGATATCTGAAATCTATAATACTATAATGCTTGAGGTCTCTCTCCACCAGTAGGGTCTACCTCAAAAAATCCACATGGGAACTGGGCGTTGGAGAGTTATCCGATGAATATTGGTAGGATGCTCTCGATAATATCCCTAAGGTATCCCCTCATATTCCTGATAGATTGCTTGCTCTTTATGTACTACACAGAGCATATCTAACCCCAATACGTCTCTCTAAATTTAAACCTGGCTACTTCACCCTTTGTCCAAAATGTGCCCTTGATCAAGGTACCCTTTTTCATATGATATGGCCCTGTCCTGAGGTAAACTTATATTGGCAACAAGTAACAACATTTTTGTATGAAAAAATGGGCTGCTCTGTGGGTCTTGACCCTAAAATTTACGTGCAACAATGGGTGAAGACTGTGGTGGAGATCAGGGTATTGAGACTAAAGAAAGGCAGTAAACCTCACAAAAAGTGTGCTAGTAATTGGTTATTCTCTTTCCCTGGCCATCTTCTCATCTTAACCACTTCCCGACCGCCGTATATACAATTGGCGGCCGGGAAGTGGACCCCGCAAGGACCGCCGTATAGACAAATGGGCGGTCCTTTTACGGGCATGGGCGGCGCAATCGCGTCATTCGTGACGCAATCGGCCGCCGGGGACTGGCTCCGCCCACCTCGCGCTGTAATCCGCCGGCCGTTTGGAAGCGCCGGTGGGTTACTAGCACCCGGATCGCCGCATACAAAGTGTATAATACACTTTGTATTGTATACAAAGTGTATTATACAGGCTGCCTCCTGCCCTGGTGGTCCCAGTGTCTGAGGGACCACCGGGGCAGGCTGCAGCCACCCTATGTCGCACCCAAGCACACTGATTTCCCCCCCCCCCCCCCGATCGCCCACAGCACCCCTCAGACCCCCCCCCCCCCCTGCTCACCCCCCAGACCCCTGTTTGCACCCAATCACCCCCCTAATCACCCATCAATCACTCCCTGTCACTACCTGTAAACGCTATTTTTTTATGCCCTAAACTGCCCCCTGCTCCCTCCTGATCACCCCCCCACCCCTCAGATTTTCCCCAGCCCCCCCCCCCCCTGTGTACTGTATGCATCTATCCCCCTGATCACCTGTCAATCACCCATCAATCACCCATCAATCACCCCCTGTCACTGCCACCCATCAATCAGCCCCTAACCTGCCCCTTGCGGGCAATCTGATCACCCACCCACACCAATAGATCGCCCGCAGATCCGACGCCAGATCACCTCCCAAGTGCAGTGTTTACATCTGTTCTCTACCCTAAACACCCACTAATTACCCATCAATCACCCATCAATCACCCCCTATCACCACCTGTCACTGTTACCCATCAGATCAGACCCTAATCTGCCCCTTGCGGGCACCCAATCACCCGCCTACACGCTCAGATTGCCCTCAGACCCCCCCCTTATCAATTCGCCAGTGCAATATTTACATCTGTTCTTTCCTGTAATAACCCACTGATCACCTGTCAATCACCTGTCAATCACCCATCAATCACCCCCTGTCACTGCCACCCATCAATCAGCCCCTAACCTGCCCCTTGCGGGCAATCTGATCACCCACCCACACCAATAGATCGCCTGCAGATCCGACGTCAGATCACCTCCCAAGTGCATTGTTTACATCTGTTCTCTACCCTAAACACCCACTAATTACCCATCAATCACCCATCAATCACCCCCTATCACCACCTGTCACTGTTACCTATCAGATCAGACCCTAATCTGCCCCTTGCGGGCACCCAATCACCCGCCTACACGCTCAGATTGCCCTCAGACCCCCCCCCCCCCCCCTTTATCAATTCACCAGCGCAATATTTACATCTGTTCTTCCCTGTAATAACCCACTGATCACCTGTCAATCACCCATCAATCACCCCCTGTCACTGCCACCCATCAATCACCCCCTGTCACTGCCACCCATCAATCAGCCCCTAACCTGCCCCTTGCGGGCAATATGATCACCCACCCACACCAATAGATCGCCCGCAGATCCGACGTCAGATCACCTCCCAAGTGCATTGTTTACATCTGTTCTCTACCCTAAACACCCACTAATTACCCATCAATCACCCCCTGTCACTGCTACCTATCAGATTAGACCCCTATCTGCCCCTAGGGCACTCAATCACCCGCCCACACCCTCAGAACGCCCTCAGACCCCAGCCCTGATCACCTCGCCAGTGCATTGCTTGCATCTATTCCCCCCTCTAATCACACCTTGAGACATCCATCAATCACCTCCTGTCACCCCCTAGCACACCTACCCATCAGATCAGGCCCTAATTTGCCCCGTGTGGGCTCCTGATCACTCGACCAAACCCTCAGATCCCCCTCAGACCCCCTTCCGATCACCTCCCCAGTGCATTGATTGCATCTATTTTCCCCTCTAACCACCCCCTGGGACACCCATCAATCACCTCCTGTCACCCCCCTAGCACTCCTATCCATCAGATCATGCCCAATACAACCTGTCATCTAAAAGGCCACCCTGATTATGACCGGTTCCACAAAATTCGCCCCCTCATAGACCACCTGTCATCAAAATTTGCAGATGCTTATACCCCTGAACAGTCATTTTGAGACATTTGGTTTCCAGACTACTCACGGTTTTGGGCCCGTAAAATGCCAGGGCGGTATAGGAACCCCACAAGTGACCCCATTTTAGAAAAAAGACACCCCAAGGTATTCTGTTAGGTGTATGACGAGTGCATAGAAGATTTTATTTTTTGTCAAAAGTTAGCGGAAATTGATTTTTATTGTTTTTTTTTCACAAAGTGTCATTTTTCACTAACTTGTGACAAAAAATAAAATCTTCTATGAACTCGCCATACACCTAACGGAATACCTTGGGGTGTCTTCTTTCTAAAATGGGGTCACTTGTGGAGTTCCTATACTGCCCTGGCATTTTAGGGGCCCTAAACCGTGAGGAGTAGTCTAGAAAACAAATGCCTCAAAATGACCTGTGAATAGGACGTTGGGCCCCTTAGCGCACCTAGGCTGCAAAAAAGTGTCACACATGTGGTACCACCGTACTCAGGAAAAGTAGTATAATGTGTTTTGGGGTGTATTTTTACACATACCCATGCTGGGTGGGAGAAATCTCTCTGTAAATGGACAATTGTGTGTAAAAAAAATCAAACAATTGTCAATTTACAAAGATATTTCTCCCACCCAGCATGGGTATGTGTAAAAATACACCCCAAAACACATTATACTACTTCTCCTGAGTACGGCGGTACCACATGTGTGGCACTCTTTTACACCCTAAGTACGCTAAGGGGCCCAAAGTCCAATGAGTACCTTTAGGATTTCACAGGTCATTTTGCGACATTTGGTTTCAAGACTACTCCTCACGGTTTAGGGCCCCTAAAATGCCAGGGCAGTATATGAACCCCACAAATGACCCCATTCTAGAAAGAAGACACCCAAAGGTATTCCGTTAGGAGTATGGTGAGTTCATAGAAGATTTTATTTTTTGTCACAAGTTAGCGGAAAATGACACTTTGTGAAAAAAAAACAATTAAAATTAATTTCCGCTAACTTGTGACAAAAAAATAAAAACTTCTATGAACTCACCATACTCCTAACGGAATACCTTGGGGTGTCTTCTTTCTAAAATGGGGTCATTAGTGGGGTTCCTATACTGCCCTGGCATTTTAGGGGCCCTAAACCGTGAGGAGTAGTCTTGAAACAAAAATGACCTGTGAAATCCTAAAGGTACTCATTGGACTTTGGGCCCCTTAGCGCAGTTAGGGTGCAAAAAAGTGCCACACATGTGGTATCGCCATACTCAGGAGAAGTAGTATAATGAGTTTTGGGGTGTATTTTTACACATACCCATGCTGAGTGGGAGAAATCTCTCTGTAAATGGACAATTGTGTGTAAAAAAATCAAACAATTGTCATTTACAGAGATATTTCTCCCACCCAGCATGGGTATGTGTAAAAATATACCCCAAAACACATTATACTACTTCTCCTGAGTACGGCGGTACCACATGTGTGGCACTCTTTTACACCCTAAGTGCACTAAGGGGGCCAAAGTCCAATGAGTACCTTTAGGATTTTACAGGTCATTTTGAGACATTTGGTTTCAAGACTACTCCTCACAGTTTAGGGCCCCTAAAATGCCAGGGCAGTATATGAACCCCACAAATGACCCCATTCTAGAAAGAAGACACCCAAAGGTATTCCGTTAGGAGTATGGTGAGTTCATAGAAGATTTTATTTTTTGTCACAAGTTAGCGGAAAATGACACTTTGTGAAAAAAAAACAATTAAAATTAATTTCCGCTAACTTGTGACAAAAAAATAAAAACTTCTATGAACTCACCATACTCCTAACGGAATACCTTGGGGTGTCTTCTTTCTAAAATGGGGTCATTAGTGGGGTTCCTATACTGCCCTGGCATTTTAGGGGCCCTAAACCGTGAGGAGTAGTCTTGAAACAAAAATGACCTGTGAAATCCTAAAGGTACTCATTGGACTTTGGGCCCCTTAGCGCAGTTAGGGTGCAAAAAAGTGCCACACATGACGCCGTACTGAGGAGAAGTAGTATAATGTGTTTTGGGGTGTATTTTTACACATACCCATGCTGAGTGGGAGAAATATCTCTGTAAATGGACAATTGTGTGTAAAAAAAAATCAAACAATTGTCATTTACAGAGATATTTCTCCCACCCAGCATGGGTATGTGTAAAAATACACCCCAAAACACATTATACTACTTCTCCTGAGTACGGCAATACCACATGTGTGGCACTTTTTTCCAGCCTAACTGTGCTAAGGGGCCCAAAGTCCAATGAGCACCTTTAGGCTTTACAGGGGTGCTTACAATTTAGCACCCCCCAAAATGTCAGGACAGTGAACACACCCCACAAATGACCCCATTTTGGAAAGTAGACACTTCAAGGTATTCAGAGAGGGGCATGGTGAGTCCGTGGCAGATTTTTTTTTTGTCGCAAGTTAGAAGAAATGGAAACTTTTTTTTTTTTGTCACAAAGTGTCATTTTCCGCTTACTTGTGACAAAAAATAATATCTTCTATGAACTCACTATGCCTCTCAGTGAATACTTTGGGATGTCTTCTTTCCAAAATGGGGTCATTTGGGGGTATTTATACTATCCTGGAATTCTAGCCCCTCATGAAACATGTCAGGTGCTCAGAAAAGTCAGAGATGCTGGAAAACGGGAAAATTCACTTTTTGCACCATAGTTTGTAAACGCTATAACTTTTACCCAAACCAATAAATATAGGCTGAATGGGTTTTTTTTAATCAAAAACATGTTTGTCCACATTTTTCGCGCTGCATGTATACAGAAATTTTACTTTATTTGAAAAATGGAAAAAGGAGCCAAAATTCATTTAGGTGGTAGGTTGTATGAGCGAGCAATAAACCGTGAAAGCTGCAGTGGTCTGAATGGAAAAAAAGTGCCTGGTCCTTAAGGGGGGTAAAGCCCACGGTCCTCAAGTGGTTAAGATGAGCACTTATAGCTGATATTCACATCCTTTGATAAGTAATTGGGCCTTTGGATTTGGGTTTATTAGCCATCCTCTTCTGTTCCTGCCCTTTCCCTACTTCCCGTTTCTTCTTTCTCTTTCTTATATTTTTTCTGTCAGACTCAATTGGTTTAGGTTCATGTTTGCTTCAGCACGCTTTATTATCTTACCCACTGGCATTGACAGTGGCTTACAGTTGGTTTCCTTTTGTAATTTGTACCTTAAAAAAGTTTAAAATTGAAATGACAAAAAAAGCTCATATCGAGAAAGCATCTCCAGTGAAGGACCTTGTACATTTAGTTTTAGCTAAAAACACTGCCATAAGCATCAAATTTGTCAGATGTCTGCATAGCGTGCCGTTTGTTTCTAACAGTATCTGACAGTGGTTTCTGCTGAAAGGTCCTTCTCCAAATGAAAGCTAATTAAAAGCTATCTGGAAGTGTCATGTCAGAGCAAAGACTTTCTGGGCTTGTGGTCCAAAGCACTGAGAATGCAAAAGATCAGCTCTTAGACCTTGACAGCACTGCAGAAACATTTTCTGAAACAAAAGCATGCAAACATTTGTTCTAAAGCGAACCTGTACTGTCCACAGGAAAAAGTTATGTACAGAAGTTGTGTTATATCAGAGTTTGCTATACCAGGTGTTACTACCATATACTGATAATGGTGCTTGGCCGGGACCTGGACATTAATTTACTATACCTGAATGTATGTTTACATTCCATAACGAGATGTTTACCATAACAACATTATAGTGTGCACTGCGAATCTGTCAAGAAAATATTGCATTTTACAGAAATAGAGGTGTAATATTGCTGTAAGTCATGGACATTGTAAATTGCTCTTGTAGAAAGTGGAAAGCACAAGGAGGTACTCAGTAGTGTGCTGAAGCATAGTTACAGTCTTATGAGCAGTCCGGTGATGCAAATAGCACAACTGGCACTTGGGTGGTCACCTAGTATGCTACAGTGGCTGTACAGATTTTCAGATCTGATGACAGAAAATATTCAACATACATGAGAATGTTTGCCTGGAATTTTTCCCTCTAAAACTCTTTGTCTACAAAGCTTGATATGATTTGTTATCAGTGGCTGAGCAGATGCAGTCATTAGAGCAATTGTGCAGAGAATAGAAAGCTTTTTAACACAGCACTTGGGGAGGGGTAGAAAGGCTGGGGGTAGAAACAGCGCTGTACACAAGACCCTGCTGAACACTGAATAGGGACTGTCAACAAATCTTTGTCTAAAAAAACTTTATATGATTCCTTATGAGTAGCTGAGCAGATGCAGTCATTAGAACAATTATGCAGATAGTTTTTTTCTCTCCTTGCCCTTAGTTGCCAGACAATTTTCAAGTGTTTATTGCCAGTGTTTCCGAGACATGGTGGATTGATTGAATGGAATAATAAAAGCTTGTATTTCCATGATGATAGAGCCACCTTTGATTCTGGAATGGTGGCAAGAAACCATATTTGAAGTCGAATAAACCAAAGGGTAGCTGAGTGGTGGAGTGCTGGTCAAGGAAATACAGCAAAAAAAGATGAAGCAGAAAATCCCATAATTTTATTCCAGACTATGAAAAGAGACTAACTATAACATATACTAAATGCTAAATGCAAGATAGCCCTCACGTGCACACACCAACCAGATTCACCAACATACATGCAGGGACAGATTGATACCAATTGTATAGATAGACTCCTTATTGAATGATAGCATATGTTGAAGAGATTGATCAGCAAATGCAGCAAGCAATCAGTATTGATGGCAGTTCATTAGATAACATGCAAGCAAAGAATGTCAATATGCCTTGAAGCAAACAGATGAAAAGCCATACGGCAATCAACATATATATCCATGGCAACCAGGCTGTATAGCGCATGCAACATAAACCCTGAAGAATCAGCAAGCAATGTGTTATATACAACACCCTCCAACGGTTGACTTTATGCGAACTTCATGCAGTCCAATGAATGGCCATATGATGTTGCAAGCATGCTTGTTAGCTGCAGCAAACAATTCCTCAGTCAGCTTGTAAGCCCACTTGGACTAACAGACTGGATGACAGGAGGTAAATCACCATCACTGTGCATGCTAGGGCGGTGGATCACAAGGCAGGACGGCACAGCGGGTGGGCGGGACGAGCCACACAAGCGTGTCAGGATGCCATGCTGGAGAAGCCTGATCTGGTTTTGCGGGAAGTCTCGTGGCTTCCTCAAGGGGGCGTGGACACACATTCAATGGCAAATATCCGATTTCAGTCATTCCAGACAACTGATTTTGGGAAGTAAGTACAAGACTATACACACACAGAGCAACTTAGTGACAGGGCCTATTCTAGACTTTTTGCTGCCAGAGGCAAACTTTTGAGAATCCCCCCTTCCCGATTTGGAGTGATTGTGCAGCACACGACAGCTTGCGCCACACATTATAGCTGCCAGGTATAGTTGCTCCAGTATAGGTATAGGTAGCCAGGTATAGTTGCTCCAGTATAGGCAGCCAGGCATAGCTGCCCCCAGTATAGGTCAGCCAGGTATAGTTGCCCCCAGTATAGGTAGCGACACATAGGTGCCCTCAGTATAGGTAGCCAGGCATAGTTTCCCCCAGTATACAGTATCGGACAGGGAGGTGGAAAAACCGAGGAAATCCACCTGCTGGCCAAGAAGCAATAACCCTGGGTTATCACTCCCAATAGAAACCTGCAGGAAAGGCTTCACTGTGAGCAGCAACACCTGATTACTGCTGCTTGGCCAGCAAGTGGATTTACTCAGCTTTTCCAGCTCCCAGTAGAGATGGGAAGTCCGGATCTTTTCAATGATTCGGATGATTAGAATCGGATCATTGAAAAGATCCGGATCTTTGATCCAGATCTCGAATCATTTTACTAGGGAAGCAATTGGGGGGTGAAATGACTAGCAGGACAGGACTTTCCCTGCAGTGTACAGAGAAGGGGAGGGGGGTGGACAGACAGAGAAGGGGGGATGGTGGACAAAGAAGGGCAGGGATTGGACAGAGCAGGGGCGCCGCGAGGCATAAAGCGAATCAAGCGGTCGCTTGGGGCCTCAAGAACGTAGGGGCCTCGGCGGCTCAGTGACGTCGGCGTGACGTCACTGTTTTCCCGCAGCCCGCGGGGCTGGCAGAGCAGAGTAGGGCAGGGCTACGGGAAGATGGCCGCCGCCGAAGCCCTGCTCTGGAGACTATGTCTCCAGTACAGAGCTTCGGGTGGCCATCTTCCCGTAGCCCTGATTCAATCAGCGCGGGAGATTGGAGGAGGGAGGGAGCTCTGTGGGAACTGCGCGCCTGAGGAGCCGGCCAGGAGAGGAGACGGGGAGAGAAGAATTCTGCCAGTGCCAGGTGAGTAAATTCTTTTCTTTTTGCAGCTCTGAAAATGTGCCCTAATTGCGTTTGATTTCTGCTGAACTGTGCCCTAATAGTGTTTGATTTCTGCTGAACTGTGCCCTAATAGTGTTTGATTTCTGCTGAACTGTGCCCTAATAGTGTTTGATTTCTGCTGAACTGTGCCCTAATAGTGTTTGATTTCTGCTGAACTGTGCCCTAATAGTGTTTGATTTCTTCTGAACTGTGCCCTAATAGTGTTTGATTTCTGCTGAACTGTGCCCTAATTTCTGCTGAACTGTGCCCTAATTGTGTTTGATTTCTGCTGAACTGTGCCCTAATTGTGTTTGATTTCTGCTGAACTGTGCCCTAATTGTGTTTGATTTCTGCTGAACTGTGCCCTAATTGTGTTTTATTTCTGCTGAACTGTGCCCTAATTGCGTTTGATATCTGCTGAAAATATGGCCCTAATTGCGTTTGATTTCTGCTGAACTGTGCCCTAATTGCGTTTGATTTCTGCTGAACTGTGCCCTAATTGCGTTTGATTTCTGCTGAACTGTGCCCTAATTGCATTTGATTTCTGCTGAAAATGTGCCCTAATTGCGTTTGATTTCTGCTGAAATGTGGCCCTAATTGCGTTTGATTTCTGCTGAAAATGTGCCATAATTGTGTTTGATTTCTGCTGAAAATGTGCCCAAATTGCGTTTGATTTCTGCTGAAATGTGGCCCAAATTGCGTTTGATTTCTGCTGAAAATGTGCCCAAATTGCGTTTGATTTCTGCTGAACTGTGCCCTAATTGCGTTTGATTTCTGCTGAACTGTGCCCTAATTGCATTTGATTTCTGCTGAAAATGTGCCCTAATTGCGTTTGATTTCTGCTGAAAATGTGCCCAAATTGCGTTTGATTTCTGCTGAAAATGTGCCCAAATTGCGTTTGATTTCTGCTGAAATGTGGCCCAAATTGCGTTTGATTTCTGCTGAAAATGTGCCCAAATTGCGTTTGATTTCTGCTGAACTGTGCCCTAATTGCGTTTGATTTCTGCTGAACTGTGCCCTAATTGCATTTGATTTCTGCTGAAAATGTGCCCTAATTGCGTTTGATTTCTGCTGAAATGTGGCCCTAATTGCGTTTGATTTCTGCTGAAAATGTGCCCAAATTGCGTTTGATTTCTGCTGAAATGTGGCCCAAATTGCGTTTCATTTCTGCTGAAATGTGGCCCAAATTGCGTTTGATTTCTGCTGAAATGTGGCCCAAATTCTGGTTGTTTTCTGTTGAAATGTTGCACAAATTGCAGTTTATTTTGTGCTGAAATGTTGCACAAATTGCGTTTTTATTTTCTGGTGTCTGGGGTAACTGTTGCTGCATTTATTATTTAATGGTCATAGTTGGCTATATTTGCTGTGCTACGGTCAATGTCATGGCCAAATCCACCTTTCGGCGCGGCACGCTGCGCGCGCCTCAATCACCCCCACATCCATTTTCCCTGCAAACAGCACCGCCCCAATCCGCCCTCCAGCTCCACCCACATATCATGGCCACGCCCACGTATGTCGGATAGCCACGCCCATTTTTCACCGCAGGATAGGGCCACTTCCTACAGTCCGCTTGGGGCCACAAAAACCTTAGCTGCACCCCTGGGACAGAGAAGGGAGGAGGTGGACGAAGAGGGGTGAGCAGAGAGCAGAAATGTTTTTTTGCACACATTACGCACAAGCTGCAATCATATGCTTTAAATATTTTTCACCTGTATGTTCATTTGTATACTTTGATGCAAACGTCTCACAGTGAAAGAAAGCGTTCACCAATGTGTCCCTTTCTCACCTCTAACACTCATCATAAATGTAGGGAGAAGTTAAGTGCAGCTGTTTAGAGCAGAGTGCAGGAGGATCATATTGCACTGCAATCACAGTGCCTGCCCTATCATTCTAGCCCAGCACGCTGTCTGCAAAGTTACTGAGCCAAAAGTTTCCCATTTGTTCACTATGCACAACTACGGAACAGACAGCCTGAAATGAGCAGCACATTACAGCCAGTACGTGTGCTCTACACATATCTGGCAGTGCAGGCCCGGCCCTAGACTTTTTGCCGCCTGAGGCAAGGTTTCAAGAAATCGCCGCCCCCCCAAGCCGTGGGTGTGAGGTGCCTCAGGCGGCACTTCTGGGGGGGCGGCACCCGCCCGTCCGTGGGTGTGAGGGGCAGCCCGAGCTGGAGGGGATAGCGGGCAGGAAAGGGGTATTGGGCCTAGCGGTGGGGAGGGGGGGTCGGATCCCCCCCTCCCTCGCCTGGGTCCACAGTCCTCCGCTCCCCTCCAGCTTTAAACAGTTACGTCGCTGGCTGCAGCTATAAGAGGCAACGGGCGGGGATCACTCACCTCTTCCTCGTTCCAGCCTGCGCTCCACTGACGTCACTTCCTGCTACGCCGCAGGAAGTGACGTCAGTGGAGCGCACGCTGGAACGAGGAAGAGGTGAGTGTTCCCTGCCCGCCCGTTGCCTCTTATAGCTGCAGCCAGCGACGTAACTGTTTAAAGCTGGAGGGGAGCGGAGGACAAGGGACCCGGGCGAGGGAGGGGGTCCGACCCCCCTCCCCGCCGCTAGGCCCAATACCCCCTTCCTGCCCGCTATCCCCTCCAGCTCGGGCTGCCCCTCACACCCACGGACGGGCGGGTGCCGCCCCCCCAGAGGTGCCGCCTGAGGCAAAAGTTTCACCCCGCCTCATGGGCGGGCCGGCCCTGTGGCAGTGGCACCCATGTCCCCTCTCTCATCTACCTGTCCCTGCAAGGCTGGCTCCCTTCCAACAGAGTGATCCATCTCTGCTCTGCTTCCAGGTCCCCCCTGCCCGCTGAGAGGGGGGCGTGCCGCTCCTGGCTCCACGCCCTTTGTGAACCGAATCGTTCATTTTGATGATTCGACTCACAAAAGATTCGGATCAAAGATCCAAATCGTTCATGATCCGGACAACACTAGCTCCCAGTCCGACACTGCCAGTATAGTTCAGCCAGGTATAGTTGGCCTTGTATAGCCAGGGCTGTGGATTTTGGTACAAAAATCATCTGACTTCGACTACCGAGATTATGAAACCGACTCCAACTCTGACTCCAGCTACCCAAATTGCGAGCATTTAGCGCTCTTCCTATACCTTCCATTATAGCAAAATTGCCCCAAAAATGGTTAAGGCACCGCTTTGCTGAACGCATATGAACCTTCTCATAGAGATTAATTGTACAAGCGTTTTGGGGGCGATTTTGAAAAATGGTTGCGCTCGAAAAAAGGGCAAAAACGCCCCTAGTGTGAACGAGCCTTTTACACTTTTTAACTCACGTCAATTTTCCAGAACAAGGAGGTTAATTCCCATATGTGTCCCCATGTTTCAGTGGTACCGTTTATTTCATACTTTCACTATATTGTGCTCATACTTTAGGCAAAATGTCACAATGCATGTATTCTCTCTCTCTGTCTCTGACACATCCAAGGATCCAGCTGTGAACGAACGACAACAGCTTTCCTTTCAGTCTGAACTTGAAGAAGAATAACATAACACACGAGTCAAGCAACCAATCCAGTGGAGAGGCGGGGTCTGCGTATCCCAAGGAAGCGCACACTAGTAGGGCGGGACTAGGTTCTCCTGCGCTGCTGATTTGTTAGTGTTGCTGCATGATGTCGTGCTTTCCCTGTCCAGTAGAGATGGGAAGTTCGGATCTTTTCAATGATCCGGATGATTCGAATCGGATCATTGAAGAGATCCGGATCTTTGATTCGAATCTCGGATCATTTTACTACCGGAAGCATTTGGGGGTGAAATGAACAGCAGGACAGGTCTGTGGACAGGAGAAGGGGAGGGGGGTGGACACACAGAGAAGGGGAGAAGATGGACAGAGGGCAGGGAGTGGACAGAGAAGGGAGGAGGGACGAGCAGAGAGCAGAAATGTTTGCACGTAATACCCACATGCTGAAGTCATATGCTTTACATATATTTCACCTACATGTTCATCTGTACACTTTGAAAGAAAAGGTCGCACAGTGAAAGAAAGCATTCCCAGAAGATAAGTGCAGCTGTTTAGTGCCGAGTGCAGGAGGATTATATTGCCTTTCAATCACACTGTCTGCAAAGTTACTGAGCTGTGCTGAGCCAAAAGCTTCCCATGTGATCACTGTGCAGCACTACGGAACAGACAGCCTGTAATGAGCAGCACCTTATAGCCAGTATGTGTGCTCTACACATATCTGGCAGTGGCACCCATGTCCCCTCTCTCTCATCTACCTGTCTCCCTGCAAGGCTGGCTCCTCTCCAACTCAGCAATCCATCCCTGCTCTGCTTCCCGAACCCCGCTGCCCGCTGAGAGGGGGCGTGTCGCTCCTGGCCCCGCCCCTTTTGCGATCCGAATCACTCATTTTGATGATTCGGATGATCGACTCATAAAATAGATTCGGATCAAAGATCCGAATCGTTCATGATCCGGACAACACTACTGTCCAGTAGGAAGCGCGAATGACTGGCTTTGAATGAAAGCCGTTAGTAGGCGCGCAGTTTGAAGTCTTCCCCAGTATCGGAATATTGTTGTGCTCCGTATTCGCTGCTCCGGTAACTGATAATAAAGCGTGATGGAGGCGCGGTCTGTGAAGGAGCTGGAGGCGCGGTCTGTGAAGGAGCTGGAAGCGCTGAAGTACCCGGAGCTGCGGAAACTGGCCAAGCAAGCTGGGGTGAAGGCGAATCTCAAGGTGGGAGAGAGAGAGATGAGATCTGTCATGTGTGTGTCAGTCTGATGGGCGGGTCCTCTGCTTGTCCCTCATAGTCCAGTTGTCTTTTGTGTTTACTAATGACAATGGTCCCATAATGTGAGGACAAAACCATATTGTGGACTCTAGTAAGACAATCGCTTTTACAGCAAATTATTTTAGCAGTTAATCTGTCACGTTAGAAATGGCAGGCTTGGGTTGATATACATACTCTGGTGTTAAGTAGAGATGGGAAGTTCGGATCTTTTCAATGATCCGGATGATTCGAATCGGATCATTGAAAAGATCCGGATCTTTGATCCGAATCTCGGATCATTTTACTACCGAAGCATTCGGGGTGAGATGACTAGCAGGACAGGTCTTTCCGTGCTGTGGACAGGAGAAGGGGAGGGGGTGGACACACAGAGAGAAGGGGAGAAGATGGACAGAGGGCAGGGAGTGGACAGAGAAGGGAGGAGGGACGAGCAGAGGGCAGAAAGGTTTGTGCACACAATACCCACATGCTGCAATCATATGCTTTACATGTATTTATTTCACCTATATGCTCATCTGTGTACTTTCCATGCAAACGTCACACAGTGAAGGAAAGCATTCCCAGAAGATAAGTGCAGCTGTTTAGTGCCGAGTGGAGGAGGATCATTTTGCCTTTCAATCACAGTGCCTGCAAAGTTACTGAGCTGTGCTGAGCCAAAAGCTTCAAATGTGATCACTGTGTGCACAACTACGGAACAGCCAGCCTATAATGAGCAGCACGTTATAGCCAGTATGTGTGCTCTACACATATCTGGCAGTGGCACCGATGTCCCCTCTCTCTGCTACCTGCTGTCCCTGCAAGGCTGCCTCCCATCCAACAGAGCGATCCATCTCAGCTCTGCTTCCAGGACCCCGCTGCCCGCTGAGAGGGGGCGTGTCGCTCCTGGCCCCGCCCCTTTTGCGATCCGAATCGTTCATTTTGATGATTCGGATGATCGACTCATTAAATAGATTCGGATCAAAGATCCGAATCGTTCATGATCCGGACAACACTAGTGTTAAGTTACGGTTAACTTTTTGTATCATGAGTATATGGTTCACACGGACGCTTGGTGGCTTTTACTGCCAAGCGTTTAGGACTCGTCGGCTAAACACTCCCATTCGAGTAAATAGGAGCGTTTAGCATGGCACAGTTATTGGCGATTGTGCAAACGCGATGTTCTGATCCCGATTTAACGTTGTTTCAGCCGGCCCTAGAAGCCGCATGCAGCTTCTAGGGTCGCTTAGTCGCCGTGTCTTTATGTCCCCTTGAGGGGATGAGAAATGCCGACCTGACGGGAAGTTGATGATCGCCTTACCGTTGCCCCCCCCCCCAAACAAAAAGTCACAGGACGACGTGGCTTCCGCCTGCCGTCTGTGTGAACCAGCCAATTGGAGAAAAAAAAAATTACGTATAGAGTTCTCAAGCCCTTTCTGCACCATATGTGCTTTTGTCTGTGATTGGACAGAGCATTTTTTTTTTCTTACAGTAGCCAATGAATTTCAAAGTCTGTGTGATGTTGCACAATGGCGACAAGTGTGTTCGTTCACAAGTCTGCAATTTTTTTGTGCTACGATATGTGCACGTTTACCGCATCCGGACCTTGATGATTGCAATCTATGCCCTTTTTTGATCCTGTTATACCTTCAATCATTCCGCTGATCGCGTCACTCTCTCGCCGCCGCAGATCTATTGGCTTACCTTGATGGACAGCGTCAGGAGCCAATTAAAGTGGCTCCTGACCTCCTCACACAGCTCTGCCATCATAGTGACGGCAGAGACGGGGGGCCTACGCGGATGGAGGAATGGCAGGTATGTACGGCAATTCGTCTTTGGTACCAGCAGTCTGGTCCCTAAAGAGAACCTGTACTGAACAAATGACCCCTGGAGTATACTTGCCTCGGGAGAGGGAAGCCTCTGGATCAGATTAAGGGTTCCCCAATCCTCCTCAGTCCCACAGTGGTCTTGCTGTGCTCCTCGTAAGCCACAGCTGACAATTTGTCAGGCTGTGGCTGGCTGTAGCGCCTGCAATATTTACCTTCCCCAGCGCAGGTGCAGTACAGCGCTCGGATCAGGCGGAAATAGTCAATCCCAGTCAGGTCTTCTCTATTGCGCAGGCGACTTGAGCAGTAGAGCGGACCCGACAGGGATTGGCTACTTCTGCCAGACCCGAGCCGAAAGCCGCTGCTGCGCCTGCGCTGGAGCCGGGGAAGGTAAATATTTACATGCCCGCTGTTCGGAGTGGCCTAGAGAGACCACTGTAGGATGGGGGAAGCCTCAATCGGATCTAGAGGCTTTCCCCTCCCCAGGTAAGTACCTCCCAGGGGCCCTTTTTTCTCATTATAGGTCAGTGATGGCTAACCTTGACACTCCAGCTATGGTAAAACTACAAGTCCCATGAGGCATTGCAGTACTCTGACAGCTTTAGCAAGTACTTTTTTACGCGTTACTGGTGCAATGCATAACCATTTACACATTGCACCTGTAACGTGTAAAAATTTACTTGTTAATGTCCGCGATGGCTTCCTGCACCAGCGGGAATGCGTAAAAAGGTACGCCCAGTCGGCAAAAACGAAACTAGCTGGCAGCGGGGGACCTGAGGAGCCATGAGTGACTGCGAGGGCACAGGATGGCTGCAGGGTGCTGGTAGATGCCCCAGGTGAGTGAAACTCATGGGGGTTTTTTGAGTTAAGGTTCCCTTTAAAAAAGTATGACATTTTTTATCTAACAGGAAGAGAGCTGTGCAGTTGCTAATCTGGATAAGAAACAGTGTATCTAGTAAAGCAGAACTCTGGTTACTAAGTTTAAATGTAACCTGTGGTGAGGAAACATGCTTGTCTCTCCAGCGAGCGTCCCCTTGGTTCCTGGACGTCCGCCTTCATGGACTGGGATGCTATTGTATCTTTGCCAGAGATCTTCAACTACCACAGCTAAAGCATGGTACACACATGGATTTATGATTGGCCTATCTTGCCTCTTCCACTTTACAGCTGCTGCTCAGACCGCATACACTCCTGGCTAGTGGGTATCTTGGTGAATTCACCCTGCCCCCACTCCATATTCTACTGAAACTTTTGGCAGCTTGTTGTTAAGAATAGGAATTTCTCCATGCAGTCAAATTTCATGTAAATGTTAATCCCTTGAACTTGGATCAATAAATATTGGCAGGCAGTTATTCTGAGTGTTCCATTATCAGGCTGCATATAAATTATATGACATTTGAATGCAAGGAGAAATGATTTGCATCTCCTTGATCATTCCTAGTCAAGAACATCACGCCTTACAAAAAGAGACCTTGCATGGTCTTGAAACGTTGGCACTGTTTCACTCAGCATAATACAGTTAAGGCCCTTGGCACACTGCGTCGCACCGCAGTACTCTTCCCAGCTTCAAGGGCCATGCAAGTTTATGGAGACTTGTGCTGTTCACGTGGTGCGGCGAAAGTGCCCAAATCGCTGCAATCTCAATGCAAAGTCTGCAGCGTGTTATAGCATGATCCGTGCCTACCGCACGGATTATGCATTAAAGCAAGTCAATGGGCGATGCAGTGTTCTCCCCAGAATTTTTTTTCCAGCCGGGTGGCATGAAAAAGTAGCCGGGTGAGGAGAGTTGAAAATGCAGGGCAACTCTGCTTACAGCATAGGAGGAGGTGAGCCGATAACAGCCGGGTGGAGCACCCGGCTAAAAGAGCCTGGGGAGAACACTGCAGTGTGCACGACTAGAAAGCATTTGCGGACTGACGGAAATCTGGACCGACGCATCGCAAACTTCCAGTGTAAAACCGGCCTCGAAAGCCTGAAGCAAGGAAACTTGCTTCAGGTTAAATATTCATCTATGTAGAGGGAAGTTTCTGGATCCAATTCCTCCACTGCCCCTTGTTCAAATTACACGCCTTCTGGACTCACACGTATGCAGTACGAATCTGCAGTACTGGTGAACGCGAGTGCTTCCAAACAAGACATATTTGACCTAATGGTTAAATAATTTCAATGGGGGGGGGGGGCAACATGGTCAGGGAGAGAGGACCAGGAAGGTTCTATGGGATTCAGACCTTTCCCTGTACATAGGTAGGTTTATCTGAATACAATTAAAGGAGGTGTCGGCATATACTTACAGCAACCCTGCAGTGAGGAAAAAAAAAAGATACTGACCTAGAACAGTTGTGTCGCATGGTTCATTTATCCACATTCCACCTGTAATGTTAAGTAGCCACCCCCCAATGCTACTAGTATGCATTGAGGGCAATGTCTGCTGGAACACATTCAAAACAAAAAGTTACATACTTTAGTGGGAAGTGTCTGGATGGTCCAGAGACTTCCCGGATTGTGTTGCAGCCAAACGATCCAGGACAGGGACCCTCTACACCTATCTGACTCCGCACGCATCGAATATGTTTCTTCTGGCTGTGGATGAGCACATGTAAGGTCCGCGCATGCCCAGTAGAATGAAGTCGCTCGTGCACAGGTTTTTTTTTTTTTTTTTTTTTTGCATCCTCTGTGCACAAGTGCTTCGTTCTACTGGGCATGTGAGGACCTTCTTGCGCTTGCCCAGTGTAGATGTGTCTGTCCACGGTTTGGAAAGCGACCTGAAGAAACCCACCGAGTAGCACATGCTCTGTCCACGTGTGCTTCTGTCTGGCTGTGCACAGAGCCACTGCTGGGAGTGTACCCAGTGACAATGGCACGCTGGGGTTTGCATCTGGATCATCTTCTGTGTCGAGACAGCCCATTGTGCCATTGCAATGGCCCGCTGTCCCACAGTGATTTGGGAGTTCATGGTTTTCAGCAGGAACAGGCTTTGCAATATATAGATGAATATAATGAAAACAAGGTTTTTTTTTTTTCATCATTCTACAAGAGGATTTTTCTTTTGAAAGCAAACTTGTGACTTCTGGTAAAAAGTATAAAGTAAAAGTTAAAAACTTACCTCAGTAGAGGTAGGCCTCTGGCTCCTCCATCCTCCCCAAGACTACTGCCTCTGCCCAGGACCCTGTGAAGGGCAGTTTCCGTCCGTGAAAGAGCCAGGCTGCACAATGTGGGCCTTATTGGGCCTGTGGAGTGCAGCCGCACTCATACTTGACAGGAGCCCGGCCATGCAAACCTATTCGACAAGCCCTTGTCGCATAGCTTCTGAGAATCCCAGCACTGGAATGGGGAGCTCAAGGGGGACAGGAGAATCTTCTCTTTTTTTCTGAGGTGAGTATCCAACTTGGGCACTTTTCTCCCTACAGCTACACTTTAAAATAAGGGAAATGGCACATCAGAACGTTCAGCAATGCTTCAACAATGAAACCTTTCATATTCCATTTGTGGCAAGCTTCTTTTACTCGGGCAGGGACAAGCATTGTTGTACATGGACCTTTTACCTTTATTGTGTATGAAAAATAGCAGTTCTCTGCAAGCTTCTAAGACCTTATATTTTTATTGTATTTAATTCAAAGGCGGATCGACTTCTGAAAGCTTTGAAAAAGCATTTTCATCCAACATCCTCGCCAGAGCATTTAAGTGACGTAAGTAGGAAAAATGATTTTTTTTTTTTTTTTTTTTTTTTTTTTGATCTGGACTTTTGAGAGAAAAAAAACATTTGTATCTGCATTGCATTGTGAGCACTTAACCATTTGACTGCCTTTTGATGAGATGGATCTTATCAAGGCTGTACCTGTCACTGACATTACCTATAGCAAAGTTGTTAGAGCTATAATGTGCACCCTCTGTTTAGGGCAGTGCTGGGAAAACTGTGTGCGCTGTAAATACTGCCCGCCAATAGGTGGCCTGATTTCTCTTCCCCTGCAGAGTCGAGAGGAGACGATAACAGTGGATTAAAACGCATCTGATCGCCTATTCCAGCACTGCGTCTCCATGGGAACAGGGTGGCACGTTCTGACAGCGTGGCACGGGACATCTTGTTGCCATGGAGACGCAACGCTGGAATCGGCGATCAGGTGAGTTTTTAACCTACTCCTATTGCCTTTGGACTCTGCAGGGAGGGAGGAGGGAAAGTATTTTAGGAATGCGGCCAGTGGTCAGCAGCATGCAGCCTGGGCTGCATAAAGTTTGCCCAGGCCTGGCTTATAGGGCGATTCAAGGGAAAAACCAACATTTTCAATGTGGGCATTCCTGAAAGCTCTTTCTCCCACATGCACAATATAATATGGTAGGACATTAGATTATAACTATGGTAGAGATTAGATTGTGAGCTCCTTTGAGGACAGTCAGGGACATGACTATGTACTCTGTAAAGTACTGCAGAAGATCTCAGTGCTATATAAATACATAATATGGTAGGACATTAAATTATGACTGGTAGAGATTAGATTGCGAGCTCATATGAGTACAGTCAGTGGCATGACTATGTACTCTGTAAAGTGATGTAGAAGATGAGACAGTAGAGTGGGGAGAAAAGATATAGAGGGGGTGGGGGGGGGAGGAGTAAGAGATAGAAAAGGGGAAGAGACGTGGGGGGAGACAGGAATGGGGGAGTCGAGTTCCCCAGAGCTGCTCCATGCTCTGTACACGTGCTGCTGCCACATCCAAAGTCAACTACCCAGGAAAGAATGGGGACTGGGCACCACAGTGCAGGCAACAGCATGGTGCTCTGAGCTGCAGGATGCCTGCACTGCAGACATTCTGATGTATCAACTTCTGCCTGTCTGCCGACACTACATCGGTCTGAGGTGGAATTCTAGGCAGAAGTAATGACCCCCACCCCCTTAAGCTTGCCTATATGATTAAAGAGAATCTGTAACTATAAAAAATTCCCCTGGGTGTTACTCGCCTCTGGAGGGTGAAACCTCTGGATCCTAATGAGGCTTTCCCCATCCTCCTGTGTCCCGCGGTGGTCTTTCGCTGCTGCTCCAAACAGCGGGGATGTAAATATTTACCTTCCCGACTCCAGTGCAGGCCCAGTAGCGGCTCTCTGCTCCGAAATAGGCGAAAATAGCCAATCGCAGCCGGGTCCGCTCTACTGCGCAGATGCAAGTCGCCTGCACAGTAGAGGACCCGTCTGAGATCGACTATTTACTAGCGGAAAGCTGCAACAGTGCCTCTGCTGGAACAGGGAAAGGTAAATATTGCACAGCCTGACAAATTGTCGGCTGTGCATTCAGTGGGCTGCAGTGAGACCACCGTGGGACAAAGGAAACCCCCCCCCCCCCCCCCCCCCCCCCGGGGAACTTTTTTCATTAGTCTCTTGACTTTAAGGCAGCTTTGCAGCAAATCAATTGCCTTTTGAATTACGCAATGTGCTGCAGCTGCCTACCTTCCTCCTCCTCTCCCTGCTGGATGGCTGAAACAAGAGTAGATGAAGCATGAAGTTTTATGCATGCACGTATCCATGATCTGTAGCTGCACATACCCCGAGTGCTTAATAATACACACAATACATTCTCTTACCTCACATTGAACAAATATGTTAATGTCCTCTTAAAGCCATAATAATATATGTGCATATTCATATAGTATTTCCTTGCATGTAGGACTCGGATAACAACTGTACTCTAAGTGATAAAGATGAACTGCAGAGCAGTCAAGATAATGTAGAAACAACTTCTGTGAGTAGTGTTCCTCAAAAACGTGGACGTGGTAAGCAGAAGGTCCAAAGGAAGTCCATTGTTACCAAGAAGAGTCCTAAGAATAAAGAAACTGATCAAGAAATTCAGACTAGTCCTAAGCATAAAGAAGCTGATCAAGAAATTCAGACACCTAAGAGTGAACCAGTTCAGGTAAACTCTCTTATAATTGTGTTTTTTATTAATTCAGTTCTAAAACATTTTAAAGGATACTTAAGTCCTTTTAAAAATTCAAAAACTGGGAGCAGGCATGTGTAGGAGGCTCTCCTGATGCCCACTGCTCCCCCCCCCCCCCCATTCTCCTCTGTTGCCTAATGTCCCCCCAAACCTACATCCAGGTTGGGAAGGTTGGTGCGCTGTGCAGTACATAGTTTGGGCGTAGTGTGCAGACCGCTCCTGCCACGCATCACCGGGCAGTGCCTGCACAATGCGCACTGACCCAGAAGTAGTTTTGGGGGGAACATTAGGCCTTAACAGAGGGGGACAGGGGGAGCGGTGGGCAGGAGGAGAGCCTCCTACACGTCTGCTTCCCCCATTTTAAATGTTTAAAAGGGCTAAGGTATCTTTTAAGAAGAGAGTACACGCATAGTATGTGTCTAATGTGTGTTTTTTTTCAAACCGCATCCCCATAATAGGAGTAGTCTTCCAGTTTCTCCTGATGAGCTGTTAATCTGCCAGAGTTGCTGGGAGACGTTAACCCCTTGTCTTGCAGTCTAGTCTTGCGTAACTTCTGGAGCATATTCTGTATCGCTGCAGTCACATACATGCCTCACTGATGAGAATCTTAACTTCTGCATTGGACATACGGTATTGCTATTAGTCACCCACAGAAGAGATATTAATGCAGTTCAGAATTTAAGTGAGGTCCAAGGGAATAAAAACCTCAGATTTACCCTGAATTTGCCTTTATAATGCAATTAAAGGCGCACCATGGTCTAAACTAAAAAATGGAAAAAAAATATGTACTCATACATGTAAAATGTACATTTGTCCCAGAATAAATGAACTATCATCTTTTTATATTTCCTATGTAGATGTCACTTACACTAGGTATTATAATCTACCAACTCTGAACCTACAAATTTTGGACTAGTCCATCTCCTCATGGGGGATTATAATATACATTCTGTGTAGCTGTCGCTCAGTGTGTAACATATACAGTGGGTTTACTCTGGGACAAATGTATGTGTACATATGCATTTTAAAGTTTTTGCCATAGTGCCGCTTTTAAGCTGAGTAACACGCTTTTGAAGTGCTGGATCAAGTGCTAGATCCAGATGGCTGAGCAGGATAGGGGAAGCCTCTTTAAAGAGAACCTGAGGCAGCATGAAAATAAAAAAAACAAAACCTACTACCTGCTCCACGCCGCCTCCCGGATGCATCTGTGCCGATCTCCGTGGCCCCGGTCATCCTCCACAGACAGTAAGACTCTTCTATAACTACTTTGCAATACATAATTATGTCCACCTGTAGAAATCTCATGGGGTGTATGAAAGACATTGTAAACCCAGTGTTCTCCCCAGGCTCTTTTAGCCGGGTGCTCCACCCGGCTAGTTTTGGTGACCACCCGGCTGTTATCAGCTCACCTCCTCCTATGCTGTAAGCAAAGTTGCACACAGACGCACTGACCCTGCATTCTCTCATCTCGCCCCACCCGGCTACTTTTTCATGCCACCTGGCTGGAAAAAATTTCTGGGGAGAGCACTGTAAACCATTTAGAGCAGCCCTAGCAGTGATATCCTAGTCTACACCCGCTAAAGCAGGGAAAAGAAATACTGTATTAGATTCACTTTCCAGAAAGTAAGCAAGCAGGAAAATGAACATGTCTTGTGTAAGCTCAAAAGATAGTGCCAAAGCTTATTTTAGCAAGGAAGACGAGAAACCAACTAGGTTTAAATTCCCAGCAGATGAAACTGTAGAATTACAGTTTTATGTCCCTTTAGAAACTCGGCATCATAAGCCAGAGACTTGTCATTCTCTGATAAATTATATAGTGGGATGGAGGAGGCAGATATATAATTTATTTATTTTTTATGCATAAATCCACTAAACTTCAGGGAAAATCTTGTATTAAGAGGGCTTAAGTGTAGGTTCCTGTTTTCTGAAAAGGACATTAATCACTGGAGTAAATGCCCAAAATTAGTAGCCCTCTTCTTCCACTGAATTGTCATTTGAAAATCTGCCATATTTAAAGGATCGTTCAGGTTTAAAAAAACAAACAGACCAGCAGCTGCAACTACTTCTGTTGCCGGAATGCGTACTACTTGTGTACAGCAAGTTCGAGAGCTTATTGCACATGATTCTTCCGAGGAAGAAGTACTTGTTGTTTTTGCCACTCAGCAAAGCTGAGGCCGTTTTCAGAATGCAGGAAATTGTATTGCCCACACTTCTTATTCTTCCAGTAACAAAACAGGATGGTGAACTCTGAATGTCGAGTAATTTTGGTCTTGCTTTAAGGGGGCCTAAAGTGTGAGGAATATTAAGGCTTATGTATCTTTCCTTTTATAAACCATACAAATTGTCTGGCTGTCCTGCTGATCCTCTGTCCCTTATACTTTAAGCCACAATCCTTGAACAAGCATGTAGATCCGATGTTTCTGACAAGATTAGCTACATGCTTGTTTCAGGTGTGCGGTTTAGACTTCTGATTCCAGAATGATCAGCAGGACAGCAACACCATTTGCATTGTTTAAAAGGAAATATGGCAGCCTCCATATACTGCTTGATTTAGGATCCAATTAAAAGGGTAAAAAAAGGCTATTTATTTTTCCTTTAAACTTTACTTAAATTAGAAAACGTGGCCGTTCATCTGTGAATACGCTTACAAGAGGACTCCAAATGATGTATCATATGTGCTTATAGAGCTATGGGGGACAGACATTCCGAACCTTTATATCTAAAAGCTCATTCCACAAGAGCTTCCTGGGCCTGTACAGCTCACATTCCGGGGAATATCTGAAGAACTTTGACATAGATGAGCTGAAAGAATTTAAGAAATTATGAACCTCCTGATGGGAGGAAATCAGGCCTTTGGGAGAAAATACTGCAGGCAGTGATTCTTGCTTATTGTATCTCATTGCGTGCCTGTCCTTGTTTGGTTATTGGGAAAACAAGAGAAGGCACACCTGGTAATGATTTTAGTAACAGTACAGATAAATCACTCATCCATGTTTCAGATTGTATATAACTTTGTATGTAACTTTTTGTTGTTGTGTACTTAGTAAGTATAGTGACTCCCAATTTAATTTTTTTTTTTTGGGGGGGGGGGGGGGGTGTTCTAATGTTTTCTCCTGTTCCCGGGAGGAATACCATCTCATAGTGTGTCCTGGAGGGTTACTGGTAATGTTACCAGGTGAGCTAACTCTCTTGTTTTGTTTCTGGACTTGGTTATGGAAGGGTTACAACCAAGGCTGTGGAGTTGGCACAAAAATCATCTGACCCCTCAGTTTATGAAGCCACTGACTCCACCAGGTACCCAATATTGCTCTGAGACTGACTCCTCGACTCCTTAGTCTAATTTTTACAAAGGCTATGAATTTGGATCAAAACTCATCCGACTCTTCAGTTTATGCCAACTGCCGACTCCAGGCACCCAAAATTGTTTCGAGTCCACAGCCCTGGTAACAACCTCTGTCAAGTGTGATACTGCTGCCTCTTACTACCTGTCCTAGTACACTTCTATTGCCAATAAGTAATTAATGATGGTTCTTTTGTGTTCTTAAACAATTGCAGTACTGTATGCCTCTATGCTCCTTGTAATTTAAGGAAACCGATGAACAAGCTAGAGAGAAAACTACCCAGCTTGGCTCAGCAAACCAGCAAAAGAAACGTAAGAGAACTGAAGATGACCTTCCAGCCCAGGCGACAGAAACTGCAGCAAATATTACAAAGAGCGAAAGTATGTTTTTTGTACTTTCTAAAAATAATTTTAAATCTTTTACTGCATACTGGGATTGTCAATTTTCTTGTATCATATGTATATTAGTAGATGTACTAGGCTTTTGATAGAACTTCTGTGATGAGAGAGTGAATACGTTTAAAGTGGCTGAACTTTACCATTTATTCTATGTTAGTCTTAGTCAGTCCAGACTCTGTGTATGTCTCTGCCTCTTTAAAAACACAATGTGTCGCTTTAACATGTGAGAGTGCCTAATGCTCACTGCACTCACCCCGCCTATCTGTGCCCACTTCCACCTGAAGCCACGCCCCCGCATGTGTTAGGGCTGGTTCAGACGGACGTTTGGAGGCGTTGCGTTTGCTGGCGTCGCGTTCAGCAGCGTTCGTGTGCGTTTGGATGCGGTCGCGTTTTTTCTTCCCCTAGGGGGACATTAGCCGTCGCGGTTAACCTCCCCTGGAAGCTACATGTAGCTTCCAGGGGCTCCTTGAACGCCAGGGAAAATCGGGACCCAAACGCCGCGTTTGTGTAAACGCGCTTGAAAGCTTGGTACAAACGCTCCCATTCACTTGAATGGGAGCGTTTAACACCAAGCCCTGAACGCTGGCTGTAAACGCTCTGCAAACGTCCGTCTGAACCAGCCCTAAACCTCTGTAGGCAGTTCCTGATATCCTGCAGAATTTCAGTGGACATCAATGCTCTATAATCTTGCGTTATAGAGTAATTCTAGTAAAGCTTTTCCCACCTCACACTACCTTGAACAAGACCAATTTAGCCCTGTATCTCTCCAGCTGCTGGTGGAGAGACGGGTAGAGGGCGCACTTCTCATGCGTAGACTGGGGCCGACTGATGGAAGTGCGTGGACCCAGTTCTTGAAGCTGCGGGCAACGAAGGACGGCGGCGTGGGAGCGATCCGAGCGGATGGGGCTGGAGGAAGCCCCAGGTATGTATACTTTTTTTTTTTTTTTTTTTTTTTCATTCAGCTCTGAGTCCCTTTAACGGATACTATTAATTTTACCCCATTGTATAGCATATGACTAGCATTATAGGGACCTTTTTACTTGGACTGCAGACCATGTGAGAATAGAAATAGTTGTGTATTATTTAGATATACTACGTTCTCTCAGAATAGGAATGTGATTTGGTGTGAGCTGTCCTATATTTACAGGTTGAAGTAAAACTCCAAAGTAAATGAAAAAAATTGATGTAGGAGTTCTATAGTATCTCATTTTGCCCATATTTCTTCTAAAAGCCTCAGCTTAGGACGGGATTGTCACCATAAAAATCAAATTTCAACAGCAACTGGTCTGAGTGTATGAAGTGATAAAGATGCTAATCCTGCAATCAAAACTTGCAAAACTTTTTCTGCTGTTATGGTTTGGAGTTATCACATACCTTAGGAGCACTGGCCCTTTAATTGGCATTGCCAAACCGTTGCATGCTGGTGGTCTTTTTATCTATAATATATTCCTCCTCCTTTTATTTCCCCCCTCCTAATGACATTAGGAAGTGCACTTCCTAGTATAGACCTCAATGAGGTTGTCTGAAGACTCTGGGAGGAGGGCAGGTAACGAATACACAATTCGCAAGAGTAGAGAAAAGTGTGAGGGAGGAAATGTCAGGAGGTCAAAGGTAACTAAGATGGAAACTGTCTAGAATAGGATTTTCTGCTTTTCCTTTATAACATTTACAGGAATCATAACGTGGACAGTGCAGTACGTCTGTTATGTTAGTAGAACTAGTATTTATCTAGTTATATACCGTATGTGTGTTTGTTTCTAGGTTAGCATGGGTATAACTTTATTCTTTAGGCTGGTTTCACAGTGGGATGTTACAGGCGCACGTTAGAGCAGCCTGTAACGCACCCCACAGCAATGAAAAATCAACGGGCTGTTCACAGTGCCCACGTTGCGAAACATTGTAACGCAGCACGTCCTGATAACGTACTGCATGCAGTACTAGACTGTTTGCACATGCTCAGTGGGGTTTTTTTATTTTGGGGGCGGAGAGGAGGCGGGGAGAGGCCGCTACGTAGCCCGGCACATGGCTACTTAATATTCACTGCACTTGCAGTGTTTTCTTCTTGGAGCGACCGCTGATTGGCTGGCGGGACCACGTGATGCGGAGAGCTCCGCTCATGTGGTCTCCGCAGTGCCTCCGACAGAGCAGGCGCACCAAGAGCTGCTTGTAACGCGGCTCTTGGTAGCGTCCTGCTCCAACACCACCAGGCGTTGTGTTAGGGGCACGTTATGCGACCTTAACGTCCCCTAAAATGCAACGTCCTGGTGTGAAACCAGCCTTAAAGTACACATGAACTGAGAGAGATCTGGAGACTAACATACGTGTTACCTTTTAAACCATACCAGTTGCCTGGCATTCCTGCCGATCTATTTGGCTGCGGTGGTGTCTGAATCACACACCTAAAAGAAGCCTGTGGCTAATCCAGTTAGAAACACCTGATTGGCATGCTTGTTCAGGGTCTATGGCTAAATATGTTGGAGGCAGAACATCAGCAGGATAGCTAGGCAATGTGCATTGTTTATAAGGAAATAAATATGGCCGCCTCCGTATCCATGTCAGTTCAGATGTGCTTTAAATTTAATTCCGCTTGGAATTGGACAAACAGATGCACTTTTCTGCTGATTTTAATTACTGTATATACTCGCGTATAAGCCTAATTTTTCAGCATAAAGAAAATGTGCTGAAACTATACCCCTCGGCGAGTCAGTGAAGCAAAACAGATGGTGGAGCAGGTTTTGTTAATGGCAGAGGAGCTTAAGGATTGTGCAGTAGTGATCCTACTCTTACCAGCTTTCACCCTGCTTGTGTCCGTGCTCTCATCCCCTGCAACATGGTGTGCAGAGTGTGCTGCTTAAGACTACATGTGTCCCCTGGCTTGTGGAGTGGAACGTGCAAGCAACGCGTCAGCAGTGCAATGATCGGGGATTCTTCCTGTGTGGTAATTGCTGCCTATCTATGACGCCATCTAGTGGCTTCTTGACACAGCTGTATGGTCCTGGGGCACAGCTGACTATGGGGAGGGAGGCTGACTTATACTGGGGGAACATCTGGCTACTGTGGAGGGGACTATACTAGGGAGGGGTCTTATACACGGGTCAATCACTTTTACCTGGTTTCTGAGGGAAAAGTGGGTACCTCAGCTTATACGTGGGTCGGCTTATATGCGAGTATATACGGTAGTCTATTTCCGGACTGCATGCAATTTATGAAACATTTGCACATAGGTTAGAATTATTTTCCCATTTGACCATCTCTACTTGCCAACCTTGCTGCAGGCAAGCATATGGGATGCAGACTTTGGAAGAGGAAAAATATATGCAAATAGCACAAGCTTCATATATGCATTCTTTGATTTAAACAGCAAGCAATCCAACTACTGCTGCTCCACCAGGTGGAAAGATACCAAGATACAAAGGACGCTTATCTAAGCCTGGATCAAAGCCCTCAACACCAAGTAAGTGACCATAAAAGTTTTGATTGAGCCACATAATGGTATCAGAAACCTAAAAGTGAAGTACTCTGTAATGTCCAGAGGACAATCTAATCAATACTAGAATGTAACTTAGAATATAACGCAGGTAGGTATATAGGCATATGTAGGCATATACCTTTGCCTTCTGAGACAAGCAGAAATATAAGCAAGTCTGGTGAGATGGTCTCTCATCCACTAGCACCAAGCTTTACTTATTCTGTAAAAACTATTCGCCATATATACAAGAAACACAAGCTTGCCACTGCATGGGCTGCTAACTAAAACGCTGATAAACCCTTTCTATACAAGACCAGTATAAATTTTGTCTTGGACAAAACAAACTAAAATATCAGTCCTTTTTTTTTTTTTTTTTTTTTTTTTTTTTTTTTTTAGAGATAGGAGGGATGCTATATTATATGTAAACAAGTAAGTTTTTTTTTTTCCCCATATGATGCTTGGTGAGGAGCTTATATCAATCTAGGATTGCATACACACCTGCTATAGAGTAAAACCATTAGGTGACATTTGATCTCTCCTGTGCATGAGGACTTGAAGTGACACTGAATAAAAAAAAATAAAAATAAAAAACTTATGATAAATTTTGTGGAGCACTGATGATTCATTTTTTTTTAACCATTGCATCACTCTGTAATATTGCAATTTACAAACTACGCTCTGTATTTTAAACTATGAAACAGAGTAGAGCTAATGACCCTTTGAACTTTTCTGCAGTAAAACCTTTAACAAGAGACAGGTTGAGATAAGTGCTTCAGAAAATAGCACTGTCGCTGACCAAGCTTGGTCGGAGAGCTCAGAGAAGCTCCTTTTTGCATAGATAAGTGAAGTTTCTTAACTTCTTCTGTACTGGAAACAATATGAGACTCGTATCTTTGCAACTAATGTTCTATTTCTTAGCTGTACTTCACATACAAATCATTATATCATAAGTTTATTTTCACTTCAGATCCCCTTTAAAGAGACTCTGAAGTCTCTAAAACAATGCGTTTTTTATTACAAAATCCACTTTAACGTAATAGTCCTACCTAAACCGCCGCGTCCCCGGCACTCTAATCTAACTATATCCCCCCCCCCCCCCAACTCGCCGGGGGGGGGGGGGCAATCCGGGCAGCGCTTCCGTGTGAGGCAGGGCTATGAGCTGCAGCCCTGCCTCACACGCGGCTGTCAGCGGCGGATCCCTGCCCCTTTTAGTCTTCCTTCACTGAGGGGGACGGGGGAGAGGCGGAGATCCGCCGCTGACAGACGCGTGGGAGGCAGGGCTGCAGCTCACAGCCCTGCCTCACACGGAAGCACTTAGGGCAGCAAAATCCACGACCAAAGTCGTAGACTTTGCAGGGGAGAGGGAAGGTCGCGTTAGGGGGGATTTACATAGCTTACAGCCGCGGGAATGCTGCGGTTTAGGTAGGGCTAATATGTTAGAGGACTTTGTTATAAAAATGGATTTTTTTTTAGAGACTTCAGAGTCTCTCTAATTAAATATTTGATGATTCCAATCTATAAAAAAAATTTTTTGATACCTTCTTGTGTATTTTGGCTCTTCATAGGGTCTGTTAGACTTTGTTTGTTTTGTGACCTATACTTTTTTTTATATGAAGCAGACTTGCCTATACTTCATTTTAGGATAATGTGCTGAGAAAGTTGTATTTTTTTCTTTTTTAATTTTTATTATATGCTTAACCTTGGTTTGGCTTGTGTATTAAAAAGTATTAAGCCTTTTAAGCATGCTGGTAATTATCTTCTTAATTTGTAGATTTTAAGAAACTACATGAGGCTCACTTCAAGAAGATGGAATCTATAGATAAGTACATGGAAAGAAAGCAGAAGCGCTTGGATGCATTGGGTAGTTCTATTCAAGAAGTTAAGGTATATAAGTAACATTTCTTCCTGGAATACAACTCGCAAATGCATCACATTCAAAATGTAATGTTAGCGCTTGCCGAAGTATGTTTAATGGTGTGACTAAGAACATTACTTATGTGGAAAAGGCCTTGACTACAGAGGATGTTAGAACATTTTATAGTTCCTATAGCCTAGCTGATTCCCTGCTTGTCTCTTATGCTGGGCATACACGGTAAGGTTTTATGCGCCGGATCGAGCCGCTGGCTCGATCCCGGCGCACTCCCGCCGGTGCCTGTATCGATCCCTGCTCGTCCCCGCGGGCGCTCCTTATCTTCTGCTCAATTCCCCGCTATTGTCCGCCCGCGGGGATCGAGCGGGGAGTCGATCCGGCGTGTCACCGGACCTGTCGGAAATTATCAATCGAGCCATCAGCGGCTCGATTGATAAAGAACAAATTTACAGTGTATGCCCAGCATTAAGGTACCATACAATTTTTTTAATATCTGTTCAATTTAAGAATTGCAATCAATTTTTCTGATTGTAACATTTCAAAAATATGACCAATGTACCACACACGCATGTTCAATGTTTCCCCAATTATGATAAAAAATGATTGAAAACTCTGACAAAATTTCTAGGGTGTGTATATTAATAAACTAACAATCCAACACACACCATACAATCTTTAGAAAGATTGAAGAAAAATATCTGGCATTCCGGATCGATAAAAATCAAAGAAAACGGGAAATCCGATTGGATTTTTCAGTCGAATGACTGAATTTTTTTGGGGGGAAGATACGATCGTTTTTATTGAATTGTCGTAAAATCTGATCATTTTATTGTATTGTGTGTGGCCATCTTTAGCCAGATGTCAAAGGAAAAAGGGAACAGATGTATAATGTAGTAGGAGGTTTATGTAACTGTTTGCATGGCGTATGTACTTTAAAGATTTGTTATGAAACCCTCTTATATTGTTGAAAGACCAGGATAAACCATGGGGTAGATGCTATTAGTGTGACCTGCAGTACTCTAGTAATGGTAGCATTGCTATGTTACCCTAGCAGGGCCAGAGTACTAGACTACCGCAGGTCATGGTAATAGTGTAACTCGCGGTACAAAGCTGGCGCTAGTAAGGGTAATATTGCTGAGTACTGTCTGCACACAGCAATATTACCGCAGCTTCATGCATCAACCACTTTTCTCTTACAAGGTAAAAATCCAGCAAAATCCTTTTATCAGTCATACCGTTCATCTTGTAGCTAAGGGCAGGTACCTGAGTCCAGGAAAAGCACTGAGCTACCTGGATTGGTGAATGAATGCTCATCATGATTCAGGCTCATCAAGCCTGAATGGCAAAAAAAGAAGTTGGAGGAAGAGTACTGCTCATTGTGAGCGTGAAACTTGCTGATTTGGTGAGGCAGGCATAAATGTGGGAGGGGATTTTTAGTGTACATCAGTTTTTTGTGTTTTTAGGGACCTTTTACAAACCCAATGTTATTTCTTCGATTGTGTTAGCAATTTTTACTGGATGCTAGGAACGCAAGAAGCATAGAAGAAATGCAGCATGCAGGACTATTGAGATCAGGCAAAATCAGATCGTTTTTTATTATAAATGGGTTCCTGTGATTTTTCATTTATTTTGCTGATGTCTTGCATGCGATTGGAAGACATAGCAAAATCACGTGTCTTATAAAACATTCCTTAAGCATGTTTCATGCTTTTGTATGGAGCCTTGTTCTGTCTGCAGCACACATTTTAGAGGCAGCTGCTTTTCTGTGTAGAGGCTATTGTTTGTGTGTCTATGCAGTTAAGACCATCTGTTGAAATTCTACTCAAACAATAGTTTACATAGATATGTAGTCTGTGCAGACGCCTGACTATAGGAACACACTTGGTAAAGGATGCAGTGGCCAGCCAGTTTTATCTTCTATATTTGTCTGCAGTCTAAAGACTTGTGCAAATGTTAGACTGAACTCAACCTAGGTATCCATTCAGGGCTGTCTGGGATGAGAATCTAGCGTGTGTGCAGGTGTCCCCAGAAGTTGAACTCCGACCAAATATTGACCTTTATCCCAATCAGTAGCTGATACCCCCTTTTACATGAGAAATCTATTCCTTTTCACAAACAGACCATCAGGGGGCGCTGTATGACTGATATTGTGGTGAAACCCCTTGCACAAGTAACCCCTCCCACAAGAAAAGTTTGAACTTTTGTGGGAAATGGCTGTTTACAGCTGTTTCCAACTGCCAAAACCCATGCAGCAGCTACATCACCTGGCAACAGTAACATGTTCACTGGAGTTCCTCTTTAAAGATCTGGTATGCTGACTTGTTATGCATTGCAGCAGCTTAGCGCACTATCCTCCTCCTCATCACCTTGTGCACCAGAGGCTGCTCCATTGTACCTTGCTCCATTGTCCCTCCTTCCAAGGAACATATCTATCTGAGCTTCTGGCCAGAACTCCCGCCCTAGGGATTAAGTGAACAATAGCAAATTGAAGGAAGCACACCATGAACCTGTGTCCACTTTATTCACATTCTGTGGTTTTTCTTTTATTTGAACCTTGTGGCTAGGATTTATCCAGTGCTCTCCGACTTTTCCCGTCAGTGACCATTGTCCGCATGCACACCGCTTATGCTGGTGTGTGCATGGTACATATGGATGTATTTTGGTAGCTACCTTGATGCACTATCTGTCCAAGGAGAGGACATTAGTATATGTGAATGCTTGCATGTTTGTACTATTCTATACTACAGAGCCAGAGACCTCTAAGCAGTATATGTGGTTACGCAAAAAACTTTATTCTTGCAACAAAGATCCGGCTTTTAACTTAGCTGTAGGTATAGCGTTTGTTCTTATATGAGTTGTGTGAATAAATTTGCTTGCAAGTGTGCTGAGGGTTAATTGACTTTACTTTTCTCATGTCTGCATACTACATGTTAACCATTATAATCCATTGCACCATGAAGTACAATTGACCCCTCCCTTGCATAGTGTGCAGTTCCATCTTAATGCTTTACATGTGGTTTTACAGTATCACATTTTAATAAAAAATCCCCATGGGTGACAGTTATAGTATAATATGGCCTTTCGCTCTGTAGTGCGCTAATCTGAAAGCAGTGTTGCATAAGTATCCATAAAATGCTCAAGGAAAAGTTAGAATCAGGTAAGTTGTTTTTTTTTTTTTGTTTGTTTGTTATAAATGTAATACAGAATGTATGGATTGTAAGAAATCTCATTGATTTGTGTGTAGATATTTTTAGATATTAATTGGAGAATTTTGCTAGCAGTCAAATTAGTTTTAAAATCTTGCCTTTTTTTTATATGAAGGCACTGGCCAAGACGTCCGACTTACTGACACAAGTTCAGAAGACTCCAGGCAGTACTTCAAAGGTAACCACAAATTTTAAGGTGGTCATATATTTTGTGTATTCGGTAGATATGTAACGCTGTGCACATGATCTTTAATTGCCATAGGTACCTGTAGCTTGATAGTTACCCCTGTAGTTTTAAAACTATGACTTTGTATATTTTGTTTTTAAAGAGGAACTTCAGCCTAAACAAACATACTTTCATTAAGTTACATTAGTAATGTTAATTAAAATAGGTAATATCATTTCTTACCCACCCTGTTTTAAAAGAACAGGCAAATGTTTGGGATTTCATGGGGGCAGCCATCTTTTTGGTTGAAAGGAGGGGACAGGGAGCATGAGACACAGTTCCAACTGTTCTGTGTCCTGATCACCCCTCCCAGCTGCGCACGCTAGACTTTAAATCTTAAATTCTAAAAAAAAAGTGCCCAAACAGCAGAACAAGAACATCAGAAATCCTATCATGCTTTGCACAGCATCAGGGGAAGAATGCCTGAGCAGATTTCTTTGCTGGGACAGAGCTTAGCTTCTGTGCAGTTAAAAATGAGACTTGGGTACGAAAAACAAACGTTCTGATGCTGTGAAACTGTTAAAGAAACCCCAAGCCTTTTCAGTGCTGCTGAGTAGATTTTTAGTCTGGAGGTTCACTTTAAGGGAGTTCCTGTACCTGACAGTCAAATCTGTTGAGGTATTTTTACCTTTTTAAAAACAAAATAAGACAGTGGGATTCCAGGGTCTCATCAGAGAACTACTATACATTTGTTTCTCATCTATTTATCTTCAGATTTACTTTAACACTACGCATAAAAGAAAAATAATTTATATACTATTTATTTCCTTTAACGTTAATGTGTATTTCAACAACTGTGCATGTATGTGCCTTTGGCTCAACATCTATGTCAGGGGTGTCTAAACTGTTAAGTAATTTGTTTGTAGGTTTTTTGTTTTTTTTTGTCTATGGGTGGAGAGGCAATAATACATAAAAATAGTTGGTTAACTTCGAATAGGGATTTGAAAGTGCATGGTTCATCCCCTCAGTAGAGGGAACCGACTGCCTCATACCAGTTTTACATGCAGCGGAATAAGGCCACTGCTTATTGGCTATTTGAGCCGCAAACTTAACATTTCCATACATTTAAAAAATCAAGTCTATGCATGAAACTTAAAGGGACACTTAAGTTAAACAAAAAAAAAGTTTTACTCACTTAGCGCTTCCAATAGCCCCCTGCAGCTGTCCGGTGCCCTCGCAGTCTCCCTCCGATCCTCCCGGCCCCGCCGGCAGCCACTTCCTGTTTCGGTGACAGGAGCTGACAGGCTGGGGACGCTAGTTATTCTTCGCGTTCCCAGACACATTAGCACCCTCTATGCTGCTATATGGTATATGATATAGCAGCATAGATGGCGCTATTGTGGCCAGGAACGCGAAGAATCACTCGCGTCCTCAGCCTGTCAGCTCCTGTCACCGAAACAGGAAGTGGCTGCCGGCGGGGCCGGGAGGATCGGAGGGAGACGGCGAGGGCACCGGACAGCTGCAGGGGGCTATTGGAAGCCCTAAGTGAGTAAAACTCATTTTTTTTTTGTTTGACTTAAGTGTCCCTTTAAGTTTCATGCATAGACATGATTTTTTAAATGTATGGAAATGTTAAAGGGGAACTGAAGAGAGAGGTATATGGAGGCTGTCATGTTTATTTCCTTTTAGACAATACCAGTTGCCTGGCAGCCCTGCTGATCCTCTGCCTCTAATACTATTAGCCATAGCCCCTGAACAAGCATGCAGCAGATCAGGTGTTTCAGTGGTTCAGACTTATAAGTCTGATCTGACAAGACTAGCTGCATGCTTGTTTCTGGTTTTAATCAGATACTACTGCAGAGAAATAGACCAGCAGGGCTGCCAGGCAACTGGTATTGATTAAAAGGAAATACACATGACAGCCTCCATATACCTCTCTCTTCAGTTCCCCTTTAAGTTTGCGGCTCAAATAGCCAATAAGCAGTGGCCTTATTCCGCTGCATGTAAAACTGGTATGAGGCAGTCGGTTCCCTCTACTGAGGGGATGAACCATGCACTTTCAAATCCCTATTCGAAGTTAACCAACTATTTTTATGTAGTATTGCCTCTCCACCCATAGACAAAAAAAATACAAAAAACCTACAAACAAATTACTTGTCTATGGGTGGAGAGGCAATACTACATAAAAATAGTTGGTTAACTTCGAATAGGGATTTAAAAGTGCATGGTTCATCCCCTCAGTAGAGGGAACCGACTGCCTCATACCAGTTTTACATGCAGCGGAATAAGGCCACTGCTTATTGGCTATTTGAGCCGCAAACTTAACATTTCCATACATTTAAAAAATCAAGTCTATGCATGAAACTTAAAGAGACACTTAAGTCAAACAAAAAAAATGAGTTTTACTCACTTAGGGCTTCCAATAGCCCCCTGCAGCTGTCCGGTGCCCTCGCAGTCTCCCTCCGATCCTCCCGGCCCCGCCGGCAGCCACTTCCTGTTTCGGTGACAGGAGCTGACAGGCTGGGGACGCGAGTGATTCTTCGCGTTCCCAGACACATTAGCACCCTCTATGCTGCTATATGGTATATAATATATGCTATAGCAGCATAGATGGCGCTATTGTGGCCAGGAACGCGAAGAATCACTCGCGTCCCCAGCCTGTCAGCTCCTGTCACCGAAACAGGAAGTGGCTGCCGGCAGGGCCAGGAGGATCGGAGGGAGACGGCGAGGGCACCGGACAGCTGCAGGGGGCTATTGGAAGCCCCAGGTGAGTAAAACTCATTTTTTTTTTGTTTGACTTAAGTGTCCCTTTAAAACAACCAATTTGTGTTTTGCAGAGCTTGTTTCAAAGTAGATTCTTTGTCTTGAGCCCTGCAATGGATAGGGGTCACATGTCCCCTGTAAAGACACCAGCAAATCAAAGACGTTCTGCACGTTCCAGCACTGCCAAGGGGAGCATCTTGGTGAATAAATCTGCGCCCAAACCCTCTGCTGCTTCAGGTTCCAGGATGAATGTTCGGTAAGCATATACAAAAGCATATGACTCTAAGGCCACATACACACATCAGACCATAGTCTTTTGAAAATGAAAGATCGCAGACCAATCTTACCACCCTTCATGTAGTATGAGAGCCATACCTACACAGTCTTTTCTATGGAGCTGAACTCCACATCAGAAAAAAAATCTTTGCAAGATGCTGCACACACAGATGCTGTACAGACACAAAAGATCAGTATCTGCAAAAGATCTGTTCCTGCCAAAAATCAATTCCTGCAAATTGCAATGATAGTCTATGAGATCTGCAGATCATCATACACACATGATTTATCTGACATTCATCTGCAGATCAGATCCACCAGGATGGATTTTCAGATCTGCAGATGACTGCTTGATCTGCAGATGAATATCAGTTAAATCATGTGTGTATGATGATCTGCAGATCTCATAGACTATCATTGCAATTTGCAGGAACAGATCTTTTGCAGATACTGATCTTTTGCAGATACTGATCTTTTGCAGATACTGATCTTTTGCAGATACTGATCTTTTGCAGATACTGATCTTTTGTGTCTGTACAGTATCTGTGTGTGCAGCATCTTGCAAAGATTTTTTTTCTGATGTGGAGTTCAGCTCCATAGAAAAGACTGTGTAGGTATGGCTCTCATACTACATGAAGGGTGGTAAGATTGGTCTGTGATCTTTCATTTTCAAAAGACTATGGTCGTCTGTGTGTATGGGGCCTAAGACAGGCATAACTGTCTACAGTATGTTAAAGTACACATGGACAAAAAAATAAGTCACATAAAGGTAGATATTTACCTAGTTGAAAGACTCTGGAGGGTCCAAAGGCTGTCTGTATTATTTTACAGCCTACTGTTCCAGTGCAGGGTCCTTCTAAACCTGTTCTACAAAGGCTTATTGAAACCCCCTTGCAATGCAGCTGATGTATTAGTTGGATTGAAATTTCTTTCAGCCAAATAAAGACCTTGGGCCCTTTTTTGATAACCCGTTAGGCTTATGTTGTAGTAATTTCTTCCTCTTCTGTAATTTAAATGATACAGTTTTAATTATTTGTAATCTTTAGCTCACCCTATACTGGCTTTTGGACACACCCTTGCATTTACCTTGGTGTCCTTAATTCAAGTATATTTATATAGGGATTACCTAACGCCAGCCTCCGGTTGGCTGTTATGATTATTAGTACAATTGCATTTTGTATATATATCTACCGTATATACTCGCATATAAGCCGACCCCCCCCCCCCCCCCCCCCCCAAAACTTTTCCCTGAAAAAACAGGGAAAAATGATTGACCCCCATATAAGCCGGGAGTAGGAAATGCTGGATTGGTGCAGCCCCCCAGTGTGTCCCAATATAGCTAGTATAGTGCCCAGTATAGGTAGGTAGTGTCCAGTATAGCTAGTATAGTGCCCAGTATGGGTAGGTAGTGCCTCAGTTTAGCTAGTATAGTGCCCAGTTTAGCTAGTATAGTGTCCCAGTATGGCTAGTATAGTGCCCAGTTTAGTTAGTATAGTGCCCAGTTTAGTTAGTATAGTGCCCAGTTTAGCCAGTATAGTGCCCAGTTTAGCCAGTATAGTGCCCAGTTTAGCCAGTATAGTGCCCAGTTTAGCCAGTATAGTGCCCAGTTTAGCCAGTATAGTGCCCAGTTTAGCCAGTATAGTGCCCAGTTTAGCCAGTATAGTGCCCAGTTTAGCTAGTATAGTGCCCAATTTAGCTAGTATAGTGCCCAGTTTAGCTAGTATAGTGCCCCAGTATGGCTAGTATAGTGCCCAGTTTAGCTAGTATAGTGCCCAGTTTAGCTAGTATAGTGCCCAGTTTAGCTAGTATAGTGCCCAGTTTAGCCAGTACAGTGCCCAGTTTAGCCAGTATAGTACCCAAGTATGGCTAGTAAAGTGCCCAGTTTAGCCAGTATAGTGCCCAGTTTAGCTAGTATAGTGCCCCAGTATGGCTAGTAAAGTGCCCAGTTTAGCCAGTATAGTGCCCAGTTTAGCCAGTATAGTGCCCAAGTATGGCTAGTAAAGTGCCCAGTTTAGCCAGTATAGTGCCCAGCATAGGTGGGTAGTGCTCCCCCCCGCGGCCGCCGCTGCTGCTATTACCTTGTTAGACAGCGGCCGCTTCCTAATCCGCGTTCCTCTTCTTTCTCAGAGTGTATCACAGCAGCGCGCCCGGCGCTGCTGCTGTGACGATGCAGGGGGCAGGAAAGAGCGTGGCTCCCTATAGCGGCGATCTGTATCGCCGTTACCAAGGGAACCGCTCTTTCCTGCCCCCTGCATCGTCACAGCAGCAGCGCCGGGCGCGCTGCTGTGATACACTCTGAGAAAGAAGAGGAACGCGGATTAGGAAGCGGCCGCTGTCTAACAAGGTAATAGCAGCAGCGGGAGCGGGGAGGGGGGGGAGCAGGGCGCGGACCACCCACCACTAGACCACCAGGGAAGACTCGCATACAAGCCGACCCCCCAACTTTTGACCCCCTTTTTGGGGGTCAAAAATTCGGCTTGTATGCGAGTATATACGGTATATGTACCCTGTGGTACGACCATACCACTTAATTGCAATTTTGATGATCTGTGTACTTCTCAGAATGTCTTTGACTTTTTAATTAATTTTTGAAAACTTTTTTGCCTATATTAGTGTGTGTGTGTGTGTGTGTGTGTGTATGTATATGTATGTATGCATTATTTATATATATATCTCTATCTCTATCTATATCTATATCTATATATATATATATCTGACCTCAGGCCCTCACTTAGAGGTTTTTTTTATACATATTCCCCTTTGCTGCTATAGTTTTTCGTCTTAACACTAGTGTTCAATGCAGCAAATATTATACCTTCATGCACATACAGCAATAGCATGCCTTTAAAAATGTTCAGGCTCTTTAAAAATTTTGTTAAGGTAAATGTTGTAATACAATCATTTATAAAAAGTGCCAGGATTTCTGAATATATCATCTGTGTTTTAACAGTGTCCTGTAATTCTATAAGATTTTCAGAAGCAACAAAAGATAATGAGCACAAGCGCTCTTTGATCAAGACGCCTTCCCGAAAATTCTCTTTCATTGGGACACCAGGGAGTGAAGCAAGAAGAAGCTCGCCTGTCCGTAAACCTAACCCACACAGTGATGGGAACAGTAGCTTGCCACTCCCTATGGCTGATCTGGAGTCGGAAGCAAACAAAGGGATTCCAGCAGGTATTTGCACACATTTACACTTCTAAAATGACTTTGCTTTGTAATGATGTCATGCCTGTAACAACAATAAGCTGTGGCTTGTCTAATTGTTTATTTTAAATCCACTAGCTACTACTCCCTTCAAACTCACTACTCCTATCATAGCAACTCCGAATACCAACAATAAGTCAAAGTTTGATCTTCATGCAAGTTTGGCTAAACCACTTGGCTATCAACCACACAGAGGTTAGCTTGGCAACTTCATTACAATAATGTGATCCAAGTGTTATGTGATAAAAATGATGGTCTGTATGCTTATGTCACGTTAGCTTATCTACAGTATACTTCACTGGGTGCCAAAATCTGGGTTTGTTTACAACTAGGGATGGTCATTGAAGGGTAAATCATTTCTAGTTGATGCAGTATTATGCTCCCTTTTTTTTTTTTTTTTTTTTTTTTTTTTTTAGGCAGCTTGAAAATGGATCAGTCAAATTCCACTTTAGTCGGATTTAATTGGTCTGTTTTCAAGTTGTATACAAAATTAGCATGATTCTGCATCTACTTGAATTATTGGCATCTCATTGTCTGTCTATACTTGCCACCTTGTAGCAGTAAAACTGAACAGTTTTATTATGTACAGCTTCTCCATTGTGAACAGACAAAGGGCTGGTTCACACTGGACGCTTGTGCATCTCTTTGCTGATTGCCGGTGATCAGTAAAGCGCTGCTGCTAATGTATTCCTATGGATATATATTCTCACTGCGGCGATTGCGATCACACACTGCATGCAGAGCTTTGGGGATAATCACGTTGTGATTCTGGTTCTATTGAATGGGAATAACAAGCGCAAATCGCGGTAAAACTTCAAATATTTATGCAATCGCAATTAATGCTCCAAATTTGAACTAGCCTAAAGTGTGTGTGTGGTAATGGGGGGGGGGGGGGGTGATTTTTACACAGATGACATTACTTTAGGACAAAAGCAAGAAGGATAACTGTATGGGAAATAAAGAATAGGAAAACCTGTTTTTTGTTTTAATTGGATATTAAACTTTAAAGCACACCTGAAGTAAGAGGGCTATGGGGCCCAACATACTTATTTCTTTTTAAACCATGTAAATTGCCTGGCTTTCTTGAACATCTGTTTCTAATACTTTTTAGCCACAGACCTTGCACTAGCATGAAGATAAGATGCTCTGATTGTAGCCTGACTACATTATCTCCATGCTTGTTTCAGGTGTGTGATTCAGACACTTCTGCAGCCAAATAGATCAGCAGGACAGCTAGACTATTGGTATTGTTGAAATGGCAGTAAGTATGGCAACCACCACATGATTCTTATTTCAGGTGTACTTTAAAGATTAGTGTCCCTGAGTGCTTCCAAAGACAGCTCCATACTGCATGAACGTGCACTCGCACCTGCACAGTGTGGACCCGCTCATCCTCGGAAGTACTCTGGGTAGAAAGTAAGTAAGTACTTTCCAAAGCCGTCTGACTACTCCTGAAGGTGTATTGGACCAGTCAAATAGCTTCAATGGGGGGGGGAGGGGTGGAGAGGGGTCACAAAGTGATAACCGGGAAGGCTCTATGGGATCTAGAGCCTTCCTTCTCTATAGGTATTTATTTTTTTATGAGCGCTACTTTTTATTGCCTCATAACAATATACTGTATCTGATTCAAATTTGCATAAGAAAATGACATCTGCAGAATGAAAGTTAAAGTAATCCAGAGATGTCAAAATAAAGATTTTATATTTACCCGGGCTTCCTCCAGCCCCATAAGCATGTCTGAGTCCCTCGCCGTCCTCCCGACATGTGCAGAAGAGCTTACTGGCTTGACTGAGCATGGTTACCAGGACAGATACCAGGAGAACGGAGGGACGCATCGCTGCTCAGGGGGCTGGAGGAAGCCCCAGGTAAGTATCAAATCTTTTTATTTTAACATCTCACGTACACTTTAAAATCTTTTGCAATACTGATGTGCTGCAAACCATTGATTATGTATATTGTAGTTTACACGGTTTGGATGTCTGATTTTGTATTGAATATATGTGGAGCTGTATTAAAAGGTTACTACTACAATTCAAAGGTAAACTGAAACCTTGGGGAGATACTAAAGAAAACCAGCCTGGCCAATCAAGCCATGTATCTATGTTGAAGAACAGTTTCAAGAAACCTACACTCCAGACACGGTAAGGAATTTGATAAACCCTATAAATCCAGCGCTGGCTCCCCCTGAAGCGTCCCGCAATCCTGGCTCGACAAGGCTTGATATATTTACGCTCCCTGGCTCCAGCGGGGGCGTGTTGCAGCTCTCAGCATGGAGACAGGCGGTAAAGGCCGATCTCTGTCTCGGCCGCTCTACTACGCAGGTGCAGTATAGCGGACCGACAGCGATCGGCTATTTTCGCCTATCTCTGAGCGGAGAGCCGATACTGTGCTGGAGCCGGGAAGGTAAATACTTACATCCCCGCTGTTCGTTGGGGCATAGCAAGACCGCCGTGGGACACAAAAGAACGGGGGAAGCCTCGATAGAATCCGGAGGCTTCCCCCACCCGAGGTGCGTACCCCCCAGGGGAACTTTTTTTTTTTTTTAGTTACAGGTTTTCTTTAAATTAACCTACAGTGGAGGAAATAATTATTTGACCCCTCACTGATTTTGTAAGTTTGTCCAATGACAAAGAAAAGTCTCAGAACAGTATCATTTCAATGGTAGGTTTATTTTAACAGTGGCAGATAGCACATCAAAAGGAAAATCGAAAAAATAACCTTAAATAAAAGATAGCAACTGATTTGCATTTCATTGAGTGAAATACGTTTTTTTGAACCCTCTAACAATAAAAGACTTAATACTTAGTGGAAAAACCCTTGTTTGCAAGCACAGAGGTCAAACGTTTCTTGTAATTGATGACCAAGTTTGCACACATTTTAGGAGGAATGTTGGTCCACTCCTCTTTGCAGATAATCTCTAAATCCCTAAGGTTTCGAGGCTGTCTCTGTGCAACTCTGAGCTTGAGCTCCCTCCATAGGTTTTCTATTGGATTAAGGTCCGGAGACTGACTAGGCCACTCCATGATCTTAATGTGCTTCTTCTTGAGCCTTTGCTGTATGTTTTGGGTCATTGTCGTGCTGGAACACCCATCCACGACCCATTTTCAGTTTCCTGGCAGAGGGAAGGAGGTTGTCGTTCAGGATTTCACGATACATGGCTCCGTCCATTTTCCCGTTAATGCGATTAAGTTGTCCTGTGCCCTTAGCAGAAAAACACCCCCAAAGCAAAATGTTTCCACCCCCATGCATGACGGTGGGGACGGTGTTTTGGGGGTCATAGGCAGCATTTTTCCTTCTCCAAACACAGCGAGTTGAGTTAATGCCAAAGAGCTCTATTTTGGTCTCATCAGACCACAGCACCTTCTCCCAGTCACTCACAGAATCATTCAGGTGTTCGTTGGCAAACTTCAGACGGGCCTGCACATGTGCCTTCTTGAGCAGGGGGACCTTGCGAGCCCTGCAGGATTTTAATCCATTGCGGTGTAATGTTTCCAATGGTTTTCTTGGTGACTGTGGTCCCTGCTAATTTGAGGTCATTCACTAACTCCTCCCGTGTAGTTCTAGGATGCTTTTTCACCTTTCTCAGAACCATTGACACCCCACGAGGTGAGATCTTGCGTGGAGCCCCAGAGCGAGGTCGATTGATGGTCATTTTGTGCTCCTTCCATTTTCGAACAATCGCACCAACAGTTGTCACCTTCTCTCCCAGCTTCTTGCTAATGGTTTTGTAGCCCATTCCAGCCTTGTGCAGGTCTACAATTTTGTCTCTGACATCCTTGGACAGCTCTTTGGTCTTTCCCATGTTGGAGAGTTTGGAGTCTGCTTGATTGATTGATTCTGTGGACAGGTGTCTTTTATACAGGTGACTAGTTAAGACAGGTGTCCTTAATGAGGGTGACTAATTGAGTAGAAGTGTCTAACCACTCTGTGGGAGCCAGAACTCTTAATGGTTGGTAGGGGTTCAAAAATGTATTTCACTCAATGAAATGCAAATCAGTTGCTATCTTTTATTTGAGGTTATTTTTTCGATTTTCCTTTTGATGTGCTATCTGCCACTGTTAAAATAAACCTACCATTGAAATGATACTGTTCTGAGACTTTTCATTTCTTTGTCATTGGACAAACTTACAAAATCAGTGAGGGGTCAAATAATTATTTCCTCCACTGTATGTGCAGACATAGGACTATAGTTCTTGTCTTAAACCCTGATGCAAAACTAGGAAGTTCCCAATATCTATTCAATTAAGATGGATGGCAAGTGGTTATTCACTAAATTGTGATGTTTAGTGCAACACTTAGGGCCCCTTTCCACTAGCGTGTAAACCGGGCCGAATATGCAGAGATTCCCCGCAGCTAAATCGCGCGGGGAAACTCTGTCATAGGAAACAATGACGCCACCGGCCGAATCATTTACCTTAGCGATTCCGCCGACATTGCCATCAGTTTCCGTGCGGGAGGTTGCGAATCCCATAGCCGTGCATGGCACGGCTTATGGGATTTGTCAGCGTTCCCGCAGACCAGGAAGTGCCGCCGCACGTCTCGCACTAGTGGAAACAGGCCCTTAAGGCCTTTTTCACAGTGGGATGGTGCGTTTGAGGCGACGTTAAAGTCGCACAACGTGCCCCTAACGCAGCCCATGTAGGTTATAAAATTGGCCGTTATTTTGTACTAGGTTGTCTCTTGGTGCGCAGTTTTTGTTGCATACTGATGGAACGAAAACGGCGCATGCGTTACATTAAAAAAAAAAAAAAAAAAACCTTACTGAGCATGTGCAACACACACAACGCAGCAAATGTATTGCTAAACGCACAGCATGCAGCACTTTCTAAATATTGCTACACGTTGCACTGTGAATGTCGCACAGACTTTGCATTGCTGTGCGTTAGTCTGCGTTGGAACATTTTCTAACGTGCGACTTTAACGTCGCACTGTGAAAGAGGCCTAAATGCGTGTTTTGGGAATCTCGCTCACTTTCCCAGGTCAATAATCAGTCCTTATTTGGCCATGCGCTTTTATTTATTTTCTAGAAGGTTACTGGTGTCTTCTGGCGGTCATATCGCCATTTAAAAAAAATATATATATGGTCTTGCTGTTTAACTGCAGTCATAGAAATGGCACTACATGGTACTGCTCTTAGTTTGGCCTTGTTATAGCATTATAGTCTGCTAAAATAATACATTGTCATTAGATGCATTAATTGTAGTTCATAAGCCAGTGTAATCACTGCCCTGTGTTGTCTGATGTTTTGTGTATAAATACATGACTGGTATGAGTTAGAAGCAACAACCTTCACCTTTTGCTTTGTCTTTTCGAAGTGTTCTTTAAATAATTGTCCCATGAATAGACAGAATAAACAAGAAAAAAATAGGAAAAGGGAGAAGGGTGTCTTGAGCACTAGATGTAAATGAGGTCTCTCCCAAGCAGAAGCTTTGTTGAGATCTGCTGGCCTGTGTTTAGGGGCGGATCACTGCCCAGGGTGGAGGGGAGTGAGCTTATGCACAGTGGTGAGAGCATAGTTGAGGGGTTCGCCTCTCCAGGATCCAGCAACAAGACACTCATCCACATTACTCCTAGGCATCCCGGTCTCTCTTGTTCCACCTGCATTGTTGCTGAGGCGAGTTACTTCACATGCATTCCCTACCTTTACTAGGGGGCATATTTGGCTACCTAATACTGGGTGTTCCTCTGGTCACCTATATTAGGAAGTCTCATTTTTCTACCCCTAATGGAAGACCTCCTTTTGCCACCTTTGCTGGGAGGGCTCATGTTGCTACCTAATGCAGGGGGCTCATCTAGCTACCTATACTGTGGGATTGCCTCTGGCTGCCCAATACTGGAGACCCTTCTAACTACCTATACTGGGAAGGTTGTCTCTGACCAACTATACGGAGTGCTGACGAATACTAGGCATCCCTCTGGCCACTTATACTGATGGCTTCCTAATGCTGGGGGACATATCTGTCTACCGCATTGCACAGTGTGTCCGAGTGTGTTTGTGTTTTTTTTAATCTGGAAGTATGCAGATGACAACCTTTTACAGAGCTGTGACATTATGGAGATCTGCTTACAAGCAAATTATTCTATTTTTTTTTGTTCATTTAACAGAGATGACAGACGCAAACTTCATGAAGAAGATAGAAAGCTAAAGAGAGACAGAACTATCGGAAAACGAAGAGGGATTGACGTTCAATAATTATTCCTCCATTTTAAGTGTATTTATGTAAATATCTTATTTTGATGCTTTTAAGTAGCTTATTTCCAAGTTTTGTAATTAATACATGGGCAAATAAGGTACTTTTTTCTTTTTTTTATGGTTCTTGTTATAACTATATTTTGACTATATAACTTCTGTTCTTCTTATTGTGTGTTTTTCTTTTCATAGCAAGATAAATAACCAGCTAATCAGTTGTGAATAGCAGTATATCTGTCTCCAGTATACTTTTATGGTATTTCTCTTTCTGAACAGAAGTGAATTCCGTCCACTGTACATCTATACTTCATATTACATAAAGGCCTGTACACACTCTAAAGTCAGCTAAGGCAAACGATACTGACTGCCACTATCAATAATCCACAATGTGTACAGCAGCCCCTGGCTAAGCGGATCAATTCGACCTAGCAACAGCTGATAGCTTTGTTCAGCCTGACTACCGCGTGACATCACATCTGCGCTGCTCCCCCGCTGCATTGCAACAGAACGTGTCATGAGCCTTCAGGCTAACTATGCGTCTGTACAGCCTCGGCCCAGCAATGTCAGTCAGTCGGGCAACATCTCTCTAGCGTGTGTACACGCCTTAACAGCAGTTTAACGTATAGCCTCTCCTAATGCAAAACAATTCTTTGCACCATCTGCGTAGTTCTTTGTCACCACCGGTTTGTAAATAATCTGTCACTGGAATTGCAGACAGTACAAGTCTTTGTAATGATAAATCCCTTTCAAGCAAAAATTTGAAGGCTGACAGTTGAGACTAAAAGCTTTCTATCCCACAGGCTAGTGATGTTGGCAGCTGAGAGGCTGTGCTGAAATAAACAGGGGAAGATATATTTATCCCTATGCAGCCTGTCACCTTGGTAAGTGAGGTTGTTCTGCAATATATTGTACATCGCAGTGCAGCTTAAAACACAAGTTCAGGCAGAGTTGTTTAATGTTTTTAAAATAGAACATTTCATGTGAATTATGCATGAAAAGTTTTGTAAAGGAAAAAAATAAATGTGATGTATGCAAAATAAACTAGGGAAGTACCTACCGTATGAATTCACAACTCCCAGTCAATCTGAAGGCATGATAGGCCATCAGCAGAGCGGTTTGGATTCAGCAAACATAGATATTGCTTCCCAAATATTTCTCCCATCCATCCCTGGCCTTGTGACTAAAGCCATGTTAAGCTCCATACACATGCTTGAAGTCGGCTGAGGATGCCGTTAACGACCACCTTAGCCAATAATCCGGCATGTGTATAGTAGCCCTAGATTGCTGCCCTGCAAGCGATCTGCCAGGCAGATCAACTTGTCCGAGTGACATCCAATTTTCTTGTGCCGCCCCTTTCCCCACTCACCAAGTGAAGTCACGCACGCTCTGCTCCATATGCTCTCTGCCCCCCACTTAGCAACAGAACGTGTCATCCGCTTCATGTCTGCACAGTGCTGCCCGAGGGTTTGGGTCCCAATCCCCCCCCCCCCCCCCCCTACGAGTGACGTCCATCACAGGTAGGGGCCTTTAGATGGTTCTTGGCCAGTCAAGTATCTCTGCTAAGAATCTAGCATGTGTACAATGGCCCTGATGCATTGCGGGGAGATCTGTAGTGCCAGATCATCTTTGACAAGCGCAGGAAACTTCTGTTTTGTACCGTGCTATCATCCCTCCTCCCACTCCTTAGTAATAGAACCTACCAGCTAGCAATTCATCTTTACAGCATTCTGCCCCAAAAGATTAGACCCTGATCTCTGCAGGCCATAATTGTGCATGTGTGCGCACCATAAACCGAGAAGAATCTCAAGCTGGAGGGTATATGAGCAGACAACTATTTACCATTTGAATCTGTGAACTGGCAGAGCAAGGAGTTTCCTTTTTAGTTTTTTTTTTTTAGCTTTTGCAATTTAAAAAAAAGTTTTACAAAACTTTTATGCATCCATCGTGTAATGTAATGTTCTATTAAATGCACATAAAACCTGCCTGAACTGGGCATACCATACAATAAAACCTGTTTCCATACTGTTTGACTGTATTGTATAATTATTCAAAACACATGTTCAAAGCTCATCTTGTATTATATATCTTAAAATCCATATAAACAGATAAAGTGTATTGCAACAGGTCCTTAAAGGGAAGGTCCAAGCAAAATAAAAAAGTTTCACTTACCTGGGGCTTCTACCAGCCCCATGTAGCCATCCTGTGCCCTCGTAGTCACTCACTGCTGCTCCAGTCCCCCGCTGGCAGCTTTCTGACCTCGGAGGTCAGGGCCGCATTGCGTACATTTTTACGCATTCCCGCTAGTGCAGGAACATTAACATATACATTTTTACGCGTTAGTGGTGCAACGCATACATTTTTTTTCCTGCACTAGCTGGAATGCATAAAAATGTATGCAATGCGGCCCTGACCTCTCCGAGGTCAGAAAGCTGCCAGCGGGGGACTGGAGCAGAAGTGAGTGACTACGAGGGCACAGGATGGCTACATGGGGCTGGTAGAAGCCCCAGGTAAGTGAAACTCATTTTTTTTTTTTTTTTTGCTTGGACCTTCCCTTTAACCGGAGCGAGACAGATGTTGTTGTTGTTATTATTTTTAGCACACCTTTATATCTTTATCATATCTGATACAGTAGAATCTCATTATAGCAAACTCTGATGTAGTAAATCTGTGGATATAGTAAACTCAGTCCTCAGGTCCCAGCAAATGCCTCTGTATAAATATAAAATGTATGACTAATTCTGATATAGTAAACTTTGGATATAGTAAACTACTTTATCTGGTATTCACATCCTCAAGTCTGCTGTCGATAAGGTTCCCACTCAAACACTGAACATACACCTTTTAAGGACCTGAAACGGATTGATATCCCCAAATTATACGTGCATTATAACTTAAAAATACCACAAGATTTTTTTCAGCTTCATAGAGTGCTGTTTATTCTTATCTATTGAAATTAGTGATAAGAACAAAGAGCTGCAGCAGCATAGTAACTGATGAGTAGAGATGGCCTGTGGCATATTGATTTGTTTGCATGCAAATTGTATTTAAACTTGAAACTGGACAAATCCAAATTGGCAGGAAGTGCATCTGACAAGCCCAGCCCCAAGCTGAACACAATTTGTAAGTTGGAATCCTTATCGTTCTAATTGACCATCCTTACTGATGAGCCTTCCAAGCAAAGTGAAACAGTCCATTAATTCTTTCAGTAACTTTATCAGACAATGGTTTGCAGGGATAGTCAGTGAGGTGAAAATTGTTCCAAGATGATGCAGGATCATGCAAATGATGTATGCTGCTTGGTCTATTTTCAATTGAATTCCATTAAAGGAACATTATCAATTAGCATGTTGTTTTCAATTGAGATAGGGATTTTGGGAAGTGCTGCTAAGTACTGGTGTATACATTTGACTGCTTATCTCTTTGTTTACTGTTGTCAAATTCCTTTTACACTATACTGTCGCCAAAACTGATGGCTGAGTGAACCATGAAGGGAGGGGGATTCCCTTACACTACATCTGGTAACCCTGTGTGTGAGAGAGAGCTCTCAGCAGCTGCCTGTGTCTGTGACTGACCTGTCTGCAGAGAGCAGAGGAAATGTATCTTATGTGCAACATAAACATTTGTAATAGTATGTGAAACCTGACACCACAGCTTTTCATATACTGTAACTCTGCAGTCTGACATGCGAAAAAAGTGTAATATTGAAACAGATTTATCTCTGCAAATGAAACATCCCGAAATCTACACACAATAAATTTAAAGCTTTTGCCTCTGACATTTAACATGAAAAGTAGGAGCATGTTTACACAGCTACTTAAGGCTCATACACACATGTATGTCTTTGGAAAATGAAAGATCACAGACCAATCTTACCACCCTTCATGTAGTATGAGAGCCATACCTTCACAGTCTTTTCTATGGAGCTGAACTCCCTATCAGAAAAAAATCTTTGCAAGATGCTGCACACACAGATTCTGTACAGACACAAAAGATCAGTATCTGCAAAAGATCTGTTCCTGCCAAAGATCCGTTCTGGCAAATTGCATTCATAGTCTGAGATCTGCAGATCATCATACACACATTGTTTAACTGACATTCATCTGCAGATCTGAAAATCCATCCTGGTGGATCTGATCTGCAGATGAATGTCTGTTAAACAAGGCGTTATGATGATCTGCAGATATCATAGACTATGAATGCATTTTGCAGGAACGGATCTTTTGCAGATGCTGATCTTTTGTGTCTGTACAGCATCTTTGTGTGCAGCATCTTGCAAAGATTTCTATCTGATGGGGAGTTCAGCTTCATAGAATAGACTGTGTAGGTATGGCTCTCATACTACATGGAAGGGGGTAAAATTGGTCTGTGATCTTTCTTTTTCCAAAGACTATAGTCTGATGTGTGTATGCACCTTTAGACATCATTTGTACATTGTCATTTTAGAAAACTCGGTTTGATAATGTTCCTTTTTTTAAAGGATACCCAAACTGAAATGTGACATAATGAGATAGACATGTGTATGTACAGTGCCTAGCATACAAATAACTATGCTGTGTTCCTTTTTTCTTTCTCTGCCTTAAAGAGTTAAATATCAGGAATGTAAGTGGCTGACTCAGACAGGAAGTGACTACAGTGTGACCCTCACTGATAAGAAATTCCCCCTTTTTTTTACCTCTTTCTTGCTCTCAGAAGCCATTTTCTGCTAGGAAAGTGTTTTATAGTTTGGAATTTCTTATCAGTGAGGGTCACACTGTAGTCACTTCCTGTCTGAGTCAGGACTGAGTCAGCCACTTGCATACCTTATATTTAACTCTTTCAGGCAGAGAAAGAAAAAAAGGAACACAGCATAGTTATTTGTGTGCTAGGCACTGTACATACACATGTCTATCTCATTATATCACATTTCAGTTTGGGTATCCTTTAAGGTGGTATTGGATTAGTCTATTTTCAAGCTACATAAGTTTGCGTACAGAATTTATGTAATCCTGTATGGACACAAATTGACCATCCCTAATGGTTGTCCCTAGAAGTTTGTATGGTGTGGCTAATCTGTTGGAGCAAATCGGAAATGTTTACTATAGCACCACTTGCACGCTGAATCTCAACAAATATTGATTGGACACCATTTGGTAATGTTATATCAAAAATATTACTTTTCTATCTGCTATGCTTTTGCAGGGAGAATGGATTAGAACATGCCATGGGAGTGCACAGTTTGTTGAAGTGGCTCACTTGCAGACTCTAGGGATGGTTAATGAGATGCAAATTATTTTGAGTTGACTCAGAATTATGCACATGTATGCAATTTGAACAAAAGAGTAGGAGTCGATTGGTCTATTTTCAGTTAGCTCACCACATGGCAAGATTAGTTTTAAGGGGGTATGTTTTTCAAACAATGGCAAGCATATAAGATCTAGCAATCTTGGGCTAGATTTTTCTTCAGTTCCCATTCTGCAGTCCTTGGTATTGTTTTGACATATCCCATCAATGCAAGTAGTTGCCACTCAGCTGACGGCTGGCTTATCTATCCAGCAGCTTAAGGCTTTCACGGGCTACATTTCAAAGTCTTCCTGTGTCAGTGAAGATTTGCATGTTGGAATTCTTTTTTCCTTTTCAGAACTCATGCAGTAAGATGAGAATTTGGTGTCCATAATGCACCAAAACGGTTGATGATTGACATAAAAGCTTCCTAGTAATTTCAGAATGTCTTATTTGGCTGCGTTCTCAAAAGAATAAATAAATGCACAGAATACTTGTGTAGAACTGATTTAACAAAACTTAAATTACGGTTTGAGGGAACTTTTACACAGTGAACATGCAGACTGTCCTTGTGTTTCTGTCAACTGCAGAGTTTGTGCATAGTCCAGTATTTGCTGAATCAGGTACTGGAATTTGCAAAACTGCTACAGTTGATAAGATTGAATAGGTACAGAGCAAATTGCAGTTTTCAAGGAATATACTGTTCACTTCTGTGTGTGCTAGAGAGACTAGGGGCAGCAATCTGATAAGTATACATATTGTATAACGCCGGTGGCTAGCTGGATGCAGGGAGAAGCCAAGATGGCTCTTCCTGTGCTAAGCAATGTAGGGGAATATAACAAATACTGTATATTCCCAAACGTATCACCTAGTTTTTCCTTTTAGACACTTAAGTCGGGTCTGGCCGTTGCCAGCACCTGAATGACAGTGATTTCATGAGTATTTCCCCGCCGCTATAGCCATAATTAACAGTACAATCTTTGGCGGCACCCAAGTCAGGTGCGATGACCTGGCTATTGAAGCTCTGAGCTGAGGCTATTTTCACTTTAGTTCCTCTGTAAAATCTTACTGCCTCCATGTAGTCTAAGGGCCTGCTAAAACAATTTATTTAAATTCTTCACTGTTTGTTGGTCTGCCTGGTACATAGCATTTACCAGACAACAAATAAGTATTCACCTCAACCCCTGTTGTACAAATGGGTTCATAATTGTATATACCTGCCACTTTTTTTTTGTGGTGGGGGGGGGTGCAAATATTTTGAGAACATACATATAATAATCTGCAGATACTTTACTGTATATAATCTAAGGTCTCATGGAGTATGATCCTAGAATTGAGAGACAAAAGTGCATAACTACTGCCATCCAACCATCACTCCACTGCTGAACTATTTAAATCAGAGCTACAGTCTTGTGGTAAAGGCTATACAATGTGAAGTCATGCTGTTTAAAGGGGCACTGTGGTGAAAACTATAATTTAAGACACACATACATAAAATTGTCTCAAAGTAAATGCACAACTCACAGTAGGTATCCTAATCTGACAGCTTTAAACCACTTGCCGACAGGTTTTGGATTAGGACGAGCTTGATTAACAGTACATCCAAAATGAATAAAATATATAATGCTACATAAAAATATTTATAAGTTGCTTAGTTAAACACATTTTTAACAAGTGCTATGAGTCTAATTGATCTTACACCCACAAAGTCTGTCAGTGTTGAGCTAAGAAAATCCTAAACTTGACTGTAAGACAAACTCCCAGATTCAGTACAATTCCATGTGGCATTCTCAGCTTTAACTAATGTTGGTTAACCCAAGACAAGCCAAATTCCAGGGATGTCTGTATCCCAATAAACCTTTTAATTTTGCTCAGCAGACACACTGTCTTTGGTTTCCAGGAATCCTGGGAGCAGCTTCATCAACCTCATCTGCCTTCTTGCCAAGTTTGTCTTTGCAGAGGAATTTAACGTTTTTCTTAATATAAGCAAATGTTTTTGCTTTTTAATACTATTAATAGCAGTCAAAATGTGCAAACAAAATTAGTTCAGTGACCGTTTAAACAAGTCCTCACGTCCACGTAAAACCAAAACTAGGATCATCATTCTATGACACGGATTCTGGTGTGGTCTGTGGGATAGTACTATATGTACTGAATGTACAATATACATGTGACCTGATAATCTTGTGAGACAAGTTATTTTATGAAGTGTTTTATAATTTAGTGGTTCTAATACTGTAATCCCACAACCAGTCTATATCCCAGCGGCTTGGAGTGGCGAGTTATGCTAGTTCACCTAGATAATCTAGGTTACTTTTAAGGTAGTCAAACATCTAGCGATGATGGGCAGATTCAACCAAGAGACAAATCTCTCTGATCAAATCTGAATAGACAGAGATCTGTCGGCTGCTCATACACTGCAGGCCGATTCCCCCAATCTATAAATGTGTGTGCATTTATAAAATACCTGTCCTGTGTCGCGATGCCCATACGCCATCCTAATCCACCGTTCTATAGCCACATACACATTAGGGGAACAGCTTTGGGGGCTTCGTTGCTTGGCCCGATATTGCTCGCCGTTATCGATGCGCATCCGATCGAGCAATCTTGCAGCATGTCCGATGTGATTGGACAACTGTTCCCTATAAGGTTTCCTGCTGGGTCATCTAAATTAGCGCCATGAACTGTTTCTGCGAAAGCTGATCAACTGACGTTCTGCCCATTGGAGTCAGTTTTCTGCATCCAGAATCTGCGTGTAACGGAAACAGGCCTTTCTGTTTCAAAATGTTTATTGAATTTTACAGTAACAATCAAGTTTGGTCGCAGACCAGTATATAACAGAGGGACAACACATGAACCAAAACGGAAACAGGCCTTTAATCAGTTGGTACGTGTTTTTTTTTCTTCTCCACAGCAGTGCATTATGAAAAATCTTTCAGTTAAAATGCATACAGTGTGAACTGAGCCATTGGGAAACATGGACATTACTTTATTAAGTGTAAATGGGGCCTGAAAGAGAAACTATAACCAAGAACTGAACTTCATCCCAATCAGTAGCTGATGCCCCCTTTCCCATGAGAAATGTTTTCCTTTTACATAAATGGATCATCAGGGGGCTCTGTATGGCTGATATTGTGGTGAAACCCCTCCTACAGTGTGATGCCAGGACCATGGTTCTGACATTACACTGTGGGAGGCCAGAAATCCACTATGAGCGATTTTCTGAGTGCTTTGCGATTTGAAAACTCTTGCTAATGTAATGCGATGGGTGTGATCCCACTTGAGCCATGTGATTTTATAAAAATCCCCCATAGCATTGCATTAGCAAGAGCTTTTTCAAATCACTAGCGATTTCTGGCCGGAGCCTTGTTGCATTGTGGGAAATAACAGCTGTTTCCATCTGGCAAAAAAGCAAGCAGCATCTCCTTCCACTGACATCACCTGCCAGCAGTAAAAATGTCACCATGTGATAAACCTCAGAATGCAAATCAGGGAGAGGAAAGTTTTACAATGGGCAAACACTGACTAAATCATTTATACATAATTATTGTAAAAATGAAGCACTTTTATCACATTATTTTCACTGTAGTTCCTCTTTTCACAATGTACTGCTATGGAAAGTTAAAGTAAATGGGTCTCGTTTAAAAAAAAAAGAAACCGGATACTTACCTAAGGTGAGGGAAGGCTCTGAGTCCTAATGAGCCTTTCCTCTCCCGCGGCCCTCAGTGCAGTGCTGGCTCCAACGTTTAAATCCCCTGCGCAAGCACGAGAGAGGGCGCTCGCTTGTGCGCAGTATAGAGGGGCCCGTCTTTGGGAGCACCCGGGCTCCCAAAGACTTTCCAAAGTCACCTTTGCCTGGCAGGAGGAGCAGTATTTAACCAAATTAGTCAAATACTGCTCCTGGGGACAACACTGCACCAAGGGCACCGGGAGAGGGGAGGGAAGGCTCATTATGACCCAGAGCCTTCCCTCTCCATAGGTATCTGCCTTTTTTTTCCTAAACATCGGTTCCCATTTACTTTAAACCGTATCAGTTTTTCAGTGTAGTGTGGCCTTAGGGACCTTTTACACTTTATGCGTTGGTATACGTTAGTATGCTTTGCATTTTTTTTTTCTCCATAGCAGTGCGTTGTGAAAAATCTTCAGTTTTTCAGCATATAAATGTGTGAAAGAGGACATAGGGAAACATGGACATTGGACTGCACATCAGTTGTCCTTTCAGTTACAACTGACAGGGACTGATTAACCACTTGAGGTGCGTAGGCTTACACCCCCCTAGTGACCAGGCTATTTTTCGCAATAGAGGGCTGTGCAGCTTTGTCAACGTGCTGCATAGCCCTACAGCTCAGCACACAAATTAATTTTTCCTCCTTTTATTGTCCTTAATAGGACACTCTTTCGAAGGAATCTGATCGCTCATGCGATCGTTTTTGTTTTTTTTATTTAAAAAAGGGAGGCTCTTCCTTTTCGCTACTGCGCATGTGTAGCACGCAGGCGGCCGTTGGGATGGGGCCAGGGGCTGGCATGTATGCGCGCTGACATGCGGCGGCGGTGGTGACAGGGGCAAGAGGAGAGGGGGTTGTAAGGGAGGCTTAGAGCCTGTTATTGTAATGGGCTTAAGCCTACTAGTTTAAAAATAAACACATGATGTACCTGCAAATGAATATTGCATACTAACCTCGCCGTCAGTTCCTCTCAAGCCTACCATTTTCTTCTTACAATTCCTTCCATTTCTGACGAGATTTGGTCAGAACTGAAATATATCAGTTGCTGTCAGTTATATTTCAGTTTTGCATGCTGCGTTTTTCTTCTTGTATTTCTAGCATCCAGTTAAATCACAAATTGGAATCATGATTTGCAGCGTAAGACCTCATTCCCAGTATACGAGCTGCCGTGCGCATTTCGGCAGCATGTATAGTGTGCAACATGCAAGAACGGTAGAAGGGCATAGACAGCACTTCTACCGTTCCCATCATATGCACTGCGCATGCATTTTTCGGGTATCACAGCACTGACTCATTCCAGCACTGGCATTTTCCCATTAAATTAGAATTAACAACACTAATCAACGTCGCACCGCAACTTCCCAACGTCACGCCGCAGGTCATCGGTTCATGCACACGTTATGTAATGTGAAAGAGCCAGTGGATGGCACAGAAGTATGGCACATTTACCACAAAGGATCAGTTGCAGCCTAACAAGTATGAACGTCTCCTATATATAAAATTAGAGCTGTTCACTTTCAGTTTTGTGATGAGCAGAATCTGTGGAGAGCTGACAAAAAATGCTCTCAGGCTCAGCTCAAGTGGGAACACAGCCTTAGGGTTCGTATAGACGTCCGATAAAGATCGTTCGTTACGAACGATTCGTGACGTTTACACGATATTCAAATTAGACTGAAAAGATCGTTCGTAATGAACGATTGTGTACACACGTGAGCGATATAAGTATAAAGTACTGAACGACGAACGATTAAAAAATGCGTGCGCAAACGGAAGTGACGTTATGACAGGCAATAAGAACATGCGTTATCGAACGATCTTTGTACACACTGCAACGATTGAACGATTAACTTTCGAAAAAATCCGCCGGGTTGGATCGGTCGGATTGAACGATAACGGTCGTTATCGTCCAAAAAAACGATTGTTGGAAAATTTGGAGCGCACGATTATCGGTCCGATTGTCGTTATCGTTCGTTTTCGAACGATCGTTATCGTACGTGTGTACTCAGCTTTAGACCACATTAGGGACATTTGACTAGAACTGCGATAGGGAACAGATGGCAAGTTGCTCTGAGGAACAAGAAGTAACATAATTATGTACTCTAAGTTTAGAAAAAGCACTATGGAAGAAATAAGCGCTATACACATAAATAAATAAATAAATAGTAGTGTATGGCCAGCATTATGAAGCAACACGTCCTCAGACATTGCATAAAGCGACAGTAGAGAGCGCTCCTCCTCTTCGCAGCTCTATTCAGTGTTCACGTGACGTGACATTGCCGTTTCCTAGCTCGTCTTCTTCCTCTCTCGTTGCCTGGTAACATTTGGCGGTGGCGGCCTTTCAAATAAGCGAATGGAGGGGAAGAGGGTCGGCAGCATTAGAGAAGCGCTGTGCGCCTTATGCCGGGTCTTGTCTGTCTGCGGCTCGAATTGTGACCCGGAAACTTTCAGAAAAGCCAAGTTTAACCGCCCAGAAGCAGTAAGTGCTATTTCCTAGCAGGCTGCAGTGGTGACAGGAGGAGGTGTGTGTAGGATTGCGTGTAGAAATGAGGGAAAGCGAAAGGGTAGCCCAGCCTTATTGAAAAGCCACTGCACCTAGTTCTGGGATAGAGGATATCTAAGCATGAAGGCAGATTGCTTGCAAGGAGAGTCCTGATAGATGCAGCTAGGAGCCCTGAGGAGGTTCAGGGAGACTGCCATACATCGCTGGAGCCTCGGTATTTCTAAGCAGTGGCATAACTAAAGAGCTGTGGGCCCCGGTGCAAGTTTTACATGGGGCCCCCCAAGCACTCTATACATAACAATTGATACGGCGCACCAAAACCTGCCAAGGAAAACCCCAGTGTCAGAGGTGCAAGAAGGGGTTGGGGAACAGTGTGTTAAAGCAGTAGGATCAGCCATACTATGCCAGGGAAAAAAACACATATATAAGTAGATAAATACTTGATCTACTTACATAACACATGTATTATACTGTCCACGTTTTGATTTCAGTGAATGTTATTTAGTAAATTACGAGAATTCTGTTCCTGGTGGGGGCCATGTCTTTTGCCCACAGTTAAGGCTAACTCGTGATGTCATTTCTGCCCTTTACTTTTTTTCTTGTCTCCTCCAATTGCTGAGTCGCCTCAGCCTTGCTTGTAAACACAAGTGAGTAGGGGATTAGGAGCTGGCAGGGACATAAAGGGAAGAGGAGGAATAGATTATAGATAAAAAGAACCCCCAGCATGCAATTCTTTGGCACGACTACTAAAGAGCCAGTGTTCCTTAAGTATGTGATAACTCCAGATCATAACAGCAGAAAAAGTTTTGAATGCAGGATTAGCATCTTTATCACTTAATACACTCAGACCAGTTGCTGTTGAAATTAGATTTTTATGGTGATGATACCGCTTTAAGGATTACTACTATTCAAAGCATCTATAGAAGTGATTATTACCAGCACAGGACCAATAGAGAGCTAATACTGTGATAGAGGGTGGACCCTTCGGGGCCCCTCTGGCCCAAGGGCCCCGATGCGGTCGCTACCTCTGCACCCCCTATTGCTACGCCCCTGTTTCTAAGCCTGCCAGCCTCCTCAGAGAGCCCCCCAAAAGAGGTCCCAGTTATGCCGGTTAATTGAGACTTTCAGTAGCCTGAATTCTGGATAATGGGGACTTTGCTGTACAACATTTGGGAGGGACAAGCCAGGGCGGAGCAGTGCTTTTCAGCGCTGCTAGATTTGGGCGCAGCCGGCGCCGCCATAGACTATAAAGGGATTCAGTCTATAGCGGCACTCAGTGAGTAACGTCGGTGCCGTCAGAAGACAGAGCCGAGGTTGCTTAAAAATCATAATAATTCGGCTTCCAGCAATCGCTGGAAGCCAAATTATTTCATTCCCCCACTATCCATGGTGGCCTGGAGGGGGAATAGTAATTAGTTCGGCCCGGACTTGTGCAGAAGCAGGACCAGCCATATAACAGCTGGATCCTGCGCCTAAGTCTACCGACGCCGAATTCAAATGTACTCAGCCAGGGGGTTCTCTTGCTTTCGTGATTATCACACGCTGTTACTGCCAGGCCCAATATTTTCCACAATCTCTCCGGTTACAACTGCACCATAAGGAAAATCGGCGTGCTGTGATCATTCCTGGAGTCACAGGGATTCAATGTATCAGTTGGAAGGATCTGCACCGTCTTAAAAAAATTTATTTCAAGCTCTTTAAAATCATCAAAAACATGACAAAAGTGTGTGCTGGTGTTCCAACTAACTAGCATACATTGACAAAACGGCATACATTTAAAGTGATATACCCCTTGTTAGTAGAATCAGTGTCCCCTTGCCCGCTCGCTGGGCTGCGGGCTCAGTCCTCGCGAAGACGCACGGCTTTTCAGTTTTGCGGATCCTTCCAACTAAGGCCCAATATTTTCCAACATGTCCAATCAATACATTTGACCAATTTCAATCTGAAATTAGTTGAATCATTGGTCAGGCATTCTCTTGGCAGCATTGATTTTCAGTCGATTGTCCGCCAAGTTGTTAGCTGTATGGCCACCGTAACAGCTGGAACTGGCATCTGTGTATGGAAGCCAGAGTGTCACATGACTCGATGCGGGTCAGCTGACACTCCGGCTTCCATGCACTGGGGAAGCTGGCAAGCTGCTCAGAGCCTGCAGGGAGATAGAGGGAGACTGCCAGGCATCGCTGGAGCCTCGGTAAGTATTTCAGGGGGAAGTTTGTGCTATTTCGGCCAGTGTACATGCACATGTATCCGGCATCAGGTGATCCCAGTCGGTGCTGGATACCGGGAACTTTGCTGTATATACAGTGGTATGAAAAACTATTTGCCCCCTTCCTGATTTCTTATTCTTTTGCATATTTGTCACACTTAAATGTTTCTGCTCAT